>NC_089240.1:13423661-14053661 GCF_963924675.1 Phocoena phocoena | reverse complement strand
AGGAAGACCCACGGCTGCTACTGAAGCAACAGAAACCATAGCTGAAGCCCAAGTGCTGCAAGCACAGTGTTTTCTTTGTTTCTGCTACCACTGCTATGTATCTGATTCTGAACTTTCCCTACATCTTTGTGCCCTTTGTTTAAGATTCAGTATCCCAGGATCAAGTGTCTAACCGTTTATTTAAACCTTAGTGTACCGGGGGCAGATAGAAGGAGGAGCTGTCCCCTTTGCCTTCTATAATTGGAGCACCAGCAGAAGGATGAGACGGCTATTGCCCTCCTGCTGAAACCATGCCCGATGGGGATATATTAGTTGGGCAATACTAACTGCTGTCACAAACCCCAGGGTTTAATGGCTTAACACAACAGAAGTGTATTCACCAGGCACGTAACTGTCCAACACAGACATTCCTGGTTGGCAGTCAGCCTTCCCGGGATTATTCATGACCCAGGCTTCTCCTTCCATACTGTGGCTCCACCCTCCTCTTGGGCCTGAGAGTCCTTTGTATTCAGATGGAGAACGGATCAAAACAATGAAGGTAAGCTTCTTGAGCAGACGTCACGTACATCGCTACTGCTTCCATGCCATTGGTGAGAACCAGTCCTGTGGCCTCAACTACACGTAAGGAGGCATGGGAAATGTAGTTTCTGGTAGGCTAACGCTTACAATCAATGATTCTACACTCTGCAAAAGGGGGTCCAAATCTTCTATGGACAAAAATGTGTCTCTATCGTGGGAGACCTCCCACAAAGAGAGATGGGGGCCAACAGAAAGGGAGAGGGTAGGATGTGTGGCAGCCAAAAGCCAACATAAGTCTGTTACAAAACGTATTTCCAGACCCTGGTCAGGAAGCCTATATTTTAATTTAAATGGATTGGCTGTACCTCCTTCACCGGAGTTTATAACTCTTGGGGTTGGATGTGACCCTGCGAGGTCCACCTGCTGCCCAGGTTAGAATTCCCCTCTGGCATTCCTGATGACAAGGCAGTATTCAACCTGTATTCCCAAACCTCCTCAGAAGCAGTGTATCAACTAAGACGTTTTAAGCTATACACGATAGAAAACCCCAACTAAAAGTGAAATCCGGAGCTAGAGGAGCTTTCCAGCATAGGGTGATCTAGTTTCATCTTAAGGCTGGTCCCCCTCATGGCCACAAGACGGCTGCCAGTGAGAGTCAAGACTAATGAGTCCTGATGCATATCCAGCAGTAAGGAGAGAAAATCTCTTCCCCAACCACGAGATACAGACCTTCCTTTAGGTCTGACTGGGTGAACTTAGGGTATATATCGGCCACTGGACCAGTGAGAGCTATGAAGAGAATGCCAGGTACTGAATGGCTGTGACTAACAGGGATCTATCCCTCTCCCATAACCACAAGAAGATGATACTTCAACAAAATTGGGGTTCTATAGTCAAGAAGCCGGCGGGGGTGGGGGGGATTGGATACTGAGTGGTGAATCGACAGCATCCACTAAAGATGGAGAAGGCTTTACCCGGTAAGAAAGGCCATTCCACTTTGGAGCAGTGCTGGAAGGTTCTTCTTTATATTGAGCCCAAACCTTGCTCCTAGCTTTGCTCTCTGGAACTCCACAGCAGAAGTCTAAACCTTCCTTGTGACATACTTTCAAAACGTACAAGACAAATACTGTATATTCTTACACCAAAGTTTTCTCTTCTTTAGGCTAAACCCCCTTTTATCCTCCCCAATATATCATTTCCCACCTCTTCACCACTCTTCTTTCTCATTTATGTACATGTTCCAGTTTGACAAAATCCCTCTTACAAGGTCATGTCCCAGAAAGAGCAGCAAAGCGACACCCTCCTTTGTTTTTCCTACGATCCCTCCACTAATACAGCCAAAGACCAGATATTGTAACTAAGGTAATGAAAGCTACTGTAACAGATAAACCCCCATATCTCAAGGCCTTTTTACACAACAGAGGTTTATTCCTCACGCACGTGGAGTCCTGGTTGACAGGTAGCTCTCCTCCAAGCAGTGGTGACCCACGCCCCTTCCAACTTGTGGCTCTGTCGTAGTCAACACACAGCATCCAAAGTCACCCTTTCTCTCTGTATCAAACTAGAAGGGGCCAGGACGTAAAGGGTTGTGTGTGGGCAGCATTTATAGGCCAGGAAACAGAGCACCTCACTTCCTGTTAGCTAGGACTCAGTCACATGGCCGCGCCTAACCGCAAGGGAGGCTGGGAAATGGAGTCTAACGATTTCTGCCCCAGATATTTAGCCACTGGGCACTGATGGTTTTTCTTGAGCTTGCTGTTGCCCAAACGCTACCAGATTTTATCTTAATGGGCTGCTGCTAAGATGGCCTCCCCGTCCTATAAGCACTAGAATTCCTCATTTGAACCTGGGGCAGGGCTCCTCTACAGGGCTCTCCCTCATTGCCCGTTTGGGGCACTCTTTCTGCTCGCTGCTTCTACTACTTTTCTCCCTTTTCGGAAGGTCTCTTTGGGCACTGTATAAATAAGACCCACCTAGAGAAAAGCAATTTCTAACTGAGTGCAATCAAATTTGTATAAGTCAAGCAAGGGTGCTGACCCGTTTCAAGGATATCAAGGGCCCGAGGGAGTTACTAATTAATACCTCCGGTGAAACTCATGTTAACGTTGTCACTTTCTATATCCTTTTTGCCACTGTGGTTTTTTTTTTTTTTTTTAATTTACAAGTAGATTTCCAGATCCTCTGTCGGTTCACTCTTCTGTGTCTTAAGTGCCACGCGAAAAAGAGGAAAAATTGTACGTCTGCCCCTGCTCTGCAATGCTGGGAATTTTGAAAATGAACTTCAAGTTGATGTTGCTTTCCTCGCTTTTTGAGGCTTTGTGGGCCAGAACATTTGCTCTGTGTATCTATTTCCAACTCATAATGCAAGACATGTAATTAGTGGTGCCTCCGCCCCGTCCCTGGCAAGCTCAATCCGGCAGAGCCCATCCAAATGTACCACACAGACTCCTCTTCCGTGGCAAACCAGGGCAGATGTTTCTTACTCCAAAGAACCATTTTCAAACAATTCTCCAGCCAAAGAATCATCACTGGGATGTCGCTAAATGGTATTTACTCTGGAGGAGCTCACATGAATTAATAGGGTTATTAAATACTGGGCAAAGGGTTGTATGTGGCTAGAATTCTGTTACCATAAAGCTTCAAAGGAAATAGTACCATATAGGTCCAAAAAAAAATCTCTTAAAAGACCCCTTTGCAAAAGCCAGTGTGTGGTTCAACCTCATGCTGTCACGTTTTTTTTAGACCTGGAAGGAATCTACAGATTCACTCATGCATTCAAGGATTTACTAAGCATCAGCTGGGTGCCAGGCACTAGAGTGGGTGAGAGAGATGGAGATGAGCCCCTGGCTAGAGAAGCTTCTAGGCCAGTAGGGAAGACAGACACAAATCAGCAATTTGATATTATAATAGAGAGATTAATGTAAAATTCAGCTGAAAGGTATTAGACCTGGATGAGGTCTCACAGATCATCAAATCCAGTCTTTGTCAGCCTTTTAGAACCAATACCCCCTTTTATATAAAAACAAAACTCTCTAGGCCACCATTCAGGAAACTACAAAAATGCAGAATCTCAGGCTCCACCTAAGACCTACAGAATCAGAGCCTGTGTTTTAACACGACCCCAGGTGATTTGTATCTCCACTAAAATCTGAGACGCACTGCTGGGGCAGTCATTGCGGAGGACCTCACGCCGTATCTCGTCTGTCCACCTGAATTCATCAGCAGATATGGTAGACGGTTTCCAACAGGCCAATAGCCTCAAATGCCTGCACCTTAACTCCTTGCAAGCCTACCGGCGTTGATGCCATCGGGTAAACCCACAAGCAATGACGGACTGAAGCCAGCGGATAAATGCCCCATTCTCCCCATCCCTTTTGTTAAAAAAAATTTATTTATTTTATTTTTTGTTTTTTGGCCGCGCCGCACGGCATGTGGGATCCTACTTCCCCAAACCAGGGATCGAACCCATGCCCCCTGCATCGGAAGGGCAGAGTCTTAACCACTGGACCACCAGGGAAGTCCCCTCTCCCCATCCTTTAACCAGACAGTTGATTAACCCCCAGCTGGTATGGTCTGTCCAATGCTGCAAACATCTTACCAAAAAGAATTCCAAATAATCCTGAAAGATTCTGTCCCAAAGCTGACTGGAGGATCACGCTGACTCTTATCAAGATCTACTTTGTTCAGGTGATCGTTTGGTTTTTTTCCCTGGCTCCTTGCCATTCCCCCACCTCCTAGCCATCTCCCATGACTTAGGATTGCCCCAGGCATGGGAAAGTAGCGCCCAGTCATTTCTTGCAAACAGACTCCACCTGCTTCTCGCATACAGGTTCCCTCTGTTGCTTTGGGAATTCATCCAACAGTCTCTACCTTTCAAAGCTTTGAATCAGACACCGATCTGACCGAGGCTGGAATTTCAGGGCACTGCTTTCTTGATTTGGATTGGGTTTTAATCATAGGCTTGCCCTTCTCAAGTCACACTGACCATTGTCCCTCGGGGTCTCTAATTTACGTATTTTACTTACTCTTTCTAAGAGGCAGGCCTCCCATGGATGATGAATGTTGATATTCTGCCACCTAGTGGACGAACTGGAACTGCAGGGATGGAGCCTAAAGGCTGAAAAGAAGGAATCAATAATTTAACAACCACCATGTTCCTAATGAACGTTTATTATGTACAGACCACTCTAAAGATAGGAGCTCATTTAATCCTCATAACAACCGTACGATGAAGATGTGCTCCTAATTTCACAGGCTTAAGAAAATTAAGCAACCTGCGATAGCGACACAGGGAAAGGACAAAATCGAATAAAAGAGCTCATTAACAAATGGGTTACAGCTCTGGGCAACTGAGGCTCAACTCTGCTGGGGATCCTTTGAGAAACCTTTGACAAACTCTCCCGTCTTTGCATTTTCTTGTTCAGTAGCACCAAGATACAAACTGTTACCAGGGAAAGAGCACGGGCTTTCACGAGACAGACCCGGATTTCAGTCTGAGCTCTGCCATTGCCCGGCTGAATGAACTTGAGAGGATCACGTGACGTGCCTGAGTCTGTTACCTCATCCGTCAGTGGGAGCTGATACTATACCCTTAGGATTGCTGGGGTGATTGGACAAAATCACGTGTATAAAGTAGTCCACGGTACCAGGCTTTGGGTGGCACTAGTTGATTTGGGAGGCGCAGACAAGACTGGCAGGGAAGCAGGGGAAGTAAAGCCAGGAAGGGAGGGCGGGCGGCCAATACAGGGCGCATTGCTAAGCAGGTTGCCACGGCGGCCCGCTGGGATCTCATCCCGAAGGAAAGCCCTGGGAAACAGTGTGAGGCCCTCAGCTCAGAATTACCCCAAACAAGGACTGAGGGAACTGGTGTGTCTGTGGACCAATCCCTGAGAGTCATTTGTTGAGGGCCGCTCCACGCGTGCACGGAGATGCGGACGCAGGCAGGTGCAAGGGCGCCAGAGCGCCCCGACGGGACCGTGGGCCCTAAGCAGTGCATCACAGCGTCTGCTCTCAGCAGCCAGCCCGTGCCAGGCACGGCCCTGCTCCCCTGCCCCTTCGCCATCCCATCCCCCTTCAGACTCTCTTCTGCCATTCTGCCGAATACAACGTGCGAGGCACTTGCTATCCTCCTCCTCTGTCATCGTGTTCTGCTTTAATCCTGACGCAACATTCTTTTTAATTTAAGTTTTATATTGGAGTATAGTTGATTTACAATGTTGTGTTAGGTGTACAGCAAAGTGACTCAGTCATACAAATACATACCTCCACTCTTTTTCAGATTCTTTTCCCATATAGGTCATTAGAGAGTATTGAGTAGCGTCCCCTGTGCTGTACAGCAGGTCCTTGTGGATTATCTACTTTATTCACTGATGCACCATTCTTAATCTCTTTTCTGCACTACGTTCCTCTCCCCTCCTTTCCCTCCCAACCTATATGACTACCCTCTTCTACTCACTGTCTTTTGCTCAGTCCCCTCACGTTTGAGCCATGATTCTTTGTTTCCCACTCTCTGGCGACCATCAACTTCTTTCCCAACCGTTCAGGAATCAGCCTTTGTGCCATTTCAGAAGTCCCTTCTCCCATGACTTATGTTAGCAAAAGCATCTCCATCTCTCTTGCCCCACGAAAGGTCAGGTTACCGTTCAAAATGAGTATTAAACAAAAGACCAGAGGCAGACACTGTGGATTGCTCGACCAATGGCCACTTGATCCCTTTCTTCTTACCAAGAACACACTGATATTTTTTTTAACCTTCCAGAAAAAGGCATGTCCTTCAGAGAGGTCAAGACCAAAGAAGTACTTTTGGGTCTAAGCCAATCAGGGCTGAGCCTTTCCCTTGCAAGTGACCCATTTAGACGCTGTCCGGTTGGGCAATGCCGGCTAAGGAGAACTGGGGAATGCCCGGGGCAAGGTTTGCCTTGCGTGCGAAAAGGGATCTTTTTTCTTCTGCTTCTGGACATTGTTACCTGCACATAACACCCAGAATTGCCACGATCCTCTCAGAACCATGAAGAAGATACAAGAGAAAATGAAAGAAGTGAACTAGGGCCACCATATTGTTGAGCCACTGATCACACCAACCCTAGAGACGTCCTATAGGACTGTGTAAGTCCATTTCAGTTCTCTGTTGCTTGCAACCAAAACCACACTGAGATGATATGATAAAGTCCTTAGGCTTTAGAAGTTAGTTTTTCAAAAAAAAAAATCCTTACGAGAGAATGATTTTAATACACAGATGATCTGCTCACAAATGTTCTTAATGGCCCATATATTTGCACTGGGCTTGGCCACGCTCTCTAGCATAGTGTCATTATGCATGTAACGTCTGTAAGAATCAGCCTGAACAGACCAGGAGCACATCTAAGTGAGCCCATCTGGCCTTTAGTTAATACAACTCCCAAAGTCGGGTGGAAACTGAATTTTTCCTATGTGGAAGAGCAGGTGAACTACATTAGATAATGTTTTTGGAAGTGTTCTCGATAAACCTGAGGTCGTGGTAGCTTATGAATCACTTGCAACAATGAGATTTCCTTTAAATAAGCAAGCTTATGGCAAATCCTTTTGGGTTCAGAGGAATTCTCCTTTAAAAGTATATATTCTCCCTGTGATGAGTGATTCCTTAAATTGGGGTTTGGCTTCAGGGAATCCGTGAATCCCATGAAATTAGAAGCAACATTCTGTGTCTATGTGTAAACGTGAATTTCTCTGAGGAGAAGATAACTAAGCTTTCAGCAGATTTTGAAAGGAGTTTATAACTACCCTCCTACCTCCAAAAAAAAAAAGTTAAGAGCCACTGCTAATGTAGGTGTTTTCAAAGCCTGGATTTCCTTAAAGAGGCATATACTTGCATTTGAAGGCAATCTGACAGAGGGCTAATGTAGCATTTTGAGGAACCAATGTTCTTATCCAATTTGTGAATTCTCAGATGTCACACCAGATGTCCTTAGTTTCATGAGGGCCCTTAGGCCCTATGGGGAAAAATATGTGAAGGAGATTTTGGAACGAGCTGCCATGCCTCGCATTCTCAGGAGATGTGGGAGACTATTACAGTAATGGCCCCCATTTTTTTTCTCTGTATGTCTCTATATCCATCCCCCCTCGGGTAGTCATCTCCAACACTAACTCTTGAGTTTGGCCATGTGACTTGCTTTGGCCAGAGGAACAACAGCAATTATGACAGAAGCAGAGACTTGACAAATACTCAAATACTGGCAATTTCCTTCTTTTTTACCCTTATTGGGGTCCCTGCCACCACCTCCATGTGAAACAGCCTGAGTTAGCCTGATGGATGTTGAGAAACATACGATCCAGTCACCCCCACCATCCCAGCCTACAGTCAGTCAATCCTCAGAAGCAGAACACACATCTGGGTGGCAGCTGACTGCAGGCACATGAGTGAGTCCTGTCGAGACGGCAGTAGTACCACCCCGCTGAGCCCAGCCCAAACTACCAACCCTGTAAGCTGAGTAAATAGCTTACTGTTTTAAGGCACTAAGTTTGGGGATGGTTTGTTATGCGGCAAAAGCCAACCGATACAGGAGGGAATACAATGGCTCTGTTTGCCAGGTGCCAGCATCCCCTGTGGCCGTGCATGGTGGAGACAGCAGGGAAGAAGCCCAGACCTGCTGTAAGACCATGTTCCAAACCACGGGGAGGCTCCGTGATGGCCCCACAAGCGGTGGTCGGCAAGCCAGGCTGAGCGGGATAGGCGGCCAGGGAGCAGAGGGGAAACAGGATCCGTACGCTGGGTCCTCACTGCCCTTGGCCTAGCTGGAATTATCTGGGCCCCAGAATAACTACTGGGCTCCCCCCTCCAGTCACTCTATCTCCCAGCAAAGGAAGGCCTGGAAAGGTGAGGCTAGAAAGTGGTTTTTAAGGGTTACTTAGGCCCATTTTTCCCCCATGCTTGGCACGATTTGAGAAAATGAGAATTATAAGAGATTAAGTAGGAGAAAAGAACATCAGGAATTGAGTGTCAGAGAAGGAGAAAGGGAATCAAAAAACAAAGGAAAGAAAAAAATACGAGAGAAAAAACAGAAGAGAAAGAAGATGCCAAATATTACCCACACTCAGTCATAAAGAGCACGAAGGAAAACATGTGCTTATTACGTTCAGGTGTTTGCATGCCCAGGAAGCCATTTAACCTTCCCAGTTGTCCTGGGGAAACTGAGGCGCGCACAGGCCATGTCAGTTGCTCTAAGACTATAGTGCCCCAAAGTGGCAGGACCGGGACTTGAGTCAGTCCTCAGCCCACAAGGAAAAGCAGACTTGACGTGGATAATAACAACAGACCACACTTTTGGCCGCTTACTACGTGCCACACACTATTCTAAGTGCTTTACACGGTTCACTCGTTTGATACTCAGAACAGCCAGGCACCAGGATTACCATCATCCCCAGTTCACAGATGAGGAGACAGGACACAGCTCACCCAAGATCACTGAGCTCGTAAGTGGTGAGGCTGCATCGCGAACCCACGGAGTCCGGCTTCAGAGTCTGCACTTGGAGCAACTACACTGTAACGCCTATCAGTGCGCTACCAGATTCCAACCCCACCGCGGTTGCCACCACCCTCGGGGCTTTGGAGTGGCCCAGAGGATGGGCTCACGGTACCGGGACAGGCCTCAGATGAGGACTGATCACAATGTAAAGATCTGTGAGGGCAGGAACTCCACGAGGAGATCAAGTAGAGCCCCCCCTCATTTTAGAGAGAAAGGCCTGGCTGCCTTGGGCTCTATCCAGAACCAAGCATCCCTCCTGGATAGAAACGCACGCAGCGCGGGATCTGAAGGACAGCCCAGTGCCCTGCACTTCATGGGAAACAGCCAGGAGTGGCGGCTTCTCATTTTGATGTCTGGGCCTTTGGAAGCTGGAAAGAGACTTTGCTGGAAGCTGTTTGAGGAAAGAATGAGGGTTTCCGGGGGAGGGGGGACGGAGATGAGAGCACAGAGAGGATACGGGAGAGACAGGTGCAGGGGAGGGGAGCCGGAAAAGAGAAGGCTGCTCCCCCGGGGGCATTTTTATATTACTGATTGCATGACTGGTACATTTAAGTCCCCTGGGAGCCACAGGTGTATCCCAGGTGCACCCAACACGAGTCTGGTTCAGAACTTGATTCCCTAGCAGTCTCCCACTGTCTAGATCTTAGATAATAATCCCAGGAGAAGAAAGGCTGGAAGATTCCACAGAGCAAAATGTAATTCAGAATCTGTTTAGCTTTTGAAGTTCCTCTAAAAGAAAATCAGTCGCCTTTGTCTCCCATCTCCACTGGCCCTTACTCTTTTCTGAGTTTCTTCTCGGTCACAAATACGCATAAGGCACTTCAAGGCGAGACACACCAGCAATCAGCAGGAACACTCATTAAAAAAAGAAAAGAGAAGAGAAAAAAGAAAAGGCTTCCATGATGGCGGCAATGATCATTTCGCGGATATGAACCCAAATGAAATAAGGAGATGGTGGCTTTGGCAACCTGGGGGGTCTTTTGTGTGTTTTTCGTGGGAAATTTCTGGATCTCTGGGCTTCGGGGCATTTCAGCATCAAATCATCGACCCCTTTCCACACAGGAGAGAAGAAAGGCAGTATGCAGGCCTTGATTCTCTCCTCTGTGGTTTGAGGTGTCTCTGGGGAGCGTGTGAACACTCCCGAGAACCCTAAGGTGTGTATTTACATTTCTGAGAGGGAAGTTAAAGGTAAGGAAAGAACACAAGGTTTCCAAAGGGAAAATTCCAGAAGAAGTAACCATGGAAACTGTTCCAAGGTCTTCAGAGTAGTGTCACATCGAGCTGAGAGACAGCAAGCCCCATTAGTGGGAAATGAAACCCTAAAGCAGAGAGGCTGAGCAAAGGAGTGAGATGAAACGAAAATGAATGAAGCAATTTTTAAAAGCCAGGTGACTCAAGTCTCAGGAAGCAGCGAAAATCAAGGTAGCGAAAATCATCGGCTTCTCTACATGGAAGATGCAAGCACACGTATGCTCTTAGTAGCCCTTCCTCCTGGGGGCTGTATTCCGATCACATGCATACCCCTAGGCTTTTCAAATGTACCAGTGGCAAATTTCAAGACTTTACTTATTCTCATACATGTATTTATCAGTTCACTCTTTCGTTCAACAGATGTTATAAGGTATCTGATGCTACAATTACACATTCATTCATTCAATATTTATTGAGTACCTACTATGTGCCAGATACTCTATTAGGTATGAGATATGATCGTAAACAAGACAGATATATCACCTGCCTTTACAGAGCCTGCCATCTAGCTTATGCTGTGCTCAGTAATATGAAGGATTCAGAGAAGCAAACGAGAGCGTTTGCTAACGTCAATGAAGCCACAGTTTCCTTAGGAGGAAGAAAGAAAACATAGGCACAGTAAGAATTAAATACTTACACAAGAGCTAGATTAGAATTCCAGGCAAGAACACAAGCAATGTCACAGGCAATATATTTCCATTTTCTCCTTTTCTCCCTGCCCAAGCTCATCCCCAAGCTTGTCTCCAGCTATTTTATACACTCTGAAGTTCCTTTGTGAGGGGAATCCTTAATGAGGTATCTTGAAGGAAATCTACCCAATGCCTGTATACATTGCATTCATCCCTTAACCTATATCTCCAGAGACAAATTTGCTTGTAGGTGAACTTCCAAATCCACCTGATGGAGGGGTAGAGGGAGAAGAAATATATCTTTAAGACCTGCTACTTTGAGGGCATCATAAATGACTGGTCCACTTTGAATTATGTTCCTGAATCAGCTCTCAGCCTTTAGGAACTCCCCATGGTGTCTTCACTTTCACCTCTGGAGTTGGACCAGTACTAGGCAAACCTGCAGAATTCAAAATAAAACCTCAGCTTCCTGCCTTCTAGAAGACCAGAAAAACGTGTGGGTCTTACGAGAAGAGAAAAAGTGGATATGATCATCAACCTTGACCATGGATCTCACACTGATGACCATGTGATAATGGCTCAGAGTCAGGCCCCAGGGGAAGGCAGCCCTGCCTCCTTCCTCTCACTGGGCATCAGGCATGGCCCCCTCCCCCTCCTTTTTTTAAGTAAATAAATTTATTCATTTATTTATTTTTGGCCGTGTTTGGTCTTCATTGCTGCGCATGGGTTTTCTCTAGTTGCAGCGAGCAGGGGCTACTCTTCATTGCTGTGAGCGGGCTTCTCATTGCGGTGGCTTCTCTTGTTGCAGAGCACGGGCTCGAGGCACGCAGGCTTCAGTAGTTGTGGCACATGGACTCACTAGTTGTGGCTCATGAGCTCTAGAGCACAGGCTCAGTAGTTGTGGCGCACGGGCTCAGTTGCTCCGCAGCATGTGGGATCTTCCCGGACCAGGGATCGAACCCATGTCCCCTGCATTGGCAGTTGGATTCTTAACCACTGAGCCACCAGGGAAGCCCCCCTTGCCCCTTTTTGAATGACACAGATGACTGATCCATCATTTGGGAAGACCACTGTGCTTATTCCAAGAAAGTGACCACTGGCTTGCAAAAGTGAGACCTGTTTGAATCTTTGGCTGTTTAACTCTCGAGATGGGCTGGTGGAAAAAACTACATGATAGGTGAGGGGAGGATTATTATTTGGGGAGGGAATATTACCATAGAGTGTGCTCCCTTTCTCTTCTGTCTCTAGTTTACTTAACACTGGCAGAGAAACAGAACTTGGTGGACAAAGCAAAACCATGATCCTGGGCTATCGTGGATCCAAGGATGGCTAAACTTGAAGAGAGTCAGGTTGGAGGGCAAGTCCCAAGAGTCTAGGGCAAGGCCGACTGATGGACTCTTGTCAGGCAAAACTGTGGCGGTCTGGATGAAGAGAGAATGCCGATTCTGGTTCATTTTAATTTCCTTCCATTTCCCCATGAATCAAAATCATTTTCACTTCATTGAGTTTTGATGGTAATCGGGTGAGGAACTACTCATTTGTCAAAATTTTCTAATTAGCATGGAAAGAAAAGGAGTCTTCAACTTGGCTTATCTCTTTGCCTTCCTCTAAGGCAGAGGTCATACATTTCTGCAGTTGGCTACTTTCACCATGGCTTTTTGGTTTTGTTTTTTATTTTACTTGGTAGAGGGAAGACAGGAAGTGAGGTCTCCAGTTCTGACCCAGGCTCACTACTTTATACCTGGCCTAACTCTTACCACTCAAAGTTGAGAGCTTAAAATAACAATCACGTATTAGCTTGCTATTTTGTGGGTCAGTGATTTGGCCTGGGATCTGCTGGATAGTTCTCCTGGTGGTCTCATCTGGACTTATGTGTACAGCTGCCATCAGCTAGAGGACTGACTGGAGGCTCGCTGGTCTAGGGTGGCCTTAATGCACATGTCTGGTGGTTGGTGCTGGCTGTCGGTTGGGACCATGTGGGTAACTGGGCCACACATCTTTGGCAGGCCAGCCCCAGTTTATTCAGATGATACAGTTCTCAGGGTTCCTAGGAGCATCAAGAGAGGACGAGCCCAGGGCAGAAGCACTTCTCAAGTTTCTGCTTCCACCATGTTTTTCAAATACCCCACGGGTTAAAGTAAGTCACATGGTCAAGTCTAGATTCAAGGGGTGGAAAAGTAGACTCCATACCTGGATGGGAATTGTTACAAAGTCACACTGCAAAGGGATGGGGTGCATGCAAGAGAGGACACAGTTATTGTGGCCACTTTTGCAAATCATCTCCCAGAGCCCTGCTGCCTTTTGAGACAGCAGCCCATGCAAGGAATCTCTCTTGCCTCTGGCTGGCAGTGTAACAGGCTTGGTTGGACTCCATGTTTCATGTTTCTCCTCTGGAAAAATGAAACGGTTTGGAGGAGACAAAGGAAAAGATGTGAAGTGCTTCAAGTTGCCAGAGGGTATTGTTTCAATTACATTTCCATATCTCTACAAGAACAAAATCACACACATATGTATATCTGATATGTATGTATATACACAGAGAAATTATGTATATACACATACATACTGCATTCTTGTGACAACTACGCATGCTAGTGCAGAGTCTGGGCACCTCTTTTTTTGTATGTGAAAGCAGTGTTGATAATGTCTATCAAATAAATAAATAGTCCCAACCTTGACTTATTCATCTGAGAGAAACAGAAAGCTTTCACATCAATCTGTAAGCTGATCCATATAATCCCCTATAAAATACACGCACACACAAACACACACATTATATTTTCAAGCTAAGTAATAAGTATTTAGAAATGATAAGATTTTCTTTTCACTTTCTTCCTTTTATGACAACATACGTAGATCCACTCTGTTATTCTGTGTAAGGAGCATATGCCAAAGGTCACAAAAACAATGGTGGTGTGAGTGGAAGAGGTATCATATAATTTACCTAGGTAGGAATACTATACATACTATATATATTTTTAAAATATATTTAACCTACAAGGACATAATAACATAATGGTTGAACATATATTTCAACCGTTTAATCAACTTCATCATAGAAAGCAAACACAGGGATTATAAAGACCCTATATCATATATCGGTCAGGGTTTGGTCACGAAATCAGAAACCACTCTAGGTACTCTGGGAAGAAAAAGATTTCATGCATAAAATTAAATGCTTACAAATCCTGAGAAAGAAAAATGGAGCTGGAGGAATCAGGCTCCCTGACTTCAGACTATACTACAAAGTTATAGTCATCAAAACAGTACGGTACTGGCACAAAAATAGAACTGTAGATCAATGGAACAGGATAGAAAGCCCAGAAATAAACACACGCACCTATGGTCAATCAATCTATGACAAAGGAGGCAAGACTATACAATGGTGGAAAGACAGTCTCTTCAAAAAAGGTGCTGGGAAAACTGGACAGCTACATGTAAAAAAATGAAATTAGATCATTCTTTAACACCATACACAAAAATAAGCTCAAAATGGATTAACGACCTAAATGTGAGACCGGACACTATAAAACTCCTGGAGGAAAACACAGGCAGAACACTCTGACATAAATCACAGCAATACCTTTTCTGATCTGTCTCCCAGAGTAATGAAAACAAAAACTCAGATAAACAAATGGGACCTAATTAAACTCAAAAGCTTTTGCACAGCAAAGGAAACCATAAATCACATGAAAAGACAACCCACAGACCAGAAGAAAATAGTTGCAAATGATGTGACCAACAAGGGAATAGTCTCCAAAATTTACAAAATGGCCATCATCAAAAAATCCACAAACAGTAAATGCTGGAGAGGGTGTGAAGAGAAGGGAACCCTCCTGCACTGTTGGCAGGAATGTAAATTTGTACAGCCACTATGGAGAACAGTATGGAGGTTCCTTAAAAAACTAAAAATAGAGCTACCATATGACCCTGCAATCCCACTCCTGGGCATACATCTGGAGAAAAACATGGCCCAAGAGGATACATGCACCCCAATGTTCACTGCAGCACTATTTACAATAGCCAGGACATGGAAGCAACCTAAATGCCCATCGACAGAGAACTGGATAAAGAAGATGTGGTACATATATACAATGGAATATTACTCGGCCATAAAAAGGAATGAAATAATGACATTTGCAGCAACATGGATGGACCTAGAGATTGTCAGACTGAGTGAAGTGAGTCAGAGAAAGAGAAATACCATATGATATTGCTTATATGCAGAATCTAAAAAGAAATGATACAAATGAATGTATTTACAAAACAGAAACGGACTCACAGACTTAGAGAATGAACTTATGGTTACCGGGGGGAAGGGTGGAGGGAAGGGATAGTTAGGGAGTTTGGCATTGACATGTACACACTGCTATATTTAAAAAGGATAACCAACAAGGACCTACTGTGTAGCACAGGGAACTCTGCTCAATGTTATGTGGCAGCCTGGATGGGAGGGGAGTCTGGGGGAGAATGGATACGTGTATATGTATGGCTGAGTCCCTTTGCTGTGCACCTGAAACTATCACATTGTTAATCAGCTACACTCCAATATAAAATAAAAATTTAAAAAATATTAAATGCTTACAAAACCATTGGAAGGGCTCAGGAAATGACGGTAAGGAAAAGCTGTCCCTAGCTTTCAAGAAATCAGGAACTTGGACTTCCCTGGTGGCGCAGCGGTTAAGAATCCACCTGCCAATGCAGGAGAAACGGTTTCCAGCCCTGGTCCAGGAAGATCCCACATGCCTCGGAGCAACTAAGCCCGTGCACCCTAGAGCCCGTGCTCCGCAACAAGAGAAGCCACCGCAATAAGAAGCCCGCACACCACAACGAACAGTAGCCCCAGCTCACCACAGCTAGAGAAAGCCCGCGCGCAGCAACAGAGACCCAACGCAGCCATAAATAAATAAATAATTAATTAAAAAAAAAAGAGAAATCAGGAACTTGCAAAAATTGTAGAAAGCTGCCATTCATGGTCTCAGCGACAGACACACTGAAATGGGTAAGTTACAAGAGAATATCTAGAAGCTGCTGGAAAACCTCACATCTATTGTCTGGCAAAGCCCACACAATTCCTATTGCAATTCTAATGACTTCCGCTTCTCTTCTGCTTTCCAAATCTTGCAAAGGTCCCTATCATTGGAGGACTCTATTCTGAAAGCTGGCTGGCAAGGGTTTCTAGGAGATGTAGCTACTAGGCTTCTAGCCCTTCTAGCCCTTTATATGGGAGACCATATAAAGAAATGGGGATGAATACTTGTCAAAATAAAACCATTCAGCACAGACCGCCAAGTCCTCTTAACCTTACAGCATCCACTGTTCTTAAGACTGCAACCCCATATCGTATGGATATATTGTAACAAAATGCAATCAGTCTATACATACTAGTTTTGTGCCCTTTTTTCCTGACTTTACTGATGTAGCCATATAACTCTCAAAACCCATAATTTGATCATTTTCATGGTAGTAATATATTTCTTTTATTTAATATATTTACGCACCTTTGAGTTTTCACACAAGTGGATTTCTTATATTTCTTCCTCTGCTATAAGAAGTTAGTTTACACAAATATCTACTTTCCCTCTTTTTGAGTTAATTTCTTAAGTGTCATTCCCCAAATGAATTAATGGGTCAAAGGGCATCATCAGTTCCTTAAAAGATACTGTCTTGTTAAAGGAAATGTGGAATAGTAAATTGTATAAATAAACCTTATGCAGTGTAATCTTACACCGTATGGCATTAATCAGTCTGTTACTAGCTTTTATTTTCCTCTGGGTATACAAGGGATTAAAAAGTATAGCTTCACACTAAGACATCTGGCTTCAAAACCATTTAAGTCACAAAGATGTGTGTGTGTATGTGTGTGTGTGTGGCTTTCTCACCATTCTTCCCTGAGGCTTACAACCGTACTCTCAGAATTTTTGGCTAATCCCTCCAAAAAAGTCTCCCTGTCAAATTTTTGATTACTCCTATCCTTCCATCATTTATCCAGTGTAACCCCATGTTGAACTCTCTATCATGGAATGGGAAGGGTGCCTGGACATTACAGGCTATATCTCAGGGGTCCTGAGAGGCCTTGGGAGTCAGCCCCCACTCCAGAACTGCTCTTTGCCTGAAAGCGGGCCAGCTCTCCCTGCTCCAATACTTCTAGGGAGAGTAGGTCACCACCACACCTCAACTTTCACATGGAGCTCTCTCCTTCAACTCTTGACTTCTTCGACCACTCCCCTGCATTGCCCTCTCCCAGCCCCTCAGAAGGTCAAGACTGTGGCCGTGATTCGAAGCTATGCTTGAAGGCCACCTCCTCTAAGAGGCCTCTCTGATATCCCAAATAAAAGAGATCTCACTGCACAACTGCCATGATACTTCATCTACACTAGTTCTGCTACAACTTTCAGTTTTTTTCTCATTTGTGAAGTGATTCATGCTCGTTGTAGAAGAGTTGAGAAATATGGAAAAGATTAAAGAAAAAAAATCACTCAATCCCACAACACACAGAGATAATCATTGTTAACATTTTCCTGTGTTATCCCTTTAGCCTTTTCAATGATTTTTTTTAAACGTAATTGAGAGCATACCGTGGATATAGTTTTTTTTAACCTAACATTTTATCATGAACATATTTTCATGTCGTTAACTTTCTGATGTCTCATTTCAACAGGAACATAAATTCTACTGTGCAGATGTACTGTAATTGACTAATGCTCAGTTGTTCCGTATTTGTGTAGTTTCCAGTTTTATACTATTATACATAGTGCTGCGATAAACATCCTTAATAATAAATCTTTGTCTACATGTCTATTTCCTCAAGATGTGTTTCTAGAAGTGGGAGTATTGTAGTGAATTAACTAATGCTTTTATTTAAGAATTAGACAAAATTAAGGATCCTCTTCCCAGAAAAATGCAAGCAAACACAACCACACATTTGCATACACTTTCTGGAAATTTATCTGAAGCTCACATGTGGATTTCCTAGGGGTCCAAGGATCCCTAAGTTAAATATATGTGAATTGGTAGGTCAAGAGAGATGAAAAAAGTTAAGGATACGATAAATAGTCCTGATTTTTTCCCAGAAACATCTATCTGTCCCACTTTTATGGTACAGGTAATACTTTATACCTTCTACCATTATCATTCATGTCTTATCACCCTGCTAGACTGTAAGCTCTTTGAGAGAAGGGTCATCTCTGATTTGTCTCTAAATTTTCCACAGGACTGAGAAAAGTGCCTAACCCACAATGGATGTTCAGTAAAGGGTCATCGAATCGATGACTCAATTTCCAAGTCAGAGAGGAAAAGAAAGTTCCAAGTTTGATCATGTGGAAAGTGATTTGGGATATGCTTCATACCCATGACAAATGACACCAAGAGACGGTCGCTGGAGCCGTCACCGAGGCCGGTAAGCAGAACGGGCGATGCTGCAAATAGATCTTCAGATTTCAGTGCAAGGGCCAAATGCTCCATTTCTGCAGCGTGGACGGTGGCTGTTGCCTGTCTCTCGGATACAGGGGACTCTGCACCAGAACCTGGCCATCGATTACTTGCCAGTGAAATATTTCTAAGAACCATAATGACCTATTAACTCCGGGATTAAAATTATATGTAAGTCATATTACCAACCTCCATTAACTCCTTGCACAGTGCCCATTTTCCAAGCAATGTGGAAGGGACATCTTGTGGCAGACACGCTTAGGGGCCTATCCCACCGCCACCCCCAGCCCTTCTCAGTGAGAAGACACTCACTCTAATTTGGTTTGGGTGGGCAACGTGCCCAGGCATAAAGGGCGACTATGATAAGTGAGAAACCAATCATGATAATTCCATCCCCCTCCTTTCCAGGTACTGATCTACCTCACATAACGGCTGTTCAGTTAACGACGTTTTGCCATAACGGCTCTTGAAAAGTTGTACCACTTTGTGAACAATGACTCCCTTTTTTCCCCAATAGACTGACTTTTGCCACCTCAAAACACACTCAACAAATATGCTATAAGAAGTGATATGACATCATCGAGGTCTCAGCCTGAGTCCCGCTCACCAGTTCTACTCAACACGCAGTCACTTGTCAGAGCATACCATATGGGATGAATTTGGACCGAGCCTCATGTTTGAATGAGCCCAAACTGTTCTGCTTTGCGTATGGATACCAAACGAGAGGGATGAAGAGGTGTCATCTCCACCTCTTCAGTCTTCGTGCGTGTGCAATTTCACAAGCTTCAAAGCACTCTCGTGCTTACCTTTTATTTTGTCCTAAAGATAATTTCTAGGCTGTAACTTTATATTGAAGTGCACCTAGAATACAAAGTAACCAAGAACTCCCTCTCTAAAAGCTGGAAAGCTGGCGAGCCAATGGTGGAGACAAAAGAATTCACCTTCCAAAGAATGACTGCTCCAGTCTCTCCACCACCATCCCTACCAAGCCTACTTTTTCTATATTATAGTTTGTGTACAAACTGCAGTTATTTACTTTCAAATTGTTCTCCATTTCTTATGAAAACTTGTTTTCACTGTTCACTCAATATATTTTCTTACCTGTGAAAATTATCAGGGTATCTTTGATTGGGACAGACCAGGTTATCATTTTTCCCACAGAAATTAATGGAATTTTTAAAAAAATGAATAGCTTTCCACTCAGTGGCAGGGCTTTCAAGAATGAATGAAAGTTGCAAAGTGAGAGACTAGGGTACTTACTTCTTAGCCCACCTTGCAGCTAAGGATGGAAATGAGAGTAAATTCTGGTCAGAGCGAGGGAAAGTCTCCTGGGGGTAGAGGGGATGGGGGCCTGGGAAAGATTCTTCTCCGCGTTACAAGGAGAACACTTTTCTCCCATCCCCGTCCTCCTTCCCTGAATTTTAAAGTATTTCAAAGACTGATTTGACTAGAGCTACGGCAACCTTCATGTGAACTTGAGGAAGAAAAGCAACAACAGAATCACACAGTGCTAAACCAGCACCCTGACCTGAGAGAGCTGAAGAAACGATCCTCGACCCATTCACCGGACACGTTCATGTGTGAAGCTGACTTTACTTAAGCTTTCCATCTACGCCACAACAAGGTGAAACAACATAGAAGTGACTATCAGGTTTGTCCTTATAAAATATTTAAGCCACCTTTCCATGTTATTTAGCCCGGGTGCTTGTCTTCTAAAATTCTTTGCTTACCCAGTTTGGGGATCATCATCTCAGGGTCGCCCCAAAAAACCCATTCCTCTCACAATATTATGCAAAGTCATTGAGCTCTCGACACCTCTACTGGGTGGGCAGCCACTTCCGTACATCATTGTTCTATGTTCTACTACAAAATGGGCCAAACACTCCACTGGCAAAGGTAGTGAACCATCCATCCTTGCCTTGTACCTCACTTCGCAGACTCTCTGATGAAAGGGAGCAGAGATTCCATTCTTCATTGCTGTGAATTATACCACCGCTTTAGAAGGCAGAGCTGGATACAGTCAGTTTGGGTTGTAAATAATAATTTTGTTCTCAGTTTCAAAAATATTAGGGTTGGGAAAGACATTGTAATAGTGTGTTTCAAGAAGCACAGAATTGGAACTTGGAAGACGTACATTTCAATCTAACTAAGCTCGACTATTTACAAGCATCTCAGGATCCCAATGTCCTTATATGTAAAAACACGGGGGAGGGATGCACCAAAGAATGTCGGAGGTCCCATCCTGCTCTAGCAGTTTCTAGATGAGATATCTGGGGCCTGAGAAGCCAGCGGACGTAACGTTTAACTTCCCACCTGTGATCAACCTCTTTTCTATTTTTAGTTCTGAGGCTTGATTTATCAAGGTTAACTGTATACTTGATATTTTGTTCAGATACTCTATTTCCTTCCCTGGCTTCCAAAGTTATACTGATCTCAGTACACTGACACTGCAGGCAGAAGGGGAAAATGAAAGGTTATGAAATAAAACCAAGTGAACAGAGTTACATATGTGGGGTACAATGGGTATACAGAGCTGTTCATCGCAGCAGTCCATCATTTGTAACAGCAACAGAGTGGAAACAATCTAAATGTCATCCGTAAAAGACTGATTTACCAAGTTGTGCCATATTCCTAATTTGGAATACTAGGCAACTATTAAAAAGAACGAGGCAGATCTTCATGTACTGATAATATGAAAGGTGCTCCAAGGTAGATAGATAGAGATCGATAGAGAGTGCATGTGTTCTGGTCCTCAATAACGTATATACCATGCTGCCAGGATGGAAAAAATACATATATATGCTTGACTACGTATAGAGTACCTCTGGAAGGATATACCAAAAATGCAACAGTGGTTACCTTCCGGAATGGGAAATAAGGATCTGGAGGATAAAGATAAGAGGGAAACTTACCCTTTATTGTTTATTTTTGGCATCTTTTAAATTTTGTACTATGTGCATGCCTTGCTGTTAAAATATGTTAATTTTTTAAAGATTAAAAAATCTTGTAATGAGGACTAGAGAGTTAAATGAGGTGTGGGAGTTATTGGTGGGTTTCAGTTGCCCACACGCTTCCTCTCCTACGCTGGTAACAGTCCTCCACATCGTACACCCAGGCCTAGAGAACATTCCGTGACCCAGAGTTGTGATGGTCAGTGGCGCCCTGCTTTGCAACCCTCCCTGTGCCTCGTCCTCCTCGCGGACCTCGGGTACTGGCTTTGAGCTCATAAGAGAAGAGCCAGTGTCCCCTCCTTGGGACTGGCAGCCATCACTGCTGCTTGGCATCTCTGCCTCCTCCTGGCCACAGTGGGAGGTGGCCCTGGATTCCTGGTGGAAAGCTCACGGGTACTGGAGTCAGACAGCCCTGGATTGGATCATGAGATTTACCTTCATAGCCAGATGTTACCTCCTCATCTGTACAGAGGTGATGGCAGCTTCTTCACAGGTTGTTGTGAGACTTTGGGCCACATAAGCAACGCACACGGTGGGGGCAGAGTAAACGTGCATCCCTCGTCTCACTGTCTCTTCACTTGCTTCGCTGGTGCCCATTCATCATCACCCTCCTCAGTTTTCAGAGTGACTCCCGAGCTGATGTTCCCTGAACAGTTTTTCTAGAGCAGTGGTTTTCAACCAGAAGCCACTGTGCCCCCAGGGGCCACTTGGTAGTGTCTGGAGACATGCTGTTGTCACAACTGGAGAAAGGGAGACTACTGGTGTCTTGTGAGTAGAGACCAGGGATGCTGCTCAACATCATCTTATGCAAAGAACGACAAAGAATTATCTGGTCCAAGATGCCGGTAGTACTGAGGTTGAGAAACCCTCATTTAAAGGAGTTTATAGAGCTCCAGGTGGCTGTTCAAATTGGCAGGGCACTGCATTTAAGAAAACAATTTGATTTTAGAGCAGCCTATAACTAAATTCACTAAGGACGATTTCAGCAGTTACCGCCTTTGCTCTGTTTCCAAGAACATGAGTCTGTCTTTAAGCAAAGGAGAATGGAAAATTAGGGGGAAATCATTGCTAGATCTTTTATTCCAAGAACTTGAGAAACTTGCCTATGCCCTTTTAGACTATGAACTGAGGTAGCTTTGTATCACTGATCTATTGCTGTCTAGCAAACCACCCAAAATGTAGTGACGTATGACAACAACCAGTATTTAGTTTACATTCTTCGGGACAGTTCTCTGATCTGGGCCAGACTCAGCTGATCTCGGTTAGCCCAGATAAGAAAAACCACCCAGGAGGGGCCAGTCCAAACTGCTGACCTGCAGAATCACGGGTTGTTGTTTTAACTGCTAAGTTTTGTAGCTGTTTGTTACACAGCAGAAGCTAACCGATACAACGAGCATTCAGTTTGGGGGCTCTTGGCAATAGTGCTGCTATGAACATGCTAGTACACAACTCGTCCACGTGTGTATGCAGTTCTGTTGAGTGTAGGAGTGAAAATGCTGGTGGATCTGCTTCATTCTTAAAGTACCAAATTATTCACACACACGCACGCGCACAGATCTTCGTTTTCTTTTCATAACTTCTCTTTGTTGCCTTCAGTTGCAGCAACTGCACTGAGCCCATTTTTCAAAAAGAAAGGGCAACTGGCAGGAAGGTAGTTCATGATGATTTTTCATAGCCAGGCTGGGAGCTCAGACATCCGGTTCCCTGTTTACTGTCTCTCCCACCTTCTTCCATTAAAGAGCGAAAACATTTTCTTCTATGAAAAAGCGAAAACACCTTCTTCCATTAAAAACAAACAAATAAACAAACTTTTCCTTTTGTCTCCGCAAAGAACCATTCTCAAGCATTTCTGCACATAAGAAGGAAATGACCAAGAGCGCACAATAGGAAAATGATCTCTCGGGCATGTGAGAACATAAGAGCTATTGTGGTTTTTTGAAAAGCACACTTCAGTGAATAGGACAGAAGTTTTGTTTGATTATGACTCAGGACCTTGAGGCAGTACATGGGTAAGAACTGCTAATTCCTGTGGGGGAGATGAATACATGTCAGGAAGAAATGTCTGGGTTGTTCATGTAATCAATCAACAAATATTTCTTGAGTGCCACCTATGTATAGAGTCCTGCACTTCCTGTAAGTCATGTGGACCTTGCGAAGGAAGAGGAGGCTCATGAACTCAGTCTGCGGTCACAGGTACCAGGACAGTGAAGCTCCAAACCAGGAACTGGCCCCACCCAGTTCAGGTTTCTGTGATTTCACACTGGTTCAGTTTTTTTCTGCTAGTGTAACTCAGTTTCTTCATTTCAAAAACTAAGAAAAAAAAATACATGGGCATAGGCAGTCCCACACTTCTGAGGAATTCACTAGATAATGTCATTAAATCCAGGAGACATTTTTCTGTTTTCCTCTGACTTGACCTCACAAAATCTGTAGCCACCATGGACCACTCACTACTTTGCAAAACCTTCACTTCTCTTGGCTTCAATGAAATAACACCCTGCTGGTCTTCTTGCTTCTTTTCTGGACTCTCTGTCTGCTGGCGAGGTTGGTCCTCTTCCACCAAGCTGTTAGATTCTGGGCTTCCTCAATACCTGGCCCTTGACCATCTCCTGTTCCCACTCTCCCTAAAAAGTCTCATCTATGCCTATGCCTCAGACATGTATATGATGATGGCTCATACATTTCTTCTCCATCCCAGACCTCTACCAGTGGCCTATTTGACACCTCCTCGTGGGTGCTCAAGGGCACCCCAAACCAAGCACTTCCAAATCAAACTCCTAAGCGTCCAAAACAAACCTCATCCTTGTTGCTGATCTATTCCCTATCTCAGTGAGTTGCACCATCATTCACCCAGGGATACAGGGCTGAAGCCAGTTAGTTGTTCTTGGCATCCTTGACTCCTCCCTCACACCGAAGCCTCAAGCATTACCCCACCCTGTTGAGCTCCCGCCTACATCTCGCTCCCACCCTTCCACACCTCTCCATTTGCAGCTACTACAAGCTATCAGCCTTGTTCACCTCAATTACTAGCCCCTCCTGTCCATTCTCCACACCCTTACAATTTACGAGAATATCACATATATATTTTATTTAATGCTCAAAACCATCCTAGGAGGTAGACTCAGTGGAATGTCTTATCGTCGTTTTATATAAGGATACTGATGCTCGTAGGAATGAAATGAATTGCCCGATAAACCACAGCACCCAAGAAACAGATCTGGATCTCAAACCCAGCCCTTGAGCCTCTAAATGCCCCCGCGAGCGCCACTGCATTGTGCCCCACACTATGTTATGTGCCTGTGGATTTAGCAGGTTTCTTCATTCCAGCGTTGAACATGCTATTGGTGGGTATTGCTCATCTCCACGCAGCAGCTCTTAAATAAACTGGCCAAAGCCGCCCCACATTAAGGGTACTGTGTGTAATTTTGTAATGCCCCAGCTCTACTTTTTATAGAATCAAAACAACTGCTTGGACTGATGCCTTAGGAGAACAGAGACTGTGAGGGAGATGAAGGAATTGGACATAATTCCAGTGTATGACTACGGGAGAGTGTGGCTGAGGAGCAGAGAAACAAAATCACTGCAAGAAGGAAAGTCAAAGTACAGAGAGGCAGACTATTGGAAAGGTTATTGACATGGTATGGAAGTCCCCAAGGATCAGGGTAGGAACAGAGTCAGCGAAAGTGACAGAGAGGAGGACGTAAGATCCTAGAGGAAAGGAGAATGACACAGGGCTGGCAAATGACTGCAACCACGAGGAGAGGTGGGTGGTACAGTCTGATAACCTGACATTCAAAGATGGAGACACAGGTGCTATTAGTGAGGAAGAAGAGAGAATGGTCTGGGAAACTAGAAATAAATAGCAAGGAAAGGTACCCATCCCGCCTCGCAGCCCAGGGATATGAGGAACGTGAGCAAACAGCCACCACTGAGAAGATGGTAGGAAAAGCTGTGTCCTCAAGACAAAGTCAGGTTTCATGGCGAGTAAGAAGATAAAGGAGATATTCAGAGAAGAGATTTAGGACAAAAGGAATTTTATTGACGACTGACCAAAAATTCCAGAGGGCACAGTAGAAAAGTTTAAGGAGTTGGGGAAGGGTGGACAAAAAGGTCAGGAAGTGGGGTGTGTAAGCTAGTCTCCAGGGATTCCCCAATGAGTCCTGCCTTCTCTCTCTGCTCATCGAGAGGCGGAGAGCCTATTTCCTCTCCCCTTGAATTGCTGTCCCTTGACCCAAAGAGCACTGCTTTCTTAGGACTAATCCCTTCTGCGACTCAGCTACTGTGCTGTGAGAAGTCCAAGCCAGATGGAGATGCTACATGGAGGGGCGCCAAGGAACCCTGGTCAACCGCCCACTGGAGCTTTCTGTCAAAGCCCACCTCAACTGCTAGCCATGTGAGCAAGCCATATTGGCTACTGCAGTCCAGTCAGGCCCCCAGATGAGTGCTGCTCCAGTTGACATCACTGAATTCTTCGGGGGAACCCAAACTAAGATACCCTCTAAACCTTATATAAGACCATTAAAGACACTTCCATTAACCCACTAGCTTAGCCCCAAACTCCTAATTTATCTCCCTCCAGGCCCCGCTGTCCCCTTTGGTAAACATAAGTTTGTTTTCTACGTCTGTGAGTCCATTTCTGTCTTGTCTATAAGTTCATTCGTACCATTGTTTTAGATTCCACAAATATAGCACAGGGAACTATATTCAATATCTTGTAATAATCTATAATCTAATGGAAAAGAATTGAAAAAGAATAGAATATATATATGTATATATATAACTGAATCACTTTGCTGTACACTTGAAACTAACAGAACATTATAAATTAATTATACCTCAATTAAAAAAATAAAATTTGATTAAAAAAAACTGATTCAAACCTACTAGGCCCAAGATGGTGGAAGATTCAACATCCCGTAGACCTTGAGCCTCATTATATGCTCATTGTAATACATTAGCATATGCTAAATGACACACACACAGGCGCCATGACAGTTTGAGGCTGATCATAAAAGGCCAAAAAGTGGGCTGTGGCCCAATTCCTAGAAACCCCACCTCACCACCCCTTCCCCGAAACAGAATATTCCTCCCACTCGTTAGCATATGAAATTACCCAGCCCATAAAAACTAACCACCCTGTACCCCAGGGCCTCCCTCTCGCCTTCCAAGACAGACGACACTCTGTCTATGGAGTGTGTATCTCCCTGAATAAATCTGCTTTCACTCTACTTTGGCTCCCTCTTGAATTCTTTCCTGAGTGAAGCCAAGAACCCTCAGTTGGCGGCCCAAATGAGACCTGAGATGCGACCATTCTCTCGCTCCCCTTTCTCCTGCAACAAAAGAGCCATCCAGCTTGGCTCAGACAACCCATTAAATCGTGTGCAATAATAAAATGGTTGGTGTTTTAAGCCATTAAATTTCTGAGTGGTTCGGGTACAGTAGATGGCTGAACCAGGGATACACAAAGTCATCTGGGGCTTAGGGTAAGTAAGTGAGGAACGACTGAGGAAACTGGAGTTTCTTTTGTGACTGACATCATCAGGGGTAAAGGCTTAATGAGCTAAACTTTTTTTTTCCCCTGAGCAACTGGAAGAATGGAATTGCCTTGGGAAGTGCCCCTTCACCTTAGGGTCTCTGCACTGAGTTACTGTACAACGATGACTTCTTCTCTGCCTCAGGACCTATACTCTGCACATAGACAAGACACGGAGCTTCAACCCCGGATTGGAAGAAGAGGTCTCCAGATGAACTGTGGTTTCAGGCTGGATCTTAGAAATTGTTTCTACTGTGGAGGTGCCTTCATCTAAAACCATCACCCAGACCCTGAGAATTAGGACTCTGCCTCACCCTTCACGTATGATTCCCCTTCCCCTTGAAGGAGACTCTCTGAGTGGTTCTCAGGTTAATAGGAAAGAAGCTTGAAGATGCAAATGAACTGAGCAACCATGACAACAAAGACCGGAAGGAAACAAAACTAACCAATTATGCCTATGCAAATTATTTCCTGAACCCGGCAAGGTGAGAGAGAACGGACTGTCTGTCCGCAATAACGTCTAGTGGCCTATGACAAATATGGAGTTAGGGCTAGTGGCACCTGTGGTGGCAGCTGTGGTCAGGGAGAAAGCTAGACCTTCACGAGTCACTCCTACATGTTCATGTTCACAATGGTGGCATGTTTGGGAGCGGGGAGTATGCACATGCGTGTATGTTTATTGAGCACCTATATACCAAAGACTTTAAGAAAAGGCATGCTGTATTTCACTTAATTTTCTTCAGTTCTGGCCTTCCTGGACTTTAGCGTCTGAGACATAGCTCCACCATAGAAGCCCTTAACTCATCAAAGTGCACATGGATTGGGGCGAGCAGTCCTTCTCCAATGGTAACGTGCATGTGAGTTGCCTGAGCGTCTCGTTAGACTCTAGATTCTGATTCAGTATGTCTGGGGTGGCCCAAGATTCTGCATTTCTAACAAGCTCCTCCAAGAACCATACCCTGAGAAGTGAAGGTGGAAGGATAAGAGTGTGGGTTCTGCACCCAGACCAGCTGGCTTCAAATCCTGGCTCCGTATATCAGCTGTGTGACTTCTGACAAGCTACCTGGCCTTCCTGCACTTCCTTATTTGTAAAATGGGGATGGTAAAAAGGGCCAAGAATAGTGTCTGAGGGTTCTTGGGTGACCTAAATGAGTGTATGTATTTACAATGTTTAAGCAGTGCTGGGCATGTAGTAAATATTAACTATTGTAATCTTATGACTTACCCACTAACTGAACATTTTCTACATAGCACATAATGTGCTATGTGCTTTACCTGGATCATAGATATTACTTCTCACAACTCTGTGAGAAAATTGGTCCCACTTTACAAAGAAAAACAGGTTTCGGGAGGTCAGGGAGCTAGTTGGAAGGAGAATTTGAAGGCAAGCTGCCTGATTCCAGAACCCACAATATCTGTGCTCTGAGTATCGTAAGAGAAGAAACTGTAACTATTCATGACTGTATCCTCAGGGAGCTAACACAAAAAATATTTGCTGAATGAATTACCTAATATGTATTTTTGCCCCGAAGTTAGAAATAAGTAAACTAAAGTTCAAAAGAATTTTAAAACATGCCCAATTATGCCACAAATGGGAGAGGTGGGATTGAAACCCAGATCCCTTATCTATAAAGGTAGTGGACTATTCTCATCACAGAAATAATCTTGACCTTATCCACTGGAAGAGATGAAAGTGGGTGAAGAAAACTGACCGATGAGCAAGCACTGAAAAACTCCCCAACTCAACCAAGGCTGCTTGGCTTGTTTTGAGGATAACGGGCCAATGGCAAAAGCTACAAGTGAATGCATTTGCTCACATGGAACTTCTTTGCCAAAGTCTCCCCCCTCTGTCAGAGTCTCTAAAGGCTATCGGAATCATGGACCCATGCTTCCTTACCCCTACAGCTAGTGGGTTAATGGAAGTGTCTTTAATGGTCTTATATAAGGTTTAGAGGGTATCTTAGTTTGGGTTCCCCCGAAGAATTCAGTGTGAATAGTCTATTTGGGAGGTTTGGGGAAAGCGAATAGGAGAGTGGAAAAGTGATTCAGAAAAGAGAAGGCATCCAATAAGGGGTACATTATCAAGTCATCTACCTACAACAGATGATAATTAGAAATGAATCCCATGAAGAAGCTTGGGAAATGGTATAAAACACAAGTCTCAAATTTATCCCACATGCGGGGAAAGGGAGCTGAGGTATTTATACCCCAACAGCCAAGAGTCATTGGTTGAAGGCTGCTCTCAGGGGTGTTAATTCCTTGGCACTTCAAGCCTGCCACACACAGGAGCATGGTGGCCCCCACTGTTCCAGAAAAAGCCATCCAGCACAGAGATGTAGATGCTACCATGTGGAAATCGGTGGAGCACTCTGAAATGACAGAGTTCAAGGGTTATGGATAGGGAACCCCTGGAGTCTGCTAGGAAGGAGCTCCTTTTGCTGCTTCCTACGACAGCAGCTCACCAAGAGGAGAATTATACAGGGAAAAAATCACCTACTTGTCCAAATGTGGTTGTCAGGAAAAGGGGATGTACGTCCTATACACTATAGGCTAGGCCTCGTACAGTCATCTCCAAAAAGGGGGATGCAGGAGACAATGGACCACACCTAGTGGGTAGACTGTTGATAAGCAGCCCATCTCGGTACCTCTCAACCCTCAATTCATTTAAATGCATTCTTGAACTTGCTGTGGAAAAGGGAATAAGAGGATCTGTACTTGGACGCTGGGGGAATGGGAAGAGAAGGCTCAGAGGGGGCGTCCTGTATATGTTACTAGACTTATTCTCAATCCCAGAAGGAAAGAATACATATATTTTCTCAAATATCAGTGTTCTCCAGAATCAGTGAGGTCATGGAAACCCTAATCTTTGCCATGTGCTCTCACAGCCACAGTTATGCTAATTAAACCAGGGGGCCCTGGTGAACCCGGTGAAGTCAGACCTGAGTCAGTGGGCTGGAGGGGGATGGGAAAGCACGTGGCGCCATCAGCAGTTGTTTTCGCATTCAAGGCTTAGGTATGAGGCCAACAGGCCCCTGATCTTCCTTTTATCTTCCTGACACCTGGGCCGTGGAAGCCGTCCATAGTCCATCCAGAGTGTGGAGTAGCAGACTGCAAGATACGCCATCACCGTTAACCTGAGCTGGCATCACCAATGACAGGGGGGAAATCATTCTAGAAGGGCTTTAAAACTGGGTCTGTGATCTAGAGGACTTCAGATGTTGTCGCTATTTTGACTCAAATTCTTAAACAAAGGGGCTCGGATGCTACTGTGGAATTACAGGCATGTGGACCTCAGGAAGGCACAGCAGCCATCCCCCAGCATTTGGAGCTCTACTTCTAAAGGGGGAGTTAAAATGTTCAATGTGCTTTCGAATCGCCATGCAACATTTATTCCAAAGACATCTAAGAGCCTAGGGAAGGCAGATCTGCTGTGTGTCTCTGCAATCCTGACTCTTTCTTCCTGTTCCCTCTTCCTTCCTGCCACCCCCGGTTCTCCATATACCAAATGTCTTTAAGGCATGGAGTGGATCTGTGAGTATCTGCGTAACAGCAGTCCTCTGAATAAAAATAAATCCTGAATAGATTGCTCCATTGTATGCATGCGCGGGTATACATGTCACATACATGGGTTTATTTTTTCCAAGAACAAATGTCTCAATGTTTCTCTTCCTTGAGAAAAGTTACCAACTGCCAGATTCTCATATCCCACGTGGAGCTTTGTAATAACAGAAAATATATGTTAAATCCACAAAGAAATAAAATATAGTGAAGACAGATTTTTCTTTCAAGTAGCCCTGAACTTCCAAAGACTTCACAAGTCAAGTAGAAGACAATTCTTGGAATGGCTTTGTTCACCTCTACAGTAGGTGAATAATCTTTGGGACACTGGCCAGTGATTAAGTAACCAAGATTCACTCTTTCTCTGAAGCAAAGAGAAGCTATGGCCACAGAATTCCTACAGAACTGTGGGAAGCACAGCTTTGGAAACTGACTGTCCTGAGTTCAAATCCAAACACTGCCACTTACTTGAGTGAGTTTCTATGCCTCTTAGAATCTGTTTCCTCATCTAGAAAATGGGGGCTATTGACACCTAGACCACAGGGTTATTGTGAGGATTAGCCATATTGTATGTGGAGTGCGTGGCACAAAGTAGGTGTCAAGAACTGTAAAGGGTAAGAGCTTACCCTGCTTGCAATCTAACAAGCTAGCCTGCCACAGTTTTATGGATTCCGGTAGAAAACACAGACTCCTGGATCAGAGACGAAGGACAGTTTCTTACAGCAATGATAGTAGCCAGATCGGCAGCAGTGTTTCCATCAGTTTCCCAAGCTCCAATTCCCACAGAGGGATGAGAAGAGGACCAGGCGACACCTGCATATGCCAGCGAGTTTTATTACAGGAGAGTAACTGGGGCAGGCTGGGGTGAGGAGAGGTGGATCAAGAGGATGTACAGGGAAGTGAGCCCTGCAGGTACAGAGGAACCCTCATTTTGAAAGAGGATGGAAAGGGGAAGAGTGTGGAATAAGACCCCAGTAAAATGAGGAGACGGAGAGGAAATGGGTTGAAGGGTGTCTAATGGCTTCTAGTCTCGTACTGAGACAGGGAACAGACCTCTGAGGCAGATGATATTTTCCAAAAATGGCCTTAACAATATTTCCAGTTCCATATGCTTTTCCAGAAACTTGCCATTCCCCACTCCAGAGGTGGAATCTATTCTCCCTCCCCTTCAAGCTGGGTGGGTCTTTGTAACTGCCTCAACAAAGAGAATGCAGTAGAAGTGACATGTGACTTCCAAGACTAGATTAGAAAAGGCAAAATATCTTCTACCTGCTTCTCTCTTTCTTGGGATACTCATCCTTGAAACTGAGCTACCATACTGTGAGGAAGCCCAAGCTACCCGGAGAAGTCATGTTTAGGTGTTCTGGCCAAGAACCTCAGCTAACGTCCCAGATACGTTAGTGAACAAGCCTGCAGACGATTCTAGCCCCCGGCTGTCAGGTCATCACCACCCCCTGGGGCCCCACTGTGTAACAGAGATAAACCATTCCTGCTGCGCCCGCCCGCTCCAAATTCCTGACCCACAGAACCACAGAATCCATGAGCATAATAAGTGGTTGTTTGATGTCACTGAGTTCGGGGGTAATTTATTATGCATCAATAGATGACCATGACAACCAGGCTGGGGAGTGGGAAAGCCTTCATAAATAGAGCTGGGGGAAACTGAACTGGTGTCTTTTAAGAAATGAAAAGATGTCACTGGAAGGGAGCCTACCTGAGGAACGTGAAGCACAGATTTGTAGGCACAACAGGCTCAGTGTGTCAACATTCCTGAGGCCAGCTTGCACCCCAGAAAAAGTGGGTGGTCGTAGCAGGCGGGCAGAGTGCAAGAAGGCCCCTGCCTCCCAGCGTCTCCAACTCATTATCCCGGCAGCATCTCTAACCATGGTCCCGGGCCCACTGCCACCCCATCTCCTTCTGCCAATCCGCATTCGTCCTCATTTCCTGTTTTGGCAGCACTGACCGGCCACCCAGACAGGAAATTGAGGAGTAGCCCTCAGACTGAAGCCCTCTTCTTCACTCCCATGCATTTGTCACAACTCTATGCCCCTTCTTCTTTGAATAAATTATACTTTTAAGTTATACTTTTAAAAGTATACCGCTATCAATATTTGAAACTCACAAACTGGGGTGTACAGAAATCTAACTTTATTTCTTCCTCTGAAGCACCTGTCTCCATTGATGGAGCTGATTACAGACATCTCGGTTTCCTCTTGCTTTCACTGCTTCTTTCGGGTAGTTACTTAGTTTTTCAGAATTTTGCCTCCCTATCAAGGATTCCTCCTCCTCTTTTTTTCCTGATATGGTGACCAGGTGCATTTTTATGGTTGGGGAAAGATGGCCTGGTTCTCCTGCTCTTCTTGACGGGGGTGGGGTAGCTTGGCTCCCCTGATCACTTGGCATCCTGCCCTGGTCTCCACTAAGGGCTGGCTGGTCTTTGGTCATTGTGCCAGCACCCCCTGCTGATGATGGCGGCCCCTGCCATTGCCTCCACTGGAAGGTCCCCAAATTCTGCGAGGTCTCCTCAGGCCCTCTTGAGTACCTCTGCCCTCTCAATGCTTTCATGCCCGAGTCAGGAGCCCAGGAACTCCCTACTGCCTTCTGGGTGCGAGTACACAAGGCTGTGAGGCTGATGTCACCTCACTTCTTCCTCGTCCGGGAGGATGCAACCCAATGCTGTCGCAGGTTCCTGAGATGCTCGTAGTGATTCAGGATGTGCCTGGTGAGGTGGTCACTTACCCCAGTGCTTTCAGGTTCTCCCAAGCTTAGGTGGATGTTTCTATAACCCCTTCCTTCAGCCTCCATGCCTGATTTGGAGGGTGAGAAGGATGGGGAGATGGGGGGAACATTTGCTTCTTCCAGCTTCACCTCTCAGAACTGGAAGGGTGTCCCCTCTCCTGCATGTGGTGGCCCCCCTTCCTCACGCTGGGTCCTCATCCTTCCTACTCTATGCCTTTTCCATGGTCAACCTTCTAAGCTCCGATTTCTATTTTATAAGAGCCCAACTCAGAATCCTGAGAAAAGCCTTTGCTTTCCCTTGTTAGTCTGCCTTTCAAGATTACTGTCCTAGGAAGGGCTTTTAAGAATCTAGTTGAAATGTCAAGCTAAGCAATGATCATGTGTCCTATGCCATACCCACCTCTTCCCAGGACAGTAAGCCTCCATCTCTTGGCACAATCTTCATGACAGAACAGCAAGTGATTCTTTTTCTCTTTCTTTCTTCCTTTTTTTTTTTTTTTTTTTTTTTTTTTTTTTTTTTTGTGGTACGCGGGTCTCTCACTGCTGTGGCCTCTCCCATTGCAGAGCACAGGCTCCGGACGCGCAGGCTCAGTGGCCATGGCTCACGGGCCCAGCTGCTCCGCGGCATGTGGGATCCTCCTGGACGGGGGCACGAACCCGTGTCCCCTGCGTCGGCAGGCGGACTCTCAACCACTGCGCTACCAGGGAAGCCCTTCTCTTTCTTTTTTTAAATAAAACCTACCTACCAAACACGGAAAACACATTTGGATAATATTTTAAAATAGTCTCCTACTACCTAAGCTGAGTAGAAGAGTAACGTCGTGAAAAGTTGTGGTATATTGGCTTTTATTTTAAATTATATCTACTCTAAGAAAATGAAAATTGGCTTGCTGATAATTAAAACATTGAGTTATTTTATTGCATTTTGCATAAATGTGAATTCAACTTAATTATCATTATCCATGGAGGAATTTTGAAGCCAGAGGGAGAAATCTTTAAATATTACCTCCAATACACCAGGTACAACATTTGAAAAGTGTTTTCCCAGGACAGAAGCAGCGAGATCATGAATTTAGAAGACAAAGTTCTCATCAGCAATCATCATCGGATAGATCTACAACACCCACCAGCAGTCACATTTGGGTTAATGACAAGCTGATTTCTCAATGTGTACACACCCTTACACTTTTGGGGTGAGTTTTTCTTTACCCTGAAAACATACATTTGGGAAAAGATGAGCTTTGTGTGTGGATGAGATTAGAGTGGGCAGGAGGTTCTGTTGGGTTATTTGAACAGAACCAGGAAAGGTCCCCATCCCTAACTGACTTCCCCAACCAGGTGCCAAGGTGTGGAACATTTCACCATTAGAGAGTTATTTCTCTAACCTAGGAATTACCCTAATCAGCAATCCTCTTTTAAAATTTTCTTACGAGCTTTACCAAATATTTAAAGAGCACTATATACAAGTCTCTATACTAGGGTTCAAAGACGAGTTGGGATGGAGGGTGGGCAGAGATGAGGGAGAAGCAACAAATTGATTAAAAGTCAGCAACACCTTAGTGTGACTTTTCCCAGAAGTTTTCCTTCCTTTGGGAATTAGGCTTAATGAGAGCTTCGGGTATCTGAAAAGAGAACAGGAAGAAGAAAGAGAAATAGAAGATGGAAGTTGGGGGAAGGGTAGAGAAGCTGCTAGAAACTATCATATCTCCTTGATTTAAGTTATCATTTCTCCCTCCCTCACACATTTTAATAATTTCTCAAGTCAGGATTTATCCTGCAATCCACATATGGATTTAATGAGGCAGTGCATTTCTTCTTTTTTCTTAAGTTATTAAATTGAGCTTGTCATTAAATAGTGCTTCTTATAATCCATGGCAGGTAATACTAAGAGATCAGTAGTATTTTAGGTGAAATTTTAATTGAGATAATTGTGGATTTACATGAAGTCATAAGATAAAACACAGAGATATCCTGTGAATTCTTTATCCAGTTTCCCCTAATGGTAACATTGTATAAAACTATAGTATAATATCACAACCAGGACATTAACATTGATACAATTCACAAATCTTAATTGGATTCCCCCAGTTTTACTAGCACTTCTGTGTGTGTGTGTGTGTGTGTGTGTGTGTGTGTGTTTAGTTCTATGCAACTTTATCACATGTACAGGTTCATGAATCCACCACCACAGTCAAGATAGCACAATATACAAACAGCTTATGCAACTCAATATCAAAAAACCCACAAACAACCCAATAACAAAAAAAGGGCAGAGGACCGAAATAGACATTTCTCCAAAGAAGACACACAGATGGCCAACAGGCACATGAAAAGATGCTCAACATCACTAATTATTAGAGAAATGCAAATCAAAACAATGAGGTATCACCACACACCAGACAGAACGGCGATCATCAAAAAATCTACAAACAACAAATGCTGGAGAGGGTGTGGAGAAAAGGGAACCCTTTTGCACTGTTGGTGGGAATGTAAATTGATACAGCCACTATGGAGAAGAGTATGGAGGCTCCCTAAAAAACTAAAAACAGAACTACCATATGATCCAGCAATCCCATTACTGGGCATATAACCACAGAAAACCATAATTCAAAAAGACACATGCGGGCTTCCCTGGTGGCGCAGTGGTTGAGAGTCTGCCTGCCGATGCAGGGGACACTGGTTCGTGCCCCCGTCCGGGTGGATCCCACGTGCCGCGGAGCGGCTGGGCCTGTGAGCCATGGCCGCTGGGCCTGCACGTCCGGAGCCTGTGCTCCGCAACGGGAGAGGCCACAACAGTGAGAAGCCCATGTACAGAAAAAAAAAAAAAAAGGCACATGCACCCCAATGTTCATTGCAGCACTATTTACAATAGCCAGGTCATGGAATCAACCTAAATGCCCATCAACAGACTAATGGATAAAGAAGATGTGGTACATATATACAATGGAATATTACTCAGCCATAAAAAGGAATGAAACTAGGTCATTTGTAGAGACGTGGATGGATCTAGACACTGTCATACAGAGTGAAGTAAGTCAGACAGAGAAAAACAAATATTGAAATATCATATAATACCTCTTATATGTGGAATCTAGAAAAATGGTGCAGATGAACTTATCTGCAAAGCAGAAATAGAGACAGAGACGAAGAGAACAAACATATAGACACCAAGCGGGGAAGGGGAGGTGGGATGAATTGGGAGACTGGGATTGATATGTACACTATTGACACTATGTATAAAATAGATAACTAATGAGAACCTACTGTATAGCTCAGGTAACTCGACTCAGTGCTCTGTGGTGACCTAAATGGGAAGGAAATCCAAAACTGAGGAGATATATGTAAACTTATAGCTGATTCACTTTGCTACTCAGTAGAAACTAACAACATTGTAAAGCAACTGTACTCCAATAAAAACTAATTATTAAAAAAAGAATAACCATGATCAAAAACTCTACAAACAATATATGCTGGAGAGGGTGTGGAGAAAAGGGAACCCTCTTGCACTGCTGGTGAGAATGTAAATTGGTGCAACCACTATGGAGAACAGTATGGAGGTTCCTTAAAAAACTACAAATAGAACTACCATATGATCCAGCAATCCCACTCCTGGGCATATATTCAGAAGAGATGAAAACACTAATTCTAAAAGATACATGTACCCCAATGTTCATAGCAGCACTATTTACAACAGCCAAGACATAGAAGCAACCTAAGTGTCCATGACCAACCAGATGAATGGACAAAGGAGATGTGGTGTACATATATATACACAATGGAATAGTACTCAGTCATAAAAAAGAATGAAATAATGCCATTTGCAGCAACATGGATGGACCTAGAGATTATCATACTAAGTGAAGTAAGTCAAAGATAAATATTATACAATATCACTTAAATGCAGAATCTAAAATAAATAATACAAATGAACTTACTGACAAAACAGAAACAGACTCACAAACATAGAAAACAAACTTACAGTTACCAAAGGGAAAGGGGGAAGGGATAAATTAGGAATATGGGATTAACAAATACACACTACTATATATAAAATAAACAACAAGGTTTTACTATATAGCACAAGAAACTATATTCTATATCTTGTAATAACCTATAATGGAAAAGAATATGAAAAATAGTATATATATACACACATATAAAACTGAATCACCTGCTGTACACCTGAAACTAACATAATTTGTAAAACAACTATACTTCAATAAAAAAAAAAGATACCACAAAATTCCTTCATGGTGCCCTTTTATAACCACACCCACATCTCTCTCACCTCCCAACCCCACCCCTAACCCCTGGCAACCACTAACCTGCTCACCATTTCTAAAATGTTGTCATTTCAAAACTGTTATATAAATGGAATCACACATTATGTAACCTTTTAGGGGTTCTTTCTCTCAGCGTAATACTCTGCAGATTTATCTAAGTTTTGTGTCTATCAGTAGTTCCTTCCTCTCTTCTGCTGAGTGGTTTTCCAGGGGATAGACATAGCATGGTTTAGTTAACCATTCACCTGTTGAAGGGCATCTGTGCTGTTTCCAATTGGGGTTATTACATTAGTAATATTTATTGAGCACCTACAATATATGTTAGGTACTTCTGTATCTATTGCCCCAACTAATTTTTACCCCCCAAATCCTTGTGAAATAAATATTAGTATCTGCATTTATAATATATATTAAGAAATTGAGCCTCCATTATGCTAATTAACATGCCAAGGTCACACTAATGGTAAGTGACATAGTCAGAATTCATAATCAGGTCTTCAAGTGCCAAGCCCATGAGTGCTATTTGCCAGTTGATTTGATGGTTCTTCCCTTGGGCTAGCTTGGGTATCGGGCCTCGGGCTGGCCAAAATGAGCTCAGAGTGAGAGCACTTGGGGCTGTTTATGCAACCCCAGGTTTCTTCATTATTTTCCCACCATAAATCAGAACAGGCCTGGGGAAATGGGCAGTGAAATGCCTGGTATCTCACCTGCTCGATGGTTTTCTGCTTCAGAGGAGCCTGTGCTCAGGGGCTCATCAACAAACCAAATAAAAAGATGAAGGTGAGATTTGGTTTCCCCCATCTTGATCAAGATTCAACTGTTACTTGTGCTCTTTTCCCACTTTCTCTGCCAATTGACAAAGGTATCAGGGGAGTGGTAGTTAAGCTGACACACTGTCATTTTGAAAACAAATGACTGGAAATGCCATGCCAGCTCATATAGTTCCAGAAAAAGCCTCAGAGCAGCCCATCTGCCCAGGGGAGGGACACACTGTGCCTGTCATAACTGAAGCAAGTCTCCTGGAAGAATGAGTATGCCTGTCAATAATGAGCCAGCTCTGACGGGACAGCCTTCGAGAAAATAGGCACATGGATGTTACCTCCTTTGGGACTTCAACGCTGGGGCAATTCCTAAGCCCTCTCTCCTATTTAAAGTGCTTCTCCCATCAGCCCATGGCCTACAATTGCCATGCCCACCCCATACCCCTGAAACCAATCAGAAGTTCTGAAATTGTGGCAACGGTTTCAATCAGAAATTGTGACAACAGTCAGGGGGCATATGTACATTTCAAGGGGGAAGTGAAAATCACAGTGAGAGACCACCACACACCCACCACAATGGCTAAAACTAAAAACACTGACAATACCAAGTGCTGACAAGGGGCAAAGCAACAGGAGCTCTCGTACACTGATGACAGGAACACCAAATGGGACGATTGCTTTGGAAAACTGTTTGGCAATGTCTACTAAAGCTATAATATGCATCTCTTAGAGCCCAGCAATTGACTTCTAGGCATAAATTCAAGAGAAATCAATGCTCATGTCCACCAAAAGACATGTACCAAAATGTTCACAGCAGATTTATTCATAATAAACAAATGTCCATCAATTGGACAATGGATAAATAAGTACTGAAAATTCATGCAATAGAATATTAAAGAGCAAAAAAAATTACTGATATTTACAACCGGGATGAACCTTACAGAGGCTGAACTCAAGAGTACATACTGTGTGATACCATTTACATGAAGTTCGAGAACAGGCAAAATTCACCTATGCCGACAGAAGTTAGAAGAGTGGTTACCTCTAGAGGGAATAGGAGATGGTTACTGACTGAACAGGGGCATGGGGAGCCATATAGGGTGCCTCATCTTGATCTGGGGGGTGGTTGCTTGAGTATATACATACGTAAAAATTCAACAAGCAAAACACAAGATCTGCCCTTTCCTAAATAAATATTATTGCCAAAATTTTTTAAGTTAAAATAAATACAAGGGAGAGTTGCTCCGCATTCACCTCAGGGGACACTGGACCAGGCCACCCTTCTTTCCTGCCTTCCTCCTCCTCATCTACGGATCTGGTGGACATGGGGATGTGTCCCAGAGCCAGTTGACCGCTCCACCCAGTGGATGATTTGGGGAAGCCAAATTGATACAACAGTAGGGTATAATTAGTGGGAAAGCAGATGAGAGATTGGCACAGCAGTTGCAGGCAGGATAAGCATTTCATGCTAAAATGCCTCCAGAGACTTTTCCTGTCTCCAGTGAACAAAAGGGTGACTCATGCTGAGGCGGAGATGGAGGAATTATTTGAGCATGGATGATTTCCGCTCCCTTGGAAACCTGAGCTGGGGACAGACACAGACACAGACACACAGACACACACACACACACACACACACACACACACACACACAGAGAGTAATCTACTTCTGACAGGCACTGATTCCAGAGGGATTTAAATATTCAAAACAAGAGATAGAGAGTTAAGAAAAATCAGCAGGGTGTGCCAACCTCACACAATGTATGCATTTATTCTTTTTATTGATCTAATTGGCATGCAGTAAAATTTACTCTTTGTAGTATATAGTAGTATAAGTTTCAACAAATGCATATGGTTGTGGAACCACCACTACTATTAAGACACAGAACAGTTCTATCACACCAAAAAGTTCCCTTGAGGTGCCTCTTTGTAATCAACCCCTTGTCCCACCCAACACTGGCAATGCTGACCCCTTCTCCAGCCCTATGGTCCCTACAGTTTTACCTTTTCCATATCACATAAATGGAATCATACAGTACGGAGGCTTTTGCTTTTGTTTTTGTTTTCAAATATTTGGTAATTCTTTGTTTTATTTTTTTTAAGATTTATTTATTTTTTGCTGCATCGGGTCTTAGTTGTGGCGTGTGGGATCTTCTATCGCAGTGCGGGTGCCCTTCGTTGCAGCGCGCAGGCCTCTCTCTAGCTGTGGCGTGCAGGATTTCTCTTCTCTGGTTGTGGTGTGTGGGGTCCAGAGCACGTGGGATCTGTAGTTTGTGGCACACGGGCTCTCTAGTTGAGGCGCACGAGCTCAGTAATAGTGGCGCATGGGCTTAGTTGTCTCACAGCATGTGGGATCTTAGTTCCCTGACCAGGGATCAAACACACGTCCCTTGCACTGGAAGGCGGATTCTCTACCACTGGACCACCAGGGAAGTCCCATGGAGCCTTTGGGTTTGACTTTTTTCACTCAGCATAAGGCCTCTGAGAATCAGCCATGTTGTTGTGTGTATCAATAGTTCATTCCGTTTTATTACTGAGTATTATTCCATGGTATGGATGGAATACAGTTTAACCACCCACTAAAGGACACCTGGGTTATTCTTAGTTTGGGGCAATTATGAATAAAGCTGCTACAAACATTCACATATAGGTTTTCATGTGAACATATGTTTTCATTTCTTGGGAAAATACCTACAAGTGGGATTGCTGGTAAGTGTAGGTTTGACTTGATAAGACATCAACAAACTATCTTCCGAAGTGCTTGTACTATTTTACTTTCTCACTTGTGATGCACAAGCGTACCACTTGTTCTACATCCTCACCAACATTTGGTATTTTCACTTTTTTTTTGAACTTTTGAATTTTATTTCATTTATTTTTTTATACAGCAGGTTCTTATTAGTTATCCATTTAATACGTATTAGTGTATCCATGTCAATCCCAATCGCCCAATTCATCCCACCACCACCACCACCCCCGCCACTTTCCACCCGTGGTGTCCATGTGTTTGTTCTCTACATCTGTGTCTCTATTTCTGCCCTGCAAACCGGTTCATCTGTACCATTTTTCTAGATTCCACATACATGTGTTAATATACGATATTTGTTTTTCTCTTTCTGACTTACTTCACTCTGTAGGACAGTCTAGATTCATCCACGTCTCTACAAATGGCCCAATTTCGTTCCTTTTTATGGCTGAGTAATAGTCCATTGTATATATGTACCACATCATCTTTATCCATTCATCTGTCGATGGGCATTTAGGTTGCTTCTATGACCTGGCTATTGTAAATAGTGCTGCAATGAACACTGGGGTGCATGTGTCTTTTTGAATTATGGTTTTCTCTGGGTATATGCCCAGTAGTGGGATTGCTGGGTCATATGGTAATTCTATTTTTACTTTTTTAAGGAAGCTCCATACTGTTCTCCATAGCGGCTGTATCAATCTACGTTCCCACCAACAGGGCAAGAGGGTTCCCTTTTCTCCACACCCTCTCCAGCATTTGTTGTTTGTAGATTTTCTGATGATGCCCATTCTAACTGGTGTGAGGTGATACCTCATTGTAGTTTTGATTGGCATTTCTCTAATAATTAGTGATGTTGAGCAGCTTTTCATGTGCTTCTTGGCCATCTGTATGTCTTCTTTGGAGAAATGTCTGTTTAGGTCTTCTGCCCATCTTCGGATTGGGTTGTTTGTTTTTTTAATATTGATCTACATGAGCTGTTTATATATTTTGGAGATTAATCCTTTGTCCGTTGATTAATTTGCAAATATTTTCTCCCATTCTGAGGGTTGTCTTTTCATCTTGTTTGTAGTTTCCTTTGCTTTGCAAAAGCTTTTAAGTTTCATTAGGTCCCATTTGTTTATTTTTGTTTTTATTTCCATTTCTCTAGGAGGTGGAGCAAAAAAGATCTTGCTGTGATTTATGTCAAAGAGTGTTCTTCCTATGTTTTCCTCTAAGAGTTTTATAGTGTCCGGTCTTACATTTAGGTCTCTAATCCATTTTGAGTTTATTTTTGTGTATGGTGTTAGGAGGTGTTCTCATTTCATTCTTTTACATTTAGCTATCCAGTTTTCCAGCACCACTTATTGAAGAGACTGTCTTTTCTCCATTGTATATCCTTGCCTCCTTTGTCATAGATCAGTTGATCATAGGTGCCTGGGTTTATCTCTGGGCTTTCTATTCTGTTCCATTGATCTATATTTCTGTTTTTGTGCCAGTACCATATTGTCTTGATTACTGTAGCTTTGTAGTATAGTCTGAAGTCAGGGAGTCTGATTCCTCCAGCTCCGTTTTTTTTTCCTCAAGACTGCTTTGGCTATTGGTATTTTCACCTTTAAAAAATGTTAGCCACTGTAACAAGTGTGAAGTAGTAGTATATTGCAGTTTTAACTTGCATTTCCTTAGTGACGAATGAAGGTGAGCATTTTTCCATATGCTTATTTGCCGTTCTCATACCTTCTTTGGTGATGTGTCTGTTCAAATCCTTTGCCCATTTTTAAAATGGGATGTTTATTTGCAATAATGCTGAATTTGGGGAAATCTTTCTATATTCTGGACACCAGTGCTTTGTCAGAAGTGTGATATGCAAATATTTTCTCCCAGTCTATGGCTTGTCTTTTCACTCTCTTAAGAGTATCTTTCAAAGAGCATAAGTTTTTAATTTTGATAATGTCTAATTTATCAATTTTTTCTTTTATGGATCATCATTTTCGTGTCATATCTAAGAACTCCTTGGGTCAAAAAGCTTTCCTCCTATGTGTTCCTAGAAACTTTACAGCTTTATTTTTATGTTTTATATTTGTATATATGATCCATTTTGAGTTAATTTTTGGTATAAGTTGTGAAGTTGGATAGAGGTTCATCTTTTTGCGTGTGTATGTCCAATTGTTCTAGTACTATTTATTGAAAAAACTATTTTTTCTCCATCGACTTGTGTCTGCAACTCTAATGAAACTCAACTGACTATATTTGAGTTGGTTAATTTCTGGACTTTGTTTTATTTCACTGTTCTGTGTTTCTGTCCTTTCACTAATACCACACTGTCTTAATTAATGTATCTTTATAGTAAGTCCTGAAATCATAGAGTCCACTGACTTTGTTCTTTTTCAAAATTGCTTTGGTTAATCCAGTCTGTTTGCTTTTTCATGTAAATTTTAGAATCAGCTTATCAATATCTACCCCAAAAAATCATGCTGGGGTTTTGATTAGGATTGCATTGAATTGATAGATCAATTTATGGAGAACTGACATCTAAACAACACTGAGTTTCCCAATCCACGAACATGCTATCTCTTCCCATTTATTTAAATCTTCTTTTATTTATTTGTTTGTTTGTTTATTTAATTTTGGCTGCATTGGGTCTTCGTTGCTGCGTGTGGGCTTTCTCTAGTTGCAGTGAGCAGGGGCTACTCTTCGTTTTGGTGCGCAGCCTTCTCACTGCAGTGGCTTCTCTTGTTGCGGAGCACAGGCTGTAGGCACGCAGGCTTCAGTAGTTGTGGCTCGCAGGCTCTAGAGCACAGGCTCAGAGTGCGGCACACGGGCTTAGTTGCTCCATGGCATGTGGGATCTTCCCGGATCAGGACTCGCAGCCGTGTCCCCTGCATTGGCAGGTGGATTCTTAACCACTGCACCACTAGGGAAGCCCCCTATATCTTCTTTCACTTACTTCTTCAGTGCATTATAGCTTTCAGCATACATCCTATGTGCTTTGTTACACTTACGCTTAAATGTTTCGCATTTTTTGTTGCTGTTGTAAATAGCACTGTTTTAAAATTTTGAATTCCAATTGTTTTGTTAACACCATCGCTTATTGTATATTTGCCTTGTATCCTGTGACCTTGCTAAACTTACTCATTAGTTCTAGAAGCCTTTTTGGTAGATTCTTTGGGATTTTTCTACATAGACAATGATGTTGTCTGTAAATAGAAACAAGTTTAATTCTTCCTTTCCAACCTGGAAGCGTTTTATATATGCATTTTAAGGTCAATCCCATGGCTGGTTAAAATGTTTTCCTTCCAAAAGCCAAACTTGGCAGTTCTTAAGATACTGCCTCGCTCTCATATTGCACACTAATAAGTAAAAGTGGGGACCACTAAACTACAGCAGTCAGGATAGGTTAGGTTTTGCTGTAGTAAAAAATAGTCCTGGTGCCTCAACAACAAATACCTCTTACAACGGAAAAGTTGCAAAATCTTGCTCATAGTATATACCCATTCCTGGTTGACAGGAGGACTCTGCCCTTCATGGCCTCTCAGGGACCCAGGCAGATAGACCAGCCACTGCCTTAAATGTTATCGGTGACTGTGCCAGAGCAAAGGAGAATTCCAGAAATTTGTTCACAGAAGATTCGGCCCAGAAGTGACTCATACATTCTGCTCACGAGTCATTGACCAGAACAAGTCAAATGACCGCACTCCACTAGAAGGGGGCTAGGAGATGCCATTCTACCATATGCCCAAAAGTGGAGAGCCAGAAATACTTGGCGAAGAGCACTAATGACTATCAAGGCATACATACACATACACACACACACACACACACACACACACACACACACAAAGATAGGATATAAAAATCATTGTAATGCAAGGTAGAAAGTGGTATGCCCCTCTAGAGTGGTACAGAGAAAGTACACATGGAATTAAGAGAAGGTTTCTCTTGTATGAGCTTAGGGGAGGCTCCAGGTGAGGCTCCAAGCACCAGGAATCTTTAAAACTAAGCCTTGTAAGATGTTAGAAATCTGATCTTCAGTATGTTTACATTTCATAACGTACTATAATCATTAAGGGCAGGGGTTCTGGAGACAGACGGTTCAGGTTCAAATGCCAGATCTGCCCAATACTAGCTGTGTGACCTTGGATAAGCCACTTAACATCTCTGTGCCTCAGTTTCCACATATATAAAATGAGGAGACTAACAGTGCCTGCTTCATAGGTTGTTGAGGATTAAAAGAGTTAATATTTGTAAAATTCTAGAGTAATGCCTGGCACATAAGTACTATAGATGGGCAAGTGCATACACGCACGCACGCACGCACACACACACACACACACACACACACACATCTTCAACCAATTTTAAATCTGTGAGATTTTTAAATGCAGACACTAGATAACTAATTTCCTATTTTTTTCTTATCTGTGGTGAAATTTACCCCTGGTTCTAGTGAGTAAGGGTTGCAAACTGACAAAGCCACCCATTCCCTGCCCCCCTGACCCGGAAGCACTGAGCAGGGCTCCTCCTGTCACTCATAGCCAGCAACTCAGACCAGACTTCTCAGCTGTAAGTCAGCATTCTCCCTTCCCTGTCCAGAGCTAGACCAGCCCAGCCTTTCCTAGATTTTCCTCTCTGACTGTGGAGACCTAAACACCATTTAGGAAAGTCCTTTCACCAAGCTGTGTGGAAATAAACCTTCGTTCATCATCTGCCTGGGGCCGTCTGTGGGTACCATGGAGGAGCAGAGCCCCACAGGGCAGTAAGAGATTTGGCCAAAGACACTGTTTCAGGAAAAGGATGGAACTGGTACTTGGAGACCTCCACACCTCCCTGAAGATGAGCAACTAAAGAAATATTTCTACTGTAAATGGGAAAATAATAAATCTCATAAGTAGAGCGATAATGAAAACTTTCATGGGTTTAGCTCGTTTGTGCAAGTAAAGCCCTTTGGGGTACATTCTCCTGTTTGAGTCTCAGAAACAACTCTGCCAGGAATGCAGTCACTCTCATTTCACAGATGAGGAAACAGAGACTCAGGTGATGAGATTTGCCTGTGGCGTTGCAGACTGTAAGCGACACAGGAGAAACTTGAACTCAAGAGCTCCTCCTCGCGGTTACCTCGAAGGCCCTGTTTTCCAAAAGATGAAAGCCACACTGCCAGCGGGGTGTCAAATGATTTCATTTTATATTTGATATATTGATTAGCAAAATGTAAAAACAGAACAAACTAGGGATTTGAAGCTTCCCTTTTCAATTCATCTGATTTGTTTAAAACATTAGGCAATTTAAAGAAAATCTTAAGCAATCAACGGCACAGATGGCGCGCGGACGTGGCAAAAATAGTGAAGATGATCCTGAAAGGGATGCAGGCTGGAAACCCTGCTGTATGGTGCTTGGAAAGAACAGTGACTTCAGGATCAGGGCGCTAGGCCTGGCTCTGTCACTAAAGAGCTCTGTGACCTCGTACTAGCCATGACCTCTCTGAGCGTCGGTCCCATCCTGCCTAGAATGAGAGGGTCCGTTGCAGTCATTTCTGAAGCCTCTCCAGCAGACCTTCTATCGTCTAGGTAGAAGTTGGGTGTTACACGCAGAAGTGTGACGGGCTGGGTGACTTTGGACCCCCTCTTCTGCAGTCTGCTTTCGTTGCCTGAAATAAAGCCGACAGAACGTCAGTTGCTCAGGAGCTTCCAAGGAGGGCCGGCTTCTAAAGTCTCCTGCCCCCTCTCTGGCTGTGTGCCCTGGGCTCCGCGGCCCACCTAGTAAGGGAGACCATGACGGATGCGGGAGCGGAAGAAAGCGGCTTCCGAAGAGCCATCCTCCAACAAGGAAGGAGCGAAGGGGAAGCCTTGTAAGAATTCCAGCCGAGAGGGGATCGAGGGCAGCAAGAGGAATGAAATTGACAACAGGCCCTCGCTGAATGGGATCAGTGTCAGTGGGAAGGTTTCTTGCAAAGAGCCAGGATTCCCATTTGAGTGGATCTTGAAGGTACTTGTGGGTGGATGGGTGGCAGTTCCCCTACCACTGAACCAGATCAGCACCCAGAACGAGAACGTACAGGAGGGTCACCATCAGCTGATGAAATTCTGAGGAAATCCAGGGCCACCCTGACCTGCCTTGTGACCTTGGGCAAGAGCTCCGCCTCTCTCTGCCTCCGTTTCCTGATCTGTGACATGGAAATAATAACTGTCTCCTAAGGCTATGGTGGGGATTAAGTAAAACAATACATTTAAAGGCTGGCACGTGGCAGGAATAAATGTTACCATTTATGCTTACCACTGAGAATCTGAGATGGGGCAGCCCAGATGGTGTTCCAGCTTGGAGTTAGACAAACGTGGGTTGAAATCTTGGCTTGGCCGCTAATCAGTGCTGTAACTGTGGGCTGCAGTCTCCATTGATAAAATGGTGATACTAATAGTATATCCCCATCAAGAGACGGTGGTCATCAAAATTCAACTGCGTGATCGCACAAAGCACTCGGCAGAATGCCTGCATGTTTGAATTACTCAATAAATTACAGTCGTGATAGACGTGGAGCTGTGCATGCCAAATCCTCCCTGGAGGACAGCCTCGTGACCCCAGCTGCGGGGAGTGCGACCAGCAGACCGGACCACTGTCGGCGCCTTCGGGGCCTGTGTGACCCTAGTAAGTTCTCTGAAGGCAGAACCTCCCACTTCTTGGTGTCCCCAGGATACGCAGCACAGCGCTGCAAATATACGAGGTCAGCTCTAAATACTTCCGGATGGGCTGACTCATTAAATGACTTACTTCTGAAACTCGGGATGTATTGCAGTGGTGTCTACTTTGAAACCTTGCAGGTGAGAGGAGGGGAAAGTCCATGGAGCCTAATTCCAAGTCCACAGCAGGGATGAGGCTGCCCTTGCCAGCATCACTTGCCAACTTAGGAGGTTGCTTTCCTTTCTTTCTTTTTTCTTATTTTTTTAAGATGGGCTACAGAGCAGGGGCTTTAGGGGATGCAAGTGAGTTCTCATCAAAATCCCTTCCCTCCCTCCCCAGGCCTGGCTGCCAGGGAAGACACTAGCTCTGTGCTGACCCCGTTTCCAGGCAAGGTTGCCTGTGAAAGTGTAGTCTTGGCAGATGTGCCCTTTCGAGAAGATTTTTATCGTACAGAACTTGACAGATTTTCGGTCTCACTCTTTCATTTGAAGTTTCTCATATTACCCCCTCTCCTCCTGTCATTCCGCCTGGGGTAATTTTTCTCGAATGCGCCAGTTTCTCAGTTGGTGGTTGCATTCCGAGTGGGTTAATGTGAAAGGCAGAATGGCCACATCTTGAATAACTTAAACCAAAGGGAGGGCTGAATGTGGGATTGACCAGAAGCTAGCACAGTCCTGTTGGGCGGTACTTTCCAAACACCAGTCCATGGAGCAGGGCCAAGGCCCCAGTCTCAAGGAATTGCGAGCCAGTGGGGGCGCGGTCACATGCAATAAAGGCTGCCATACTCGGCAGCTCCCCTCATCAAGAGGTGGGGTCCGTTTCCGCAACCCTTGAATCCAGGCTGGCCTTGTGACTTGTTTCACCCGTGGAAGGTAACAGAAGTGACACCGCGTCAATGCCTGGCTTAGACCTGAAGAAGCCTTGAAACTTCCACTCTCAAGCTCTTGGAACGCTCCCACCGCCATGTGAACAAGCTTGCACTAACCTGCTAGAGGACGAGAGAGCATGTGCAGAAAGGCCCAGTGCCCCCGCCTTCCCACCTTATAAACCAACCAGTCCCTGCTGACCCAGCAGCTGACAGCAGAAGCATGAGAGGCCTGGCCCAGATCAGCCAAGTCCAGCACAAGCAGAAGAACAACCCAGCTGAACTTAGACCAGATTGGCAGCTTAGAAAATCATGAGCAATTAAATAAGTAATGATTTACGTCACTGAGTTTTGGGCTAGTTTGTTCCATAAGAATATCGCTAAAGGGGGAGACGGTAAGCCAGGAAGGACACAAATTTTTAAAAAGATCAATATAATACAAACTGTGACACGAACAATAAAGGAAGCAAACAGGGTTGTGTGATGGAGGAGGACTATGGGTGACAAATTTGGAAAGTGAGTCAAGGGAAGACCTCTCTAAAGAGGTGACATTTTTGCTAAGACCCAAAGGAGGGGAAGGAGTGAGCAGGGTGAAGACCTCAGGGCACAAAAATAAACAAATGGGACCTAATCAAACTTACAAGCTTTTGCACAGCAAAGGAAACCATAAACAAAACGAAAAGACAACCTATGGAATGGGAGAAAATATTTGCAAATAACGCAACCGACAAAGGGCTTAATTTCCAAAATATACAAACAGCATACAACTCAACAACAAAAAACAAACAACCTTATCCAAAAATGGGCAGAAGACCTAAACAGACATTCCTCCAAAGAAGACAGACATATGGCCAACGAGCACATGAAAAGATGCTCCACGTCGCTAATTATTAGAGAAATGCAAATCAAAACTACAATGAGGTACCACCTCACACCGGTCAGAGTGCCTATCATTAAAAAGTCTACAAATAACAAATGCTGGAGAGGGTGTGGAGAAAAGCGAACCCTCCTACACTGTTGGTGGGAATGTAAGCTGGTGCAGGCACTGTGGAAAACAGTTATGGAGGTTCCTCTGAAAACAATAAATAGAATTAGCATATGATCCAGCAATCCCACTCCTGGGCATATATCTGGACAAAACTATAATTCTAAAAGATACATACAGGTCGGCGGGAAGATGGCGGAAGAGTAAGACGTGGAGATCGCCTTCCTCCTCACGGATACACCAGAAATACATCTACACGTGGAACAACTCCTACCGAACACCTACTGAAGGCTGGCAGAAGACCTCAGAGCTCCCAAAAGGCAAGAAACTCCCCACGTACCTGGGTAGGGCAAAAGAAAAAAGAAAAAACAGAGACAAAAGAATAAGGACGGCACCTGCACCAGTGGGAGGGAGCTGTGAAGGAGGAAAAGTTTCCACACACTAGGAAGCCCCTCCGCGGGCGGAGACTGCGGGAGGCGGAGGGGGGAGCTTCAGCACCGCGGAGAGGTGCACAGCGACGGGTGTGGAGGGCAAAGCGGGGAGATTCCTGCACAGACGATCGGTGCCGACCGGCACTCACCAACCCGAGAGGCTTGTCTGCTCACCCGCCGGGGCGGGCGGGGCTGCGAGCTGAGGCTCGGGTTTCGGTTTTGGACGGAGCGCAGGGAGAGGACTGGGGTTGGCGGCTTGAACATAGCCTGAAGGGGTTGGTGCGCCACGACTAGCCGGGAGGGAGTTCAGGGAAAAGCCTGCACCTGCCGAAGAGGCAAGAGACTTTTTCTTCCCTCTTTGTTTCCTGGTGCGCGAGGAGAGGGGTTTAAGAGCGCTGCTTAAAGGAACTCCAGAGACGGGCGCGAGCCGCGGCTAAAAGCGCGAACCCCAGAGACGGGCGCGAGCCCCCGAGACGGGCGCGAGCCGCGGCTGGAAGCGCGAACCCCAGAGACGGGCGGGAGACGCTGGGGCTGCTGCTGCCGCCACCAGGGGGGCTGTGTGCGAGCACAGGTCACTCTCCGCGCCCCTCTTCCGCGGAGCCTGTGCAGGCCGCCACTGCCAGGTTCCCGGGATCCAGGGACAACTTCCCCGGGAGTACGCACGGCGGGTCTCAGGCTGGTGCAACGTCACGCCGGCCTCTGCCGCAGCGTCACGCCGCCTCTGCCGCCGCAGGCCCGCCCCGCACGCAGTGCCCCTCCTTCCCCCATCCCCCAACCCCCGGCCTGAGTGAGCCGGAGCTCCCGAATCAGCGGCTCCTTTAACCCCGTCCTGTCTGAGCAAAAAAACAGACGCCCTCCAGCGACCTGCGCGCAGGGGCAGGGCCGGGTACAAAGCTGAGCTCCTGTGAGCTGTGAGAGCAGGGAGGAGAGGGGGAGGTCTCTCCCGGCAGCCGCAGAGGCGGCGGATTGAAGCTCCACAATCAACTTGATGTGCCCTGCATTGTGGAATACCTGAATAGACAGGGAGTGAGCCCAAATTGAAGAGGGGGAATTTAGGAGCGAGATCGGTGATTTTTTTCCCTTTTCCTCTTTTTGTGAATGTGTGCATGTATGCTTCTGTGTGAGATCTTGTCTGTATACTCTTGTTTCCACCATTTGTCCTAGGGCTCTATCAGTCCATGGTTTTTTTTTTTAAAAAAAAAAAAAAAATTTTTTTTTAATAATTTTAATTGTAATAACTTTATTGAACTTTACCTTCGTTCTTTCTTTCTTTCTTTCTTTCCCTCCTTCCCTCCTTTAGACAGCGAATCACCCCAGGTTGAGGGGGTGGTCTCTGGGAGCAGGATTTATGATTTTTCCCCCTTTGCCTCTCTTTGTGAACGTGTATGTGTATGCTTCTGTGTAAGATTTTCTCTGTATAGCTTTGCTCCCAACAGTTGTCCTAGGGCTCTATCCTTCCATGGTTTTTTAAAAAAAAAAAATTTTTTTTTCTTTCTTAATAATTAATTTTAATTGCAATAACTTTATTGTACTTTACCTTCGTTCTTTCTTTCTTTCTTTCCTTCCTTCCTTCCCTCCTTTAGACAGCAAATCACCCCAGGTTGAGGAGGTGGTCTCTGGGAGCAGGATTTAGGATTTTTCCCCCTTTGCCTCTCTTTGTGAACGTGTATGTGTATGCTTCTGTGTAAGATTTTCTCTGTATAGCTTTGCTTCCAACATTTGTCCTAGGGCTCTATCCGTCCATGGTTTTTTTTAAAAAAAAAAATTTTTTTTTTCTTAATAATTAATTTTAATTGTAATAACTTTATTGTACTTTACCTTCGTTCTTTCTTTCTTTCCTTCCTTCCTTCCCTCCTTTAGACAGCGAATCACCCCAGGTTGAGGAGGTGGTCTCTGGGAGCAGGATTTATGATTTTTCCCCCTTTGCCTCTCTTTGTGAACACCTATGTGTATGCTTCTGTGTAAGATTTTCTCTGTATAGCTTTGTTTCCAACATTTGTCCTAGGGTTCTATCTGTTCTTTTTTTTTTTTTTTTCTTTTCTTTCTTTCTAAATACTTTTTACTGTATCTTCTTTCTTTCTGTCTTTTTTCCTTCTTTCCCTCCTTCCTTCCTCCCTTCCTCCCTCCCTCCCTCCCTCCCTCCTTTCTTTCCTTCTTTGCTTCTTTCTTCCTTCCTTCCTTTCCTCCTTTCCTTCTCTCTTTCCTCAAACTTCTACTAATTCTCTCTACATTTTCTCCTTCTTTCCCTCCTTCTTTCCTTCCTTCCTCCCTCCCTCCCTCCCTCCCTCCTTTCTTTCCTTCTTTGCTTCTTTCTTCCTTCCTTCCTTTCCTCCTTTCCCTCTTTCTTTCCTCAAACTTCTACTAATTCTCTCTACATTTTCTCCTTCTTTCCCTCCTTCTTTCCTTCCTTCCTCCCTCCCTCCCTCCCTCCCTCCTTTCTTTCCTTCTTTGCTTCTTTCTTCCTTCCTTCCTTTCCTCCTTTCCCTCTTTCTTTCCTCAAACTTCTACTAATTCTCTCTACATTTTCTCCTTCTTTCCCTCCTTCCTTCCTTCCTTCCTCCCTCCCTCCCTCCTTTCTTTCCTTCTTTGCTTCTTTCTTCCTTCCTTCCTTTCCTCCTTTCCTTCTTTCTTTCCTCATACTTCTACTAATTCTCTCTACTTTTCCTCCCTTTTATTCTGAGCCGTGTGGATGAAAGGCTCTTGGTGCTCCAGCCCAGGAGGCAGGGCTCTGCCTCTGAGGTAGGAGAGCCAACTTCAGGACACTGATCAACAAGAGACCTCCCAGCTCCACATAATATTAAACGGTGGAAATCTCCCAGAGACCTCCATCTTAACACCAGCACCCAGCTTCACTCAACGACCAGCAAGCCACAGTGCTGGACAACCTATGCCAAACAACTAGCAAAACAGGAACACAACCCCACCCATTAGCAGAGAGGCTGCCTAAAATCATAACAAGGCCACAGACACCCCAAAACACACCACCAGACGTGAACCTGCCCACTAGAGAGACAAGATCCAGCCTCATCCAGCACAACACAGGCACTAGTCCCCTCCACCAGGAAGCCTACACAACCCGCTGAAACAACCTTAGCCACTGGAGACAGACATCAAAAACAACGGGAACTACGAACGTGCAGCCTGCAAAAAGGAGACCCCAAACACAGTAAGATAAGCAAAATGAGAAGACAGAAAAACACACAGCAGATGAAGGAGCAAGATAAAAACCCACCAGACCTAACAAATGAAGAGGAAATAGGCAATCTACCTGAAAAAGAATTCAGAATAATGATAGTAAGGATGATCCGAAATCTTGGAAGTAGAATGGACAAAATGCAAGAAACAGTTAACAAGGACCTAGAAGACATAAAGATGAAACAAGCAACGATGAACAATGCAATAAATGAAATTAAAAGTACTCTAGATAGGATCAATAGCAGAATAACTGAGGCAGAAGAACGGATAAGTGACCTGGAAGATAAAGTAGTGGAAATAACTACTGCAGAGCAGAATAAAGAAAAAAGAATGAAAAGAACTGAGGACAGTCTCAGAGAGCTCTGGGACAACATTAAACGCACCAACATTCGAATTATAGGGGTTCCAGAAGAAGAAGAAAAAAAGAAAGGGACTGAGAAAATATTTGAAGAGATTATAGTTGAAAACTTCCCTAATATGGGAAAGGAAATAGTTAATCAAGTCCAGGAAGCACAGAGAGTCCCATACAGGATAAATACAAGGAGAAATACGCCAAGACACATATTAATCAAACTATCAAAAATTAAATACAAAGAAAGCATATTAAAAGCAGCAAGGGAAAAACAACAAATAACACACAAGGGAATCCCCATAAGGTTAACAGCTGATCTCTCAGCAGAAACCCTACAAGCCAGAAGGGAGTGGCAGGACATACTGAAAGTGATGAAGGAGAAAAACCTGCAACCAAGACTACTCTACCCAGCAAGGATCTCATTCAGATTTGATGGAGAAATTAAAAACTTTACAGACAAGCAAAAGCTGAGAGAGTTCAGCAAGACCAAACCAGCTTTACAACAAATGCTAAAGGAACTCCTCTAGATAAGAAATGCAAAAGAAGGAAACGACCTATAATAACGAACCCAAAACAATATAGAAAATGGGAATAGGAACATACATATCGATAATTACCTTAAATGTAAATGGACTAAATGCTCCCACCAAAAGACACAGATTGGCTGAATGGATACAAAAACAAGACCCTTATATATGCTGTCTACAAGAGACCCACCTCAGACCTAGAGACACATACAGACTGAAAGTAAGGGGATGGAAAAAGATATTCCATGCAAATGGAAACCAAAAGAAAGCTGGAGTAGCAATTCTCATATCAGACAAAATAGACTTTAAAATAAGGACTATTAAAAGGGATAAAGAAGGACACTACATAATGATCAAGGGATCGATCCAAGAAGAAGATATAACAATTGTAAATATTTATGCACCCAACATAGGAGCACCTCAATACGTAAGGCAAATACTAACAGCCATAAAAGGGGAAATAGACAGTAACACATTCATAGTAGGGGACTTTAACACCCCACTTTCACCCATGGACAGATCATCCAAAATGAAAATAAATAAGGAAACACAAGCTTTAAATGATACATTAAACAAGATGGACTTAATTGATATTTATAGGACACTCCATCCAAAAACAACAGAATACACATTTTTCTCAAGTGCTCATGGAACATTCTCCAGGATAGATCATATCTTGGGTCACAAATCAAGCCTTGGTAAATTTAAGAAAATTGAAATTGTATCAAGTATCTTTTCTGACCACAACGCCATGAGACTAGATATCAATTACAGGAAAAGATCTGTAAAATATACAAGCACATGGAGGCTAAACAATACACTACTTAATAATGAAGTGATCACTGAAGAAATCAAAGAGGAAATAAAAAAATACCTAGAAACAAATGACAATGGAGACACAACGACCCAAAACCTATGGGATGCAGCAAAAGCAGTTCTAAGGGGGAAGTTTATAGCAATACAAGCCCACCTTAAGAAGCAGGAAACATCTCGAATAAACAACCTAACCTTGCACCTCAAGCAATTAGAGAAAGAAGAACAAAAAAGCCCCAAAGCTAGCAGAAGGAAAGAAATCATAAAAATCAGATCAGAAATAAATGAAAAAGAAATGAAGGAAACGATAGCAAAGATCAATAAAACTAAAAGCTGGTTCTTTGAGAAGATAAACAAAATAGATAAACCACTAGCCAGACTCATCAAGAAAAAAAGGGAGAAGACTCAAATCAATAGAATTAGAAATGAGAAAGGAGAAATAACAACTGACACTGCAGAAATAAAAAAAATCATGAGAGATTACTACAAGTAACTCTATGCCAATAAAATGGACAATCTGGAAGAAATGGACAAATTCTTAGAAATGCACAACCTGCCAAGACTGAATCAGGAAGAAATAGAAAATATGAACAGACCAATCACAAGCACTGAAATTGAAACTGTGATTAAAAATCTTCCAACAAACAAAAGCCCAGGACCAGATGGCTTCACAGGTGAATTCTATCAAACGTTTAGAGAAGAGCTAACACCTATCCTTCTCGAACTCTTCCAAAATATAGCAGAGGGAGGAACACTCCCAAATTCCTTCTACGAGGCCACCATCACCTTGATACCAAAACCAGACAAGGATGTCACAAAGAAAGAAAACTACAGGCCAATATCACTGATGAACATAGATGCAAAAATCCTCAACAAAATACTAGCAAACAGAATCCAACAGCACATTAAAAGGACCATACACCATGATCAAGTGGGGTTTATTCCAGGAATGCAAGGATTCTTCAGTATACGCAAATCTATCAATGTGATAAACCATATTAACAAATTGAAGGAGAAAAACCATATGATCATCTCAATAGATGCAGAGAAAGCTTTTGACAAAATTCAACACCCATTTATGATAAAAACCCTCCAGAAAGTGGGCATAGAGGGAACTTTCCTCAACATAATAAAGGCCATATATGACAAGCCCACAGCAAACATCATCCTCAATGGTGAAAAACTGAAAGCATTTCCACTAAGATCAGGAACAAGACAAGGTTGCCCACTCTCACCACTCTTATTCAACATAGTTTTGGAAGTTTTAGCCACAGCAATCAGAGAAGAAAAGGAAATAAAAGGAATCCACATCGGAAAAGAAGAAGTAAAGCTGTCACTGTTTGCAGATGACATGATACTATACATAGAGAATCCTAAAGATGCTACCAGAAAACTACTAGAGCTAATCAATGAATTTGGTAAAGTAGCAGGATACAAAATTAATGCACAGAAATCTCTGGCATTCCTATATACTAATGATGAAAAATCTGAAAGTGAAATCAAGAAAACACTCCCATTTACCATTGCAACAAAAAGAATAAAATATCTAGGAATAAACCTACCTAAGGATACGAAAGACCTGTATGCAGAAAATTATAAGACACTGATGAAAGAAATTAAAGATGATACAAATAGATGGAGAGATATACCATGTTCTTGGATGGGAAGAATCAACATTGTGAAAATGACTCTACTACCCAAAGCAATCTACAGATTCAATGCAATCCCTATCAAACTACCACTGGCATTTTTCACAGAACTGGAACAAAAAATTTCGCAATTTGTATGGAAACACAAAAGACCCCGAATAGCCAAAGCAATCTTGAGAACGAAAAAAGGAGCTGGAGGAATCAGGCTCCCTGACTTCAGACTATACTACAAAGCAACAGTAATCAAGACAGTATGGTACTGGCACAAAAACAGAAAGATAGATCAGTGGAACAGGATAGAAAGCCCAGAGATAAACCCACGCACATATGGACACCTTATCTTTGATAAAGGAGGCAGGAATGTACAGTGGAGAAAGGACAGCCTCTTCAATAAATGGTGCTGGGAAAACTGGACAGGTACATGTAAAAGTATGAGATTAGGTCACTCCCTAACACCATACACAAAAATAAGCTCAAAATGGATTAAAGACCTAAATGTAAGGCCAGAAACTATCAAACTCTTAGAGGAAAACATAGGAAGAACACTCTATGACATAAATCACAGCAAGATCCTTTCTGACCCACCTCCTAGAGTAATGGACATAAAAACAAAAATAAACAAATGGGACCTAATGAAACTTCAAAGCTTTTGCACAGCAAAGGAAACCATAATCAAGACCAAAAGACAACCCTCAGAATGGGAGAAAACATTTGCAAATGAAGCAACTGACAAAGGATTAATCTCCAAAATTTACAAGCAGCTCATGCAGCTCAATAACAAAAAAACAAACAACCCCATCCAAAAATGGGCAGAAGACCTAAACAGACATTTCTCCAAAGAAGATATACAGAATGCCAACAAACACATGAAAGAATGCTCAACATCATTAATCATTAGAGAAATGCAAATCAAAACTACAATGAGATATCATCTCACACCAGTCAGAATGGCCATCATCAAAAAATCTAGAAACAATAAATGCTGGAGAGGGTGTGGAGAAAAGGGGACACTCTTGCACTGCTGGTGGGAATGTGAATTGGTTCAGCCACTATGGAGAACAGTATGGAGGTTCCTTAAAAAACTACAAATAGAATTACCATATGACCCAGCAATCCCACTACTGGGCATATACCCTGAGAAAACCAAAATTCAAAAAGAGTCATGTACCAAAATGTTCATTGCAGCTCTATTTACAATAGCCCGGAGATGGAAAGAACCTAAGCGCCCATCATCGGACGAATGGATAAAGAAGATGTGGCACATATACACAATGGAATATTACTCAGCCTTAAAAAGAAATGAAATTGAGATATTTGTAATGAGATGGATAGACCTAGAGTCTGTCATACAGAGTGAAGTAAGTCAGAAAGACAAAGACAAGTACCGTATGCTAACACATATATATGGAATTTAGGGGGAAAAAATGTCATGAAGAACCTAGGGATAGGACGGGAGTGGAGGCGCAGACCTACTGGAGAACGGACTTAAGGATATGGGGAGGGGGAAGGGTGAGTTTTGACAGGGCGAGAGAGAGTCATGGACATATACACACTAACAAACGTGGTGGGGTAGATAGCTAGGGGGAAGCAGCCGCAAGGCGCAGGGATGTTGGCTCGGGGCTTTGGGACAGCCTGGAGGGGTGGGAGGGGGAGAGTGGGAGGGAGGGAGACGCAAGAGGGAAGACACATGGGAGCACGTGTATATGTATAGCTGATTCACTTTGTTGTAGATCAGAAACTAACACACCATTGTAAAGCAATTATACCCCAATAAAGATGTTAAAAAATAATAATAATAAAAAAAAATAAATAAAAGATACATACACCCCTATGTTCATAGCAGCACTATTTACAATAGCCAAGACATGGAAGCAACCTAAATATCCATCGACAGTTGACTGGATAAAGAAGATATGGTTCATACATACAATGGAATACTACTCCACCATAAAAAAGAATAAAATAATGCGATTTGCAGCAACAAGGATGGAACTAGAGATTATCATACAAAGTGAAGCAAATCAGAAAGATAAAGACAAATCCCATATGATATCACTTACATGTGGAATCTAAAATATGACACAAATGAACATATCTATGAAACAGAAACAGAACCATGGACACAGAGTAGATTGGTGGTTGCCAAAGGGGAGGGGGTTGGGGGAGGGGTGGAATGGGAGCTCGGGGTGAGCAGATGTGAGCTTTTATATATAGAATCGATAAACAACAAGGTTCTACTGTAGAGCATGGAGAACTATATTCAATATCCCGTGATAAAACATAATGGAAAAGAATGTTAAAAAGACGCATATATATGTACAACTGAATCACTCTGCTGTACAGCAGTAATTAACACAACATTGTAAATCAACTAGACTTTAATTTTAAAATATGGACAAAAACTCAAAAAAAAAAAAAAAGACCTGAGGGGAGATGAACCTGCCAGCACAACCTCGAAGGTGTGTTTTCAAGAAAGGGAACCAACGCCAGTGCGGCTGGAGCCCAGGCAGAGGGGCAGAACAGGGCCAAGGGGAGTCAGAGAGGTGGGCAAAGCACAGCAGCAAGCCACGGGAGGGTTTTAAACAGAAGAGAGACACCATCTGAGTCCCATCTTTCTTTTTTTTTTAAATGCATGTCCCTTCTTCCATCTATACTTCTGTGACTGGTAGTGTCACATTTATAGACGGAGTAAACACAGCCTTCATGGAAGAGATATGCAACGTGAATTGCTTATTTTTTTAAATTTTATTTATTTATTTATGGCTGTGTTGGGTCTTCGTTTCTGTGTGAGGGCTCTCTCTAGTTGTGGCAAGCGGGGGCCACTCTTCATCGCGGTGCACGGGCCTCTCACTATCGTGGCCTCTCTTGTGCGGAGCACAGGCTCCAGACGTGCAGGCTCCGTAGTTGTGGCTCATGGGCCCAGTTGCTCCGCGGCATGGGGGATCCTCCCAGACCAGGGCTCGAACCCGTGTCCCCTGCACTGGCAGGCAGATTCTCAACCACTGCGCCACCAGGGAAGCCCTGAGTCCCATCTCTGAAAGGTCTCTCTGGCTGCAGTGTGGGTGTGGAGGACGGCTCATAAGGTGCTAAGATCGGAAGGCTACTGCAAAATCCAGGCGAGCCAAGACGCTGGCTTAGACGACGGAGCTATCAGTGGTGGTCAGAGGATGGGGTCAGATTCTCGAACTATTTTGGAAGGAAAGTATCCTTACAGCACATATGCTGGCTTGAAACCAAAGTTTGTTATTTGAGCCAAATGTCTAATAAACTTTAGGTCATTTACTCTCCATATGCTTACTCCAAAAATTTTACTGAAGAGTTTTTAATAAGTGTTTAATTTACTCATATTTTATACCAGTTTTTATTGTTAATTATTAATAGGTGCATGAGGTTTTCCCTATACTTAAAAGTGGATGAAACCTAAATCCAACATCTGGTTGTACAGAGAATGGAGTATTTGGTTCATAATTCTTATATTCACAATTTTGTGAACAGGATTAAATTTTTTTTCTATTCAGAAATCATTCTGAACCTTTTAAACCAGAATCCCCATTATCATCTCCCAAGATATCAACATTCACTTATAAACTATTTCCTTAAAATGTTAGTTTTCTTAGAAGTTAATTTGGAAACATCTGTTTGACAATTATTGAGAAACAGTATAGTTCAGTGATTAAAAAATCAAGGACTCTGGAGCCAGTCTGCCCAGTCAAAATTCTAACTCTGCCATTTATTACTTGTAAGATCTTTGAAATGTTTTTAACAATAAGGCAATAATAGCATTTCACATATGGTGGTGTTGTGATGATTAAATTATTCTAACACAGAGAAAGCACTTAGAATAGGCTCTGGTGCATAGTAGGGGCCTTTAGGATTCCGGTCACCGGGCTACATGTCTTTGTTGGCGTAACTATTTGAAAGGTGCAGAATAACATTTCATTTAAAAATTAACCGGATTGGAAGAATCAACATTGTGAAAATGACTCTACTACCCAAAGCAATCTACAGATTCAATGCAATCCGTATCAAACTACCACTGGCATTTTTCACAGAACTAGAACAAAAAATTTCGCAATTTGTATGGAAACACAAAAGACCCCGAATAGCCAAAGCAATCTTGAGAACGAAAAACGGAGCTGGAGGAATCAGGCTCCCTGAATTCAGACTATACTACAAAGCTCCAGCAATCAAGACAGTATGGTACTGGCACAAAAACAGAAATATAGATCAATGGAACAGGATAGAAAGCCCAGAGATAAACCCATGCACATATGGTCGCCTTATCCTTGATAAAGGAGGCAGGAATGTACAGTGGAGAAAGGACAGCCTCTTCAATAAGTGGTGCTGGGAAAACTGGACAGGTACATGTAAAAGTATGACATTAGAACACTCCTTAACACCATACACAAAAATAAGCTCAAAATGGATTAAAGACCTAAATGTAAGGCCAGACACTACCAAACTCTTAGAGGAAAACATAGGCAGAACACTCTATGACATAAATTACAGCAAGATCCTTTTTGACCCACCTCCTAGAGAAATGGAAATAAAAACAAAAATAAACAAATGGGACCTAATGAAACTTCAAAGCTTTTGCACAGCAAAGGAAACCATAAACAAGACCAAAAGACAACCCTCAGAATGGGAGAAAATATTTGCAAATGAAGCAACTGACAAAGGATTAATCTCCAAAATTTACAAGCAGCTCATGCAGCTCAGTAACAAAAAAACAAACAACCCCATCCAAAAATGGGCAGAAGACCTAAACAGACATTTCTCCAAAGAAGATATACAGAATGCCAACAAACACATGAAAGAATGCTCAACATCATTAATCATTAGAGAAATGCAAATCAAAACTACAATGAGATATCGTCTCACACCGGTCAGAATGGCCATCATCAAAAAATCTAGAAACAATAAATGCTGGAGAGGGTGTGGAGAAAAGGGAACACTCTTGCACTGCTGGTAGGAATGTGAATTGGTACAGCCACTATGGAGAACAGTATGGAGGTTCCTTAAAAAACTACAAATAGAAGTACCATATGACCCAGCAATCCCACTACTGGGCATATACCCTGAGAAAACCATAATTCGGAAAGAGTCATGTACCACAATGTTCATTGCAGCTCTATTTACAATAGCCAGGAGATGGAAACAACCTAAGTGTCCATCATCGGATGAATGGATAAAGAAGATGTGGCACATATATACAATGGAAAATTACTCAGCCATAAAAAGAAACGAAATTGAGTTATTTGTAGTGAGGTGGATGGACCTAGAGTCTGTCATACAGAGTGAAGTCAGAAAGAGAAAAACAAATACCGTATGCTAACACATATATATGGAATCTATGGGGAAAAAAATGTCATGAGGAACCTAGGGGTAAGACAGGAATAAAGACACAGACCTACTAGAGAATGGACTTGAGGATATGGGGAGGGGGAAGGGTAAGCTGTGCCAAAGTGAGAGAGTGGCATGGACATATATACACTACCAAACGTAAAATAGATAGCTAGTGGGAAGCAGCCGCATAGCACAGGGAGATCAACTCAGTGCTCTGTGACCACCTAGAAGGGTGGGATAGGGAGGGTGGGAGGGAGGGAGACGCAAGAGGGAAGAGATATGGGAACATATGTATATGTATAACTGATTCGCTTTGTTATAAAGCAGAAACTAACACACCATTGTAAAGCAATTATACTCCAATAAAGATGTAAAAAATAAACAAAAAATTGTTTTAAATAAATAAAAATTAACCCAAAATATCACATTTCAGATTTTCCCTAATCCAGCATTCGCTTCCTAACTTTCTGTGTCTGTGAGTTCTGACTACAGGTTGTCCACTCACGCCTGGTTTTCATGCTCCCTGTCCGCTAGGGCAGCACCAGCACTGAGTTCTCAACTGTGGATTGTGTAGGTAAGAGCAACCACATCGGCAGCACAGTGCATGGTGACTATGCCAGAGACGGTCATGGAAAAGTTGCCTGCTGCTCCAAAAGAGGTGGATGGAGAGCTAGTCCTGAGGTTGCACTTAGAGAGGGACTGGGACTGAGGTCATCTTGCAGGCTTATTAGGTCAAATGTCTAGTGCCTGGGTTGGGAGGACGTGACAAGTTGGGGCTCCTCGGGCATCTCTATCTCTATGTGGTCTCTCCCTGTGGCTTCTCCAACATGGCGGCCACAGGGTAGCCAGACTTCCTATATGGTAGCTCAGGATGCCAACAGTGCCTGTAGAGGGGTGGAGAAGGGGAGCAGGGGAGGCGGGACATGGGGAGGGAGGGAAGGAGAGAGAGATAGCACACATGTGCCAGGCAGACACTGTACTGCCTTTTATGAGCCAGCCTTGGAAGTCACATACTTGTCACAACTAATACTGTAGTCTACTAGTTGAGGCTGTCAGAAAGGCCCACCAGATGTTCAAGGGGAAGGAACTTAGACTCCACCTCTGGATGGGGGAGTGGGAAGGTTCTGGAAGAACACGTGGGACTGGAAATTTATGGACATTCGGGGAAAATATGCTCTGTCACAGTTGGCAAGAGTCAGTCAATTGAAGCATGACCTGTGCTGGCCCAGGAGATGATACCCACCATGAACAAAAAGTCACAGGTCCACCTGAGCCAGTGTACTTTATAGCTTTACCTGAATGGCCCTACTTTCATCAGATGAAGAGAAAGAGTGATTACAGAGGAAGGGGAAGGGGAAGAAGGACACTCATATTTATTGAGCACCTATCATGCCCGGAATGCTTCGCACAAAGCTGACTGTGGATCAACAACAACTCAGTCCATGATTCTTCAGGAAGGCAATTTGCATTAGACTCAGCTGGCCAGCTTTTCTGCCCTACACCAGCTTCAGCTGAGAGCTGGGCTGGCTGGTGCCTCATCAACATCATCAACCAGTTGATAGGTGAGGCACCTTTGTTCTCCCCAACCTGGTCTCTGTTCATATGATGGACGCAATCCCCAGTACATGAGCACTTTTGAAGTGTCTTCTTACATCACGATTGCTATCATTCCAGGGCCCCAATCAAGTCATGTGACCAGACAAGCTCCACAAATGTTGCAGGAGTGGGGACGCAGGGAAGGGAAGAATTTGCAGCCAGTTTTTGCAGCATACCCCAGCCTGAGAAGTCAAATTTCGTTCACCAACTCCACAATCATCTCTCACAGAGGAGGAGCACAGTGAGAGAAGGGCCATGCTGAGACTCCTTATGCTTTGCCCAAGGAGAGCCAGGGAGGACTAGGAGCAGCGTGTCCAGAATGGCTGGGCACACTAGAGCAGCCCCACGTGGTCCACAGGCACAAAGGGACATCCAGGGGCCACCTCTAGCCTGGAATGACAGCAGCGTATTTTGAGACAAGGAAGAAGTATGAATGGGAGAAGAGTGAGGGGAAACTTGGCAATAATGAGGACTTGAGAGGTAGAAAAAGAGTGAATTTTGGTGTGTCACTGAGAGACAACATGGCTGAGAATGGTTCTGCAGCCAGACTGCGTGGATAACAATTCTGGCGCACTGCTGCTTAACTATTTTTGACCTTGGGATGTGATAATACGTGTACAACACTTGTTCCTGGCACATCGTCAAGGATCAATGAATCATCACGGTCACCATCATCTGTGTGGAGGTTACAGAGGGGAAGTGATAGGACAGAGGATTTTGATGAGGTTTTGTAACAGTTCACTTGCCACCAATTCCCTTTTGATATTTCCTGGAGAAAGACAGAACAAAAGCCTTAAGTATTCATTGCTTTTGTGTCTGCCACACTGTGTTTCTTCAAATGGGATGTCAGCCAAGACTGGAGATGCGGAGCTGCGTTTCCATTGGGATTATTCACAGAAAATGATGTTCTTATTTCATCCTCACAACAACTCTGCAAGGTAGGTGTAACTCTTCCTTTACAGGTAAAGAAACAGAAACCCAAGGAGGTCAGGTGGATGGCTCTAGGTTACTTAGTACATGGCAGATCCAGGATTCAAGACTAGATTCGTCAGAGTTCAAGACCATGCCCTTCCTTCCTTCCTTTCTTAAACTTACTAGGAAGTTTCTTTTGCTTTATTGCATTTCTTTTCTTTCAAAGACAACATGAGCCCACTGTAATCCAAAGGTGTATAAAGTTAATATTTTTACCCCAAGACCCTCTTCTCCTCAGGATCACCATCATGATCATGGTCCCTGCCTGCCCCACCTCCATCTTGCTGAAGTAACCAACATTATCAACATGGTGTGTATCTTTCTAAACATTTCTCCATACTCCTATAGACATACAGACGCATGTATAGAGGATGTTAAGTGCTATTAACTTTTACAAAAAATGGATCACATTATAAATTATTCTGCAAATTGCCTCTCTTAACAATACATCACAAAGCAATCTTGAGAAGGAAAAATGGAGCTGCAGGAATCAGGCTCCCTGGTTTCAGACTATACTACAACACTAAAGTACTCAAAATAGTATGGTACTGGCACAAAAACAGAAATATAGATCAATGGAACAGGATAAAAGTCCAGAGATAAACCCACGCACCTATGGTCAACTACTCTTTGACAAAGGAGGCAAGAATATACAATGGAGAAAAGGCAGTCTCTTCAATAAGTGGTGCTGGGAAAACGGGACAGCTACATGTAAAAGAATGAAATTAGAACACTCCCTAACACCATACACAAAAATAAACTCAAAATGGATTAGAGACCTAAATGTAAGACCGGACACTATAAAACTCTTAGAGGAAAACATACGCAGAACACTCTCTGACATAAATCGCAGCAGTATCTTTTTCGAGCCATCTCCTAGAGTAATGAAAATAAAAACAGAAATCAACAAATGGGACCTAATTAAATTTAAAAGCTTTTGCACAGTGAAGGAAACCATAAACAAAACGAAAAGACAACCTACAGAATGAGAGAAAATATATGCAAACAAAGCGACCAACAAGGGATTAATCTCCAAAATATACAAACAGCTCATGCAGCTCAATATCAAAAAAACAAACAACCCAATCCAAAAATGGGCAGAAGACCTAAATAAACATTTCTCCAAAGACATACAGATGGCCAAGAAGCACATGAAAAGCTGCTCAACATCACTAATTATTAGAGGAATGCAAATCAAAACTACAATGAAGTATCACCTCCCACCAATCAGAATGGCCATCATGAAAAAATCTACAAACAATAAATGCTGGAGAGGGTGTGGAGAAAAGGGAACCCTCTTGCACTTGTTGGTGGGAATGTAAATTGGTATAACCATATGGAGAACAGTATGGAGGTTCCTTAAAAACTAAAAATAGAGCTACCATATGATCCAGCAATCCCACTACTGGGTGTATATCCAGAGAAAACCATAATTCAAAAAGAGGCATGTACCACAATGTTCACTGCAGCTCTATTTACAATATCCAAGACATGGAAGCAACCAAAATGTCTGTTGACAGAGGAGTGGATAAAGAAGATGTGGTACATATATACAATGGAATACTACTCAGCCATAAAAAAATGAAATAATGCCATTTGCAGCAACATGGATGGACCTAGACATTGTCATACTGAGTGAAGTCAGACAGGGAAAGACAAATATCATATGATATCACTTATATGTGAAATATAAAAAAAGGTACAAATGAACTATTTATGAAACAGAAATAGAGTCACAGATGTAGAAAACAAACTTATGGTTACCCGGGGAGGGAAGGGGGGAGGGGTAAATTGGAAGATTGGGGTTGACATTTTTATATACTACTATATGTAAAATAGATAATAAGGACCTACTGTATAGCACAGGGAACTCTACTCAATACTCTGTAATGACCTATATGGGAAAAGAATCTAAAAACGTGTGGAGATATATATATATATATATATATATATATATATGTGTGTGTGTATAACTGATTCACTTTGCTGTATACCTGATACTAACACAACATTGTAAACCAACTATACTCCAGGAAAAAAACCAATACATCACAGACATCCTTCTAAGGCAACTAATGTAGATCTAAATAATTCTTTGTAAAAAACTGCATAGCCTACACACTGTGAATAGGATACACAATTTATGCAACAATTTTTCTGTTGACTGGTGTTCTGGCTGCTTCAAGAGTCTTTTTCCCCTGCAGGCAAGACACAAGTACATCTTTCTAGATCTACTTATATACCGATGATTGTGTGTCTATAGAATATATTCTGAAATGTAGGTCTTTTGGGTCCCAAATGTTGCAGTTACCTATCACTGTGCAACAAACCATCCCAAAACTTAGTGGCTTAAAAAATAACAATAATTTCCTTTTGACCTCAAATCATCTTCAATTCAGCAAGGAGTCAGAAGGGATGGATCACCTCTGTTCTCAGTGGTATCAGTTGGATCAGTTCAACAGTGGGCTGGGAGATCTACTTTCAAGATGGCTCATTCACAAGACTGGTAAGTGGTTGTCAGCTGTTGATTAGGAACTCAGTCAGGACTATGGGTCAGGGGCCTTAATTCCTCTCCACTTGGACCACCACTCCACAGGCTACTTGGGCTTCCTCAGAGCATGGTGGCTGGCTTATGAACATGAGTGTGTCAAAAGGAACCAAGCAGAAACTGCATTATCTTTTTATAACCTAACCTCAGAAGTCATGCAGTATCACTTTTACCACATTCTATTTGGGGAAAGAGTCACAAGTCCACCCAGATCCAAGTGTAGGGGAATTAGACTCCACCTTCTGACCTTCTGATGGGGGTGGTGGAGGGGCAAGGTTTTGGAAGATCATGTGGGATGGAAGACATTGCTGCAGCATCTTTGGAAAATACAGCCCTACCAGACAAAGATCACACTGCTAATAAGTAATGAAACTAAGACCAAAACCTTGGTCTGTTTTTTATTTCATAAGGTGATGCTGTGTTTTACTGGCATTTGGGTGGAGCCATCTCCTGAGGGTTAAATTTGGGGTATGCAATCAAGGCCAGGAAAGATTGAACACAGGGGCCAAGTGTGCACTAAACCTTATAGTAATAACCTACCAGGATTATCCAATGACTTCAAAAGCCCCTGTCTGCAGTGAAATGCCTTTCTGCCTATAGCATAACAAGGTTAAGACACGGTGGCTAAGGAGCCACAGGGACTTCCTAATGGTTTTGGCAACCAAGCCCCTTCCAGAGGATGTCTGTCTAGCACTGCTGCTCCCATTCGTCATTTACCACCTGTCCCAGAATGGAGTTTTCATTCAGCCTCAATACATTCATACTACCATGAGCAAGAAAGTAAAATAACTCAGTTCTGCTTTTTGTTCTGTTTTTCTTCTTTTTACATTTTTGTTTGGACAGAGTGGAGCAGTTCAGACCTGGAGATGAAAAGAACAAAAGGTCAGCTGGAGCAGGAAAAGCTACTTACCACACAAATGGACATGGTTACACAGTCAAAGCCCGAGAGGTAAGCGTGTTATTGTGCAGTGTGAGGCATTTCAGAATATTAAATTATCTTGAAAAAATTGTCCTTGGGTCTTTGACCTTCTTTATTTCTTCCACTTGGATGCCTTATTTATTTACCCCAAACATAAACCACAGCCTTGTTCTGAGGCTTCATCTATTTTGGGGGGTTAGTATTTAACTAAGCTATGAACGATTTGTCTCAAAGAACAATCAATCCTCATCCTCACGTTCCATCCTCCTACCCCATCCCCACAGCTTGGCCACTAACCCCTTAATGGAGCTCCAAATCTCTGTTTCTCCTTCACTCAGGAGGATTAGGCTTGTGGAACTGAGACCAGTCTCTGACAGCAGACACACTCTAGGCCAACGTCTATGGCAAGTTCTCCCCAACTCATGATATCCTTTCAGAGTCATGTGAGCTGCAGGTAGGACACTACTTGATTCCAGGACGCCTTCTAGTTGTTTCCAAGTTCGTGGGCCTGGTAGCACAGGTAGGATATTAGCAACCCCAAATATACATTAGGTTGTTAGGGCTGTGAGGAAGAATCTGTTCCAGGACTCTCTCCTAGCCTCTGGTGGTTATCTGTCAATCTTTTTTTTTCTTTTTTTAATTAAAAAAATCTATACATTTTCTAAAGCTTACTTTCCATTTACAGTTGTAACAAAATATTGGCTATATTCCCTGTGCTGCCCAATACATCTTTGAGCCTACCTTACACCCAATAGTTTGTACCTACCACCCCACCACCCCTATAATGTCTTTCCCCTCACTCTCCCCACTGGTAACGACTAGCTTGTTCTCTACAACTGTGAGTCTGGTTCTTTTTTGTTATATTCACTACCTGGTTGTATTTTTTAGATTCCACATGTGATATCATACAGTATTCGTCTTTCTCTGACTTATTTCACTTAGCATAATGCGCTCTGAGTCCATCCATGTTGCTGCAAATGGCAAATTTTCCTTCTTTTTTATGCCTGATTAATATTCCATCACACACACACACACACACACACACACACACACACACACACACATATATATATATACACACCACATCTTCTTTATCCATTCTTCTGCTGGTGGACACTTCAGTTGCTTCCATATGTTGGCAATTGTATATAATGCTGCCATGAACATTGGGGTGCATGTATCTTTTTGAACTGGTCTACAAATAACAAATGCTGGAGAGGGTGTGGAGAAAACGGAACCCTCCTACACTGCTGGTGGGAATGTAAGTTGGTGTAGCCACTACGGAAAACAGTATGGAGGTTCCTCAGAAAACTAAAAATGGAATTACCACATGATCCAGCAATCCCACTCCTGGGCATATATCTAGACAAAACTGTAATTCTAAAAGATACATGCACACCTATGTTCATAGCAGCACTATTCGCAATACCCCAGACATGGAAACAACCTAAGTGTCCATCGACAGATGAATGGATAAAGAAGATGTGATACATATATACAACGGAGTACTACTCAGCCATAAAAAAGAATGAAATAATGTCATCTGCAGCAACATGGACGCAACTAGAGATTATCATACTAAGTGAAGTACATCAGAAAGAGAAAGACAAATACCATATGATATCACTTATATGTGGAGCCTAAAATATGGCACAAATGAACCTATCTACGAATCAGAAACAGACTCACAGACGAAGAGAACAGACTTGTGGTTGCCAGGGTGGGGGTGGAGGAGGAATGGAATGGGAGTTTGGGCTTAGTAGATGCAAACTATTACATATAGAACGGATAAATGGCAAGGTCCTACTGTAGAGCACAAGGGATTATACCCAATATCCTGGGATAAACCATAATGGAAAACAATATAAAAAAGAATGTATATATGTGTATAACTGAGACACTTTGCTGTACAGCAGAAGTTAACAGAACACTGTAAATATTTCTATTAAAAAAACATAAATAAATAAAAGGAATCCAAAAGGAATCCAAACAGGAAAAGAAGTAAAATTGTCACTGTTTGCAGATGACGTGGTACTATACATAGAAAATCCTAAAGATGCTACCAGAATGCTGCTAGAGCTCATCAATGAATTTGGTAAAGTTTCAAAATACAAAATAAATATACAGAAATATGTTGCATTTATATACACAAACAATGAAGTAGCAGAAAGAGAAATTAAAGAAATAATTCCATTTATCAATGCACGAAAAAGAATAAAATACCTAGGAATAAACCCACCTAAGGAGGCAAAAGAGCTGTACTCAGAAAACTGTAAGACACTGATGAAAGAAATGGAAGATGACACAAACAGATGGAAAGATACACCATGTTCTTGGATTGGAAGACTCAATATTGTTAAAATGACCATACTACCCAAGGCAACCTACAGATTCAATGCAATCTCTATCAAAATACCAATGGCATTTTTCATAGAACTAGAACAAATAATTTTAAAATATGTATGGAAATACAAAAGACCCTGAATAGCCAAAACAATCCTGGGAAAGAAGAATCCCTGACTTCAGACTATACTACAAAGCTACAGTCATCAAAACAGTATGGTACTGGCACAAAAATACACACATAGATCAGTGGAACAGGATAGACAGCCCAGAAATAAACTCATGCACTTATGGTCAATTAATGCACAACAAAGGAGGCAAGAATACACAATGGAGAAAAGGCAGTCTCTTCAATAAGTGGTGCTGGGAAAAGTGGACAGCTACATGTAAAAGAATGAAATTAGAACATTCTCTAACACCATATAAAAAAGAGAACTCAAAATTGATTTGAGATCTAAATGTAAGACTGGATACTATAAAACTCCTAGAGGAAAATACAGGCAGAACACTCTTTGACATAAATTGCAGCAATACTTTTTTTGATCCACTTCCTAAAGTAAAGGAAGTAAAAGCAAAAATAAACAAATTAAACTTATAACCTTTTGCCTAGCAAAGGAAACTATAAACATAATGAAAAGACAACCTACTGAATAGGAGAAAACATTTACTTGCAATCTCTGATGTTCCTTGGCTTGTAGAGGCATCACCCTGATTCCTGCCTTCGTGTTCATATGGTTGTTCTCCCTGTGTGTGTGTGCACGTGTCTGTGTCCAAATTTCCCCTTTTTGTAAGGACACAGTCATATCAGATGAGCACGCACCCTAATGACTTCATCTTAATTTGATCATCTGCAAAGACCCTATCTCCAAATAAGGTCACATTCACAGGTACTGGGGTTAGGACTTCAACCTATTTGGGAGAGACATAATTCAACACACAACAGATGTCTGTGCACTAATCCCTGGAACCCATGAATATGTTACATTACATGGCAAAAGGAACTTTGCAGATGTCATTAAGCTTACTCAAAGGATTTTGAGATGGGAAGATTATCCTGAATTGTCCAAGTGAGCCCTATAGCATCACATGAGCCCTTAAAGTAGAAAATCTTTTCCAACTATGGAGAGACAGATATGTGAGGATGGAAGAACGGTCAGAGAGATGTGATGAAGGTGATGGAAGAGGGCCCCAAGCCAAGGAATGTGGCAGCCTCTAGAAGCTAAAAAAAAGAAAGAAAGAAAGAAAAATCAAAGAAATTGATATTTTCCTAGAGCTTTCAGAAAGGAATGCAGCCCTGCCAACACCCTGATTTTAGCCCAAGGAAACTTATGTCAGACTTCTGACCTACAGAACTGTAAGTTTCTAAAATTGTCTTCTTTAAGTCACCAAGTTTGTGGTAATTTTTAAGGCAGCAATAGAAAATTGGTCTTAGGTCATGTTCCCTAGAGGCAGAGCCTGAGATGAGGATTTCTGTGCAAATGATTGGGTGGGGGGAGCAGGATAGGATGCGGGCGAGGGAAGCTAAGCAACGATGTGGTCTCTACTGGAGGCTGGCTTCAGCCTGATCCTATGATGAGCTCTGGATCACAAACAGCACCACCAAGTCGGTCAGAATTCCAGAAGGCTTTTCTACCCCCATGCCAGTCAGTGACTGATCAAGGTCGTGGGGGTTTGGGGGAGAGGTTTAAGTAAGGGAGGGGCAGAGCTTGCAGAGACAGGAGCAGCTATGAGTTATCAGCCAAAGCTCCCAGTAGCTGGGAAATGAGGGTCCTACAGATAACCTTTATGACCTTCAGCTGCCTCTAGTATAGACCACCAGGACAATTTTTTTCCCACAAGTTTAGGGCACATTTTTTCCTGTGCCTCTTCAAGGACATGACCTTGCCCTGGTCAGCCTAAGGCCTCTATCTACTGCGAGATGGGGTGGGGCAGGGTGAGAGATTATTTTCCTATAGAGGGAATGTGGTGAGAAAGACCAAAGTAATATTTGGCTTTTGACATTCAAAATTGAAATATGCAGCCGGCAAGGGGCTTGCAAGCCAAGAGATGGTCTTCAGGAAAGATTTTCCAGAATCCTTTGTCACCTCTTGGAGCCAGTCAGCAAATGAACTTGGACGACTCTGCTTCTGGGTTTTTACTATGGTGGAAAAGGGGAGACCTTTGTCTGCCATGAAGGCATAGCTGGAGTCAGGAAGAAGGAAACATGACAAAAGGGAAATAAAAGTCTACCCCTTTCCCAGCCTACGAATTTGTGAAGAGCAGGAGAGTGTGAGGTGAGCAAGCAGTCACAAGGGTGTGTCCTGGGCGCCCCTTTCTGGAACGTGCAGTAGCCACACTGAGAAACAAGAGGGGCTCAGACCAACCTCAAACAGTCACCTTAAAGTCAACTGGGAGGTAATGGGATTGAGCACAGGGGTCTCTGGTCTCCCCAAGCTGCCTTCGTTCCCGGGAGGGTATGACACCTAAGTTAAGAGCGAGAGGGCCCACTACGAGTCTACCTTGGCAGGACAAGGTCACCCTGCAGGGGGCTGCACAGAGGCATCCACAGGTACCCAGGGGGCTGCAGCCAGCAGGAGCCCCGGGGAGGCCTAGTCATCCCGGGAGGGCCACAGGCCTTGACCACTCCCAGAGAATGGTCCGAGCCCAAGCTGCACCAGCAAAAAAGACATCGGTCTAGTGTCCACAAGAGGCTAAGGAACCTGCCCAAGCCCCTTTCCTCCTGGAGTTGGGAAAGTGCTGTGAGAGCCAAAGTTTTCACCAATTCAAAGTCTGAATATCTCCTCAAAGGCCCATTTACATGATCGCAACTGACTACATCAAAACCAGATTGGACATTTCATGTACGTTTTTCCCCACCAACAAGCAGGTGGGGGCCTTAGCAGACTCATTAAGGATCAAATGATAACTTTTTGGCACAGCCCCCGCGCAGGTGTTTGATCCTGCCATGTGCACCATGACGAGGGTGAGCCAAAGGGTCTTCCATGTGCTTCCTAACCTTGACGTTTTGGGATCGTGACCTGCCGCAGCGGGAGGGCCCGGGAGTGGCGAACAAGTAGAGAAGAGGCCCACCCTGGCTCTCCACGGCCGGAGGCAGCCCTGTAGCCCGAGCCCTCGTCCTCGTCCGGGTTTCTGGGGCGGAGCTGAGGGCCCTCGCTTCCGTGCTGCAGCCTCAGGCCCGGGCCCTCCAGCTCGTACTGCTCCTCTACTATTCGCCCCGCCCCACAGCAGGAACTTTGTGCTTTTCAGGGCTCACGAGTACCTCTGTCATCGGAGAGAGGGCAAAGGGCAGAGAGCTAGCCTCTTCTGGTAGTTCTCAGGAAAGGTTTGCTGGAGGGAAGGCGAGGAAGCCCACTGAGGTTACCATGAGGTTCAGAGATGGTCAGTGAGTTCCAGCAGCTCAACCAACACCAACTGAACTTGACATTCTAGAACATGTCAGTTCTGCCCCCATGATCATGGCCTCACCTGCTTTTCCTTTCACTTCGACTGCTTTGCTTCAAGTGCATGGTTTCTCCTTCAAGCCCCACTCAAATGCCACCTCCTCAAGGAAGCAATCCCTGACAACTCCAGGAAGAGATGCCTCCCTCCTCTGGGCTACATTTTGTCCTGGCTGCTAATGCAGAATTAAGTCCCTTTTGAGGGTTTCTGCCTTATTTACTTACTTATTTATTTACTTATTTATTTATTTTGGCCGCATTGGGTCTTCGTTGCTGTGCATGGGCTTTCTCTAGTTGTGGCGAGTGGGGGCTGCTCTTCGTTACCGTGTGCGGGCTTCTCACTGCGGTGGCTTCTCTTGTTGCGGAGCATGGGCTCCAGGCCCACAGGCTTCAGCAGCTGTGACACACAGGGCTCAGTAGTTGTGGCGCACGGGCCCAGCCACTCCAGGGCCCGTGGGATCCTCCCGGGTCAGGGCTCCCTGCATTGGCAGGCGGATTCCCAACAACTGCGCCACCAGGGAAGCCCCTCTGCCTCCCCTTTTAAAAGAAATTTCCGAACTCAGGTGCTGCCTTGGTCTCAGTTCTGTGTCCCCAGGGCCTGGCACATTGAAGACACTCAACAAATGTTTCTGGAATGAAGGACAGGCAGGAGGTGTGTCCCTGGACCAGGGGCATCATCATCACCTGGGAGCTTGTTAGAAATGCAGAAGCACAGGCCCCACCCCCTGGTCATTCCTATATACGGTAATGCTTGAGCACCGCTGCCTCACACACCGTGGACTCAGGGACCTGCTGCCTGCAATGTGGGCAACATTCTTCCTCAACAGCCAGACAGTAAATACTTTCAGCTTTGTGGGCCTTGTACAGTCTCTGTGGCAACTACTCAATACTGTCATTGCAGCATGAAAGCAGCCATAGACCATGTGTAAATGGGTGAGCAGGGCTGTGTTTCAATAAAACTTTATCTACAGGAACAGATGGCTGGCAGGATTTGGCCTGCAGGCCAGTTTGCCAACCCATGGTTTACCAGAAGGAAAGGTGAATGCACTCATGGAAACAATACTGTTTTGTCCCAAGCTCCCCTCCCACCCATGCTTCCACACTGAGCTTCTAAAAGGGGAGAAATTCCCAGTAACTCTTAGAGAAATGAGTAGCTTGACCTCTTAGCAGCTGAGCGCTCTTGTAGAATATCCCTTGCTTTTCATGGCGCCATTCGTAATTTGGAAGTGTTTTCTGTGTGTGAAATTTTTGAGAGGAGAGATGCTTCAGAACTCTCTTTTATTTTTTTTAAATAATCAATAAAAATGTACACGTACAAAAGAATGTATAAAACATATGTACAGTCCACAGAGGAGCAATGAACTGATAACCTATCACACGGCCTAAGAATTCAAACTTTATCTTCCCCCAGAAGCCCTTGCACCCCCATGTCCATCTATAATTGAACTATCCTGTCCACCCCCACCAGAGGTAACTGTTATCCTTAATTGTGTATTAATCTCCCTCTTGGTTTGCTTTCTATTTTTTTTATCATCTGTGCAGTTATTCTTAATTTTTTCATTTCCCCTTTGTTGAACTTCAGGCAAATGGAATCATTCTGCATGACTCCCTCTGTGACTTACGTCTTCCCAGCAACATCTAATTTTTGAGATTCGGCCACGTTGATGTAGGTAGCTGTAGTTCCCTCATGTGCACTGCTGTATAGTATGCCATTACATGCACTATGCTACCACAACTCATTCATCCAGTCTGTTGTTGACAGACACATGGGTTTTTTCCAGTTTGCCGCTGTCATGCGTCCATGAACGTTCTTGCACACACCTCCTAGTGCACGTGTGCAAGAGCTTCTCTAGGGCATACGCTGTGGAACGGGACTGCTGCTTTGTAGGGCATGCACATGGGCAGGTCTACTTGGTAATACTCAAATCTAGATTCGGCCATTCTCCCACAAGCAGTGGCTGAGGCTTCCTATTGGTCCACATCCTGGTCTCACGGATTTACTGATTCCAGTTCTTGCCATCCTTTTGTCTCCCTTTCAGTCATGGTTCTGGCCTCATGACCTTGGCTTTTCCCTTGGGTAACTCTTCAGTTCTCCCACACCATTCATTCAGCACCTACCCTACATCCAGACATCAAGTTGGGGGCTAGAGTTTGGACAAATATAAGATGTAGACTCTGCCCTCAAGGAGCTCAGCGTACTGATTACGACAGACATGTAAGAATTGCCATATGATCCAGCAATCCCATTCCTGGGCATATATCTGGACAAAACTGTAACTCAAAATGATACATACACTCTTAGGTTCATAGCAGCACTATTTACGATAGCCAAGACGTGGAAACAACCTAAATGTCCGTTGACAGATGACTGGATGAAGATATGGTACATATATACAGTGGAATACTACTCAGCCATAAGTAAAAACGAAATAATACCATCTTCGGCAACATGGATGGACCTAGAGGTTTTCATACCAACCGAAGTAAGTCAGAAAGAGAAAGACAAATACCATATGGTATCACTTATATGTGGAATCCAAAATATGACACAAATGAACTTATTTACGAAACAGAAACAGTCTCGCAGACAGAGAGGACAGACTTGTGGTTGCCAAGGGGGAGGGGATTGGGGGAGGGATGGAGGGGGAGTTTGGGATTCGCAGATGTAAGCTATTCTATATAGAACAGATAAACAACAAGGTCCTACTGTATAGCACAGAGAACTATATTCAATATCCTGCGATCAACCCTAATGGAAAAGAATACAAAAGAGAATGTATATATATATGTATAACTGAATCACTTTGCTGTACTGCAGAAATTAACACAACATTGTAAATCAACTATTCTTCATTTAAAAAAAACACAGACATATAAACAAATCTTTGTAAAATAATGTGGTTCAGGCAATGACAGAAATGCTCGCAAGGCATTACGAGAGTTCTGAGGAGGGACACTGCAGGGCTTGGGTCCAAGAGGCAAATGGCTCTGCAGACGGGGCTGGGTGGAGAGCAGTGCCAGCCCAGACACCGTCAACGTGGATTACTGATGCGCACACGTGCGCGCGCGCACACACACACACACACACACACACACACAGATTCCCACCCCCAGAGTGCAAGCTCAGCTTAAAAGGCTGTGAAGTATCAGATCTGAGTCCCTTTCCCACAGTGAAAGGAATGTGAATTAAGTTGAAGTTTCCTTTGAAAATGCTTCTAAGTTTCTAATGGTCTGGCTCCACGTGCCGGGCCACTGCCCTATACAGAGAGGGGCTTGGGAAGCCCCACACCTACAACAAAGCATCTCCCCAACCCAGGCCAAACTCACTCTGTGCTCTTAGCCTAAAGTTGCTATTAACGGCTGTTCCGCGAGGGAAAAGCAGCCTCCAACTGGGCACAAAGTCGGTGATGTCACTTATCCACCCACACGCCCTCAGAGCTATTCCCCATTTTGGCACATGGCACCTGGTGCGCTTTCCCACCCAATCACCAGTACCTGTGTCTCGTTTGGCGGGCTGCTCTGATCATCGACAACGAGCTGCCCAGAGACAGTGTATTGGTGACGTACTGACGGGTGTAGGCTTTAAACACCTCGTCCCTTAATGCGGACACAAACTCCAGAGCACCGTTGCAGGCGTGAGTCAGTTACCCCCATGGGCTGTGCCAGTTGCCTCACCCTTGCCAGGCCCCCTTCCCTCCCCAGCCCCACTTCCCACTCCCCTCCCGGTCTTTAAATACAGCACCGTCCCATGAAGCCTGAGGCCAGGGTGTGCTTTAGGGAACCCATCCTAAGACAAAAGGCGAGTATGACTGGGGGTGGCTGCCTTTCCCACCGGCTTGATTTCGGTGAAGGCTGGGCAGGGGGAGCTGACTGCTTAAAGCCTCCGACCTCTGTCCACGCCACCTGGTGACAGGCACCCTGGCCAACACTGTTCCTTCTCCAGGCTGCAAGCCACAGTGTGACAGGGCCTGACTCCCCTCACCAATGGCCCTGTCTCTCCCCATCCTTGGCCAGGTATTGCAAGCTCACCAAACTTTCTGGGCCAAGACCTTCTCTGCTCAAATGCTAACAGGTCTCCTAGAAGCCATCGAAAGTAGCTTCCTCGGTCAACTTTGCTTGGGCTAGCCCGAGTGGTTCTGCCAGGTGTCAGGGTGACAGCACAAAGGTTTGAGTGCTAAGTACTCATCCTGGGGTTACAGTGGGAAAGGGTGTGGGAGCACTTCTCCCGCGGAGGGAAGACGACCAAAGAACTCTCACTCCACATGGAGCCTTTCCTGCCCATGTTTGTTCTGAAGGCAATTCTGTTAAGAGGTGTCCTTGACCACAGAGGAGCATGAACACACTAAGGGAACATTCCTCATCTGAATGGAGCGCCTCTAAATCATGTATCTTGGCTGCATAGATCCTGCTGACTTGGGATGTCAGAACTGGCAGGTGAGAAAAATCCCTACCGTCCGTCACTTCAAAACTCATCTTCCCCCTGGGGTCCGAAGCTAGCAGAGCTGAGGAAAAAGAAAACACATCGAGGAGGAGACCCTGCAGGAAAACCAGCCAGGGCTTTCGGATTCAGAGACGCCGACATTCATCATCATTAGACAAATGAAGAGTTAAGCCAAGGGTCGGCAACCTACATTACTGGCTCCCTCCTCAGAAGGGCTGGCAGGAAGGCGAGCCACGTAGCTGGTGAGAGGCCCACGGACTGTGGCCCAGGTGCCTCGTGAAGACCTTCAGCAAAGCCATGGCCAGGAACCCTTGATGCTCCTGCCCCAATGTCTGCATCCTAGGCAGAAACTTGGTAGAAGGTCCTTGTCAACCCGAGGAGAGCGTACACGAAGCACAAGATGGGTTCTGGAGAGGGCACAGGGAGGCTCAAGAGGGAGAGGGCTCAGGGAGGAAGAGATCCCCAGGGGCATGCAGGGCTATGGCCAAGGCTGCGACGTGTTCGCCAAATCCCTTTCCTGTCTTCACTGGCACACAGCAGGATACATTTCCCAGCCTCCCTTGCATTAGGCATTGACAAGTGACTGAGTTCTGGCTAACGTAATGTGGACAGAAACGTGGACGACTCGGCCTCGTCTGGCCCACAGAACCTCCTCCAGGAGCCCCTGCGCTCCCCTCCCCCGCCTGCCTTCCAAAGGCAGAGGATCTCGCAGGCAACAGCGAAGCCCGGGAGAGCAGACCCACAGGTGGAAGGGATCTGGGGCCCTGCGTGACCCCGTGGAGCTGAACTCCCTCCCCACATGGCCAGCTGGGCTCTGTGTGAGCCACACACCAATGTCGCCTGTGTTAAGCCCCTGAGACTGACGGGTTTCTTTGTTACAGCAGCTGACATTACCTCCATTAATTCAGCAGGGAAGCTGAACCATGAGAAAAAGCAACCTTTGATGTTTCACAACTGGGACAAGGATGGGCCCCACGGACACTCATCCTCACAAGAATCTTGACAAGCGCTATGCAGGCTGACAAGACGTGAATCGGGCTTGGTCACTGGCTAGTTGTGTGACCTCACAAGGACACTTCACCTCTGAGGCACAATCTCCTCACCTGTAAGCTACAGAGAACCACATCCCGTTTCTGTGGTGGTTGTAATGCTCGGATTCAATGAGACGACACATCTGCTGTGCACACAGTGCCCCCCCTTAAATATGAGTTTCCATTCTCTTGTCTTTCTCTGGAAACTTCTCAACACTACCAGTTTTCCCCGTAATCACTGGGTGCTGTGTGACCTCGGTGAAATCGCCGAAACACATACCTCTTGCAATTTATCAGGTGCAGGAGAAAGACAGGGCCTGGTACTGGTCTGCTCTGTCACGCTGGGGTAACCGGACCGAGGCTTTCATTCCACTGATGGATCACGTTCATTTCAAGCTGCGTTTGGCTGCTCAGAGAAATTCATCCCCAGTCCTCACAGTGAGCTGGAAGGCTGGCCGGGCCCCAAAGACACCTCAGCAAATCTGCTACCCAGCTCCAGTGGCGGACAGCCAGGCGTCTGGTCCCTCGGCCTCACTCGGCCAGCTGTGAGTGACAGGCAGCAGGGAGCTGAAGATCTGCTCTGGCTTCTAGAAAAACAGCGGCGGCGGCAGCAGGCTCTACCGGAAAGCAGCCCTGCCAGCACGGCCGATGCAGACGCCCCGCTGCCCAGGGACCCACACCGGAGGGTAAAACAGCAGGTAATTGATGACTTCCCAAACTAACTTAGCAGACTGAGTCGACTCTGAAGTTTAAGACAGAGGTTTGATTCCAGCCCGACCCTAGTGGGCCATTTCCTGACAGCTCGGAGCAGCAAGCAGGAGCTGACTGTTGCTTCTTTGGCTGCAGACACAAATAATGCCTTGCAAGTGGCGGCGGCTCTAGTCGTGGGTCTCGGCCCTGCTTGCATAGTGGAATCACCTGGGAGCTTTAAAAACCGCCCTGCCTGCATAGTGGAATCACCTGGGAGCTTTAAAAAACCCGCCCTGCCTGCATAGTGGAATCACCTGGGAACTTTAAAAACCGCCTGCTGCGCAGGCTGCTGACGTCAGCGTTTCCGGGGCTGGGGCCCAGGCATCTGGGGGGGCGGGGGGGGGGGGGGTGTTTAAAGCTCCCCAGGTGATTCCACTATGCGGCCAAGGGCAAGAATCACTGGGCTACAGCCTCCAAGTTCTCACCCAGGCATTAGCTCCCTTGATGTTGGCCCCATTTGACAGAGCAGACAATAAACTCAGACAGGAAAAATCATTTGCTTAAAGTCAGATGCTTGGTAAGTGAAGGAGCTGGGACACGGCCCAGGCCTTTGGGTATTTAATTCAATCATCCTTCTCGTCAACCCTTCTGGCCTCACCTTGCTCTTCTATAAAATGAACATATCATTAACCTACCTCACAGGGTTGTTGTGAGGATGAAACAACTCGGTTTTCTTTATTTGTTTTACTTTGTATCTACATATGGCCTTCCGCTGTGCCCAGCACGACTCTAGCACTTTACAAATAATATGAACTCGGCTAGGTTCACTAAAATAGCCTCCTGCACCTTCCTACACCCCTGCGGGGAATTGCTCCAGGGAGCAGTTTAGCAGCCCCACCCGTTGCCTTCAAAATGTGTGAACTTTTTGACCAAGCGAAGTCTCGTAAGTCATGCAGAGGAAGTAATTAAGGATGTCTTTGAAAAAATTTAACCACAAGGGTGATCACTGCAGTTTTTATAATGACAAAATGGAAACACTAATGTTCGAATATAATGGATTCGTTAAATAAATGATTGCACATCAAAAAACCTGAACTCGCATGGCTCAGTTTTAAATGGTGTGTGGCACCCCTTCCATGTTATCTGACTCTGATTCCACGGAAGCTATTTTACAACTCTTTAAATTGTATAACTGATAGCGATGTGAAATACCTCTTGCTTAGAGACATGCAAATCCTGCCCTGTCCTGTCCCACAGAGGTTCAAGTGGCTGACCTCTCCCACTGTGGAAGAGGCTGGTTTTGTCTCCACTGGCACATTCATGCCAATATTCTTGATCTATAAATGTCTGTTCTTTGGATTTTCTTTCGAACTGGTTATACCAATGCAGGGGACACGGGTTCGAGCCCTGGTCCAGGAAGATCCCACACGCCGTGGAAAAACTAAGCCCGTGTGCCACAACTACTGAGCCTGTGGTCTAGAGCCCGCGAGCCACAACTACTGAGCCCGCATGCCACAACTACTGAAGTTTGCACATCCTACAGCCTGCACGCCACAACTACTGAAGCCCACACGCTCTAGGGCCAGCATGCCGCAACTACTGAGCCCACGTGCTGCAACTACTGAAGGCCGTGCGCCTAGAGCCCGTGCTCCGCAACAAGAGAAGCCACGGCAATGAGAAGCCCGTGCACCGCAATGAAGAGTTGCCCCCGCTCACCTCAACTAGAGAAAGCCTGCACACAGCTAGGAAGACCCGATGCAGCCCAATCAATCAATCAATCAATAAAATGGCAAAGGTGATGAGATGTCACTGGTGTGGTTAGATTATAATAGTGATAGAGAGATGTAGACGTGGATATAGACATAGATAGAATACTGATCTTGCTAGCACACACTGGAGAGACTCTCCTGCTGGCCTGGAAGAAACAACCACCATGTTGTGAGCTGCCTAAGAGAGCCGCATGGCGGGGAACCACGGGTGGCCTCTAGGACCCAAGAGCAGCCCCTAGCCAATAGCCAGAAAGAAGCGGGGCCCTCAGACATAAAGCCTCAAGAGAATGAAATCTGCCACCAACCTGAATGAGCTGGGATGTGGATTCTTCCTCATCAAGCCTCCAGATGAGAATACAGCTGGCCTACACCATGACTGTAGCCTTGTGAGACCTCAAACAGAGGCTCAAGCTAAGCCAGGCCTGGGCTCTTAACCCACGGAAACTGTGAGATAATAAATGTGTGTTATTTTAAGCCGCTCAATATGTAGTAATTTGTTACACTGAAATAGAGACGAATAGAGGTGTCATCGAAGAACATTCTCTTACATGAAAGACATTTACAAAACATAACTAAATTATAAGCTCAGATTATAAAGCAATATGATCCAATACCCTCACACACACACACAGAATCTGGAAAAGCAAATATAGTAGAACTTGGGGTGACTTTTATTTCCTTCTTTTCGATTCTCTGTTTCTTCTAAAGTTACTTGCATTATTAGTATAACACTAGAAAACACTGAAAATAAAAATACTGAATAAAATATTCAAGTGTTAACAGTGGTTGTGTCAGGGTGGTAAAATTGTGGTTGAATTTTATATTCCAGAATTCTAGAAAGTTATTTTAATTTTTCTACTTTGAAGAGTTGACATTTCTTGGTGTAATTAAACAAAATATCAATCAATAAATAACTCCCAATTATTTTTTTCAATTATTGAAAAGAAAATTCCACCACCAGTGCTTCCAGATTGAATTAACAGAGGAAAACTAGCCACATTGAGTCTGTCTGCCACACGGAGAGATGCAGGATAACCTAGAGCTAACAGCACTAATTCTAGTACCACATGACCTCGGTTCCAAGCCTGACTACCCAATTGCTGTGTTTTCTGAAGTTGGGCAAATTATTTAGCCTCATCTATAAAATGAGAGAATAATAATGTCTACCTCATAAGGTAAGGATATCATGGAGATTCTATAAGTCAGTGTATATAATTTATTTTTAAACGAGCATGGTATATAGCAAGTGCTCAATAAATGTTTGTTAGTGTTCACCATCATCATTATTATTATTAACCAACCTGCCATTGTAGCGGTGGCCAGTATTTCAGTCCTCGTGTTGTTCTTAGGTTCAGCTTTTAAAACAAGTGCAAAAGATAAACACAGGAATTATAATGATGGCACATTAATTCAGATATTAAAAGGAATATCACAACCCTTTAAAGACCTAAAGTAGATGCTTTGTTGTGGGTTGCTGAAGACACATTTTGCCCACTTCAATGGTAGAAAGAGGTTCTTAAATACAATTAGCGTTACGTTCTGCTAGGTGACATGGGGTGAACTGGCCCTTTAAGAATCTGAGTCAAGCTGGTTTGAGGTTGACTGCATGCTACATTAAACTGGTTAGTTATGGTGTGAGGTGAGCCAACTCTAGGGCAACGCTCTCTCTCAACATTCCAGGGCCCTCTGGGCACTGGGTGGGAGGTAGAAGCACTCCAAGGCCACCATGAAGCACAGCTGAAGAGCTACAGCTGCCCTTGGGATAGTGTCAAAATCTGGGTCGGCTGGGGCAGACCAGGCCAAGGAGACTTGACAAACAGGCTGGAGCAGGGGAGGGGCAGACATCACAGACCTACAGGCCAGGTGTCCGGTTGTGCGGCCACAGGCAATAGGCGAATGGCCAGCCAGACAGGCAGATGGAGTCAGGGATGTCCTACAAAGTTTTCATTGCCTGGGACAGACCTGGCCTTGGGTGTCTGGCAGAGACTGGTGGGCAGAGGCTAGGCCAAGCCACTGATGGCACAAGGGAGCCAAGCTGCTGGTAGCAGTGCCACAGCTAGGAGATGCTAAGGATGGCTTGTGGTCCCAAGGAGCAATTCTAAGGGAAGAGTCTCCCTCAGAAGCGTGTGACTCCAAAACACTTCCAGGGACAGGCATGGAACCACTCCCGGGGGGACAGGGTAAAAAATGAAATCCATCCAAATCTTCCCCAGGAAAACGCCTAAAGGATCCACACATCTCCTCAGGAGGACCTGTCTCCACACTCACGAGGAACTAAGCAGTGAAACAGTGGCATCCATCTTGTCTAGGTTAGGAGCTCGGTAGCACATGGGGAGGAAGGTGCCACTTATCCCCAGGCTTAGAGGAAGAATAGTGCCTCTCTGGTGGGTCAAGCTTTATCTTTATCATCATCATCATCCTTTAAGAAAACCCTTCAGATGTGTTTATTTTTGAAAAACTGGCCTTTTCAGATTCCAATCCTAAAATACCAGGACCCATTTTCTAATTCACAACCAAACAGGTGGAAACCAATTTAGGCATAAGCATTTTCCTGTGTATGTGGGAATGTCCACGATGTAACTAGTTTCCTCCCCTGGAAGGAAGGTGTCTAACTTGAAAGGACTCTCTACTTTGGTGCTATCCTTTTTGCTCTTATGGCCAAGGCCACATCCAGATTATTGTCTCCTTTGACCCAGAATACTGCAGGAGGCTTTTTACCGTGCATTTGGCTGCTAAAGCCAGCATCCCCAAATCACTGCTTTGAGGGTTCCAATACCCCCACTCAAAAGCTTGCGATGGTGCCTACATTAGTCTGGGTGAGTAATACCAGATGCTGTAACAAGCAACCCTCAAATCTCAATGACCTAAAAGTTTAATGTGATAAGGTAAAGTAGAACATGATAAAAGTTTATTTCTTGCTCATGCAAGGACCACTCTGCTGAGTGGTTCTCCTCTAAAGGGAGACTCAGGAATCCAGGTTGTATCCATCTTGAGGTTCTACCATCCTGTGTGTTCGAGGCTGAGCTGATATCACCAGCTGCCAGGTGGGGCATAGAGAGAGCATGGAGGATCTCATACGTCATACCTAGCCATCTCAACCTGGAGGTAACACAGACCCCTACCACTCACATCCCACTGGAGAGAACTAGTCATGTGAAAAGAGAGCTGGGAAAACATGGTTCCTGGCTGGGCAGTCTGCTCCAGCGACAACTCTACACTATGCAATGTGGAACACAAATGTTTGGTCATCAGCCAACCATCTATTCCACAGCACCTCTCTGCCCAGTGAATTACTTTCAAACTCTTTAGGGTGGCATTCAAAGCCTACCCCAGGGACTTCCCTGGTAGCACAGTGGTTGAGAGTCCACCTGCCAATGCAGGGGACATGGGTTCAATTCCCTGGTCCGGGAAGATCCCACATGCCGCAGAGCAACTAAGCCCGCATGCCACAACTATTGAAGCCTGCACGCCTAGAGCCTGTGCTCTCTGCAACAAGAGAAGCCACCACAACGAGAAGCCCGCACACTGCAACGAAGAGTAGCCCCCACTCGCCACAACTAGAGAAAGCTTGCACTCAGCAACAGAGACCCAACGCAGCAAAAATAAATTTAAAAAATTTTTTTAAAAAGCCTACCCTGGGCTTCCCTGGTGGCGCAGTGGTTGGGAGTCCGCCTGCCGATGCAGGGGACACGGGTTCGTGCCCTGGTCCGGGAAGATCCCACATGCCGCGGAGCGACTGGGCCCGTGAGCCATGGCCGCTGAGCCTGCGCGCCCGGAGCCTGTGCTCCACAACGCGAGAGGCCACAACAGTGGGAGGCCTGTGTACCGCAAAAAAAAAAAAAAAGAAAAGAAAAGAAAAGAAAAAGAAAAGCCTACCTCAACTTGGCTCCAATTCAAGTCATGAAGACCATGTTCTAGCCAATCAGGATGACCCAATTTGCCACCAGACATATCGGTTAGCTTGTGTTGCAAAGCAAACCATTCAAAACTTAGTGGCTTAAAACAACCACCATTTATTTAGCTCACAATTCCTCAGACCGGCTGTTTGGGTTGAGCTCACCTGAGAGATTTCTTCTGGTCCAGCGATGCTCACTCATGTGTCTGTGGTCAGCTGCCAGGCTGGCTGGGACTTTGGGTCCAGAGGATTTCTCAGCTGAGCCCGCTTGCCTTTGCTTCATGTGGTCTCTTATCCTCCTGCAGCCTAGTCCAGGCTTGTAGACACAGCAGCGGCGGGCTTGGAAGAATGAGAGGAGACTGGGCGGAGCCACCTAAGGCCCACACTCTCAAGTCACTCACTTTTGCAGCACTTTATTGGACAAAGCCAGTCACAAGGCCAGTGCAGATTCAAAGAGTGGACAAGAGATTCCACCTCTTGATCGAAGAAACTTCAAAACGACTCCACCAGGTAAGTACTGTACTTTCCATGCCTTCCACACAATGTGCCATCTACCTAAAACCTCCCCCTCTTCTTTGTCTTTGCCTGTGGACCATTCCAGCTCAAATGCCTCCTATTCCACGGTGGCTTCTGCCTTAGTTTAGGCTCTCCCCCAGACAGTCTGAGACAAGGGCTTGAGTACAGATATCGAGTGAAGAAGTGTGAGGAGTAGAACAGAGACGCAGGAAAAGCCAATATAAGGATGCTTTACTGAGATCACTGCTATGGGCATGGGAGCTGATTCCACAGGGATCCGCTCAGCTACGGGATGCCTCTCAGAACCGTCCATCCTTCAAAGTGGAGGTGGAGCCTTTATCCACCAGCTCCCATTTTGATTGGTTGAGGGTGACCCCGGAGAGCAGTATCTTCTCTGCACTTTCAGGCTGCTCTTGCATGTGGACTGAGCCAGCTCTGCAGTAGGAGAGGAGAGACCCGAGGCAGAAAGATACACGTGCAGGCTCCAAGTGGGATGCTCTCAGCCTGAGACCCTGAGCTTGCCTGGAACAATCCACTACAGCTGTGTCTGAAATCAGAGACCAGGGAGTGTTTTGTGAGGTACCAAAGAGGTTAGGTATGATTTCTCTAATGTCTGCTTGGAGGGGATTTCTCCCTCCTCAGGGATCCCGTGCTCTGAAATTCCCACCATCCTATGGCACCAATTATACACTGTTTTTAATTGCAGACATTCACATATGTGTATAATCTCTCCTGCTGGACTACAAGCTCCTAAGGACAGTGGCCACACTGGATGGAACTTTTTAGACCCCTGTGCTGGCCCCTAGCGCAAAGCCCTATCAGTTTTGCTGGCTGAGTAAGAGAAGAAACTTCCTAGATCCAAGACATTGTCATCTTTCACTCAGACACTCCTTCAACAAGTAACCGTAGGTACCTACCATGTGCAGTGCTACAAGGGTTGTAAAAAAAACAAAACCCAGCAGAAGATCCACAGTCCCCAATATTGAAAAAATTTAATTGGGTATATAAACCACACATACACCATAAAGTCTAAAAGTAAGCATGTCTAAGGCAGTGCCATGGGCATAATCTGGGGAGACGACGGTTACGCAGGGAAGCCTCAATGGAGGTGGTGATTTGGTCTGGAGGCCATAACGGAGGGTGAGCTGAAGAAGGAGATGACGCAAGAAAAGGAGGTGCCATTTTCACCAAATTGTTCAATATGTCTACAACGCCCTTCTGACCATAAATATGATACATGCACATTACAGAAGAGTTAGAAGAGAAAAAAAAAAAAAAACCCCAAAGAATAGAGCTACCACCCCGTCACAATCCTACCACCCAAAGGTATCTGCTAAAAACATTTTGATGTAGTTCCTTCTCACCTTCCTCCTACACGCTCATGTTACATGGCTGAAGTCATTCCTGATTTACTTAGCATGAGAGCCAGAAGAGACAGAGAAAATTGAGCTCAACCTCTTCACTATATAAGTGAGAAACAGGGAGCTTCCCTGGCGGTCCAGTGGTTAAGACTCCATGCTTCCACTGCAGGGGGCACGGGTTCGATCCCTAGTCAGGGAACTAAGATCCCGTAAAATGCACGGCCAAAAAAAGAAGAAGAAGAAGAAAGAAAGAAATGAGAAACAGGAGGCCCAAAGAAATCAAGGGACGTAGGAAGGCCCTAGGGCTTGAGACCAGAATGGAGGTCCCCCATTCCCAATCCAGGGCTCCTTCTTCATGCTGCTGCCTGTATTTAACTCTTCTTCCTCCCCACACGATTGTGAGTACAGACAAGAAACTTATGTTCGGGGCTTGCGATTTTCCAAATCAGTACGTGATCCTAAAATTGTCTGTCTACATAGGTAAACATTGCTGGGGAGAGAGATCACGGCTGCCGACAGAGTCACTGTGAGAGGTTAAGGCAACAACACAAATGAGAAAGCACCCTGCATGCAGCAGGGGCCCCGGAAGTGTGGCTGGGTGGACACGTGACTGGGGCGGGGTGGGGGCCGGGGAACCCCGTCTTCTTCCACACGTCCTCGGGGATGGGCTCGCAGCGCTCTGCTGCCCACGTCCCAGGACAAAATAACCAGCTTCTCAGCCAGAAAGGTGGCTCTGCCAGGTCCCCTCTGTGTCTGGGTGGATTCAGTTTTCTCTAAACTTCATGGTCCTTTGCAAAGAATGACTACAAGGGCTGCAGATGTCGCATGCTCCTGTGAGCAGATGTTCATGCCTGTAAAAATCTCAGGGAAATTATACCTCAGCCTTTTAAGTTAATGAGCTAAAACCCAACAGAACATTCTGGGCTCATTTATTATTTTCCCCCCGTACAGCAGGCTGTGGATTAGTAGCCAGGAAACAAATACGCTTCCTGGGGAGTAGCCCATGGTCACTGGAGTCACAGAGAAGACCAAGCTCTCTGTGTCTTAGCCACTCTGGTTATCTCTCTTCTGGGCTTTGCTGATGACACAAACCCTCCGGTAACAGAGGAGAAATACATTCAGGGACTCTGTGGGTGGCAAAGGAAACAACACCTCCCCACCTCTCTTCCCACCAGCCACTTCCAAATCCTCCACTGCCATCATCACCCATGCCAGGGGCGAGAATCAGAGCAGCAACAGAGAGCTTGGCAATTATTTAACCTTCCTCCTGCGCTGGAAGCCGGTGCGGTCTTGGAAAACAACATGTGTAACAATCAGGAAGGCTTAAAGGAATTTTACAAATAGAGCATTAGATGAAGTCACAGCTTGCTTGCTCTCTGTCTTTCTTTCTTTTAGTAAATGCAAGAACATCTCTTTTGGAGTGGACATATGTATACGTAAAACTGAATCACTTTGCTGTACAGCAGGAACTAACAATATTGTAAATCAACCATACTTCAATAAAATTTTTAAAAAATTAAAATGAAAAAAAAGAATCAGTGGAGCATATGGGAGAAAAAAAAAGAACATCTCTTTTGTTCACCTATACCTCAGCGTCTAAACACACTTTTGTGGGGAGGGATCAGGTTACCTGCGTAAAGCAATGCATCATTTCTCTTGGAGAATAAGGCCAGGGCATAACCTTCTCATCACCATGAGCAAAGAGGCACCCAGGCTGCTCTCTTTCCTCCCTTCCACCCAACCTCGCCTCCCTCCATAGCGGCCCCCTGCCCAAGCGTGGAGGTCAATGAGTGATGAGTAACAATCTCCCTAGCATGACGTTCTGATATGAGGCCAGGGCATTGTAAACGGCAGACTGCAAGGAACTTTCCAAAGCAGAGTCTGTTCGAAAACGCACTCCACTCCTCCCTCAGGCAACTCAGAAGGGTGCAGGTTGGGTCACAACCAGAATCCCCTCAGAGGCAGAGAGAGAGCGACATCCCTTGAAACAGAACTTGGAGAGAAAGAGCCACATGAAAATGTTGGGCTCACTTTAAATGCACAAGGGGAGAACAAGATTCCCAGGCGTTGAGAACAATTTTTAACCAGCAAACAAACAGGCACTTCATCGCTGAGCCCGTCCCAAGCGAGGCAGCCGGGATCCAATCTGGTTCTGTTGGTGGCAGTGGGCAAAGGTCCAGGTTCCCCTAGTTTCTCCCACTGGTTTGTCCATCTCTCAGTTAAATGTGCAGAGTTTGTTTTTAAAAGGCATTGCCAAAGGCTTCTCTCACAGTCTGACTGACTCACCGGATCTGTCTTCGGGTGGAGTAAATCAGGGCTGTTAGTAAGTTTGGGGGTCAGAAGCTGAGGAAGTTCCCATCTGATGCCTTCTGTTTTCTCTAGGAAAATGATGACAAGTTTATTTCCTGCAAATTCAATGCAGGTGGTGTGTGCCTGCGCGTGTGTGTGTCTTGGTGGAGGGCAGTGCTGAAGAAAATGGAGAAGTTTGAAAATAACTCTGGCAGAAAACGGGAGAGACATCTAAGGACACAGAGAATGACTATATAACAGTTTTGAGGACCCAGTAAACTTGGACAATCTAACTTTGTATATGCCATTGTCTGAACTTTTTTCCATGGGTGCAGCTACAGAGTGAATGAGTCTGAGCGCCAGACTGATCCAGGGTGGGGTTCTGTCGGGCGAGTACAATTAAAAGACAATGAGGACAGGGGGTTGAGGAGATTTTCAAAAGAGTGAAGAGTAGCTAGAGGGAAAAACAGGAACAAGATGACCTACAACTCATACGAGGCAGGATACAGCACCCATTCCCACCAGCCAGAGTGGAAAGTCTCAGAATTCACAGGGTATCAGGTACAGTATTCAGAAGCCTGTTGACTCAAAAGTGGGAAATAATGAGCCTTAAGCTGAATGCTGCCCAGTCCTGCCTAGCAAATCTTAAAAGCAAGACCCAAAAGAATCAAACCGTTTCTAAGTAATTTAACCACATCCCAGAAAAAGGGAAAGCAATTTAGAAGAATGCAAAAAAAATATCCAACACCCAACAAGGTAAAATTCACAATGTCTGGGATCTACTTTTAAAAAAATCAGGAAAGCAAAGAAGCAGGAAAAATCAATCAATTGAAACTGACCAAGAAGGGAGAAATGATCGAATTAGTAGACAAACTCATTAAAACAGTTATTATAACTGTATTCCATACGTTCAAGAAGCTAGACGAAAGAGCACAAGTTAACTGGAAACAAAAATGGTAAAAATATAGGCAAATCATAGTTCTTTAAAGCATGCGTGAAGGTTGAAAGCAAAATATATAACACTGTATGATGGGGATCTCAACATAGGTAGAGGTAATATATAAAACTATAGTATAAGGGGGAAGGAGAGAGGGATCCATATGGTCGTAAGGTTTCTACATTTTCATCGAAGTAGGAAAACACTGATTCTAAATAAAATGTGAAAACTTAAGCATGCATTTTGCAATCCCTACAGCAACTACTAAAAGATAAGTCAACTGTTTAGAACATACCATAGCACTGACCTGATGAAGGAAATACTACCTCTGCTGCAACAAAAAAGCTAATAAAATATCATAAAACTACCATCACCACAATTATTGCTCTAGGACAGGGGGTGAGCAAACTATGGCCCGTGGGCCAAATTTTTGTAAATAAAGTTTTACTGGAAAACTGCCATGCTCATTCATTTATGTATTGTATATGCTGGTTTTCATGCTACAATGGCAGACTTGAATAGTTGCAACAGAGACCACATGGCCCTCAAAGCCACAAATATTTACTATCTGGCATTCTATAGAAAAAGTTTATTCAAATATCTTTGATATCGCTTATATGTGGAATGTAAAAAAATGATAAAAACGAACTTATTTACAAAACAGAAACAGACTCAGAGATTTAGAAAATAAACTTATGGTTACCAAAGGGGAAAGGTGGTGGGGAGGGATAAAACGGGGGTTTGGGATTGACATATACACATTACTGTACTTAGAATAGATGGCCAACGGGGACCTACAACATAGTGTGGGGAACTCTACTCAGTATTCTGTAGTAACTTCAATGGGAAAAGAATTTGAAAAAGAATAGATACATGTACATGTATAACTGAATCACTTTGCTGTACACTTGAAACTAACACAACACTGTAAATCAACTATGCTCTAATATAAAATAAAAATTTTAAAAAAGGAAAAAGTATGTTACCTCCTGCTCAATTACCATACAGCCTCAACAAAACAAAAGCCCCATGATCTGTTCCTCAACACCCATGAAGGGAGGGCTTCATACAGGGACCACTGTAAATGCTACTGCAGAGAAACAAAACTCTACAACTGTGTGTGCCATGAGAAGCATGGTGTCCACCTCATTTCCACTTAAGAAACCTCTCAGGGAGGTTATCTTCACGGCAAAACCTAGGACACATATGGAATCCAAGCTATAAGAGAAAATGAGAAATGACTTTAGCTTTCAAATCCCCAGCATGCAGTAAGGCACGCTATAGAGGGTTGGAATGGAAGTGAGTGGGCAATTCGTACTATCTGTCAAACCGTCCACCCTGGTGGTCATTCAAAATAAGGAATCCACAATCAAGCCAACAGAAGGGGGACCAGGAGAAGGTTTAAAGCGGAGAATAAAAGGCACGTTACTTCTATTATTTAATTTTTCTTGAGATATAACTCACATACCATAAAATTCACCCTTTTAAAGTGTATGATTTGGTGATTTTTAGTAATGTTCACAAAGTTCTGCAACCATCACTACTATCTAATTCCAGAATATTTTATCACCCCAAAGATAAACCCCATACCCATTAACAGTCACTCCCTATTTGCCTCTCCTTCCAACCCCTGGCAACCGCTAATCTACATTCTGCCTCTACGGATTTGCCTACTGTGTACCCTTCATATAAAGAGACTCATGCAATATGTGGCATTTTGATTTGCAGCAACATGGATGGACCTAGAGATTATCACACTAAATGAAGCAAGTCAGACAGAGAAAGACAAATACCATATGATATCACTTACAAGTGGAATCTAAATTACAACACAAATGAACTTATCTACGAAACAGAAGCAGACTCACAGACATAGAGAACAAACTTATGGTTATCAAAGTGGAAAGGTGGTGGGGAGGGATAAATTAGGAGTTTGAGATTAGTAGATACAAACTATTACATATAAAATAGATAAACAACAAGGTCCTACTGTATAGCACAGGAAACTATAATATCCTATAATAAACCATAATGGCAAAGAATATGAAAAAGGATATATATATTCTTTTTACGTATATAACTCAATCACTTTGCTGTATACCAGACACTAACACAACACTGTAAATCAACTATACTTCAATTTAAAAAAATACGTGGCAGCTTGTGTCTGACTCCTTTTACTTAGCATAATGTTGCAAGGTTCATCCATATTGTAGCCTGTTTGTCAATACTTCATTCCTTTTATGGATATGTATAGACACACCATATTTTGTTTATCTGTTCTTTGATTGATGGATATTTGGGGTGGTTCCACTTTGGGGCTGCTATAAATAATGGTGCTATGAACATTTGTGTACAAGTTTTTGCATGGACATTTCAATTCTCTTGGGTATATGTGTAGAAGTGGAATTGCTAGGTCACGTGGTAACTCTCTGTTTAACTTTTTGAGGAACTGCCAAATTGTTTTCCAAAGGAGCTGCACCACTTTACAATCTTAACAGCTTTGTACAAGGGTTCTAATTTCTCCACATTATTGCAAAATTTGTTATCTTTTGCTTTTTCTTTCCTATTACCAACCTAGTGTGTATGAATGGTATCTCAATATGGTTTTGACTTGTATTTCCCTAATGACTAACGGTGTTGAACATTTTTTCACGTGTTTGTTGGCCATTTGTATATCCTATTTAGAGAAAGATCTATTCAAAGACTTCACCCATTTAAAAAATTGGGTTATTTGATTTTTATTGGTGAGTTGTAAGAGCTCTTTACATATTCTGCTTACTGGTCCATTATCAGATAAATGATTTGTAAATATTTTGTCCTATTTTGTGAGTTGTCTTTTCACTTTCTTGATAGTGTCCTTTGAAGCACAAAAGTTCTTAGTTTGATGAAGTCAAAATTATCTACTTTTTTCTTTCATCACTTATGTTTTTGCTATCATAGCTAAGAAACTATTGTCTAATTCAAGAATATGAAGATTTATTTATGTGTATACTTTCTTCTAAGAGTTGTATAGTTTTAGCTTTTGCATTCAGGTTTTTGGTCCATTTTTAGGTTAAATTTGGCATATGATGTGAGGTAGTGGTCCAACTTCATTCTTTTGCATATGGATATCTAGTTGTCCCATCACCATTTATTGGAAAGGCTATTCATACCTTATCGAATTGTCTTGGCACCCTTGCAGAAAATCAATGGATCATAAATGTAAAGGTTTATTTTTGGAATCTCAGTTCTACTCCATTGATCTATATGTCTATACTCATACCAGTACCACACCATCTTGATTACTGTTGCTCTGAAGTATAAGTTTGCAACTGGAAAGTGTGAGTCTTCCAACTTTGTTTTCCTTTTTCAACATTGTTTTAGCTGTTCTGGTTTTTTTTTTTTTTTTTTTTTTTGCTGTATGCGGGCCTCTCACTGTTGTGGCCTCTCCCGTTGTGGAGCACAGGCTCCGGACGCGCAGGCTCAGTGGCCATGGCTCACGGGCCCAGCCGCTCCGCGGCATGTGGGATCTTCCCGGACCGGGGCACGAACCTGTGTCACCTGCATCGGCAGGCGGACTCTCAACCACTGCACCACCAGGGAAGCCCTGTTCTGGGTATTTTGAGTTTCCATGTGAATTTTAGGAGAAGCTTGTCAATTTTAGCTTTAAAAACAAAGCAGCTAAGATTTTTATAGGGACTGTGCTCAATCTATAGATCAATGTTGTAATCTTAACATTAAGTCTTTCAATCCATGAACATGAGATGCCATTCCATTTATTTAAGTCTTCTTTAACTTCTTTCAGTGATGTTTTGTACTTCCTAGGGTACAAGTCTTACACATCTTTCGTTCAATTTACTCCTAAGCATTTTATTCTTTTTATTTCTTTTGTAAATGGAATTATTTTACTTTATTTTATTTTTGGATTCTTCATTGCTAGTATATAGAAATACAATTGATTTTTTAATATTGATCTTGTGTCCTGCAATTTTGCTGACCTGTTGATTAGCCCTAATTGTGTGTGTGTGTGTGTGTGTGTGTGTGTGTGTGTGTGTGTGTCTGTGAGAATTCCTCAGGATTTTCTACATACAAGATCATGTCATCTGCAAACAGAGGTAGTTTTACTTCTTCTTTTCCAATCTAGATACCTTTTATTTCTTTTACTTGCCTGACGGCCCTGGCAATAACGTCCAGTTAACTGTTGAATAGAAGTAGCAAGAAGGGGACACCCATCTTGTTCCTGTTCTTAGGGAGAAAGCTTTCAGTCACAAGTATGGTGTTAGCTGTGGGCTTTTCATAGATGCCCTATACCAAGTTAAGGAAGTTCCCTTCTATTCCTAGTTTGTTGAGTGTTTTTTTTTTTTATAATGAAAAGGTCTTGAATTTTGTCAAATGCTTTTTCTTTGTCTATTGAAGTGATTATGGGGTTCTTCTTCCTTATTAATGTGATGTATTACATTGATTGATTTTCATACATTGACACCATCTTGCATACGTGGGATAAATATCACTTGGTCATAGTGTTAAATCCTGTTTATATTTGGATTTGGTTTCCCAGTGTTTTGGAGAGTATTTATGCATCTATAATCATAATGGATATTGGTCTATAGTTTCTTTTCTTGTAACGTCTTTGGTTTTGGTATGAGGGTAATACTGACCACATGGAATGAGTTGTTAAGAATTCCCTCCTTTATATTTTTTGGAAGAGTTTGCAACAGCTTGGTGTTACTTCTTCCTTAAACACTTAGTAGAATTCATGAGCAAAGTCATCTGGTCACGGGACTTACATTGTGGGAAGTTTTTTGATTCCTGATTCAATGTCTTTACTTATATTTAGATTCTCTATTCCTGCTTGAAACAGCCTCAGTACTTGTATCTTTCTGGCCTTTACAGATTCCAATTTGTTGGCATATAATTGTTCATATTATTCCCTTCTAATCCTTGTTATTTTCACAGGGTCAGTAGTAATGTCCTCACATTCATTACTCACTTTAGTAATTTGAGTCTTCTCTTTTTTTCTTGCTCAATCTAGATAAAGGTTGGTCAATTCTGTCGATCTTTTCAAAGACCCAGCTTTTGGTTTCATTGATATTTCTCTATTGTTTTTCTATTTCATTAATTTCCACTCTAATCTTTGTCATTTCCTCCCTTCTGCTTGCTTTGTGTTTAGTTAGTTCTTCCTTTTCTAATTTCTTAAGGTAGAAAATTAGGTTATTTATTTGAGATGATTCTTTTTTTAATATAGGCATTTATACCTATAAAATTCTCTGTAAGCACAGCTTGAGTTGCATTCCAGAAGTTTTGTCTATATCTGCCTTCAATCCAGTCAGCTTTTGTTTCATGATTTTGGGGAGCCTGTTGTTACATGCACATATATTTATAATTGTTCTATTTTCCTGATGAATTGACTCTTTTATCATTAGAAAACATCCTTCTTTGTCTGTAGTACCAATGTTTGTAATAAAGTGTATTTTCTCTGATATTAGTATAGACACTCTAACGCTTTTAGCTTACATTTTCATGTTATCTTTTTCTTTTACTTTCAGCCAATTTGTGTCTTTGGATCTAAAGTGTGCCTCTTGAAATAAAAGCAAAAATAAACAAATGGGACCTAATTAAACTTAAAAGCTTTTGCACAGTAAAGGAAACTATAAACAAAACAAAAAGACAACCTACTGAATGGGAGAAAATATTTGCAAAGGATATGATCGATAAGCAAAATATATAAGCAGCTCATGCAACTCAACATCCAAAAAAAAAAAAACCCAAATAAAACATGGGCAGAAGATCTGAATAGACATTCTTTGAAAGAAGACATACAGATGGCCAACAGGCACATGAAAAGAGGCTCAGCATCGTTCATCATCAGAGAAATGCAAATTAAAACTACAATGAGATATCACCTCACATCTGTCAAAATGGCTATCATCAAAAAGACCACAAATTACAAATGTTGACATGGATGTGGAGAAAAGGGAAGCCTCCTACCCTGTCGGTGGAATGTAAATTGGTGCATCCACACTGGAAAACGGTATGGAGATTTCTCAAAAAACTAAAAACAGAACTACCATATGTCCCAGCAAATCCACTCCTGGGTATTTTTCCAAGAAAAAACAAAAATAATAATTCAAAAAGATACATGCACCCCAATGTTCATAGCAGTGAGTGTCCATAAAGAGATGAATGAATAGCTGTGTTCCTTCTCCATAAATACAGCCCATTCTGAACTCTCCACAGACTGGCCTGTAACTTGCAACACTGAGCCTTCCAGAATTGCAGTTCCTCTGCTATTCCCCAGTAAACTCAAGTTCAGAAACCCCATCAAGGCTCTGGCCTAGAGTTTCCTCTGACTCCTGTCTTTGCCACCTGAGCAAACCCTGGACCATCCTCTGTGGCCCTGCATGGCATGCAGTAACTCCCCTCTGGGATCTCTGTGTGGCTGACAGGGTCTTGCTGTTCCGGTCGGGTGTCATGCGTGAGCCTCTGATGTGGGAGAGCCAAGTTCAGGACACTGGACCAACAGAGACCTCCTGGCCCCAAGTAATATCAATCGGTGAGAGATCTCCCAGAGACCGCCATCTCAACGCCAAGACCCAGCTCCACTCAATGACCAGCAAGCTCCAGTGCTGGATGCCCCATGCCAAACAACTACCAGGACAGGAACACAACCCCACCCAGTAGCAGAGAGGTTGTCTAAAATCATAATAAGTTCACAGACACCAAAAACACCACCGGATGCAGTCATGCCCAAGAGAAAGAAAAGATGCAGCCTCATCCACCAGAACACAGGCACCAGACCCCTCCACCAGGAAGCCCACACAACCCACTGAACCAACCTTACCCACTGGCAGCAGACACCAAAAACAATGGGAACTATGAACCTGCAGCCTGCGAAAAGGAAACCCCAAACACAGTAAGTTAAGCAAAATGAGAAGACAGAGAAACACACAGCAGATGAAAGAGCAAAGTACAAACCCACCACACCAAACAAATGAGGAAGACATACGCAGTCTACCTGAAAAAGAATTCAGAGTAATGATAGTAAAGATGATCCAAAATCTTGGAAAGAGAATGGAGAAAATAAAAGAAACATTTAACAAGGACACAGAAGAACTAAAGAGCAAACAAACAATGATGAACAACACAATAAATGAAACTAAAAATTCCCTAGAAGGAATCAATAGCAGAATAACTGAGGCAGAAAAATGGAGAAGTGACCTGGCAGATAAAATACTGTAAATAACTACCGCAGAGCAGAATAAAGCAAAAAGAATGAAAAGAATTGAGGACACTCTCAGACATATCTGGGACAACATTAAAAGCACCAACATTCGAATTACAGGGGTCCCAGAAGAAGAAGAGAAAAAAAAGGGGGACTGAGAAAATATTTGAAGAGATTATAGTTGAAAACTTCCCTAAGATGGGAAAGGAAATAGGCAATCAAGTCCAGGAAGCACAGAGAGTCCCATACAGGATAAACCCAAGGAGAAACACGCCAAGACACATATTAATCAAACTATCAAAAGTTATTAAATACAAAGAAAAAATATTAAAAGCAGCAAGGGAAAAGCAACAAATAACATACAAGGGAATCCTCATAAGGTTAACAGCTGATCTTTCAGCAGAAATTCTGCAAGCCAGAAGGGACTGGCAGGACATATTTAAAGTGATGAAGGAGAAAAACCTACAACCAAGATTACTGTACCCAGCAAGGATCTCATTCAGATTCTACGGAGACATTAAAACCTTTACAGACAAGCAAAAGCTAAGAGAATTCAGCACCACCAAACCAGCTTTACAACAAATGCTAAAGGAACTTCTCTAGGCAGGAAACACAAGAGAAGGAAAAGACTTACAATAACAAACCAAAAACAATTAAGAAAATCGTAATAGGAACATACATACCAAGAATTACCTTAAATGTAAATGGATTAAATGCTCCAACCAAAAGACATAGACTGGCTGAATGGATACAAAAACAAGACCTGTATATATGCTGTCTACAAGAGACCCACTTCAGACCTAGGGACACATACAGACTGAAAGTGAGGGGATGGAAAAAGATATTCCGTGCAAATGGAAATCAAAAGAAACCTGGAGTAGCAATACACATATCAGACAAAATAGATTTTAAAATAAAGAATGTTACAGAGACAAGGAAGGACACTACATAATGATCAAGGGACCAACCCAAGAAGAAGATACAGCAATAGTAAATATTTATGCACCCAACATAGGAGCACCTGTATACATAAGGCAAACGCTAACAGCCATAAAAGGGGAAACTGACAGTTACACAGTCATAGTAGGGGACTTTAAAACCCCACTTTCACCAATGGACAGATCATGAAAATGAAAATAAACATGGCAACACAAGCTTTAAATGGTACATTAAACAAGATGGACTTAATGGATATTTATAGGACAATCCATCCAAAAACAACAGAATACACTTTCTTCTCAAGTGCTTATGGAACATTCTCCAGGATAGATCATATCTTGGGTCACAAATCAAGCCTTGGCAAATTTAAGAAAATTGAAATCCTATCAAGTAACTTTTCGGACCACAATGCTATGAGACTAGATATCAATTACAGGCAAAAATCTGTAAAAAATGCAAACACATGGAGGCTAAACAATACACCGCTAAAAAACCAAGACATCACTGAAGAAATCAAAGAGGAACTCAAAAAATACCTAGAAACAAATGCCAATGAAAATACGCTGATGCAAAACCTATGGGATTCAGCATCAGCAGTTCTACAAGAGAACTTTATAGCAATACAACCCTACCTCAAGAAACAAGAAATATCTCAAATAAACAACCTAACCTTACACCTAAAACAATTAGAGAAAGAAGAACAAAAAAACCCCAAAGTTAGCAGAAGGAAAGAAATCATAAAAATCAGATAGAAATAAATGAAAAAGAAATGAAGGAAACAATAGCAGAGATCAATAAAACTAAAAGATGGTTCTTTGGGAAGATAAACAAAATTGATCAACCATTAGCCAGACTCATCAAGAAAAATAGGGAGAAGACTCAAGTCAACAGAATTAGAAATGAAAAAGGAGAACTAACAACTGACACTGCAGAAATACAAAGGATCAGGAGACATTACTACAAGTAACTATATGCCAATAAAATGGACAACCTGGAAGAAACGTACAAATTCTTAGAAAAGCAACATCTTCCGAGACTGAACTAGGAAGAAACAGAAAATATGAACTTACCAATCACAAGCACTGAAGTTGAAACTGTGATTAAAAATCTTCCAACAAACAAAAGCGCAGGACCAGATGGCTTCACAGGCGAATTCAATCAAACGTTTAGAAAAGAGCTAACACCTATCCTTCTCAAAGTCTTCCAAAATAGAGGAGACGGAGGGACACTCCCAAACTCATTCTACGAGGCCACCATCACCCTGATACCAAAACCAGACAAAGATGTCACAAAGAGAGAAAACTACAGGCCAATAACACTGATGAACATAGAGGCAAAAAACCTCAACAAAATACTAGCAAACAGAATCCAACAGCACATTAAAAGGATCATACACCATGATCAAGTGGGGTTTATCCCAGGAATGCAAGGATTCTTCAATATACACAAATCAATCAATGTGAAAAACCATATAAACAAACTGAAGGATAAAAATCATATGATCATCTCAATAGATGCAGAAAAAGCTTTTGACCAAATTCAACACCCATTTATGATAACACCCCTCCAGAAATTAGGCATAGAGAGAACTTTCCTCAACATAATAAAGGGCATATATGACAAACCCACAGCCAACAAACTTCTCAATGGTGAGAAACTGAAACCATTTCCACTAACATCAGGAATAAGACAAGGTTGCCCACTGTCACCACTATTATTCAACATAGTTTTGGAAGTTTTAGCCACAGCAATCAGAGAAGGAAAAGAAATAAAAGGAATCCAAATCAGAAAAGAAGAAGTAAAACTGTCACTGCTTGCAGACGACATGACACTAGACATAGAGAATCCTAAAGATGCTACCATAAAACTACTAGAGCTAATCAATGAATTTCGTAAAGTCGTAGGATACAAAATTAATGCACAGAAATCTCTTGCATTCCTGTACACTAATGATGAAAAATCTGAAAGAGAAATTAAGGAAACACTCCCCTTTACCAGTGCAACGAAAAGAATAAAATACCTAGGAATAAACCTACCTAAGGAGACAAAAGACCTATATGCAGAAAACTATTAGATATTGATGAAAGACATTAAAGACAATACAAACAGATGGAGAGATATACCATGTTCTCGGATTGGAAGAATCAACATTGTGAAAATGACTCTACTACCCAAAGCAATCTACAGATTCAATGCAGTCCCTATCAAACTACCAGTGGCATTTTTCACAGAACTAGAACAAAAAACTTCACAATTTGTATGGAAACACAAAAGACCCCGAATAGCCAAAGTAATCTTGAGAAAGAAAAACAGAGCTGGAGGAATCAGGCTCCTGGACTTCAGACTATATGACAAAACTACAGTAATCAAGACAGTATGGTCTGGCACAAAAACAGAAATATAGATCAATGGAACAGGATAGAAAGCCCAGAGATAAACCCATGCACATATGGTCACCTTATCTTTGATAAAGGAGGCAAGAATATACAGTGGAGAAAAGACAGCCTCTTCAATAAGTGGTGCTGGGAAAACTGGACAGCTACATGTAAAAGAATGAAATTAGAACACTCCCTAATACCATATACAAAAATAAACTCAAAATGGATTAAAGACCTAAATGTAAGCCCAGACATTATAAAACTCTTAGAGAAAACATAGACATAAAATTCTATGACATAAATCATAGCAAGATCCTTTTTGACCCACCTCCTAGAGAAATGCAAATAAAAACAAAAATAAACAAATGGGACCTAATGAAACTTAAAAGCTTTTGCAGAGCAAAGGAAACCATAAACAAGACAAAAAGAGAACCCTCAGGATGGGAGAAAGTATTTGCAAACGAAGTAACTGATAAAGGATTAATCTCCAAAGTATACAAGAATCTCATGCAGCTCAATATCAAAAAAAAACAAAAAAAAAAAACCAATCCAAAAATGGGCAGAAGACCTAAACAGACATTTCCCCAAAGAAGATATACAGATTGCCAACAAACACATGAAAGGATGCTCAACATCACTAAACATTAGCAAAATGCAAATCAAAACTACAATGAGGTATCACCTCATACTAGTCAGAATGGCCATCATCAAAAAATCTACAAGCAATAAATGCTGGAGAGGGTGTGGAGTAAAGGGAACCCTCTTGCACTGTTGGTGGGAATGTAAATTGATACAACCACTACGGAGGTTCCTTAAAAAACTAAAAAATAGAATTACCATACGACCCAGCAATCCCACTACTGGGCATGTACCCTGAGAAAACCAAAATTCAAAAAGAATCATGTATCACAATGTTCACTGCAGCACCTTTCACAATAGCCAGGACATAGAATCAACCTAAGTGTCGATCGACAGATGAATGGATAAAGAAGATGTGGCATATATATACAATGGAATATTACTCAGCCATAAAAAGTAACGAAATTAAATTATTTGTAGTGAGCTGGATGGACCTAGAGTCTGTCATACAGAGTGAAGTCAGTCAGAAAGAGAAAAATAAATACCATATGCTAACACATATATATGGAATTTAAGAAAAAAAAAAAAAGGTCATGAAGAACCTAGGGGTAAGACAGGAATAAAGACCCAGACCTACTAGAAAACGGACTTGAGGATATGGGGAGGGGGAAGGGTAAGCTGGGACAAAGTGAGAGAGTGGCATGGAGATGTATACACTACCAAATGTAAAATAGATAGCTAGTGGGAAGCAGCCACATAGCCCAGGGAGATCAGCTCGGTGCTTTGTGACCACAAAGCAAAGGAGTGGGATAGGGAGGGTGGGAGGGAGATGCAAGAGGGAGGGGATATGGGGATATATGTATAGGTATAGCTGATTCACTTTGTTATACAGCAGAAACTAACACACCATCGTAAAGCAATTATACTCCAATAAAGATGTTAAAAAATTTTTTTAAGTTTAAAAAAAAGAAGAGATGAATGAATAAAGAGCATGTGGTGTATATATACAATGGAATACTACTCAGCCATAAAAAAGAATGAAATTTTGCCATTTGCAACAACATGGATGGGCTTGGAGGATATTGTGTTAAGTGAAATAAGTCAGACAAAGACAAATACTATATAATATCACTTATATATGGAACCAATACAATAAAACGAACTAGTGAACTTAACAAAAAAGAGGCAGACATATATAGAGAACAAATAGTGGTTACCAGTGGGGAGAGGGAAGAGGGGAGGGACAAGATAGGGGTAGGGGATTAATAGGTGTAAACTACTAAGGAGTATAAGATAAATAAGTTACAAGGATATATTGTACAGCACAGGGAATATAGGCAATATTTTATAATAACTATAAATGGAATATACCCTCCAAAAATTGTGAACCACTATGTTGTACACCTGAAACTTAAATAATATTGTAAATGAACTATACCTCAATAAAAAAAGAAAAAATACATATGTGAAATGGAAAACCCAGCTTTGCAGATTGATAAGGTGATAGATGGCAATACCAGGTGTTAAATCAACTGAAAGTTGTTGACTCAGATAAACATGACACACACACAAAAATATATTCTGCTCTATTCGAAATCCTGTTGTCTCCACTAAATAGCTGTGATCTTGCACAAGTTGCTAGAATTGGGAAAAGTAGTGATATCAATTATAGCATCAGTAAAATTATTAGTTTACTAATAATGTTTAATAAAAATATTTGCCTCAAAAAGATGAAGTGTGCCTATTGTAGACAGCATATCATGGATCATTTTTCAAATATCCATTCTGCCAATCTCTGCCTTTTGACTGTTTAATCCACTTATATTTTATAATATAGGATCTACATCTACCATTTTGTTACTTGTTTTCTAAATACATGAACTATGTCATTTTTGTTCCTATATTCCTCCATTACTGCCTTCTCTTGTGTTAAATACATATATTTAGTGTACCATTTTAATTCTCTTTTTACTTCTTTTATTATATTTTTTAGCTATTTTCTTAGCAACTGCCCTGGGGATTATAATTAACATCTTAACTTCCAATTGCCAAAGATAAAACAATTTGAACAACAAAATAACTAATGATAGCATTGGATTTTAACCCAATAAATAATATCCATGAGTCCATACTGAAATAAATAAATGATTGATTTGCATTTCGCTAATAATTAGTGATGTGGAGCATCTTTTCATGTGTTTGTTGGCCATCTGTATGTCTTCTTTGGAGAAATGTCTATTTAGTTCTTCTGCCCATTTTTGGATTGGGTTGTTTGTTTTTTTGACATTGACATTTGTATATTTGGGAGATTACGCCCTTGTCAGTTGCCTCATTTGCAAATATTTTCTCCCATTCTGAGGGTTGTCTTTTCGTCTTGTTTATGGTTTCCTTTGCTGTGCAAAAGCTTTTAAGTTTCATTAGGTCCCATTTGCTTATTTTTGTCTTTATTTTCATTACTCTAGTAGGTGGGTCAAAAAAGATACTGCTGCGATTTATGTCAAGGAGTGTTCTATGTTTTCCTCTAAGAGTTTTATAGTGTCTGGGCTTACACTTAGGTCTTTAATCCAGTTTGAGTTTATTTTTGTATACGGTGTTAGGGAGTGTTCTAATTTCATTCTTTTACGTGTAGCTGTCCAGTTTTCCCAGCACCACTTATTGAAGAGGCTGTCTTTTCTCCACTGTATATTCTTGCCTCCTTTATCAAAGATAAGGTGACCATATGTGCGTGGGTTTATCTCTGGGCTTTCTATCCTGTACCAATGATCTATATTTCTGTTTTTTTGTGCCAGTACCATACTGTCTTGATTACTGTAGCTTTGCAGTATAGTCTGAAGTCTGGGAGCCTGATTCCTCCAGCTCCGTTTTTCTTTCTCAAGATTGCTTTGGCTATTCGGGGTCTTAACACAACATTGTCAATCAACTATACTCCAATAAAAGTTAATTTAAAAAAATGAATAAAGGGAGAAAAAAATGATTGAATAATAAATGGGGATGAAGAAGCAAATATCGCATACAGAAGAATTTCAATTAATTTCATATGCAGAAAGAACGAGAGAAAGAGAAAATCACCCTTAGAACACCACAGCAATACCTGCTGCAGGCAAGATTCATTGATGTGTATGCATATGTCAAATCCATCCAATTGTACATTTTACATATGTGCAGTTTCTTGTATGTCAATTATACCTTAATATCACTGGAAAATGTATTAATCTAATACATGCTATTCTCCAGTGAAAAGTTAATTTGGTGCCTCACTCAACTAGAGAAGGTAACCTTCTGTAGGCAGAGGAAGTGTTCCAATACCTATAGCTCAGGTACCAGAGCATATCCAGGCTCTTTTGGTGGTCTGCCCTCATGCCCACACCCTTACCACTTCCAACAGCCAGCAACTGTGTTTGCCTGATGGATTTCTCTAGCTACTGAAGCCTAGTTTGCCTGCCATATGTCAGGCCAGAAGTGCCAGGAAATTAATGGCCCCAGAGGAACTGCCTTCAACCAGTGACTGCTGGGAACCGATTGGTATATAAATATCCCAGCTTCCTCATCCCTTGGGTGGAGTAACTGAAATGCGTGTTCCACACCATTTTCCAGAGTTCCACAACAAGATTATGCTCTCCAATTGCCTACAGAAGTACCTGATAATGTATCTTTTATTGGCTGCCTTCCCATACTTGTCTCACTTCCTCACTTCCCTACTGGCATTGGCTTTACTTCCAAATAAACTACTTGCACTTGAATCCTTGTCTCAGGACTGGCTTCTGGGGGTACCCAAACTAAGACAAATATGTAGTGGGCACCTTTAGTGAATAATGAGCATCTCTTAGAAATCTTGCTAACGAACATACCCCTCTTGAATAGCAAAGCTACCAAGAACTTCAAGAGCCTAAAATTTGGCCCCTCCCTGTCACGTGCAGGGTGCATGTGCAGAGGCGTCCTGAGCAAGCGCAGTGAGGACCATGTTGCTTTGGAACATCCTGCTCACCGGTACAACAGGGATTGGGAAAACCGCACTAGGCAAAGAACTTCCATCAAGATCAGGACTGAAATATGTTACTGTGGGTGATTTAGTTCGAGAAGTCTGATCACCGTATATCATGGAGTCTGGCAAGATGGCTTCTCCCAAGAGCATGCCGCAAGATACACAGATGATGGCACAAATCCTAAAGGATATGGGGATTACAGAATATGAGCCAAGAGTTATAAATCAGATGTTGGAGTTTGCATTCCGATATGTAACCACAATTCTATATGATGCAAAAATTTATTCAAGTCATGCTAAGAAAACTACAGTTGATGCAGATGATGTGCGACTGGCCATCCAGTGTCGTGCTGCCCAGTCATTTACCTCTCTTCCCCACAAGAGATTTTTTATTAGATATTGCAAGGCAAAGAAATCAAATCCCTTTGCCATTGATGAAGCTATATTCAGGCCCTAGACTGCCACCTGATAGATATTGTTTGACTGCTCCAAATTATAGATTTAAGTAAGTCTTTACCACAAAAAGTACCTACTTCTGCGGGGAGAATAACAGTTCCGCAGTTAAGTGTTGGTTCAGTTACTAGCAGACGAAGTACTCCCCCACTTGGCCCACCAACCCAACAAACCATGTCTGTGTCAACTAAAGGAGGGACTCCAGTCAACCTCAGAGGTTTACAGTACAGATGCCCACTTCAAAATCTCCATCTGTAAAAGCATCAATTCCTGCAACATCAGTAGTTCAGAATGTTCTAATTACTCCTTCATGAAATTAGGTTCAAAATCATTTTCATTACAACTAACATGGTGTCATCACAGATACTGCCAATGAATCATCAAACGCATTGAAAAGAAAATGTGAAGAAGATTATGACGTGACTATGATAATTTGCAATCTAGCTTTGATGCATGTAATACGTATACTTGGTTTTGAATCCATCGCACTGAGATTAAACATGCGTGCTGGCTGTTTCCGAGTTGTGTTTTAAAAAAACAGTATTTAATGAGTAAATATGGTTACCATATTTTTCATCTGAGATGTTGTGTTGGACTTTAATAGGATTAGAAGTGGTTTTTCGTCAGCCTTTAAGTGTAAAAAATAACTTGTAATTCATCAGTTTGGGGAAAAAAAGAAAAAGAACCTAAAATTTGTGGGGTTTTAAAATTTTTATTTAATTTATATATATGTATTTTTTTGGCTGTGTTGTGTCTTCGTTGCTGCGCACGGGCTTTCTCTAGCTGCGGCATGCGGGGATCTACTCTTCATTGCAGTGCTCAGGCTTCTCATTGAGGTGGCTTCTCTTGTTGTGGAGCATGGGCTCTAGGCGCATGGGCTTCAGTAGTTGTGTCACGCGGGCTCAGTAGTTGTGGCTCGCAGGCTCTAGAGCACAGGCTCAGCAGTTGTGGCACACGGGCTCAGCTGCTCCATGGCATGTGGGATCTTCCTGGACCAGGACTCGAACCTGTGTCCCCTGCATTGGCAGGCAGATTCTTAACCACTGCGCCACCAGGGAAGCCCCAAATTTGTGTTTTTTTCAGCCTACAATATGTTTATAATTACTGTCTATAAAACCAGTGTGATTAAAAATAAGCAGTAATATATGCAACTGACTTAGAGTGGATTTGCTCCTCACCGTTTCTGATGGAGAACTCAGGCAATGTTGGCCAACACTCAGTTTATTCTCAGCCTAACAGTATATATTTGTCTATTTGTCAGCAACTCTTCACCCCTGGAGTTTTTGTTTTTGTGATCCCTTACTCATTTGTTTTCATAAGATACATGAGAAGAAAAGACGAAAGCAAGCTCATTGCACAAAACTGCAGCTTTTTAAGGCGATTACTTATCCTAATGAGAGGGGGTGCTGAGCTCAAGGCTTGAACACAGTGGTTTTGACAGTGAACAATTTGCATCACGCATTAACGTGGCAATTACAAGCCTTGAGAAATCTAGATACTGGAAATGAAATGGTTCTGGAAATAGCAGCAGCTGACATGGTTACTTAACACCTCTGAGGGGAGAATGTTGGTAACTGTGAGAGACTGCAAAAATTGCCCCAATTCTTTACCCTTCCCTGTTTCAATATTCTCTTTGCAAAGTAACTTTGCAGTGTTCTGCTGTGCCTTGGGGCTCAGCCATGTGGCTTACTTTAGGACACCCAGACAGAGACGAACAAGACACAAGCAGAGGCTTGAAAAGAGCTTCCATGATTGGACTGGCTCGCTCCTGCCTTCTGCCAACACCACGAGAACATGTGCAGGATGGCCTGCTGGTAGATAAGAGACGTGTGGAGCACAGCCGAGTAACCTCACTCATTTTAGCCAAGGCCATCATGGACCAGCTGACAGTCAGCTAATCGCCAGATAATGTGAGTGAGCTCAGGCAAGACCAGAGATACTGCCCAGTTGAGCCCAGCTTAAATCACCAACCCTCAGACACATTAAATTTTTAGTTAATATTTTAAGCCACTGAGTTTCACCGTGATTTGTTACACAGCATTTTGATGGAGATAGATAATTAATACAGTAAAGATGGAGACTGAGGAGTATATCCTTTCTTGGGCAATAAACCCCAAAATTCACATAAAATGGGTAAATTCAGCATGTCATCCGAATACTCATAAATACCTACGTAAGTGATGGATGGATTCTAAAACACCCAGGTCAGCGGGTGCAAACCGGTGACCCACCATCCATATCCAATCTAGAGATGCGATGCTATGCCATGATGAAACCATGATATCTTGTCTTCTTTTAAGCCAGCAAGAATAATTGAGTCTATTTTAGAGAGCTTACCTCCATTCGTTTAAACTTCTTTCACTGCTACGAATAGGATGTAAAAGCTAAAACCTGGGATCAGGAAAACTTGACTCTGTGTATCACAGGGTTCAGTCAGAGAAACAGAACCATGAGGAGTGACGTAGAGTAGGAATTTATTATAGGGATTTGACCTTGAGCAATTATGGGAAGAAGTGAAACGGTCTCGGTTTGGTTGCTTCTTCTGTGTCTGGTACAGAGCCTGGGATCAGGTAGGCATGAGGTAGGAGAGAATAGGGGCCACTGGAACTGGCAAGGAACAAACTGGAACTTGCATTGATCTCCAAGCCTCCAGCCGCGATGTTTTGGGTGACGAGCAGGAGAAGCTGGTGCTCTTGCCATGAAGCCACACTGACATCTGACCCAGGATTTGGAGAAGCTGAGGAAAGAGATCCCGCGGTAGCTGAATTGTGAACCTGACTGCTGCTCTGGAAACAAGAGCAGGAGATCCAGGAAAATGTGCACTCACTGTTAATAGGGCCTGACCCATGCTGAGTTTCTGAAAGCGAAACATGGCGACTGCGTCACTTCCCCTTTGCAAACCTCCTGCAAATGTCTCCTGTGACCAACTCTAACTAGAAACATACAAGGAAGGGAACTCTGAGAAATGTAGTACCAGCTTTTAGCCAAGTCGACACATCACAAAGCCACCACATCTTGACACTTATTTGAACAAGTGAAAACTTGGCTGGAAATCAGGAGGCCAGCTATTATAACCTAAGCTTTCAATTTTTGGATGAAAACTAGAGAGACAAGAGCCATCCAATTCATACTGTGTGTCTCACGAAGCTTTTGACTGCAAGTGAGTCAAAATGGCTTAAACGTAGGGAGACTTCTTGTCTCACATGAGAAGTTCAAAGGTAGTGTGGTTTCAGAGAAGGCCAATTAATGGCTCAATGATTCCATCAGCATCCTTCCCATCTTCTTGTTCACCATCCTTAGCATGTTGGGTTTGTCCTCAGGTTTGTCTCTTCATGGTCGCAAGGTGTCTGAAGCAGTTACAACCATCACACCCTCACACACTAACATTCAAAAGTGTCTGTTTTTGACTTGTGAGGAAACCTTTCCAAGAAGTCTCCCTAGCAGACCTGTCTTGACATCCCATGGGACGGACTGGCCATATGTCCACCCTAAACCAACCATTGGCAAGGGGAATGGGATTATAAAAAGTGCGCTTCTTAGACTATGATTATCTTCTTGCCACTTTTTCTCTCATTTTGGTTATCTGCTTATGACATATGCTTCAAAGTACAATTATTAGGTCAAAAGGTATGACAGTACTTTTTTATTTTAAAAATGTAAAGCTAAACCAGCCCTGTTATTGTCTTCATTCTTCCTTCCTGAGTTCATCATTGGAGTGTTTATACACTGAGCCAACCAGCGTCTCAATGGTTTAGCCTCCCGTGAATCATATGGCTACCCATTACCTGAACCAAACTGGGTTTCTATCAGCAAAGAACAACAGGAAAGACGGGCGGGCAGTGGCTTTTTGTGTGTCTATCCATTCACCTGGCATTTACTTTACACCTGCAACTGTATCAGGGGCACTAGATATGAACGCTCCACAAATAACATACAGGGAAGGGGGAAGAATCTCTTCTTGGCCCAGAGAAATAAAATGTGAGCATCATGTAAGTTCTGGAGGGAAGCTTTAAAACAGGCAAATGAAATGGCCAACAAACCCGTAAAAAAGATGCTCGAGATATAATTAGTTATTAGGGAGGTGCAAATCAAAACCACAATGAGGTACCACTTTATATGCACTAGGCTTTCCCAGAAAACAGGGTAAATAAGTGTTGGTAAGGTTGTGGAGAAACTGAAACCCTCAAACACTGCCGGAGGGAAGGAAAATGGTACAGTTGCTGTGGAAAACCGTTTGGCGGGCCCTCAAAAAGTGAAACAGAATTATCATGACCTAGCAACTCTACTCCTAAGCATGTACCCCCCTGCCACCAAATACAAATACTTGTCCACACAAAAACTCATTCACAAATAATTCATATCAGCAGTATTGATAATATGAAAAATATGGAAACAACCCAAATGTCCATCAATGAAGGACTAGATAAACAAATTGTGGTCTACCAGGTATACAATGGAACATTACTCAGCCATAGAAAAGAACGAAGTCCTGATACATGCTACAGTACAGATGAACCTTGAAAACATGGTGTTAAGTGAAAGAAAGGTCGCATACTGTATGATTCCATCTACATGAAATGTCCAGAATAGGCAAATCCACGGAGGCAGAAAGCAGCTGAGTGGTTGCCTGGGGTTGGGGGAGGGGGAATGGGCTATGACCGCTCAATTAAACCCCATTTAAAGTATGGGGTTTCCTTTTGGGGTGACGAGGATGTTTTGTAACTAGATAAAGGTGGTGGTTGGAGAACATTGTGAATGTACTGCCACTGAATTCTTCACTTTAAAATGGTGAATTTTATGTTATGTGAACTTCATGTCAATTTTTTTAAAATCTAAAAAGTAATAGACACATGAGAGAAAATAGCTTTTCCCACCTTATTGTTAAGAATAAAGTGGTTGGGACTGCTAAAGCCACCCTGTGGTCAGGAAGAGACAAGTCTGAGGAATTACAACCTTCTAAAGACGGCAGAGCAAAAAGATGGAAGGAACCTGAGTTGTGGATAGGTTGTCAAGCCACTTAATCTGCCACAAAACCACTCTTGCTTAGGACTTTTTATTTTGTAAGATAATAAATTCCACTATTAAGATGTCCTAGGGGTGGGATATTTGCCAAATGCTTTCATTTTTTTCTCTTTTATTTATATTTGCTGCCTGGAAGCTGGCAGGCTTCTGGAGGTTTCCCTGAATGATTCCAGATACTCCCATAATCATTTTCCGGCAACTCAGCTTTTGAAAACACTCCTTTTCTATTTACCTGCAGAAACCAGACATGTACCATTCCTGCTGTTATAAAAGTCAAGCCCTGTGAACGTAACCACTTACAGAACCTAACCATTCCAGCCCTCCCAGAAACAGAGACCAAGGTAGGACAGAACACAGGTGCATCACGTCCAGATCCTATCTGCAGTCCACAGGCCCTTGAGATTCCCCAATCAGGAGGAACCTGACCTTCAACAGAATGGCTCTCTCTCTTTTTAGTCCCAATCTCACGTCAATTAATTTCAGTGTTTCCGTATACGCTGTGGGGGCCTCTTCCCAGGCCCACCACTATACGTGTACACGCATGCACAGGTGCACAGCTCCTCATACCATGCTCCTGGAGAAATGGTTTTTACCTGAAAAATCACTCAGAAATCAAAATGCCACGAATCCCTCAACGTAGCTACCTCAGCTTCCCCCAGCCCTCCCAAGAAAGCCACCTTGGGTGGAAGTGGAAAAGAGGTAGGAGGCAGCTTTCCACGTCCTGCCTCTGCCCCACACTGGAGCCATGAAGAAGGTAGCGATCCTCTGGGATACTGGAGATACGGCTGTGGGGGGGTCCCATGTCGGCAGCCACATCTGCCATCAGCAGGAGCCATGGCAGGGTCTCTTTTATGCTCTCCAAGATGTTTTGTATGAAGAACTCAACTGATGTCTGTTGACTTAAGTTTTGTGTCAGTATCACAGTTGTCACAAATCCCAACCGTGACTTATGTGATGCTGACAAAATGCTTCCACGTGCATCATGTTATTTAATTGGGGCTACAGTTATTTAATTGGGGCTACAGTTCCTTAAGGTGGATCTTCTCGTCTCCACTTTGTGAGAGGAAGCCAAGGAGAAGTTAGGAGAAGTGAATGTCACACAGCCACAGCCTGGAAGTGATCATCAAACCTCCGGCCCAGGCCTTCTGATCCCAGATCTCTTGCTCTTTCTCTTTCTGTTCTGTGTTGTGGACATCTGGGGCCCAGGAGCCAGTACTTGGCCCTAGGATCCTCCTCTGGAAGACGTGGGAGTCTCCAGGGACTCCTAACTCCCACCCCACACAGTCCAGCTCTCTGATGCTCACTTTCCTAATGTCATTGTTACAGCATCTATTTATAACTGTGCTAAGAAATGCTGCTTTCATGGCCAGGCTCATGAACTGGGGAGTAAATAATAACCCTGCAGGACTGATGTAGATAGGAACAGAATCTCCTCTAGAAACCCACTAGAAGAACCCATTGTACCTCTACGACCTTTTTTTAAACTTTTCAAGACAGTCTCGTTAAAAACTATGAATGCTGGGAGAGGTCAGAAAGGGCTTTTTATGTTTTGGCCTCTCCCCTATCCCTTCCTACTCCAAACCCAGGAAATTCTTGGTAGAATAAGGACTTTGTATTAGTTTCCTATCACTGCTGTAACAAATTCTGACAAATTTGGTGTTTTCAAACAACATAAATTTCTTATATTACACTTCTGTAATAAAAACAAAATCATGGTGTTGGCAGGGCTGTATTCCTTTCTGGAGGCTCTGGGGATGAATCTGCTTCCGCGCACATTCAAGGTGTTGGCACAATCAGTTCCTTGTGACTACAGGGCTGATGTCCTGTTTCCTTGCTGGCTGTCAGCTAGAAGCCTCTCTCAATTTCTTTGGCTGCCTGCATTCCTCATCACGTTGCCCCTTCCACCTGCAAGTCCTTCTCATGCTTCACATCTCTCTGTCCTCCTCTTCTGCATTTAAGAGCTGATGTGACCATACTGGGCCTGTTGGATAATTCCCCTACTTTAAAGTCAGCTATTAGCAACCATAATTACATCGGCAAAGTCCCCTTTACCATGTAACATAACTACATGAATCCATTCCTCATGGCCTCCTAGTCCAGATTTCTACTCAGTTTCTCTATGGTATTTAGGCTTTCTCTGTAATTGTCCTTAATCCTTCTGAGCCCCCACCAGCATCCTTTAATATCCGTATTTCTACTAAGAGTCTGTTCAAGGAAATCTAGGCTTTTCTCTATCATGCTGCCATGTCCTAAGTAAGTTACTTCACTTCTCAGGGTTAAAAACTTCCTCATCTGCATAATAATTCTAGTTTTAAATTTTAGGAGAGAGAATACTCCACAGAATGACCTTAATCATCTTCTGATGGGCTTTGGAGTTCAGCCATTACCAGGCTCCACAAGAAAAATGTCATCAAATGACCCAGTGGTCACATTCTGGCCAGTTCGAAGAAGGGGAGAGCAGTTTGGCCAAGCTGTTTGCCCATCTTGAAACCAGGGCTTTGGGGCTCTGAGATGATCTCTGAGATAGGAGCGCCTGTGTCTTCTACTTCCCAACACTGGACACAATGCCAAGGCCTGACAACCACCAACTGTCAATTTTTAATTTAACAAACACATGTCTAATGCTTACTAGGCACTATTCTAAGTGCTTTATATTTATATTAACATATAGGCACTATTACTGGTAACTTATGGATGAGGAAGTGAGGCACAGAGAAGCAAGTAACTTACTTAAGATCACACAGTTATTAAGAGACAGAGCCAGACATGAAAAGATGCTCAACACTGCAAATTATTAATTAGAGAAATGCAAATCAAAACTACAGTGAGGGCTTCCCTGGTGGCAGAGTGGTTAAGAATCCGCCTGCCAATGCAGAGAACTCAGATTCAAGCCCTGGTACAGGAAGATCCCACATGCCGCGGAGCCACTAACTGAGTGCACCACAACTACTGAGCCTGTGCTCCAGAGCCCACGAGCCACAACTATTGAGCCCAAAGTGCTGCAACTACTGAAGCCTCGCACCTAAAGCCCGTGCTCCACAACAACAGAAGCCACTGCGACGAGAAGCCTGAGCACCGCAATGAAGAGTAGCCCCCGCTCGCCACAACTAGAGAAAGCCCGCGCACAGCAACGAAGACCCAGCGCAGCCATAAGTAAATAAACATTTTTTTTTAAAAAAATAAAACTACAGTGAGGTACCACCTCACACCAGTCAGAATGGCCATCATTAAAAAGTCTACAAACAACAAATGCTGGAGAGGGTGCGGAGAAAAGGTAACCCTCTTGCCCTGTTGGTGGGAACGTAAATTGGTGCAGCCACTGTGGTAAACAGTATGGAAGTTCCTCAGAAAACAAAAAATAGAACTACCATACAATCCAGCAATCCCACTCCTGGGCATATATCCAGACAAACTATAATTCAAAAAGATACATGCACCCCTATGTTCATAGCAGCACTATTCACAAGAGCCAAGACATGGAAATAACCTAAGTGTCCATCGACAGATGAACGGATAAAGAAGATGTGGTATGTACATACAATGGAATACTATTCAGCCATAAAAAGAATGAAATAATGCCATTTGCAGCAACATGGATGGACCTAGAGATTATCATACTAGGTGAAGTAAGTCAGAAAGAGAAAGACAAATACCATATGATATCACTTATATGTGGTCTAAAATATGACACAAATGAACCTATCTATGAAACAGAAACAGACTCACAGACATAGAGGACAGACTTGTGGTTGCCAAGGGGGAGGGGGTTGGGGTTGGGGTTGGAGGAGTGACGGAGTGGGAGGTTGGGGTTAGCAGATGGAAGCTTTTATATACGGAAGGGATAAACAATAAGGGCCTACCATATAGCACAGAGAACTATTTTCAGTATCCTATGGTAGGGACTTCCCTGGTGGTGCAGTGGTTAAGAATCCCCCTGCCAGTGCAGGGGACACGGGTTCGAGCCCTGGTCCGGGAAGATCCCACATGCCGCGGAGCAACCAAGCCCATGAGCCACAACTACTGAGCCCGTGCGCCACAACTACTGAGCCCGTGCTCTAGAGCCCGCGAGCCACAACTACTGAACCTACACGCCACAACTACTGAAGTCCACATGCCTAGAGCCCATGCTCCACAACAAAAGAGAAGCCACTGCAATGAGAAGCCCGCACCCTGAAACGAAGAGTAGCCCCCGCTCACCACAACTAGAGAAAGCCCGCACGCAGCAATGAAGACCCAATGCAGCCAAAAATAAGTAAAATTTTAAAATAAAAGAAAAATTTAAAGAAAATATCCTATGATAAACCATAATGGAAAAGAATATTTTTTTAAAAGAATGGAAATGAATAAATAAAAGAGATGGAGCCAGGATTTGAGTCCAGGCAAACTCCCAATCTCATGCTTTTAACCAGTGTGCTATGCTGCCAGAATGCCATCCTTCAGGCTCCACCTCTTCTTATTCATTCTAACAGTGGGATCAGAAGAGGCGACAATAGGAAATTATCCTCCCACCCGACGCCACTGCCTCCAACTGGACCATCAGAGAATTAAGGAAGAGTGGTGCTTGGGAGAAGAATAAAAGGAGGAGGCTGAAACCAGAGTCAGGGAAGGAGGTCGAAAGTGAGGAAGTTGGACATTAATGAGCTCAAAATGTTAAAAGTTTAACCTCTATTTCTCCACGTCTTCTGCCTCACCGCAGCTTGAAGCTGACTTCCAGGGATGCTGAGAAAATTTAGAGTTAGAGAGCAGAGTGAAGAACGGATCAGCTGTGGACTTCACAGAGCCCAGCAGGCTGAACACACAGTGGAGGCCAATTAAAAATACTTGATCAAACTTATGGCTACCAAAGGGAAGGGGAAGGAGGGATAAATTAGAAGTTTGAGAATAAAAGATGCACATTACTATATATAAAATAGACAAACAACAAGATCCTACTGTATAGCACAGGGAACTATGTTCAATACCTTGTAATAACCTATAATGGAAAAGAATCTGAAACAGAAAAAACATATATATATATATATATATACACACACATATATACATATCTGAATCACTTTGCTGTACACCTGAAACTAACACAACATTGTAAATCAACTATACTTCAATTTTTTAAAAACTTGATCAAATCATATTTTAAATATTTTTTTCAATTATTGTGTCAATTATTGTGATAAATTCATTATCAGCCACTCTGCCGTCAAGGGAAAATTTCTTATTATTGAGAAATAGATCTCTACATTGTTTCTTCCCCTTACAGAGGCTGGCAAGGAAAGAATGAGGAAATACAGAAATGTGAGAGCTTCTATCGTTCTCCTATGCCGCTAAAGGTGAGGCTGCAAACTGGCCACGCAGGGGCCGAGCTGGCTCGCAGACATGTTAGCCTGCACAGTGGGGTTCCCCCCCACCCAGTGTTTTAAATTGGAAATAGTGGCCAACATATAAAAAAAAATAGGCAAGAATCCTTTGACAGATGTATTGCAAATAAGTTCTACTGTTCTGCAGTGTGCCAAAACTCTCCTAGCTGTGAATTTTGACAAACAGAAGTTCCTAATTTCAATGAAATCCAATTTATCAGTCTTTTCCTTTATGGCGACTGCTTTGTATGCCCTGTTTAAAAAAAAAAAAACCTCTTTATGAAATTCATGAAGATATTATCCTGTGCTTTCTTGTAGCAGCTTTACTGTTTTACCTTTCACATTTAGATCTAAGACCCATACTGAAATAATTTGGGGGCATGGTAGGGATCCAGGTTCATTTTTTGCCATGTGGATATCCAATTGCTCCAGCGCCATTTGTTGAAAACACCATTTCCCCACCACCCCCTACTGGATTATGATGGCGCCTTTATTGTAAATCAAGGGATCATATATATGTGGGTGTTTCTGGCCTCTCTATTCCGTACCATTGCTCTATTTGTCTAACACGTGCAACAATGCCACATTCTCAGTTACTGTGACTTTCTAGTAAGTTCTGAAACCTAGTACTGTAAGTCTTCCAATCTGTTCTTCAAGATTATCTTGACTATTCATTGGGATGGACACTTAACATTGGTGCACGTACGTATGTATCAACGTTAAGCCTCAATGAAAAATAACACAAAAGGGACTTTCTGGGGGTTAAGGGAGATGAGATACTGAGCCTCTCTCGAAGAATCAGAAAGCTAGCAACACAGAAGCCTGTATGGCAGTAGTCTAGAGCTGCCTTTCTAGACACGGTGTGCAAGCTCCAATCTGTGACAGGCCCCACCTACCGCTCCCCACCACTGAGGAAGATGGGCCACTGACATCTCTCATCTTACTCTGGACTTGCTTCACTCATTTACCTTGCTGCTTGGATCCTGGGCGTATTTGAACGAATGGACTAGTTTAGCAGAGCCTGTTGCCGTAGCTCTGGCCATATGAAGAGGCGTTCCTGGTGATGGTGAGAAGGCTGCATAGCTCTGGATAATTGAGGGAGACGGAAGGATGGCCGAGGGGCTCCTCCAGAGCAGGTTTCTCAATATGCACACTACTGACACTTCGGGCCAAATCATTCTTGGTGGTGGGACTGTCCTGGGCACTGAAGGATGTTCAGCAGTATCCCTGGATCCCACTAGATGCTCTCCCAAGTTGTGACAACCAAAAACGTTTCTAGACGTTGCCAAACGTTCCCTGGGAGCAGAGGCAGAATCGCACCCAGCTGAGAACTGCTGGCCTAGACCCAGAGCACAAACAGGAAAAACGAAGGGAGATGTGTAGGGGGTACGGGCCCTGGGTTAGGAACACAGGCAGGACCCCCGCAGTTCCCATCTACCCACCTTCCCTCAACACGCAGAACAAGAGATCTACAAAGAGGGAGAGGAAGACCGACAGAGAAAGAGTGGATGGTGCCACGGGGAGCTGTGAGCAGGACAGCGGCTTCACAAACTCCAAGGGGCATCTTCTGTGTAAAATATAAGAACAATGTCCCCTAGAGTTGTGCAATGTGTGGCCCTAGATATAAACTATTTAAAAAAGCTCCCATCTCTCTAAATAGTCTATAAATTCTGCCCCTTTCCCATTCCGAGTGACTAGGATAAAAACATCAGCTCCTCCACCATTACCTCTGCCTCTCAGAATCTCCAGAAAGATAAAGATGCAGGCTCTCAGCACACGTGGGTTGAGGTTCAAGCCAATTTCATTTGCATTTCAAAGGTCCTGCATCACGATTCTCCGTATCTGTCTTTAATTTGCTTTGTGGTCCCTTTATTTCATTCCCCAAGCATTATCTTTCTTCCCCTTGGCTTTCCTTCGGCCTCATAGCATTGATGAAGTCTAATGCAGGGGTGGAGGCCTGTACCCTGTTCCCCAGTGATGTACCAAGGATGGGAGCGGTCCACGCAGTTACAAGAATAAGGGGTACATTTTCGGTAGAAAATTTAAAAACATTAATAAATTTGACTAAAAGTCAGTCTGCTTTTATTAATCAGCGTGCACCAGCACTTCCAAAATTGTTTAGACATTTGTCAGTGATAAAACACCCCTCCCCCCGCCCCCGATTCCCTTGGTCTATGTTCCAAATGATTACTGTCGTTATTTTTTAATATACACATTTATAATCATAAGCAACATCAGCAGAGAACATAAATATTTTACACACACACACACACACATATTTATGTCCTCTGCTGATGTTGCTTTTGCTTATAATGCTACAGGATACTCACAGGTGAACCTTGAAAATTTCATACAGCTTCTGTGCCAATTCCTTTTTCCTATCAAATCTGCTAAGAGGATTTCAGGGCAAATAAAGGAAAGTATATCTGGGTTACAATCTTATTCTCAAAGATACTTTTTATTCAGTGTTTGAAAGAAAAATGCAGGGAGGGGAAAACCACTCCAATACCTGCAAACACTAAAGTTGGCTCTTCCAGAACACCTTATATTTACAAAACAATATGGCAGGGCTCTCTGAAGTTGCATTTAGCCATTGAGATGCTATACTTGGAGCATTTCCCCTCCAGGCTCAGGGGTTTTTCAAAATTGTTAAATAAACTCAACTGAGAATCCTTATTCAAATGGAATTGGATATTTCAGCTTCATTTCTAAACTCTTCATTTCTCTACTTTGATAAGCCTTCTTGCCAAAGAAAACGGGGAGAGGGGGACCCTGCACCTCTCGGTCACCTCAGAGCCCCTGATATCTCCCCCTGCCCCCAAAGAAAGAGTTGAGGATGGATAAAGTCTCATGTCATCCGGTAGGACTCCTGCCTACCAGGGCTTAGGCCCTTGTGTTCTGGGCTTTGCCCCTTTGTCCAAACACATGCCAGAAATGTAACGAATCAAACTAGCGGGCTTGGTTCATGACAGAAACACTAGTTTACAGTCTTCCAGTGAAGCATTTCAGGAGGAGGTTGGGGAAAAAAAATTGGGAGAACACAAACCACTCCTTGAATATCAGTGAAGTGACATCATTCACTGTGCTTAAATCTCAAAGCGGGCTGCAATGGCTGGGTGCTTTATGCCTTCCTGGGACATGCCAGGCCTTCTCTTCTGGCCTTGTGCCTGACTCTGGCCACTTCCTCCCCTCATTCCATCCAGAGGAGACTCTTTTGCAGTTCCCAGAAGGTGGCACGCTCTTTTCCAGCCTTGCCTTAGCACACACAGCTCCCTCTTCCTGGAACACCCTCTTTTTCTTGCTTAACGCTCCCTCTTCTAAGACTTCCATGAAGCCTTCCTGGATCGCCACAGTCTGAATTAGATGCCCCTCCTGTGTGTTCTCAGAGCCACCTGGCTTTGTGCCTTCTGGCGGATGCTGTGTTCACCGCAACTTACTCCTCCTGAGCTCACAGCTAGACTACATGTCCCAGTCACCCTTGCAGTTAACTCCTGTCACATGACCGAGCTCCAGGAAATGAAATATGCATAGAAGTGATGTGTGAAGAGAAATTGTATCCTCTCTACAGTTCTCTGTTTCTTCCACACACTGGCTAAAAGGAGAAAACTCTCTAGCCCTAGAGGAAGACGGAAGCACACAAAGAAGGGGTCTGGGTCCCTACATAACCACAAAGCAAAATGGCACAACCATGAACATCCACTCTGGACTATACATTGAATGAGAAACCTTCATTGCGTCAAGCCACTGAACTCTCAGGGCTCTTCGTTATAGATAGCAGTTAGCTGGCACTGACTAATACATCATAGTGCCTACCCCGCACTGCCTTGCAAGTCATCTGGTCTCTGTGAGTTCCTTGAGGGAAGGGACTCTGTCCTATAGGTCTCATCTCGAGCTCTTAACATAGTGTTTGATACAGAGTAGGGCCACAGTAAATATCTGTGGAAGGAAGGTCAGGAGAGGGAACAAACTTATGAATGGACACTGTAGCACAACAGAAAGTCGGCCCTAGGAACATTTTTACCCTTTGCTCAGAATTAGCTGAGACCCTAGATAAGTCACTTTTGCCTCTCTGCACCAGTGTCCCTGACTGTAAAATGTGGTTAGCAAGATCAGTAGTTCAATTTTAGTGAGCAGTCACTGTCCCCTAAAGGGCTTGTTAACAGGAAGATTGCCGGGCTCATTCCCAGGGTTCCTAATTCAGTTGGTCTGGGGTGGGTCCCAAGAATTTGCATTTCGAATTAAGTTCCCTGATGATGGTCCGGGGACCAGGCTTGGGAACCACTTGCCTAGATGATCTCAGATCCCTGGGAACGGTCAGGGCCTGGTGGTCTCCAGTGGTCAAGCTTATAAGCCAAATCATGCATGATTCTTCCAGAGTTAGTTTGGCATTTGGAACTACTAGATTGGAAATATCCTATGTGTGGCCAATTTGCATTCACAGTACGGAATAAAACTCCCACCTGATAGGAGACTGGTGGCTCCTAAAATTACCCAAGTATTAAAGATAAGAAACTGCAACTGGGGTGCCAGGTTACCTGGTGGGAATTTAAAACCAACCCTTCCTGATCCCTCCCCTTCCCTTGCACACTAGGTAAGGGTATTATGATGGAAACATTTCTGAGCACAAAGAATGCCAAGAAGAGAGCTTCCCCGGTGGCGCAGTGGTTGAGAGTCCGCCTGCCGATGCAGGGCACACGGGTTCGTGCCCCGGTCCGGGAAGATCCCACATGCCGCGGAGCGGCTGGGCCCGTGAGCCATGGACGCTGAGCCTGTGCGTCCGGAGCCTGTGCTCCGCCACGGGAGAGGCCACAACAGTGAGAGGCCCGCGTACCGCAAAAAAGAATGCCAAGAAGATGAGGCAAAAAACTTGACCCTAGATTAATCCAAGTTTTCAGTTCGGTGGAACTTTAAAATGCACTGTGAGCTGGCCATGATACCCCATGAATGCCGAGTGTCAGGTGTGCACAGATATTTAAGGACCCAGCTCAGATCACCAGGAGGTGAAAATAACCAGATCTCAGACTTTGATTTAACTGGGAAGACCTCCAACTCCTTTTCACGTCACTTGCATTAAATACACGAGACCAAATGCGGACCACAATATACTGACTGACGCTAAGACTCCACCAGAGCCACGCTTCGTTATCAGACATTTATTTTTTCACATAGCACCCCAGTTTCACAGCATGTACATTTTCCAGAGTTGGAGATTCTCAACCTACTATGTTCTCCACAGACTTTCCAACAAGTGTGAAAGAGAGGCAGTAAGGTTAGCTTGAGTCGACAAGTCACAATCCAAATATAGGACACCCTGTATTTATTTACGTTTAAGATCAATATACATACAGTTCCCAATGCTTAGCACCCGAACGAGACTCTGGCTGAGTAAAATACTAACACAACTTGCTAGCACATTATCATGAAAAGACCGAAGGCATCAAATATATACTTTGCTGTTCCTCATTTTACAGTTCAATGTAACTGTAGTGAAAAAATATACATTTTTACTTTCGAGGTTAAAATAGACCATCAACTCATTATCTCTCCAGGCCCACAGCTACAAGGAGCAAAATGGCTCTTCCCACCTCTGGCTCACTTGAACATTGGATTTGTGCTGAAGACAAAAAGAATGGCTAAAGGTAAGGGTACACCCCAGCTCCCGGGCTGGCTGCAGCTGAAGCCCTCACACAAGTTACCTTAAAACAAAATAAAACCAACACAACTCAGTTGATCCAGTCTCCATACAAGGCGGTCCCTGCGCCACCTGTCCCATTCCCAGGTCAGGGCTCCCTGAACGAGCTTTAGGATCCAGTCCTGATGTCTGACACAGTGCTTTAGGACAGAACTGGGACCAGAAGTTCCCCTACCGCAGCCCTCAAACTCCAGTTCTGGCCTGCTTAAGTTCCAGTGTCCTCTGGTCTTCAGAATCATAAACCACTTGCTCCAACCTCCCACAGTCCTGAACTTAGCTTAGAGCAGGGCAGTAGAACCCCCAAAACACAAAAACTAAACACTCCTCAAGTGCTGAGAGCAGAGCAAGACTTCTGTCACTAGAACAAATCCTGTCGATTGAAACGCTGTAATGCCTTTCGGAAAAGGTTCCTTTATCAATCATGTGCGTCAGTAAATGCAGAAAATAACGAGACAAGCCTAAAAGTGACCGTGCACCTGGGATGTCTCCCCACATTCACAGACTGGCTGTTTCAGGGAACACTTAGTAAGGCAACCTCTGAAAGTCTATTTTGGGGAGAACCAGTTGGTACTGCTCTTCACGTCTGCCCCTCTTGGTCTGCTGTTCTTACAGTTGCTCTTGGGAGGGTCACATAACCAGCTACATTTCTCACTGCAAACAGCAAAGCGGGGAGGCTCCTAGAGTAAGACTCTCATGAACTGCCATCGATGACTAATCTTTGGGCGTTGGTGGGCAGCCTCCCTTAGCCTGGGCTGAAGGGGAAGCAGAATATGCCACTTCAGGACTGCAAAAGCCCACATCCCCCCACCTCTCACCAGGAATTTGAACCACACTGAGGCAAAAATCTGTAACAAAGCACCCATAACTAAAGTGTAAATTCAAGCGATCCTTTGAAATCAGTTTCAAAAGAGTACACTTGAAACAGAGTAAACCAGTCGGAAAGAGAAACCAAAGTTACTAGCATGTTCTCTTTAACTAGAGAAGAAAAAGACCTCTCAACAGAGATTTCATTTTGTTCACATTCATAACGTTCAAACCACAACCTACTGAGCCCTACTTCTCAGCAATATGGGAAGATCTGGGTGCTATGATATCTGTAATTCTTTTTCTTTAATATTTTACAAATCAAATTCCCTTAGCAATATCTTGTCAGGATAGCCTGTGCTGAACAAATGTTTTTAGCTCTAAGGTGTTATAATGAAACTGAGATCTTTCCAACTACTACATTTGCAAATGGCTGTCTTAATTTCAAGGAAAACATCCATTCCAGACTATTTTCTCATTGATATTCTAAGAGCACATCTATCATTACCATGGTTGTGAGCTCATCTAAGAAATGGACAACTATCATTTAGAAACAGACTAGAATCAAGTCACATGAAGAGAAGAATGTTTCATGATAGTTCAGACGCTACTAGGAAATCAAAGAAAAATCCATGTTTTTGATTACTCACCCTAAACTGTACTGAAACTGAACATTTGCAACCCAAGTAACCCAAGATATATTGAAGAAAACTATAACTTACTACATATTGAGTTCATTTCAATCACAGTAGTCTATTTTAAAAACAAACTCCCATAAGGAATACAGGAATGGAATCTATTCAAAGCAACAGCTGTCAAAAGTTCTGCCAAGAAACTCAGGGTAATTTACTGCATCGTGAAAGATGAGGTGTTCTGAAGAACAAATACTTCAATCATATTCTTTCTCTTCAGATTTTAGTTTTTGCTTCAATCCAAGAGAATTATCTAGATCTAAAGCTCACTAAGACCTGTTTTCATATTAAGACTGATAAATTAAGTAAATAAAATTCAACATGGTACATAGAAAAAAACCCTTCTAATCTATTTTTAGTAATGCTCGTGGTGAGAGGACTCAACTGAGAATCCATAAAATCCCAACTCTGCCACCAGCTCCCTCCTTCTATGGATTCTTGGACTAGGAACTGTGGTTTCTTAGGGCCTTGGTCTCCCCACAAGCAAATGCAGGATATGGGAAGGGGTCCTCTCATCCCTGACATCTTACTGTGCAATGAGAAGAAAATGGGCACAGCTCCCAGCTAAGCTGCCTCCTTCTCCTAACCAGACCCAAAGCACTTCTCTAATATTTATCAAGCAGTCAGATCCCTCCAACTAAGGCAAATGCCTGCCTTGATTCCAACACACTCCCCAATTCCAGAAATCTACCTTTTGGGTTTGCTTCATGGCTGCTGGATAGGGAGGTGGCCAAAGCAATAAGCCACATACCAGAGACACTGAGGTACCCAATAAGCTGGCGATCTACTCCTACCGTGTTTTCACCGTTGGGACTGTGGGACTCCCATGGAGGAAGACCACTTAACAATAAGGTTATTAAACCCCCGTGGATGGGGGCAACGTCAACATTCTGCCCAGAGACTTCTGCCCAACAAGCTCTTACGCTTGAGTAGTTTTATAGAAGAGGTATAATGGTGATATCAATAACCCAGCCTTCCTATAAATCATATTAAAGGCTCACAGAAACATTATCAGGAGTTATAATCCTAAATTAAATAAAAGTATACATCCTATGAAAATAGAGAAAGAGAGGATGAGCGCTAGTTAGGTAATATCATGTTCTCTGTGTGTGTGGGGGGGTGTAATTGTTTTTTTAAAAATCCACTTCTAGGCAACTAAGAGACTGTGGTCACTCTTAAGTCCAGTCAAGAAGGTGCGGCGGAGATATTATTGGTGTGGGCTTTAATGCAATGCCTATGTTAAATTACTGGTTAGACTGTGCAATGCATGAGGCTTCGATTGTCCAATGCAAGTTTTTTCATTTAATGAAATCCAAGCTAACTAAACAAAACCCCAACCTCCGAATTTGGCTCACTCTGGCCTTGGCTTGATCGGAGAAAAACATGTCAATATTTTTAAAACGCATAACATAGACTAACATTCTTTAGTTTATATGTCTGCTTAATGGATATGAAGTGCTATCTGGAGTGTGTGCATATGTCCTGGAAGACTATGAGATGAAGTGCATATGCTAGTCTTTCCTGGATTGAATGGAACAAAAGGCAAACATGATAATGAAACGTCTGTGACAAGGACACTGTTGATAAAATGTGTTGCAGCCCCCAGATCTCAAAACAGGTGAAAAGAGGTTACCTAAAAAATGTGCACTCACCCATTCATAATCTTAGGAAGGGTTTAAACTGACTCTGAACCCCTCCCACAGGGACAAAAAAGGCAGCCAAAAGGGAAGGAAAGGGGGACTAGAGAAATAGTTCAAGTCCTGTGATTTTCAAAATCCAAGCAATTCAGAATCCTTTAATATGCACGGAACAGAATCAACAATTTGGTTTGTTTTGGAAAAGCATCATCGGTTGAGCGTTTCTCTTCTGTCATTAAGCTATTGATAAAGCTTAACGGAGTAAGAAAGCATTAAAACAAAAGCCTACTTCTTCTGAAAGCAGTCAACTCTACTGAAATCAAAGGCTTAGTCCCGCGTACCGCAAACCTATCCTAAGCCACTTCAGAAAGGACCTAGCACACCTCACCCCGCTATCCTAAGAATCGGTAAATTAGCAAAGTGCACAAGAGACCGCATGTCTTGCCATCCGTCTCCTGAAGTGATGTTAAAGCTGGCGAGGCCGGATACCTGGGAGGGTCGATCAATCCCCACTTGCAGCTTGAGCTTACAGGAGAAGCAGAGGCTGTGTAAATTTCTAGAGTCCTGGCTCCTGCGATTTGAGCTCACTGCTTTACATCACATTACATCACACTCCACTGCAGTGGAGGCGGCTGGGCGCCTCTGACCTGCACATAAAGCAATCCCTTCCCAAGGGCGCGCTTCACAGAGAACAAAATAGTCACACGTCCAGTGTGAGGATCGGCTTTCTTTCATTATTTCTTCATACCCAACACACTTACGATCCGGGTGAAAATAACAAAGACAAAAATAACTACCAGAGACTGTTGCATTACTGGTAACAACCATCGCCCCTTCTTCCCTAGTTTGAATGCCTGGGTTCAGACGACAAATATTTATCAGTCCAAACAGTCTCATCAGCCGTTCACATTTGACGGGTGGTTTCCAAATTCATGCATTTACAGATACGTTAACCCGTGCAGGATAGAAGTAGAGACCTGACAACTATTTATTTAATTTGATCGGGCAAGGCAGCTCAGGCAGATTTCTCTTGCCCAAAAATCTACATGAAAGGGCTGAGTTGTCTGGGTTGACGGCTTAGCTGGGCCAAGTTAAATAGATCATGGACAAAACTACTACTTTACAGAGGTGTAAAGACTGAATAAGTCTTTGCCATTCAATAGAAAACAATAGTCATGTATTATTTATAGCTAGATATAATATCAAGATGGCACTAGAGAAGCAATTTTTGGCATATAGTGGTGGAGGGCACGGCGCCAGTCTAAAGCTAATGCTTTTGTTTTCTTCTCCTTTTTGTTTTTATTATCATCATGCCAAAGACTATCCAGTTGGAATCACAATTATTATTCAGGAAACCAATCTACTGTATATGATATACATACGAAAATAAAACAAGCATCCTGAAGGTACTGGATTACAAGGTTTTGTACAAGTCATAAATTCTTTAAATAAGTAATGCTCTAAATTGTTTTTATTTGCTAGAAGATTGGTTTTGGGTAAGGAGCAACATCTAACACCTTGAGGAAGTACTTAAGAATGGGAGGTAAATCCCACTGATAGTTACAATTTCAAGTGTGATAATCAGTTGTATTTTTTCCACCACAGTAAAACATACACGTGAAGCACAAAAGAAAAGGTGATATGGGTTATATTCCGCCGCTAAGAGCTTTTGACACAGTCTCAGACATCTATGACAAGTAGTTGCGTTGAAACATTCAAAGGAAAGATCTTGGCAGGAAAGGTCACCCACTGTTACTTGAATCTTGGGGGTCACAACACAGTGACTGGACGAAGTTGTTCCAGTTGGTTTTCCAATGCAATCCGTTCTTGATGAACCTCCTGAGTTGTACAAAACAAAGAGAAGAGAGGGGTCATTTCCTGGGTTCATCCCTACTTCATCAGATACTGAAAAGAAACTTATGACTGGACCCACAAGCATTTAGGTGCCATATGACTCAAGGACAAGTGGACTGGGAGGCATCATATTTAAAGCTGGTGACCGGACACAGGAGGCTTCACAATTTGCAGTCTCTCGACTCCTTTCTTAAGATGATGAAATGAAAGTGATTGACCAACCCTCCCCACCCCCCACACCTAAATCTCACCCTCAGTTTTAACAGCGACTGGCACAGAATGATGTTAAAAATTTTTTTAAATGATTGGAAGGGAGCAGAAAAGCAAAAGCAGACTCCTAATATTGAGAGGCGAGCCATCAGGACTACATCTCTAGTTGCAATCTCTTGTTTCCACTCCAGCACCATACTGGATTAGGACTGAGGGATGAGAAAGGGCACTGGTCATCCTTCCACCAAAGTGTCATCCAGGTTCCTGCATAAATTATGGCTCAAGGTGTGACTTCTTGGCTAAAGGTAGAAAACAGGATCCACAATCTGCTATTTGGGAATTCAAACTTTGAGCCCTAAAACAGACCTACTGGCAGGGAGAGATGGGGACACGTAAAGGCACTCTGAAGTAGAATCAGTCAAGGTGGGAAGGAATTCTGTATAAAGGCTCAATTCTGGGCTTCCCTGGTGGCGCAGTGGTTGAGAGTCCGCCTGCCGATGCAGGGGACACGGGTTCGTGCCCCGGTCCGGGAAGATCCCACATGCCACGGAGCGGCTGGGCCCGTGAGCCACGGCCGCTGAGCCTGCGTGTCTGGTGCCTGTGCTCCGCAACGGGAGAGGCCACAACAGTGAGAGGCCTGCGTACCACACAAAAAACCAAAAAAACAAAACAAAACAAAACAAACAATAAAGGCTCAATTCTGAGACGTCCCAGAAGAAACAACATGCTAATAGTAGCGTAGAACTCAACAAACATTTATTCACCCACCCTCCTACCTACCATCCAACAGTCTTTGAGTATCTATCTACTATGGGCCCGATTCTGCTCTGGGTGTGATGATACCACCAAGGAACAAGATAGATCAAACCAATGCCCTCGCAGGGCTCATACTCAAATGGCTAGAGAAAGACAAGAAAGTCAAAAGAAAAAAGAAAAAAAACGAGATACTTTCAGAAGGAAATAAATAAGATGATGTAATAGAGAGTAATGTGGGGGATCTGGGAGAAAGGTGGAGAGGGTGGTCCGGGAAGGCTTCTCAAAGCAGATGCTACTGAGCAGAGGCTTGAATGAAGTGAGAGGTGAGCCACATGAAGATACAGGCGAAGCATATTCAGGGAGATAAAATGGCAACTGCTAAGGCCCCAAAGGAGGGAACAAGCTTAGTGTATCTGATGAACCAAAAGGCCTGTGTGACCAGAGCAGAGGAGACAATTAAGACCTTGGCAGGAGCTAAAGTCAAAGAGTTAGGCAGGCACCTTGTGGACAGAATAAGGAGTGTGGATGGATTCAATAAGGATTCAAAGTGTACGGCAACGAGGACTTTGAATCAGGAAAGGCATTCGGCCTAACTTAGAATTCAGAATGTTCACTCTGGCTACTACGTAGACAATGGATTGTAGCAGGACAAGAGTGGAAGCAGGGAACAGTTGGGAGGTTACTGAATGGAACCAGGTGAGAAATGAAAATGGCTTAGATCAGGTAGCAGCCATAAAGATAGAGAGAAGGAGATGGATTCTGGACATAATTTAAATCTAGAACTAATAGGAGATGTTGATGAAGGTGATATAGGAAAGAAGGAAAGGAATTTGGGATTGAGCAACTGGGCGGCTGGTAGTGTGGTATTAACTGAGAACAAGAAGATTGGATGAGAGATGGGCATTTCAAGGAGAGGGTTGGGAGTGAAGCATCTGAGATGTGTATCAGATATATTACGAGAAAAGTTGAATAAGCAGTTGTAAATACATGTCTAGAGCTTAGAAGAAAGAGAAGTACGGCTTGAGGCATAAATTTATGAGGTTGGATAGCCTTCAAAGCCATAGGATTATGTAACAACACCCAGCAAAATAATATATTGGGTTGGCCAAAAAGTCCGTTCTGTTTTTCCACAGCATCTTTCGGAAAAGCCCGAACTTTTTGGCCAACCCGATAGATGGAGGCTGCAGGTAAAGACAGAACTTAACATATGTACCAAACTCATTCCCTACTGCAACTCTACTAAAACAATTTTTTTAACTGGCGGGGTGTGCATGGTCATAGACACACAAGGACAGGGAAGACAAAAGGGAAGAGGTGATAACGATAAAATTGGTAAACTGGAAGGCAAACTGATGAATGCTGAATGAATTAGCAAATCCAGGAAAAATAAATGTGGGGATTCTCCTAGGTGCTGAATACGTCTCTTCCAGTTACGCATCATGGAACTGGAGAAAGTAACCACAGGGTGGACTTGGGGATAAACTGAACCCACTGTGACAAGGACCTGAGCTACAACTCCACTGATCACCTAACCTCCATAAGCTCCTACTCTTAACTGGTGGATCATAGTGATGTTTTGGGTCTCCTGGAATAAGTATCAGTTCAGAGCCTGTGTCCAGTAATCCCCCCTAAATCTGATGAGTCCCTTTTCCCCAGTGCACAGTCACACACTTTGGGAAGGGCTGGGAGAAAGATTAACAATATAAGCTTTTGGCTGCAGAGTACGGTCCTTCCTAAAGGTGACTCAGAGGCCCCTTTATGCAAGGGTTCTGTATCTGTAAACTGACTTAGTCTGGGAACTGACTGAGAAGCCATGACTAGAGCTCTGCTTGATGATTCTTCAGACTTCTGTCCACTAGACCTAGAACTTTTTCACTTCTACAGATCAAGTAAAGAAAAGTGAACTGCAAGCTAAGCATGGGGATAAAACAAGAACCAATCCGATTTCACACAGAAGAATCCCTGAAAGATTCAAATTGGCAGCACCAGATACCTATGAAAGTGGGAGTGAAAGAGGGGAGGATGACTGGCTTAAATAAGTTTTGCTTGAAAGTCTGCTTCAGAAGTAATTAGATCCCCGAATCCTTCCTGCCACTATGGTAGAACACTGAAGGTTTATTTCTTTGAAAGGTAAAACAGATGGCCTCTGGATTAGCAATAGAGAGATACAATTAAGGACTAGAAATTGGACTGGAAATAGGGGGGTTAAATGAATGCCCTGAATGCTGAGAACCAGAGCCCTCTCCTCCACTGAACCAGGTCTTCCCTCCATGCAGGAGACCACAAGAGTCTCCTCCCTGAGGACTCCAACCAGACCAAGAGGAAACAGCAAATGACACTGTCTTTGGGGGCTCCCCAACTCTATAGCTCAGCCAAACTGGGGGAGAATGAAGCTCAAAGTTGACAAGCCCCACAACAGGCTATGAACTTGCAATATACATTCTCATCCTCCTCCTAAATATAAGCAGAGAAGGACCATCAGCTATTGAAGGAAAGTATCTAATTAGAAGTGTACACAACAACAAAAAAAGCAAGTATTGAGGAAGAAGAAAAACTACCATTAAGAGAAGATATTACAACACCGAAACAAGAATAGGATGCCATTGAAAAGAATCAGAGAACAACAACAAAAATGAACTCTTGGTTATTAAACACAGGAGATGTACAGTTTAAAAAATAAGTATGTCTCCACATATAGACAAAAGAAAGAAGAGAAAAGAAAGAAACTAGAAAAGAAAAATTAGAAAACCAAACTAAGAAGTCCAGTGTCTGAAAACTTTCAGGAAGGGAGAACAGAGAAAATGGGGGAAGGGAGGTCAATAAAATTCAAGAAAACTCCGAGAACTGAGGAATATGGGCTTCCCAATTAAAAGGTCCTACCAAATATAGAGACCAATGGATAATAGTGACCTACGCCAAAGCAAAGGTAGGGGCAGGGGGAGGCAAAAGCAAACTGCAAAACAGAAACGAGGTCACATACAAAGATCCATAAAACAGAATGAAGTGTGACATTTTACAAATTTTTTTTATTATCATATGGTAAAATTGACTCTTTTCTTTTACTGTACAGTTCTACAAATGTTAACACATATAGATTTGTGAAACCACCACCACAAAGAGGGTTCAATACAGTTCCAACAACCAAAAAGCTCCCTGGAACTACTCACTGATATACAAACCTTCACCTCATGCATAACCCTTGACAACCAGTGGTCTGTTTTCCAGCACTATAGTTTTGCCTTTTCAAAAATGTCAAATAAAAGGAATCATGCAGTACATAACCCTTTGACACTGGCTTGTCTCACGTAGCATAACACCTTTCAGTTTCATTCAAATTGCTACGTGTATCATTCCTTTTGCCTGATGAGTACTATTTCATCATACTCCATTTATCCATTCATCCTTTGAAGGACATTTGAGTTTTTTTTCACGTTTCCACTATCATATAAAACTGCTATGAACATTTGTGTACAGGTTTTTAAATTTTTCATTTCACTAAGGTAGATACCCAGGAGTGGAACTGCTGGGTCACAAGGTTAAATGTATATATAACTTCATAAGAAAATGCCCAACAGTTACTCAGAGTGGGGTATCATTTGGCATTCTCACCACCAATTCACCACCAATTCATCAAGTTGCCAGCACTTGATGCTGTCACGATTTTCTGTTTTAGCAATTCTATCACTGTGTATACTGGTCTGTGATCATGGTTTCAATTTGCATTTGCCTAATGCCTAACAATGCTGAATATCTTCTCACATGTTTACTTGCCATCCTTATATCCTCTTTGGTGAAGTGTCTGTTCACGTCCTTTGCCCATTTTTAAATTGAGTTGGTTGAGCTTTGAGAGTTCTTATTACTGAGTTCTTTATATAATCTGGACACTAGTCCTTTGTCAAATACGTGGGCTGCAAATATTTTCTCCTAGTCTGTAGCTTGTCTCTTAATTCTCTTGACAGTGTTTTTGGCAGAGTAAAAGTTTTAATTTTGATAAAGCCCAATTTATTGATTTTTTTTGTTATAGATTGCGCTTTTGGCATCATTTCTAACCCCGGGTCACAATAACTTTTTCCTACGTTTTCTTCTACAGGTTTTATACCTTTATGTTCTACATTTGCATCTATGATCCATTTCAAGTTAATCTTTGTATCAGGAGTGAGGTCTTCGATCAAGGTTCATTTTTTTTACTGATGGATGACCAACTGCTACAAAACAGTTTCTTGAAAAGACCATCCTTTCCTCAATGAACTGATTTTGTACCTTTGTCAAAGATTGAATGCCTATATTCATGTGGTCTACTTCAGGACTCCCAATCCCTCTCCACTGATCTATCATCAATCCCACACTGTCTTGATTACTGAAGCTTGATACTAAAAGTGATTCCTCTACCTTTGTTCTTCTTTTGCAAATTTGTTTTAGCTATTCTAGTTCCTTGGCCCTTATATATAAATTACAGGATAGGCTGGTCTATATCTACAAAATATCCTGTTGGGATTTTGATTGGTTGCAATGAATCTCTAGATCACTTTGGAGGAAAAAAGTATCACTACTATGTTGAGTCTTTCAATCCACAAACAGCATATGTCTCTCCCTTTATTTAGGTCTTCTTGGATTTCTTTTAGCACCATTTTGTAGTTTTCAGTATACAGATCCTGTGTTTCACGATGAATTTATACTTAAGTATTTCATTTGGTGGAGGGGGCGAGCTATTATGAATGGTATTGTTTTTCAAATTTCTGTGATCAGTTGTTCATTGCTTGTATATAGGAATATAATTGCTTTCTGTATGACTTTATATTCTGTGACCTTCATAAGCTCAATTAGAAAATGAAATTTTAAGAAACAGTTCAATTTGCAATAGTGTCGCCAAAAACAAGGGAACAAATTTAACAAAAGACACATAATACTTACACACTCAGAACCACTGAGAGGAGTGTTTTCTAAAATCTAAACAATTAGAGAGAGAATCTTGAAAAATTTATACTACCTGATTTCAACACTTACAGAAATCAAGACCGTGTAGTACCAATATAAAGATCAACAAATAGGGGCCAGACTGAAGCTGGAATGGGGCCAGTGTGAGGCATCAGGTGAATAAATTTTCTTTTAAGGCCGAAAAGCGAGTTAACCTTACGCAAGGTAACCATGAATTACAGCAGCCACAGCAAGAACTTCTAACCCAGATAAGCTTTTCCATTTACAAGGTGCCCTAGAAAAAAAAGGGTTCTCGGCCAAGCACTCACTAAAAAAAGAAGAGGGCAAACTAATTTTCCACCTCTTCGTGAGCTTCTGGTGGCCAGGATAAGACCAGGTGGGACATCCCACTTGCTCCAGAGCCTACAGAATCCTGGGGGAAACTGGCAGAAGAAAGCAAAGGCTGTGTGGCTGACAGGGGCTTGGTGCTCCAGCCAGGTGTCAGGCCTGTGCCTCTGAGGTGGGAGAGACAAGTTCAGGACATTGGTCCACCAGAGACCTCCTGGCTCCATGTAGTATCAAACAGCAAAAGCTCTCCCAGAGATCTCCATCTCAACGCTAAGACCCAGATCCACTGAACAACCAGCAAGCTACGGTGTTGGACACCCTATGCCAAACAACTAGCAAGACAGGAACACAACCCCACCCATTAGCAGAGAGGCTGCCTAAAATCATAGTAAGATCACAGATGCTCCAAAACACACCAATGATGCGGTCCTGCCCACCAGAAAGACAAGATGCAGCCTCATCCACCAGAACACAGGCACTAGTCGTCTCCACCAGGAAGCCTACACACCCCACTGAACCAATCTTAGCCACACGGGGCAGATACCAAAAACACCAGGAACTACAAATCTACAGCCTGCGAAAAGGAGACCCCAAATACAGTAAGTTAATCAAAATGAGAAGACAGAGAAACACACAGCAGATGAATGAGCAAGGTAAAAACCCACCAGAGCAAACCAACGAAGAGGAAATAGGCAGTCTACCCAAGAAAGAATTCAGAATAATGATAGTAAAGATGATCCAAAATCTTGGAAATAGAATGGAGAAAATACAAGAAACGTTTAACAAGGACCTAGAAGAACTAAAGAGCAAACAAACAATGATGAACAACACAATAAATGAAATTAAAAATTCTCTAGAAGGAATCAATAGCAGAATAACTGAGGCAGAAGGACAGATAAGTGACCTGGAAGATAAAAGAGTGGAAATAACTACTGCAGAGCAGGACAAAGAAAAAATAATGAAAAGAATTGAGGATAGTCTCAGAGACCTCTGGGACAGCATGAAACTCACCAACATTCAAATTACAGGGGTCCTAGAAGAAGAAGAGAAAAAGAAAGGGACTGAGAAAATATTTGAAGATATTATAATTGAAATCTTCCCTAAGATGGGAAAGGAAATAGTCAATCAAGTCCAGGAAGCACAGAGAGTTCCATACAGGATAAACCCAAGGAGAAACACGCCAAGACACATATTAATCAAACTATCAAAAATTAAATACACAGAAAGAATATTAAAAGCAGCAAGGGAAAAACAACAAACAACATACAAGGGAATCCCCATAAGGTTAACGGCTGATCTTTCAGCAGAAACTCTGCAAGCCAGAAGCGACTGGCAGGACATATTTAAAGTGATGAAAGGGAAAAACCTACAACCAAGATTACTCTACCCAGCAAGGTTCTCATTCAGATTCCATGGAGAAATTAAAACCTTTACAGAAAAGGAAAAGCTAAGAGAATTCAGCACCACCAAACCAGCTTTACAACAAATGCTAAAGGAACTTCTCTAGGCAGGAAACACAAGAGAAGGAAAAGACCTACAATAACTAACCAAAAACAATTAAGAAAATGGTAATAGGAACATACATACCAAGAACTACCTTAAATGTAAATGGATTCAATGCTCCAACCAAAAGACATAGACTGGCTGAATGGATACAAAAACAAGACCTGTATATATGCTGTCTACAAGAGACCCACTTCAGACCTAGGGACACATACAGACTGAAAGTGAGGGGGTGGAAAAAGATATTCCATGCAAATAGAAATCAAAAGAAAACTGGAGTAACAATACTCGTATCAGAAAAAACAGACTTTAAAATAAAGACTATTACAAGAGACAAAGAAGGACATTACATAATGACCAAGGGATCAATCCAAGAAGAAGATATAACAATTGTAAATACTTATGTACCCAAGATAGGAGCACCTCAATATATAAGGCAAATGCTAACAGCCATAAAAGGGGAAATCAACAGTAACACAATCATAGTAGGGGACTTTAACACCCCACTTTCACCAATGGACAGATCATCCAAAATGAAAATAAATAAGGAAACACAAGCTTTAAATGATACATTAAACAAGATGGACTTAATGGATATTTATAGGACAATCCATCCAAAAACAACAGAATACACTTTCTTCTCAAGTGCTCATGGAACATTCTCCAGGATAGATCATATCTTGGGTCAGAAATCAAGCCCTGGTAAATTTAAGAAAACTGAAATCCTATCAAGTATCTTTTCTGACCACAACTCTATGAGACTAGATATCAATTACAGGAAAAAATCTGTAAAAAAATACAAACACATGGAGGCTAAACAATACACTGCTAAATAACCAAGAGATCACTGAAGAAAGCAAAGAGGAAATCAAAAAATACCTAGAGACCAATGATGATGAAAACACGATGATCCAAAACCTATGGGATGCAGCAAAAGCAGTTCTAAGAGGGACGTTTATAGCAATAAAATCCTACCTCAAGAAACAACAAACATCTCAAATAAACAATCTAACTTTACACCTAAAAGAACTAGAAAAAGAAGAACAAACAAAACCCAAAGTTAGTAGAAGGAAAGAAATCATAAAGATCAGAACAGAAATAAATGAATCAGAAACAAAGAAAACAATAGCAAAGCTCAAAAAAAGTAAAAGCTGGTTCTTTGAGAAGATAAACAAAATTGATAAACCATTAGCCACACTCATCAAGAAAAAGAGGGAGAGGACTCAAATCAATAAAATTAGAAATGAAAAAGGAGAAGTTACAACAGACACCACAGAAATACAAAGCATCCTACGAGACTACTGCAAGGAACTCTATGCCAATAAAATGGACAACCTGGAAGAAATGGACAAATTCTTAGAAAAGCACAACCTTCGGAGACTAAACCAGGAAGAAATAGAAAATATAAACAGAGCAATCACAAGCACTGAAGTTGAAACTGTGATTAAAAATCTTCCAGCAAACAAAAGCCAAGGACCAGATGGCTTCACAGGCGAATTCTATCAAACATCTAGAGAAGTGCTAACACCTATCCTTCTCAAACTCTTCCAAAGTATAGCAGAGGGAGGAACACTCTCAAACTCACTCTACGAGGCCACCATCACCCTGATACCAAAACAAGACAAAGATGTCACAATGAAAGAAAACTACAGGCCAATATCACTGAGGAACATAGATGCAAAAATCCTCAACAAAATACAAGCAAACAGAATTCAACAGCACGTTAAAAGGATCATACACCATGATCAAGTGGGGTTTATCCCAGGAATGCAAGGATTCTTCAATATACACAAATCAATCAATGTGATACACCATATTAACAAACTGAAGGATCAAAACCATATGATAATCTGAAGAGACGCCGGAAAAACTTCTGACAAAATTCAACACCCATTTATGATAAAAACCCTCCAGAAAGTAGGCATAGAGGGAACTTACCTCAACATAATAAAGGCCATATATGACAAACCCACAGCCAACATCATTCTCAATGGTGAAAAACTGAAACCATTTCCTCTAAGATCAGGAACAAGACAAGGTTGCCCACTGTCACCACTATTATTCAACGCAGTTTTGGAAGTTTTAGCTACAGCAATCAGAGAAGAAAAAGAAATAAAAGGAATCCAAATCGGAAAAGAAGAAGTAAAACTGTCACTATTTGCAGATGGCATGACACTTATACATAAAGTATCCTAAAGATGCTACTAGAAAACTACTAGAGCTAATCAATGAATCTGTTAAAGTCACAGGATACAAAATTAATACACAGAAATTCTCTTGCATTCCTATACACTAATGGTGAAAAATCTGAAAGAGAAATTAAGGAAACACTCCCATTTACCAGTGCAAAAAAAAGAATAAAATATCTAGGAATAAACCTACCTAAGGAAACAAAAGACCTGTATGCAGAAAACCATAAGACACTGATGAAAAGACATTAAAGACGATACAAACAGATGGAGAGATATACCATGTTCTTGGATTGGAAGAATCAACATTGTGAAAATGAGTATACTACCCAAATCAATCTACAGATTCAATGCAGTCCCTATCAAACTACCACTGGCATTTTTCACAGAACTAGAACAAAAAATTTCACAATTTGTATGGAAACACAAAAGACCCCGAATAGCCAAAGCAGTCTTGAGAAAGAAAAACGGAGCTGGAGGAATCAGGCTCCTGGACTTCAGACTATAGTACAAAGCTACAGTAATCAAGACAGTATGGTACTGGCACAAAAACAGAAATATAGATCAATGGAACAGGATAGAAAGCCCAGAGGTAAACCCACGCACATATGGTCACCTTATCTTTGATAAAGGAGGCAGGAATATACAATGGAGAAAAGATAGCCTCTTCAATACGTGGTGCTGGGAAAGCTGAACAGCTACATGTAGAAGAATGAAATTAGAACGCTTCCTAACACCATACACAAAAATAAACTCAAAATGGATTAAAGACCTAAATGTAAGGCCAGAAACTATAAAACTCTTTGAGGAAAACACAGGCAGAACACTCTATAACATAAATCACAGCAAGGTCCTTTTTGACCCACCTCCTAGAGGAATGGAAATAAAAACAGAAATAAACAAATGGGACCTAATGAAACTTAAAAGCTTTTATACAGCAAAAGAAACTACAAACAAGACGAAAAGACAACCCTCAGAATGGGAGAAAATATTTGCAAATGAAGCAACTGACAAAGGATTAATCTCCAAAATTTACAAGCAGCTCATGCAGTTCAACATCAAAAAAGCAAACAACCCAATCCAAAAATGGGCAGAAGACCTAAATAGACATTCCTCCAAGGAAGATATACAGATTGCCAACAAACACATGAAGGATGCTCAACATCACTAATCATTAGAGAAACGCAAATCAAAACTACAATGAGGGGCTTCCCTGGTGGCACAGTGGTTGAGAGTCCGCCTGCCAATGCAGGGAACGCGGGTTCGTGCCCCGGTCCAGGAAGATCCCACATGCCGTGGAGCGGCTGGGCCCGTGAGCCACGGCCACTGAGCCTGCGTGTCCGGAGCCTGTTGCTCCACAACAGGAGAGGCCACAGCAGTGAGAGGCCCGCGTACCGCAAAACCAAACAAACAAACAAACAAAAAAAAACTACAATGAGGTATCACCTCACACCAGTTAGAATGGCCATCATCAAAAAATCTACAAACAATAAATGCTGGAGAGAGTGTGGAGAAAAGGGAACCCTCTCGCACTGTTGGTGGGAATGTAAATTGATACAACCACTATGGAGAACAGTATGGAGGTTCCTTATAAAACTAAAAATAGAACTACCATACGACCCAGCAATTCCACTACTGGGCATATACCCTGAGAAAACCATAATTCAGAAAGAGTCATGTACCACAATGTTCATTGCAATTCTATTTACAGTAGTCAGGACATGGAAGCAACCTAAGTGTCCAGCAATAGATGAATGCATAAAGATGTGGCACATGTATACAATGGAATAGTACTCAGCCATAAAAAGCAACCAAACTGAGTTAGTTGTAGTGAAGCGCATGGACGTAGAGACTGTCATGCAGAGTGAAGTAAGTCAGAAATGAAAAATAAATACCGTATGCTAACACATATATATAAAATCTAAAAAAAATGATTCTGAAGAACGTAGGGGCAGGACAGCAATAAAGACTCAGACTTAGAGAATGGACTTGAGGATGTGGGGAGGGGGAAGGGTGAGCTGGGATGAAGTGAGAGAGTGGCATGGACTTACATATACTACCAAATGTAAAATAGATAGCTAGTGGGAAGCAGCCGCATAGCACAGGGAGATCAGCTCGGTGCTTTGTGAGCACCTAGAGGGGTGGGATAGGGAGGGTGGGAGGGAGGTGCAAGAGGGAGGGGATATGGGGATATATATATATATATATATAGCTGATTCACTGTGTTGACACACCATTGTAAAGCAATTATACTCCAATAAAGATGTTAAAAAAAAGATCAACAAATAGGTTAATAGAGTGGAATAAGAACCCATAAATAAATCACACTTATATAGTCATTAGATTTTTGACAAAGGCACCAGAGTAATCCAAGGAGGAAAAGAAACTCTGTTCTTCAAATGGTTCTAGATTAATGATACTGGTATGGAAAAAAATGAACTTTGACCCTAATCTCACAGCATACAAAAAACTTAATTCAAAATGTATCATAGATATTGGTGCAGCCACTATGGAAAACACTATGGAAATTCATTTAAAAAATTAAAAATAGGGCTTCCCTGGTGGCACAGTGGTTGAGAGCCCGCCTGCCAGTGCAGGGGACACGGGTTCGAGCCCTGGTTCGGGAAGATCCCACATGCTGCAGAGCAGCTAAGCCCGTGCGCCACAACTACTGAGCCTGTGCTCTAGAGCCCATGCCCCACAACAAGAGAAGCCACTGCAATGAGAAGCCCGTGGGTACTGCAACAAAGAGTAGCCTCTACTCGCCGAGACTAGAGAAAGTCCGCACACAGCAACGAAGATCCAATGCAGCCAAAAATAAATAAATAAAATAATAAATTTATTTTTTAAAAAAAGAGTTCCTCTTTAAGACTCATTATAATAAATTTGTCAAAAATCAAAGACAAAGAGAAAAATCTTAAAAGCAGTAAGAGAAAAGAAGCTTGTAACTTAAAAGGGACCTATCATAAGGCTATCAGTGGCTTTCTCAGCAGGCACCCTTTGAGAGAGTGGGATGATAATCCAAAGTGCTAAAAGAAAAAGAAAAAAACTGCCAATCAAGAATATGCTATTCAGCCAAGTTATCCTTCAGAAATGAAGGAGAGAGAAAGACTTTCCCAGGCAAACAGAAGCTGAGGGAGCTCATCACCACTAGACCTGCCTTACAAGAAATGTAGAAAGGAGTTCTTCAAGCTAAATGAAAGGACACTAATTAGTAACATGAAAACATACAATATACTGGGGTAAAGTTAAGTATATAGTCAAATTCAGAATACTCTAATACTGAACATGGTAGTGTGTTAACCACTTAAATCTAGTATAAAGGTTAAAGGAAAAGAATATTAAAAATAACTATAGCTACAATAACTTGTTAATGAATACAAAATATGAAAAGAAGTAAATGATGACATCAAAAACAAAAAGGGGGAAGTAAAAGGGTAGAGTTTTTATACACAGTCCAAGTTAAGTTGTTATCAGCCTATAATAGACTGTTATATCTACAAGATATTTTATGTAAGCCTCATGATAACAACAAAGCAAATACAAAAACCTAGAGTAGATTCACAAAAGATAAAGAGAAGACAATCAAAGCATACCTTTATGGAGAATCACCAATTCACAAAGGCAGGCAGTAAGAGAGGAAGAAAAGAACAAGAGCTACAAAATAGCCAGAAAATAGTAACATGGTATTCGTAAATCCTTACGTATCAATATTCACTTTAAATGTAAGTGAATTAAATTCTCCAGTCCAAAGGCATAGAGCAGCTGGATGGATTTAAAAAACAAGACTGAACTATATGCTGCCTACAGGAGACTCACTTCAGTTTTACAGTCACACATAAGAAAGAATTAAGGGATGAAAAAGATATTCCATGCAAGTAGATACCAAAAGAGAACAGGGTAGCTATTCTTTTACCAGACAAAATAGACTTTTGGCCAAAAACTATAACAAGAGACAAAGAATGTCATTATGTAATGTTAAAGGGATTAATTCATAAAGAAAATATAACAATCGTAAATATACATGCAGGCAACATCGGAGCACCTAAATATATTAAGCAAATACTAAAAGATCTGAAGGAAGAAATAGACAACAATACAATAGTAGGGGACTTCAATACCTTACTTTCAACAGTGGGTATATCATCCAGACAGAAAATCAACAAGGAAATGTTGGACTTGAACTATACTTTATACCAAATGGAGCTAACAGACATATACAGAACATTCCAGCCAACAGAAGCGGAATACATATTCTTCTCAAGCGCACATGAAATACTCTCGAGGATATATCATATGATAGGTTACAAGATAAGTCTTAGCAGACTTAAGAATATCAAAATCGTACCAAGTACCTTTTGCAACTGCAAAGTTATTAAACTAGAAATCAGTAACAGGAAGAAAACTAGAAAATTCAGAAATATGTGGAAATTAAACAAAACACTCCTGAACAACCAATGAGTCAAAGAAGTCAAAAGGGGAATCAAAGAAATATCTTGAAACAAATAAAAACGGAAACACAACATTCTAAAACAAATGGCCAACAGCTACATGAAAATGTGCTCAACATCACTAATCATCAGGGAAATGCAAGTCAAAACCACAATGAGATATCACCTCACACTTGTTAGAATAGCTATCATCAAAAAGATAAGAGATAAGTGTTGGCAAGGATGCAGAGAAAAGGGAATGCTTGTGCAATGTTGGTCGGAATGTAAATTGATCCAGCAACTACAGAAAATAGTATGCACGTTTCTCAAAATTAAAAAAAAAAGAACCATCATATAATCTACCAATCCCACTTCTGGGTATCCAAAGGAAATGAAATCAGGACCTCAAAGGGATATGTGCACTCCCATGTTCACTGCAGCATTATGCATTGATACAATAGCTAAGATATGGAAACAACTTAAGTTTCCATCTACAGACGAATGGATAAAGAAGATGTACATACATACAATAGGGTATTATTCAGCTGTAAGAAAGAAGGAAATTCTGCCATTTGTGACATGGATGGACCTTGTGGGCACTATGCTAAGTGAAATAAGTCACACAGAGAAAGGCAAATACCATGTGATATCACTTATATGTGCAATCTAAAAAAGGCCAAATTCATAGAAACAGAGTAGAATGGTGGTTGCCAGAGACTGAGGGGAGGGTCGTGCAGGAAATGGGGAGATGTTGGGCGAGGGTACATACTTCCAATCATAAGATGAATAAGTTCTGGGGATCTAATGTATAGCATGGTGACTACAGTTAACAATACTGTATTACATACTTAAAAATTGCTAAGAAAGTAAATCTTAAATGTTCTCACCACATAAAAGAAATGATAATTATGTGAGTGATAAAACAGAATGAAATTTTGCCATTTGCAGCAACATGGATGGACTTGGGGCATTATGCTAAGTGAAATAAGTCAGACAGAGAAAAACAAATACTGTATGATCTCACCTATATGTGGAATCTAAAAAAAAGTCAACAAACTTGTGAATATAACAAAAAGGAAGCAGACTCACAGATATAAAGAACAAACTAATGGTTACCAGTGGGGAGAGAAAAGGGGAAAGGGGCATTATAGGGGTAGGAGATTAAGAGGTACAAATTAATAGGTATAAAATAAGCTACAAGGATATACTGTATAACACAGGGAATATAGCCAATATTTTATAATGACTATAAATGGAGTATAACCTTTAAAAATCATGAATGACTATATTGTACACCTATAACTTACATAACATTGTACAGCAACTATAGCAACAATACTTCAATAAAAATAAATACTAATAATGAGGGTGAGAGGGAATTTTTAGAGGTGATGGGCAGTTTTATGGCATAAACTGTGAAAGACTCATGGATTTATAATTATCTCCAAACTCATCATGTTGCATACATTAAATATGTACAGCTTTATTGAGGTATGTACAATCTTATCTCAATAAAGTAGTTTAAAAAAAAAACAAATGTTATCATAGATCTAAATGTAAAAGTTATAACAATAAAGACTTTAGAAGAAAACATAGGAGAATATCTTCATAATTCAGATGTAGGCAAAGTTTCCCTATATAGGAAGAAAGTTAATAAACCGTAAGAGGAAAAAATGATAAATCAGACTTTATCAAAATTAAAAAGTTCTGTTCATGAAAAGATTCAGTTAAAAAAATTAATAGGCAAAACAAAGACTAGAAGAAAACATTCATAAAATATATACCTTGACAAAGGACTGGTAACCAAGATATATAAAAAGCATCTACCTACAACTCCAAAAAAACGGCTGAAAATGATTTTTAAATGGCCAAATATTTGGAAAAGACGCTTCATAGGGGCTTCCCTGGTGGCGCAGTGGTTGAGAGACCGCCTGCCGATGCAGGGGACACGGGTTCGTGTCCCGGTCCGGGAAGATCCCACATGCCGCGGAGCGGCTGGGCCCGTGAGCCACGGCCACTGAGCCTGCGCGTCCAGAGCCTGTGCTATCCGCAACGGGAGAGGCCACAGCAGTGAGAGGCCCGCGTACCGCAAAAAAAAAAAAAAAAAAAAAGATGCTTCATAAAATAAAATATATGAAAAGTAAATAATCACATAGAAAAGTGCTAAGGAAATGTAAAATAAAAACTATCTCACCACAGGACTTGCTAAAAATTAAAACAATAACACCAAGTGTTGGCGAGGATGAGGAACAACCAGAATTCTCACACAGTAGTGGTGGGAGTACTAAACGCTACAACCACTTTGGGAAAAGCTCTAGCAGTTTCTATTAAAACTAATTACACACAATCACCATATTACCTACTAATCCTAATCCTAGAAATTTACCCAAGAGAAATGAGAACATATTCCCACACAAAGACTTATCCAAGAATGTAGTTTTATTCAAAATAGCAAAAACTAGAATCATCTCAGGTGTCCACTAACAGGAAAATTGATAACCAAATTGCAGCATATTCACTCGATAGAACACCACTCAGCAATAAAAAGGAACAGATTACTGAGACATACAACAATGAAAATGAATCTCAAAAACATAATACTAAGTGAAAGAAGCTTTCCATAAAAGTACATGTCAGGGGACACCATTTACATAAAGTTACAGAATAGGCAACAGTATGGCCTAAGAAGTTTAGAATAGTGGTTACCTCTATGTGAGTGGGGCAGAAATTAACTGGGAAGGAGCATGAGGGAGCTTTCCGGGGAGATGGTAATGTGCTATATCTCTGATAGGGGGTTGAGATGCATAAGTAGATGCATTTGTTTAAAAGTCAGCAAGTGTACACTTAAGATTTGTACACTCATTGTATGTAAAATTTACAACATGAGAAAAACTTGTAAAAATATTGAACTCTAGTTAATGATATGCATGTTAAAATATTTAGGGGATGCATACAGATGTCTGCAATTTACTTGAAAACATGTTAAAAATAAGATGGACTGAAGGACAGGTAAGAGGGATAGAAAAACGTGATAAAACAAGTATAACGAGATGTGAATGGTAGAACTGAAGTGGTGGCTATGAAAATATTCACTGTATGATTCTTTCAACTTTCTTGTATGCTTGAAAATGTTCATAATAAAATATTAGGGGGAGCTCCCTGGTGGTCTAGTGGTTAGGATTCCGGGCTTTGACTGTCATGGCCTGGGTTCAATCCCTGATCTGGGAACTGAGACCCCACAAGCCACATGGCGCAGCCAAAAAAAAAAAAAATTAGGGCGAAGCAGGGTAGTAACGAAAGAGAAAATAAAAAAGGAAGGGACAGCAGAGATTGCTAAAGAGGAATCACCAGTGAAGTAGAAGGACAACAAGGAAAGTATGATATCCCAAAAACCAGTGAGAAAGGACATTTCAGAGGAAAGAATGGTCAACGGCCAATGGCATAGATTTTTCTGAAAATCCAAATAATGTTAAAACAGGCCCACTGAATTTGGCTGTAAGAGGGGTGTAAGCGGAGGAGAATGAAAGCCACAACGAAGCGGAGGGAGAGAAAACTGCTGGTGAGGAATAAGAGACAATAAATGAAAACAACTCTTAAGAAACTTGGCTGTGAAAAGGAGACCAGAGAGACGGGGCAGCAGCTGAAGGAGGATGTGGCGGCACTACACTGGACAACACCAGAGCATGTTTATGTGTGGGTGGCAATGATCCAGCATAGAATCAGGGGGTGTCGTGGGTGCCCCGAAAATTTATGTTTAACTCCCAACCCCCCGTACCTGTAAATGTGACCTTCTATGGAAATAGGGTCTTTGTGGATATAATCTAGTTAGAAATGAGACTGGGCTAGATTAAGGTGAGCCCTAACCCAATGACTGGTATCCTTATAAAAAGAGGGCACAATAAAAAGAGGAATTCCGACACAGACACAGAGAGACACAGAGAAAACGCCATGTGACAGCAGAGGCAGAAACTGGAGTGATGCATCTACCAGCCAAGGACTGCCAGCCACCACCAGAAACCAGAAGAAGAAAGGAAGAATTCCCCCCCAGAGCCTTCAGAGATAGCATAGCTCTGCTGACACGGTGATTCAGACTTCTAGCCTCCAGAGCTGGGAGAGAATAAGTTGCTACTATTTTAAGCCACCAAGTTTGTAGCGCTTTGTTAGGACAGCCCTGGGAAACTAATACAGGGGAGATTAATGGTGAAGAGAAACAGGCGATGAGGATGGGGTAATGTCCTTGAGAAGCTGATATGGAACCATTTCCAAGACACCAGGGCAGGAGTTAGCCTTCAAGAGGATCAGGGCCACCCTCTTACACTGAAATAAGTATAGCATCATTCATGGAGGATCTAAACAAATGAGGGGTTTACCCAGAAGGCTTGGACAATAAAGAATGCTTCAAAGAGCCTTTGTAATAGCTTCTCTGTCTTTTTAACTAGCACACAATATGCAGCCTGCATATTAAAGGTACGAGTCTTCCTCTAAGCATCCAAGAACCAACCTATGAAACTTAAATACAGCAACTCTGCCTTCCAAAAGGAGCCTGAGAACGAAGAGCAAGTCTTACCAACAGGAATGGAACCAGATGCTCAACCAATGTTTGTCAAAACACAACACAACAGACAGACACAAAGCTGGTAATCCAAATTCAGGAAGCTCCTTACCTTGAGCTGCTGCTGGAGTTCACTGTTCAACCGGGCCAGCACTGCATTTGCCTCTTTATTTTTGCGGATAGCAGTTTGAATAGCCTTCTTCTGTTTGGAAGACTGTCTACAAAAAAGTACAAACAGTTCACTGAAATAGGACTTAGAGGTCTGGATCCTTGTGGGTCAGAACTCTCAGATTCACAGTAAGTGCTAAACTAACAAGGCGTTAATGTCACAGGGCTCCAAAAATAAAATCAGATATTCACACAGGCAGGCAGGCAGGCACACACACACCAAAGGAAACAAATTTGTTGGGATGAATTATTTACACCTGAAATAATGTCCATTTTCTAACTTGAAGAAAAGCTGTGAATTGGGCCTTTTCAAACACTCTTCGTTCCATTTATCCAAAGACATTTTAATAACTATTTCTTCCCGACAAACGACATTAACTGAAATGCCCTTTTTGTGCAATTATTAATGGTGTTTAAAAGAACTGCAAGTGGCCCCGTGGACAAGTGTGAAGGAAAAGAATAGAAGAATATTCCCTTTAGCAAAAACTCCTACATTAACTTAGCCAGTCTACATACCTCTCTTTTATTTCTTTATTATTTGGCATGAATGCCTGAGTGTGTCTGTGTGTGAGTGCGTGTGTGCGTGTGCATACACCAACATACATTCTGTGGCACTTGAGAAAAACACAAAAGTGTTTTGATACTAGTCTTCCCAAATTAAGTCAAGAGTAAATTCACAGAACAGGTATAACTAAGGGGACCACACATCCCACCCAGCCCATTACCGTCTCTGCTTACACTGCCTGTCTGGCCCTAATTTTTCTCAGCACCCTCTTTCCCCCTCAAAACTGTCAATGTGGTTGTAGAACCTATATCCTTATATCCCACAGCAAGAAATACTGAATCCTCAGAGCAAAAGGGCAATCTAAGTTCCCCTAGAAAAACAAACGTATTTGTAATCACTGGGAGAAGGGTTGTAGGCCAGAGCGACTGAACTAGAATGCATTGTGACCACTAGAGAGATCTGGTGACTGTTCACTACGAATACACACTATGCTAGCCACTCTGCTCACCTGTAGAAGGCATGCTCCCTCCCCAACAAGTTGAAAGATTAATATTTTTTTAACCCATAAATAGGCAGGGAAGAGGCTTCAAAATCTATTTTTTACAAGATATAGATTGCATTTCTGGTTTCAGGATAAGACGGAGTAGGCACACTTCTCTCTATTCCTTCCACTAAATACAGTTAAAACCCTGGACATAATATACAGAATAATATAAGATGACTCTGCAAAGTGAAGTGAAGTGGAGTGAAGAAGGCAAACCAGCTAGGGAACTCAGTACCCAGGGAAAGAATAGCCATGAATTCCCTGGGTTTTCTTTTTTCACTTCATGCATCCCATCAATGCCAATGAGAGCAGATAATATAAAGCCTCCCCAAAATTCTGCTCTCTCTAGCCAAAGGACTTGGAAAGGGGCAACCTAACAAGACAGAAAATTAGACACAATATCCCTCCTGAATATAGATGTAAAATCTTTTTTTTTGGGGGTTTTTTTTTTTTTTTTTTTTTTTTTGCAGTACGCGGGCCTCTCACTGTCATGGCCTCTCCCGCTGCGGAGCACAGGCCCCGGACGTGCAGGCCCAGCGGCCATGGCCCACGGGCCCAGCCGCTCCGCGGCACGTGGGATCCTCCCAGACCGGGGCACGAACCCGTGTCCCCTGCATCGGCAGGTGGACTCTCAACCACTGCGCCACCAGTGAAGCCCTAAAATCTTTAATAAAATATTAGCAAATAGAATTCAGCAATATAAAAAAATTATATATATCATGACCAAGAGGAGTTGATTCCAGGGATGCAAGACTGATTCAATATTCAAAAAACAATCAATATAATTCACCATCTTAACAGGTGAAAGAAAAAACCAAATGATCATATCAACTAATGTAGAAAAAGCACCTGATAAAACGCAACACCAATTTATAATAAAAACTCTCAGAAAGCTATTAATAGAGGTGAACTTCCTCAACTTGATAAAGAACCTCTACCAAAACAACTATAGCTAAACATCATACTTAATGAAAAACTGAATGGTTCCCCCAAAGCTTAGGAACAAGGCAAAAATTTCTACTCTCATCACTATTTTCCACATAGTGCTGGAAGTCCTAGCCAGCCCAGTTATACAAGAAAAGGAAACAAAAGGTACAAATATTGAAAAGAAAGAAACAAAACTGCCCCTATCTGCAGATGACACAACGGTCCACGTAGAAAATTTCAAGGAATCTATAAAAAACTCCTAGAACTAACAAGTGATTTCAGTAAGGACAGAAGTGAATTTGCAAGATAGATTAATCTACAAAAATCAATAGTATTTTGATATACTAACAATGAACACCTGAAAATCAAAAATACAACTTCATTTATAAAGACTCAAGCTGATTTTCTTAGATATATCACAACATATATGTAATTTACATGCTGAGAACTATACAACACTGATGAAAAAAATAAAAGAGTATCTACATAAATAGAGAAATGTTCACAGATTGGAAAACTCAACATAGTAAAAGATGTCAACTCTCCCCAGATTGACATAAAGGTTTAACATAACTCCTATAGAAATCCCAGTAGGATTTTTGTAGCTCAAGACAAAATTATTCTAAAATCAAATGGAAAGTCAAAGGAATCAGAATAGCTAAACAATTTTGAAAAATAATTATAAGTGGGAAAAACAGAAGACATATAGCTATAGTTATCAAGTGGTGAAGTAATGAAGATACTAATCTTCATTACTATCTTGTGTGGTACTGGCAGAGGGAAAGACACATAGATCAATGGAACGGAATAAAGAACCCAGAAATAGACTCACACTAGTACAACCAATTTATTTTTGACAGACGTGCAAAAGCAAGTCAATGGAGAAAGAACAGCCTTTTCAACAAAAGTGCTGAAGCAATTCAATATCCATAGGCCAAAAAATGAACCTTGACCCAAATCTCACACCTTATATAAAAATTAACACAAAATGGATCACCAACTTAAATGTAAAGTGTAAAATTATAAAACTTTTAGAAGAACACGTAAGAGAAAAAATCTTCAGGACCTAGAGCTTAGTGAAGAGATTTTAGAGGTGACAAGTAAAGCACAATCCATAAAAGGAAAAGAAATAAGTAAGGTGGACTTCCTTAAAATTTTTAAACTTTTGCTCTGCAAAAGACTCTTTTAAGAGGATGAAAAAACAAGCCACAGACTGAGAGAAAACATTGCAAACCACATTGATTTGTATTTAGAATATATAAAGAACTCTCAAAACTCAACATTAAAAAACAATTCAATTAGAAAATGGGCAAAGGAGGGCTTCCCTGGTGGCACAGTGGTTGAGAGTCCGCCTGCCGATGCAGGGGACACGGGTTCATGCCCCGGTCTGGGAAGATCCCACAAGCCGCGGAGCGGCTGGGCCCGTGAGCCATGGCTGCTGAGCCTGTGCGTCCAGAGCCTGTGCTCTGCAATGGGAGAGGCCACAACAGTGAGAGGCCTGTGTACCACAAAAAAAAAAAAAAAAAAAAAAGAAAATGGGCAAAGGAGATGAAGAGACATGTCACCAAACAGGACACATGATGGCAAATACACACATGAAAAGATGTTCTAGCCATTAGGGAAATGCAAATTAATACCACAGTGGGATACCACTACACACGTATTAGAACAGCTAAATTTAAAAAACAGTGACAATACCAAATGCTGGTGAGGATGTGGAGACACTGAACCTCATACAGTGCTGGCTGGTGGGAAGATAAAATGGTTACAGCCATTTTGGAAAACAACTTGGCAGTTTCTTTAAAAACTAAATATACACTTAGCACACAACCCAGCAATCACACTCCTGGACATTTAGCCCAGAGAAATGAAAACTTATGTATACACAAGAACCCGTACACAGATGCTCATAGCAGCTTTATCTGTAATACTCGACAACTAGACACAAACAAAATGTCTCTCCATAGGTGAATGGCTAAACAAACTGTGGTACACCCATAGCACAGAATACTGCTTAGCAGTATTGATTTATACAACAACTTGGACAGATATCAAGGGCATTATGCCGAGTGAAAACAAGCCAAACTCAGAAGGTCACATGCTGTGTGATTCTATGAATATAACATTCAGAAAATGACAAAGTTATAGAGATGGGAAATTGATCAATGGTTACCACGGGTAAGGAGTAAAGAAGAAGATGGGGTAAGGGTGACTCCTGTACCTTGATTACAGTGGTGGTTACAAGACACACACATGTGATAAAATGGCAAAGAACTACACATATACACTATCCCAACGTCAATTTCCTAGTTTTGATATTATATTATAGTTAGATTAAATGCAATCATTGAGAGAAACTAGGTGAAAGATACACAGGACTTCTTTGTACTATTTTTGAATTTCCTATGAATCTATAATTATTACAAAACAAAAAGCATTGGTTTTTTTATAAATTTATTTATTTATATTTTATTTTTGGCTGCGTTGGGTCTTCACTGCTGCACGTGGGGTTTCTCTAGTTGCGGCGAGCGGGGGCTACTCTTTGTTGTGGCGTGCGGGCTTCTCATTGCGGTGGCTTCCCTTGTTGCAGAGCATGGGCTCTAGGAGTGCGGGCTTCAGTAGTTGTGGCACGTGGGCTCAGCAGTTGTGGCTCGCGGGCTCTAGAGTGCAGGCTCAGTAGTTGCGGCACACGGGCTTAGTTGCTCTGAGGCATGTGGGATCTTCCCAGACCAGGTCTCGAACCTGTATCCCCTGCATTGGCAGGCGGATTCTTAACCACTGCACCACCAGGGAAGTCCAAAAGTTTTATGAAAATACATGTTGATCAGAACTGGATGCCCCTACTTAAACAAATACCATGCTAAGTGTGCCAGCTTATAACAGTTTCCCCTCCTCTGGGAACTGTCTCCATCCCCTTCCCCCTCCCTCCACAGGGATGGGCCCCAGGCAGACAGTCCTATTTGTCTTAAGAAACGCTCAGCTCTGTTTTCACACTTGAACGGATGCTGGCCTGTGGTAAGCTGACCAGATTCTCTCTCCCAGGGATGTATGGGTCCTGGTTAAGAGTTTGGTTTAGCCTGGGCCCTGCACAGTGAGAATGTAACATCTGGAGCTGAAGGTGGTTGAGAAGTCTTCACAGATAAAAATGACAGAAAACAGAGAAGAATCAGGAGGAGAGCCAACAGGTATACAGTCCTCTCTCCCAATCCATCCCTGCCCCTGGTTTCCATGAGTCACCCCTGTACTCTTATAATAATGAACAGGGTTTTGCTAGCTCAAGTTGCTCTTTATGTTTTACAACCAAATGAGCCCTAAGTAACGCAAAGACAGGATCCGGCCCCAAAAACCTAAGGGTTCAGTAAAGGTGTCTAACTTGCCTCACCTCTTAAGACTTGCTTCTAGAGTTTGTCTCTCCAGGTTCTCCTAACTTCGTTACTCACTGTTCCAAGGTGGGCTCTAAGTGGCCTGGTTTCCAAGGAGGACGATGAGGGAATAACAGCAAAAAGGTGTCTATTTTGCCTGCTGCTGTTGTACGTCAGGCGATCTCTCGGTTTCGAACTGCGTACTGTGAGGCTCATCCACTGAAGGTTCTGTGGCAGACTGTCCTCCAATCCTATTCTCACGCCTTCCTGTTTTCAGTAGCATCTCCTCAGGTTGAGCTAGGCACATGGCCATGCAACTAGAAACTAGTGGCATTTCCATGTCTCCCTGGCAAGTAGATGAGGTCACATGACTAAGTCTGGGTGAAATGGATGCGAGAAGTGATGTATGCCACTTCTGAGTCATGCCCTTAAAAGTAATCTGTTTTCTCTCCATTTGCTCCTTTCCCCTTCCTGGGACCTGAAACACCAACATGTTAGAGGTGAGCCACCTCCGACCCTATGGATAAAGGCAACCCTCACAGGGATCTAAAACAAGACGACAGAAGGTACCTGGGTTCTGGGCAGGTACTCTTCTGGACCACTCACCAACTTAGACTTTTACATAAGAAAGTAGTTAATTTCTATGTTATGTGAGTGACTGTTACCTGGTTTATGTTCAAGCAGCTGAACCAATGTTTGAAGGACTATAAACTGGGGTCTGTAGATGAGAAAAATCTTCTTAGCCTTCACCCTGGGCCCTGATTTCTCCCACGGAATTCTGAGTACAGCTTTTAAGAAGTGAGTTTATACTGCCTTTTCTCTTCTTGGAAATGGTAGGTTTTCATTAGAGATGCCAATCATCAACCCCAAAGATATTCCAGTGTTGCCAAACATGAGGAGGGAAGGGAAACAGAATCCCAGCCACACTGAGAACGTCATACAGACAAGCAGACACTGCCACGCAAGCTCCTTGGAATGCCCTGGGGCGGCCCAGGACAATTCCTGGGGTTCCAGAGAAGAGCAAAGGCCACAGAGGCTGGCACAGGTTCAGTTACAGTACTGCCATACAGCATCCTCTAGTTCTAAACTGTTCAAACAACTCTTTTTTCCCAAAATCGATCCTTAGCAGATACATTAGATATGGGGAAAAAAATCAAGCTAACTTATTTCTAAGAAAAACCCACTTCTGTCCTTACGGGTAGCTCATTAATGATGACACAATCGGAGAGCTGTTTATTACTTGTAACCTGGACTCAGGAGCGCACACCCGGAGAGAATATTTTATTAGTTCCTCTCCCCTAAATGGAGCAGACAGTGATGATATCTGAAGCAGAATTTGTTTCTTATTAACAGATCAGTTCTAACGTTAATTTCCCCAAAGGCTGAAGACCATTTTGCAACTTGATTTGTGACTCTTTTCTCGGTTTTCCCAAAGACGGTATATAGTAACGACCACTCTAAATGCACTGGAGAGAGATTAACTTACTACATACAATGGATGTCTAAGGGCATCAGAGCTTAATTCTCTCCCAGAACCCTAGTTGAGAAAGGGCCATACAGACTAACCATCATGTGTCTGGCTGTCCTCTCTCCAGGTTTTAAAAAATTATGAATGCTAAGTTGCTCCTTATCACTCCAAAATAAACTGGTCTGGGACCTGAAGTAAGTCTTATAAAGTTCCCTGCCATTTACAGCACTATTTATGCTGCTGGTGGGTGCTAGCCTCTCTCAGCCTGACCCCATGTGGTCACCTAACTAGTGAAAGAGTATCATGGTGAGGGGCAGTGACCGAACAGGCAGATAAAAGAAAATATCTCCTTTCAACAAATGCTGCTGGGACAACTGGAATTCCATATGCCAAAGAATGAAGCTAGACCCCTTCATTATATAATACACAAAAACGAATTTAAAATAGACCACAGGGCTCAATGTAAGAGCTAAAACTACAAAGCTTTTAGATGCGAACACAGGAACAAATCTTCATGAACTTGATTTGGGCAGTGGTTCCTAAGGTAAATTTTTTTTAATATCTTTATTGGAGTATAATTGCTTTACAATGTTGTGTTAGTTTCTGCTGTATGACAAAGTGAATCAGCTATATGTATACATATAACCCCATATCCCCTCCCTCTTGCGTCTCCCTCCCACCCTTCCTATGGCACTGGGCAATGGTTTCTTAGGTATGACAGCAAAAGCACAAGTGACAAAAGAAAAAAATTCGATAAATTGGACTTGACCAAACTTAAAAATATTGTGCTGCAAACAGCACCATCAAGAAAGTGAAAAGACAATGCACAGAATGGGAGAAAATATTTGCAACTCATACATCTGACAAGGGACTTGTATCCAGAGTATATAAAGAACTCATAACTTAAAAATAAAAAGATAAATAATCCAATTAAAAATGGGCAAAAACCTGAGAAGACATTTCTCCAAAGAAGTTATACACATGGCCAATAAGCACATGAAAAGATGCTCAACATCACTATTCATTAAGGAAATAAAAATCAAAACTACAATGAGATACCACTTCACACCCACTAAGATGGCTATGATAAAAACCCTAAAAATCAAATAACAAGTGTTGGTAAAGAGGAGGAAAATTTGGAACCCTCATACTTTACTGGCAGGATTGTAAAATGCTTTAGCCACTGTGGAAAACAGTTTGGCAGGTCCCCAAACTGTTAAACATAGAGTTAGCATATGACCCAGCAATTCTACTCCTAGGTATAAATACTCAAGACAAATGAAAAGGTAAGTCCACACAAAAATTTGTAAACAAATATTCACAGCATCATTATTCTTATTAGCTGAAAAGTGGAAACAACCCAAATGTCCATCAACTGATGAATGGATGAATAAAATGTCATATATCCATATAATGGAACATTATTCAGCAATTAAAAAAATTAAGTTCTGACTCACTATACAACATGTATGAACCTTAAAAACATGATGCTAAGTGAAAGAAGCCAGTCACAGAAGACCACATGTTGTATGATTCCATTTAAATGAAATGGCCAGAGCAGGCACATCTATGAAGACGGAAAGTAGAGAGTGGGGCAGGGGAGAATGGAAAGTGACTGCTAATGGGCACAGAATGTCTTTTGGGGGTGATGAAAATGTTCTAAAATTACACAGTTATGATGGTTGCACAACTTCGTAAATATGCTAAAAACCACTGAAGTATACACTTAAAAGAGTGAATTGTATGCTATATGAAATGTATCTAAATAAAGTTGTCTTTTGAAAAAGATGAAGAGGACTTCCCTGGTGGTGCAGTGGTTAAAAATCCGCCTGCCAATGCAGGGGACACGGGCTCGAGCCCTGGCCCGGGAAGATCCCACATGCCGCGGAGCAACTAAGCCTGTGCACCACGACTACTGAGCCTGCGTGCCACAACTACGGAAGCCCGCACGCATAGAGCCCGTGCTCCGCAACAAGAGAAGCCACTACAATGAGAAGCCCGTGCACCGCAACGAAGAGTAGCCCCCACTCGCCGCAACTAGAGAAAGCCTGTGCGCAGCAACGAAGACCCAACGCAGCCAAAACTAAATAAGTACATTTATATATTTAAAAATAAAAGATGAAAAAAGAAGATCTCTGCGTGAACTCCACCAGCGGCCCTGCCATCCGGTTTGGAGGATGTCGTAGCCACCACTGAGTGACTAGCACTGATGTGAAGTGCTGGGGAAAGCTGGGGAGAACATGGAAGCAAGTTTGGCTGTCTGTGCCCCTGACAGAGATGCATCCTCTAGGCTGGAAGGTGGCTGGAAGATGGCCAGAGCTTTCAGTGACTATTAAGGACAAAATACACTTCCTTTATGCACTAATACTACCAGGGACCTGTCTATTTGGAAAAAACAAAAGCCATTACCTGAAGAAGAGTGCTGCACAGATTCAGAATGGGGATTGGCTTCAAAGGCAAGCTGCACCCACAGAACCTGTTGCTTTTCTTCCCGTAACAGTGTAAGCAGGAGTAACTCCGAAGCAGCCCCTGAGACCCACAGGGCCCCTGGAGCGGTGCCGTGACGTATCCCGAGCATTTGTGTTACTGACTAGTCAGGCTCACTTGAAGTAACACGCAGCAGCAGTTTTCTGCCCTGGACACCTGGCTCAATTTCACTGAGGCAAGTGATGGCTCTTCTTAAAGCCAAAGCCTGGAGAAGGATGGTCTTCTCGGTCCCGGGCCATGTCCACAGGTGTCCCCACCCTCCATCCAGCTGATCATACAGACAGATATCTTAGAAGCTCTGCATGTGACCATTCTGTGTGGAGATGCTCAACAACAGAACCCCTTCATGGGGATGAAAAGGAATCACACACCACATCTACTCAAAGTTGGGTCTGAGGGTCTTGAAGCTGGCCACGTGCACTGGGGAACATGAGGTAAGACAGGCAAAGAGGGAAACTGCCATTTATATTACTGTCTTCTTCCCAGGAAAACACACGCCAGAACAAAGAAGAGCGGTAGGAAGGAAAGGAAGAGGAGGGGAGGAGGGGAAGGAAATCAAACCAACCCAAAGCACACGCCAGCCTGGGACTTGCTGGTCCCTGGGGTCAAGTTAAGCCCATCACTTAGAAAGCCTCTTCCTATGTGACCGGGAGACTGTAATCCCATCATAGAAATGAGTAAGGTAAGACTATAACCATTAAAATCACACCTGTCCATGGTGATGAGAGTAAATGTAAGTTTACATTTACATATGTATATGCAGATTTAAAATAAACTTTCCGACCTTTCGCGCATTTATCCGTTCTACTTACTTTTGCACTGTTGGATGGGGTTTCACGGTTGCTACAGAAGCTGGCCCACCTACAGCCGTAGTAGGCTCTTGACTTTCTGTAGCTTGATTTTCAGGTCGGAATTTTCTACGGATGGGCTTTGATGGGGGCTGAGAATACGGTATATCCTGTGGATTTAAAAAAAAAAAAACCAAAAAGTTAAACAAATGCCACCCATCACGTCAATGCCCCATGTTGCTCTCGGCCTATCCCCAAGGTCAGTCGTGTGCTCTATTCAAACTCCACACCTCAGGACAAGTGGCTGATTCGTGGCTTGGCAAGACCTGGAGAGACCCGGGCATCAGATTCCAGGGGCCTTTCCTTCTTTCTTTTTCTTTTTTTTCATGCTTGCAGCCTATTACCTCTTTTGTCACCTGGAAGGACACAGGACTCAGATGCCCTCTCTCCCTCCCCTCTTTTCTTTTTTAAAGGCTGTGTGCATCTCACACCACAGGGCCTTTCCTTACTGAAGACAAAATTCACTCTTGCCTCACTTTGGGGCTTTTGGGAATATGTTCTGAATCTGTTCTAAGTTTTAAAGTTTGTAGGTCTTTGTCATATGCTCATCATTCTCCGACCCCCAGCTCCTACATCAAGCCAAGCTGACGAGCCACTGTGTCTTCTGGAAGGAGACAGCTGGCCTGCTTCCTTGGAGGCCCTGCCTCACCTGTGCTCCCGAGCCCAAGCCCACGTGCTCTGTGATGGGAGGAGGGCCTGAGGAAATGGGCAAGGAGAAAGGAGGGGGACAAGACAAACGGGAGAGCACAGTGAGTGAGCGAGCAAATGGCCCAGGACTTGGTGACATGGGTGGGCAAGGGGAGACCGTAGCAAAAAGACTAGGAAGGGGAGACCACCCCAGCCCCCAGCGTGCTCCTCGAGGCTTAGCAGGATGCAGGGCTCCCCACTGCACCTCTTGGTCTTGCCAAAAGCAAGGCCACCATATTTAGCTGGGAGGTTGAAGAGGGAAGTACAAACTGTCAGAAACATCAAGGTGGAGCCCAGGAATCATCAGGACCCTAATCTTCACAAAGAACCCAGATTCTAGGAAATCTGGACCATAAACATTCATGTCAGGGCATGAAAACTTTAAAACGGTATGTCTGCTAACAGCGGCAAGCAGCCCAGGGGAGGGAGGGGTCACAAGACCATCACAGTAACATCCTCACGCTGGCCTTACCTTCTTTGCTGGACTACTTTCCGCAGCTTGGGAGGGGGCTCTGTTCAGCTGGGGGTGTAACTCGGCCTCAGACGCTTGTTCAGACTGTAGCAAAAGATCACAGAAAGGAAAAAAATATAAAAACATAACCACCTAAACATGTACTGAAGAGAGCTTAGGAAAAGAGTTACTAAGGAGAAAGAGCCAAGGATGGTCAGGGCTGCCAATCCTCGAGAAAAGCTTCTGTAGACCCTGCTGTTCCCTCCCATCCCTCCTCCCAGCATTGTTCAGTCTTAGGGAAAGAAGTCACAGGAACGTCTTCTATAACTGGACGTATGTATTGCTAAAAACTAATGCTTCGAAAGCACAAACTAAAAATAACAAAGCGTATCAGAAAAATAGGGTGGGGAAAGAAGTTAAAATTTCAACCCGATCACTAACAAAAACAATAATTATAATGAAAAGCACTGAAAGTTTTTTAAATATTAAATTTCTGATAAAACACTCTAGTAGATATGACTCTTCACCTTAAAAAAAGGTGAGGGGTAAGCATGATGGAAAGGGTAAACAGAGGGATTCTGGCTGCTGAGTGGTATGGAGTCCGTGAATGAAAGCACAAAGACGGGGGAGGAATGGCCCCAAAGGCCTGCAAGAGAGCGGGGCCACACAGCCCGGCGAAGAGCCCAGGGAGCGCGGGTGCCCCTGCTCAGCTTCCTATCTCCCGGGCTTGCTACATTCAGCGCTGCTGGAGTCCTTGGCTTTCAGCCACTATTAGCCAGTGATGCAAAATGTTAATAACATGTGAACCAACGTGACCTCCACATTATCAGTCCTCTACTGACCCACAAGCTAATCTGCATCACAGAAAAACACACTGCAGCATACAACCTATGGGTCTGAGGGCACCTACCTCGTCGCTAAGCAGCCCTCTTCAAACCCTTGCGGGGCCCGGCTTCTTCCTTATTCTGACCCTACTCCTCCCCAACCACCGCCCCACCCAGCACGTTCCAGCTGCCTCTAGTCTTCAGAGACCAGCAGCCCAGCTCAGCACCCTCAGCTGTGTTTGTAAAGGTCCTGTCCCTGGCATCTGATGAGTCGCAGTCTCCTACTTGGAATCATTCTCTCTTCCTGTTCTGGCCCCTCTTGTCCCTCACGTGAGCGGTTTCTCAAGATCCTGTTTTCGGCTCTCCTGCTCCATGTTTCCCTCCCTGTCCACTCTTCCCCACAGTAAGCCCGTCTGCTCCTACACTTCCACTGCCCGCGCTGGAATCCTTGGTGCCCAAGCAACTCCCCGCCTCTTTGAAACCCACGCTGCAGGCACTCAACATGCGTGATTTCTAGTTCCAAGTTTTTCTTATAGCCTTCTCCTTTCCATTAAGGGTAACTGTATTATTATTGTTGTTGCTGTTGTTATTAATAGATGTGTACTATGAACCACCGAACACTTGCTATGTGTCAACGTGTTGCTCTAGATGTTTTGCATGGATTACTGCATTTCATCATCACAGTCTTAGGAAGTCGGGAAGAAACTAACGACCCAGAAGGTAAGGGACTCACCCAATATCACACAAATAGCAGAGTCCAAACCCAGGCCTCAGGTTCCAAAGCTGGGCTGTGACCACTATGCTCTACCGCCTCCAGCACTCTTGGGCCTGAGTGTTATTCACTCAAGAAGTACCTGTCCAACAGCCACGACAGGCAGCCCCTGTAGTAGCACCGGTGTTCAAGGATGAACAAGCTCTGGACCTCGCAGTCTAGCGGGAAAGCAGAGAATGAGCAGGCAAGCAGGCTTCAGGGGAATAAGCACTACAGCGAGGGTGTCCGGGGGCTACAACAGCAGCCGGCAAAGGTGACATCCCGGCTGCGAGCTGGGTGCAGAGGGGCACTGCACAGGGGTGGCGAGAAAGGAGGATTGAGGGGCCTCCCAGGCTCTGACACCCGGGAGGGCAGGCTGGGGTACCACGAGAGCACGGAGGCCAATCTCCGCAACAGGAACCGAGGGAGAAGCAGGTGGGAAGGGGAGCCTGCTGTGGGACACACTGAGTTTGAAGTACCCGGAAGCATCCAAGTGAAGTCGGTCAAGAGCCATTCACGGTCAGGCTCCCCCACCTTCTCGGGGGTTCGGACAGATGGCATCACACTCCAAGATGCACTAGTCCAATGTCAGCTTTCTGAATGGCTGAGCAAGGACCTGACAGGCACCTAGTGCAGGGCTGCCCGTGACCTGTGCTGAAGAACAGGACCTGGACCTGAGGCCCACACTCGCCTTCCACTGCCAATCCACGGCCTGCCCTGCTACGGCCCACCCGCTCTCCACAGGGACCACAGGTTTGCGCCCACATGGCCCAGCGGCCAGGCAGAGAGGAGAGAAGTGACGGACCAGTCACCCCACCTTTCAGTTGGTCAGTTCCCCTCCGCATCATCAGGCAGGTGGAGAGAGGTGTCCGTCCTAACGCTCCCTTTCCTGGGGAGTTGAGTGAAGTCTCCTTCTTGTGGAAATATTGAGGGAAATGATAAACTTCATCCTCTTTTCAACAAAAATGAGGATTCTAAGCACAGCAAAAGCAGTAGGGTGTCTGTATCACTGACTTCCTTTTCTTGTAAACATCTCTAAATCACCAACAACAATGGGGTGGGGCTTGGGAAGGATGAGGAGCAGTTGTGAGGCCTGAAAACTGTTTTCCATTTTAAAATTTACCTTCCTGGGCTTCCCTGGTGGCGCAGTGGTTAAGAATCCGCCTGCCAATGCGGGAGACACGGGTTCGAGCCCTGGTCCGGGAAGATCCCACATGCCGTGTGGCAACTAAGCCTGTGCAGCACAACTACTGAGCCTGTGCTCTAGAGCCCGCGAGCCACAACTACTGAAGCCCACATGCCTAGAGCCCGTGCTCCGCAACATGAGAAGCCACTGCAATGAGAAGGCTGCGCACCTCAACGAAGAGTAGCCCCCGCTCACCGCAACTAGAGAAAAGCCCGCGCGCAGCAACGGACACCCAACGCAGCCAAAAATAAATAAGTAAATTTATTAAAAAAAATAAAATTTACCTTCCTGAAATTGTATTCAAGGGCCTGGGTTTTCTAGCTCTATGACTAATAACAAACAACTCTGCAGTGTTAAGTCAGGCTGATCTAACCATCAGTCTCCTTAAGAGGAAACTCAAGACCTCCCCACCACTTTCTACTGGTCCAGGATCCATTCTAAATGCGTCCACCTATTAACATTCAAAAGAGCAAATCTCAGGAGGGGCCTAGAACACAAGAATCAGGAAGGACCTGGAAAGGCAGAGCCTCACCCCAGCCAGAACTTATCCCAGGAAAAGAGATGGAAAAAGAAAACTAGCTTTGTGGTTAAAAAAAAAGAAATTAAAAAAACCTGAAGATGAGACTTAGACACGCAAAAGCCCCTATTCCCAATAAACTATTCCACTTCCCTTCATGAAAACAGTGTGAAGCTCACATAAGACTTAGCAGCTGGCAAGCAGGTCAAAGTGGGAGATTCCGTTGCTATTTCTTCAGACTTTTCTAAGTTAACAATTCTGGGAGAATGAAAACCCATGAAAACAGGGGGACCTCGGTGGCTCCCTTTCTTCTCTGTGTATTAGAGAAATGGGGGAACAACTCTGCTATCAATATGGACAATACGTCCTTGTCCAAAAGTTCTTGTTGTCTGAAGCGAAATCCAATGCCTGAACTTTATGAAAGAAATAAATATGTGGATTACAATTATACTGGAGTATCAGTCCTTTCCTCATGGCTCCACGTGTAACAACACATACCTAGCTGGGACGTGACAAGCCAGGAAAAGGCACTTTTAGCCAAGAGTTCATTGAAACTTGAGCTAAGGTCCCTTTTTAAAATATAACTGTCATTTTAATACTCTCCTATCCAGAAATGAGAAACATATTTTCATTCTAAGTTTGCAATGAAAAACCTGGACAGGTCACATGGACTTGGAAGGTGCTGCCACTCAGGATGCTGAGAACTGCTGTGGGGTTTTTTTTTTTTTTTTTGCAGTACACGGGCCTCTCACTGTTGTGGCCTCTCCCGTTGCGGAGCACAGGCTCCGGACGTGCAGGCTCAGCGGCCATGGCTCACCAGCCCAGCCGCTCTGCGGCATGTGGGATCTTCCCGGACTGGGGCACGAACCCGTGTCCCCTGCATCGGCAGGCAGACTCCCAACCACTGCGCCACCAGGGAAGCCCTGCTGTGGGGTTTTGATGGAACAACATGGGCTCTGCTCAGTTGGCTCCCGGGAAAGGGACACAGGCCCAGGGAGGCTAAGCATTTGGATTCTCCACCAGAAGAAGGGATCATTCAGTTATTCAATTATACAGATAATTATATTATACATCTGATGTGTCACTTTCCAAGAATCCTCAGCTCAGGTTCTGCTTCTAGGCAACTGGACCTGAGACACCAGACAATGTGCTCCCAGAAGAGGGGAGTTAAAGTACTCTAGTATGTTTCTCCTTGGGCTGTCTCTTGAATCACTTGCTCTGGGGGAAGCCAGCTGCCAGGTCCTGAAGCCACTCAGACAGCCTTGTGGAGAGGCCTACATAAGAAGGAACTGAGGCCTCCTACCAACAGCCACGTGAATGCACCGTCTTAGAAGTGGATCCTTCAGCCCCCACCCAGCCTTCAGATGACACCAGTCCCAGCTGATGTCTTGACTGTGGCCTAATGAGAGACCCTGAGCCAGAACCACCCAGATTAGTTGCTCCTGAATCTCTAACTCACAGAAGCTATGAGATAATAAATGTTCATAGTTTTAGGCCTCTTAAAAAAATACACTCTAGTAAGTCTGGAACTTGGGGTCTAGTAGGGTGGAATAAGTGTGAACAGTGGAGAACAATGGGAGAGCTGAAGTTGGAGAAGGGCAGTGGATTGGACCACACATGGTCTTACAGATTGTCATCCTGGACTATTTATCAGCCACTCAGTACCATTCCCCACATCTATGCTCTTCCCTACACTGCAGTGGGTCAGAACCTGGGAACTACATTTATAGAATCTCCTTTCAACACAGTTCCTTACTGCCACTGAGAGTCACTCACATGAAACCAAGGAGGTGAGAGAAAACAAGCCATATTACTGCTCCTCTGGCAGCGGCGGGCAGAAAAGCATGGGCTTCAGCAGTCAGAAGATCTTGCTGTGGCCTTGGGCATTTCCCTGCAAATCATGACTTCCATGCTGCAGGCATCCTGAGCATCTCCAGCTGTTTCCTTCAGTTCTTGGAGTATCTGCATTTCCAGTAAGTTGTGGTAAAGCTGATAGCGGCAGCCTTCACTCACCTCTGCTCCTCTAGCACATCTAATTCTTTCAGTAAGCACCTAATTCCGTGAATGAAATCTCTTCCAGTGTGAAACACCTAGAGCAGTTTCTGTTTGCCTGACTACACCTTGGTTGGTACAAGGATTTGGAGCTTATCCCAAGGGCCAAAGGGGCCAATGCAGGATTTCAGGTAGGGAAGTGAGCTGACTAGATTTGTGTTTTAGAAGGATCATTCTGGACCCAGTGAGTAAAACAAATTGGAAGCGACCCATACTGGGGGAAGGGAACTCAATTAGAAGGCTAAAGAAGAAAACAAGACAAGAGACGATGGTCATTCAAACCACTCTGGTGAGAGTTAGGTTAGGCAGATTTGAGAACTCTTTAGACTGGAAACTGGATACCTCCTTGGAGATTGGTGGAGTGCGGGAAGTGAAAGAACAGTGATACACGGAGTCCTGGCTTCCATCTTAGACAATGGGCAAATGGTTGAGACAGGAAACAGTTTACAGCAAGAGCAAAGAAACATGGCAGCACAGTAGCTGAAGAAATAAGCAGACTCATCACAAACCAGTGCTAGAACAACCCACCCAATAAGGGTTCCAAGGGAACACCAGTTCCACGAATTTCTTAGAGGAGGGACTGGCAAACATTTTCTGGAAAGAGCCAGATAGTAAATACTTTCAGTTGTCCCGGTCAGTCTCTGGGTCTCCAGGTCTCTGCTGCCAACCTGCAACTCTGCTGCTGAGTGCAAAACCAGGTGCAGACAATACAAGGAACGGGCGTGGCTACATCCCAATAAACTATTTACAGAAACAAGTGGCAGGATACATTCGGTGTGTGGGTGATAGTTTGCCAGTCCCTGACCTGGAGGGGAGAAGATTCTACACATAAGCTTAGGAAACACTGCAGAGTCTCTCCCTCTTAGAAATCCAGAGAGCGTACAGCACGCCACACACCCTGAACTCCTGTGAGGTAAAGGAAGCCACTGCCCTTGTTTAACCCAGCAGTTCACAAACGTATTTGGCTTCGACTCCTCATTCTCATGTAATTCACATTACCATCCAGCAAAACTAATGTTCTGTGGAACACACTTGGGGAAACACTGACCTACAGACTGGGTTCTAGAGGAATAAAGGAAAACCATTCCATTTGATTTGAATGGCAAACTCCATTCAAGTCAAATGTACATCCCTCTGCCTCTAGCCTTGGCCAAGCGTGTGAGGCAGGGTGAGGACGTGTTGTTGCTGGGCAAGAAGGGCTCCCTCCCTGCCTCTCTGCTTTCCTGCAGTAGCAGCTCTCGCTGCTGCTGCCAACTACTTCCCTGCAAGAATTTATTTACTGCACTCCTCTAAAACCTCCTGGACACAAACACAATAAAAATCATTCCTTATGGTAGTTAAAACACATGAACAGAACACTGATAACTTATGGATTTTTTTCTGAAGTAGCTTAAAAACAACGTCTCAGGTTCCAGTTCCACCCAGGCAGGTGAGCTCACAAAGGCCCTGCGGCTCCCATCTGAGCCCAGGTGCTCATCACACCCACCCACCCACCCCCAACCTGGGCCACTGCAGAAACTTCAGTGGGTCTTTCTCCAGCCTTCGGTTTTTCCCCTGGTCTAATCCATCCTGCATAACACTGAGGAACTCATCTTGTAAAGCGCCTTCTCATCAAAACACTTTTTCTCAAGGCCCCTCGATGGGTCCCTAAGGCCTGTGGCACACAACACAACCGCTCAGCCAGTTAAAGATCTTCCATCGGGCTTCCCTGGTGGCGCAGTGGTTAAAAATCCACCTGTCAATGCAGGGGACATGGGTTCAAGCCCTGGTCCGGGAAGATCCCACATGCCGCGCAGCAACTAAGCCCGTGCACCACAACTACTGAGCCTGCGCTCTAGGGCCTGCGAGCCCCAACTACTGAGCCCGCGTGTGACAACTACTGAAGCCCGCACGCCTAGAGCCCGTGCTCTGCAACAAAGAGAAGCCACTGCAATGAGAAGCCCGTCCACCGCAACGAAGACCGAACACAGCCAAAAGTAAATAAATAAATCAATTAAATAAAATAAAGAAATAGGAAAAAAAATTTAAAAAAAGATCTTCCATCATTTGGCTCCAATTTACCTCTGCATCATAACTGCATTAGTTTGCCAATCGGGAACCCACTCCAGGCACATAAGTATTACCTGAATCTTCAAACACACCACAAGTTTCTTCTCAACTCAATTCTATTTATTCTAGAATTTCTAGCCCAGTGGTTCCCAAATATAGCTACACAAGAGAATTATCTGGGGAACTTTTATAAATTACAGACTTTTAGATACTACCCCAGACTTCTCTAATTAGAATCTACTAGGGCTGGAACATTAGAACTTCTATTTTAACAAGCTCCCTGAGTGATTTTTATGTAGCCAGTCCAGACCAGCTAGGGACCACTGATGGCCCAAACTCTTCATTTAAGAAATGAGAAAACCAAGTCTCCAAGGTCCTGGTCTGGAAAAGGCCACAGGTGCTCCAGCAAAAACTAACCAGGCTTCTTAATTGTTTTCTTCTCCATTTACCATGGAGGCAATAGGTGGTATATGCAATATGGTCTCATAAATAAATAAATACATATTTGAAGCTGTGCAAAATTTTTACCAGTAAGACTTTTATTTAAAAGTCGAGGGACTTCCCTGTTAGTCCAGTGGTTGGGACTTCGCCTTCCAATGCAGGGGGTGCGGGTTCAATCCCTGGTTGGGGAAGCTGGGATCCCACATGCCTCACGGCCAAAAAAACAAAACATAAAACAGAAGCAATATCGTAACAAATCCAATAAAGACTTTAAAAATGGTCAACATTGGGCTTCCCTGGTGGTGCAGTGGTTAGGAATCCACCTGCCAATGCACGGGACACAGGTTTGAGCCCTGGTCCAGGAAGATCCCACAGGCCGCAGAGCAACTAAGCCCGTGCGCCACAACTACTGAGCCTGCACGCGCCACAACTACTGAGCCCACACACGCCACAACTACTGAAGCCCACGTGCCTAGAGCCCGTGCTCCTCCACAAGAGAAGCCACCACAGTGAGAAGCCCGCACACTGCAATGAAAGCAGCCCCCACTTGCTGCAACTAGAGAAGGCCGGTGCACAGCAATGAAGACCCAATGCAGCCAAAAGTAAATAAATTAATTAATTTTTTAAAAAAATGGTCAACATCAAAAAAACTTTAAAAAAAAGAAACATGAATGTGTTTTTAAAAAATAAATACAAGTCGAATTTGCAACAAGCAAAGAATCACATATTCATGCTACTGACAGATTAGAAAAAGAAACTTAAGCTTCATTTACCTCCCAAGAATCCAGGCAGATCCCAAGACAGAATCACAAAGGTCAAGACTAATTTCTAGGCAGATGAGCAGATAATCCTGCTACTGTATCTAGGGGATCTCCAGCATCTTAGTGGTAGTCTCAGTGTCATTTGGTGCTTGACTTTAACCTGACCCCAATCTCTGCTGGTTAAGGACACACCAGAAAGCCCTGTGGTCAAACCCAGGCATAGAAGATGCAGAACCAACAGCCAGCAGCACAGTGGCCACAACAAACCCCATCATTCGACAGTCAGTCTCAGAGAGAAAATCCAGAGGACTGAGTTGTCTGTAAGAACAATAACCAAAATCCATGAGCCAAGTCACTTATGAGAGACAGAAATGGAGCTGAAGCATAAGCACCTGGAGGGCAGGAGCTGGGTCTTGTTTCACTCTTGCTTTCCCAGTGCCGAACTTAAAGACCAGCAAACAGCAGGTCCTCTGATTGATGTATGCAGTGAACTAGTAATGAATCCAACACTGTTTCATATTCCAGTGGACAAGTCAAAAACTTCATCCCACGGCAACTGGGGCCACAGAGCACAACAGGTACAGGGCACAGGCTTTGGAGTCAAATCCAGGCTTGGCACTGGCTCGGGCATGGGCTTAACCTCTCTGAGCCACAATTTCATCATCTGCAAAAGGGGATAATCCATCTAACTCCTAGCATTGTGAAGATTGAGCGAAACATCTGTCTAGGGTGCTAAGCACAACGACCCAGTAGCTATCACTAACGGCAGCTACTAGCATAATCGGGAGTAAAGTTACAATTGGTTTCCCAGGCACAGGATCTACTTCTGTAAGTAGAAGCTAACTCAACACGAGGGACTCTTCCCCTCTTGCCAAAAGATGAAAACCTTGACTGGGAGAGTGCTGACTCTGGCTTAGATAATAAGCAGATCCCATAGAGCAGGCTGCCCACAATCCAAATTTGTGCCACTGGATATTACTGCTACCAATACTGGAGGGAAGACATTTTTACAAATAAAAGCAGATTTCGTGGCTGCCTCAGTACAAACATCTCAGGCAGCTTGCACTGAGTATCTCTGGTGGCCCTTACAGCAGGACAGTCCAACATCAGGGACACTCGGGGGAACACTGACAGAGGAGCTCAGAGACAATTTTAACGGAAGTGGATAATCAGCAACTATAATGGACAACTAGCCCCTGGATACGAAAGTCACAAAGCGTAATCACTCAGGGATTCCTGGAACCTACTGGATTATGGACAACATCCACGAAACAGACTTCCTGTTACAACTAGAGGACTATGGGCACTGCATTTCGGTCTAAAAGAAAACTATTTGACCATAACTAGATTTGGGTTCTTTTCTAGTAATAGAACCAAGTCTGAGCCCCACCCTCTATTCATCCCATATGTAAAGCCGTATTATAACACAGCCCAAAGAGTCAACAACACAGGCCTCACAGATAAGGTGATATACGGCAAGATTCTCCTGAGACCCATTTTCCCCACTGTAGGGTTGAAGAAAGATGCTATATGAATGCCCCTTGCCACACCAAACAGACTCTTACTAAAACAGGTACCCACCACCATCAAAATTCAAAGGCATCTGGTTACGAGGCCTTTAAAAATCTTTTGCTGGTCCCTCACACCTGACATACACAGACTGGCAACAATACAATATAAAAATTTCAAAGCACCTCAAAGTCCTAGCTTCACTCGATGTTTTACCACACTTATAATTTTGAATTCCTTTCCCATTCCCATTGCTCTGTATTAGTGATGGAGTGTTTCAATAACATTTCTTCTAACTGCTGATAGCTCATACTTAGACTGTGATAAATGTCCCCTTTTGGGATGACACGGCCCTTCCTGCATGAGCCAGGTCCATCAGAGAAAAGTGGCTTTAGAAGAAACTCAATTAGAAATAGCTGGCTAGAGAGAGAGCTGTAAAAATTATGTAAGAGTTAGGAACCAGCCATAAAATAAATTCAGTATTGATGAGGATGTGGAAGTGAAATGAGAACACTGTTGATGGAGTATAAATCAGTACACTTTATAAAACCATTTGGCAGCATCCACTAAAGCTGAACATATGCTTACCATATAACCCAGAAATTCTACTCCTAGGGATAGACCCAAGAGAAATGAAAACATACATCCACTCAGAAACTCGTACATGAATATGCATAGCAGCATTATTTATAACTGCCAAAATTTGAAAACTACCCAAATATCCATCAACAGTAGAAAACAGTGATATAGAACGTCCCTGGTGGCTCAGTGGTTAAGAATCCACCTGCCAATGCAGGGGACACAGGTTCGAGCCCCTGGTCCAGGAAGATCCCACAGGCCCTGGAGCAACTAAGCCCATGCGCCACAACTACTAAGCCTGCACGCACCACAACTACTGAAGCCCACACACCTTGAGCCCATGGCTCCACAACAACATAAGTCACCACAATGAGAAGCCCACGCACCTCAATGAAGAGAAGCCCCTGCTTGCCACAACTAGAGAAAGCCTGGCACAGCAACAAAGACCCGACACAGCCAAAAAAAAAAAAAAAAAAAAGGAAAGAAAGAAAACAGTGACATATTTGCATACACAACGGAATACTATACAGCAATGATCTACAACCGCATACAACAATCTGGATGGATCACACAAACAGTGTGTAAGCAAAAGAGGCCAGACACAAGAGTATATACTACATGGTTCCACTTATATAAGGCAGGAAACAAGTAAAACTCACCTATGCTGCTGCGAGTCACAACAGTGGGAACCCTAAGAATAAGGGATAGGAACTGAAAAATAGCATAAGAGGGGCTTTCTAGGCACCAGTAATATTCTGCTTCTTGAGTTGAGTGCCAATAACACACGTGTGTTGAGCTTGTGATAATTCACTGAGTTGAACACTCAATATGTACTCTTCAATACGCATATTATACTTGAATAAAAAGTTAAAAAATAAATCCAGTAAAGCCAATTTCCTGTAATGTCCTTAAAGTGCCACCTAGTGGCACAAGTTAAATGTAAACAAGAAGGAAGATTCATTTCAAGTTGACTTGAAAAACATGGCCCCATTTCTATCAGCACAGTTTGGGACTGGGCTGGAACAGTGCCCTAGATTTAAAAACAAACGAAAAAAAACCCCACAAAACAACAAAAAACCTTTCCCCTGGCACAGAGAACACTGACACAAAGATTCAGTGGCAAAATACAGCTGTCTACCACAGGGCACACTGGTACCAATGAGCCAATGATGATGCACATCCCTTCCCAACTGCACCTGCGATCAACCATGTGGGAATATTTACAACCAGAGGTTGGCAACAGCTACAAATAGGGGCTTTTTCTTTTCTCAGAGAGAAGATTTACCAGCACACAAGTAAGGGATACCTACAGAACTTGCTGAGCAGAGCAGGGTATTCAGGAGGGAGACGGGAAGAAACAACTCCTTTATCGTGTTTTCCCAGGACAAGCTTCTTTCCCTCTTCCTCACCTTAAAGGCAAGGCCTTAGTTGGTTTCTTCTAGTTATGCTTCAGAAACACAGAGTTGAGAAGGACCACCCACAGCAAGCCTTGGAAACTGCCAGGTGAATAAATGATATTTGCTCGAGGTTTTAGTAGTAAAGTTGGAAAGACAGAGCATCTTGATCAGAAAAAGGTCCTCAAGGCAAAGCCGCAAACTATAGACACAGGCATTGCAATCCTTGTGTTTGGAGATGGTGGGTTAAAAGGCTGATGGGGGAACTGTCTTTCTGTTGATTCTTTTCCTTTTCATTTCCACTATTTACAGAAACAGGTGACATGTGGATTTGGCCTATAGATTGTAGTTTGTTGACCCCTGATGTAGGCAGAAGGCCAGCCGTGAAAGGTCACAGAAGGGAAAGAAGGTGGTTCAAACACAAGTAGTTTAGTAAGCCAGCCCGGCACTCATTCTGGGCTCGTGATCATGAAGTTCTGGCTGTCCTGCGTCTGTTCTTCTGTTTACCAACTAGACTCCACCTCTGCTTCGCTGGGCCTGTACTGATAACTATAATAGCTCATTGTTGGTGAGAGCCAACCATGTGCCAGGCACCATCCTAAGTGCTTTACAGATATTAACTCGCTTAATTATCACAACCCTATGAGAGTAGACACTACAACTACCCTCATTCACAGATGATGAAATTGAGACGCGGAGAGGCTAAGTAAATGTGTCCAAAGACACACAGCCAGTAAGAGGCAGAGAGAGGATTTGTACCCCAAGCCCACGTTCTTAACTACTCTGTCAGGCTGCCTCCCTGGGCCCACCCTCTGGGCATCCTCCACCATCCTCTCCTAGTGACACCACAGCACAGGGGGGCACCCTCCCATCCCATCTTGCTTCTCCCCTGACACTTAGGGGTGCTTCCTGCTTTTTATCACTGTGTGGGGGTGTCAGAGAAGAGAAATAAGGATTCCTTTGTTCAGGAACCTAGAAACCAGCCGTAGTTGACTCCCAGGGGAAACACCGGGCTATCTTGTTAGTTATAGGAAACATGGTGTCCAGCTATTGCCTACAATCCTTGAGCACAGAGCATGAGAAAATGGGTTTAGATGAGACACATGGAAAATGACACAGTTACATACATACACCATGAGAGACTACAGGATGGAAGGTGTTAGGCGTGGCCGCTTTCAGAGGGTGGGGAAGGGGAAAGTAGCTGGAGGAGAAGGAGCACATCACAACCCTTGTGATCCCACAGCTGTCAGCAAAGTGTGGGCCTCTCGTAAGCACATTTCATTAACACCTGATGAATTGATTAGATGAACTTAAGGCATCTTTCAGAGGAGTGATGCTAGCACAGTAAGCTTTACACAATAACATTACAAGCAAAATGTCATAAGGAGGGGAAACCGAGGAAAGAAAACAAGTTACCAGTGGTAGGATAAAGCTAATTTATTAAGAGGTTTCAGAACATAAAATGTATTGGTGATAATGTGTCAACTCTGTTGTTAAGAAAAAAGAGGTGGGCTTCCCTGGTGGCACAGTGGTTAAGAATCCGCCTGCCAATGCAGGGGACAAGGGTTCGTGCCGTGGCCCAGGAAGATCCCACATTCTGCAGAGCAACAAAGCCCGTGCGCCACAACTGCTGAGCCTGCACTCTAGAGCCCACAAGCCACAACTACTGAGCCCGCGCTCTAGAGCCCACAAGCCACAACTACTGAGCCCACGTGCTACAACTACTGAAGCCCACGCATGCATGAATAAATAAATAAATAAGAGAGAGGTTAAGAAAATAACTGTGAGACCTGGTTGCATAGCAGAGCATGGTGGGTGGAGCTGACTCTGAGCCTAGATAGTCAGGGTCAGAATCACAGCTTTAACGTGCTGTGGGTGACTGGGCAAATTTCTAGTTCTCTGTGCCTCAGTTTGCTTATCTGCAAAGTGACGATAGCAACAGAACCTACTGCACATGGTTGCTAGGATTAAATAAGTTAATATTTATAAAGGACTTAGAAGAGCATCTGACACATAAACACTATACTTAAGTACATGATAAATTTACAAAATAAATAATCGCAAAGCCTCAATGGTTTGTATACTTCTAAAATCAATTCTGAAATGCATAAATAATAATTATTTATGATGTAAAACTTCTGCCTTTTTTTCCCTTTTTGAAAGCAGGATGTGAATTACACTTGGCCTTCGGCTACACCAAATATGGCCCAGTGACCAAACTGTGCAACCTATTTTGGCAAAGCTGAACGTTAAGTCTTCCCTGGGGAAGGCACTTTAAACAATAAACGTTTTAGCTTAATATTAGGAAATATCGATACTTCATATTTAGAAAATGGGCACAGAGACTGAAAATCCTTATTAACTTGTGCTCAGCATACCTATAGTTAATTTTTATGATGTGCGATGAATGATTTCTCTCTCTCTCTCTCAAGGTTTATCATCAAATTTCTAGCACCAGCCCAGAAACCTTTCCCAGCTCTCCTGTTCTACAAAAGCTGGTTCTGTCACTTACTAACGAAGAGGTCCCAAGTAGTTCACTTCTGCTTTCTGAACTTCAACTTCCTGTTCTGTAAAATGCTATGCAATGACAAAGGAGAGCATGAGTCCAGAAGTGATAAAATTCGAAAGACTAAGACACACTCAGCAGCAAGACAAAGATCCCCGTGGGGCCAAATCACAAAGTGGCAGGCATATGCATAAAATAGATAACTAATAAGCACCTGTTGTATAAGAACAATAAAATCCAAAACAGCCCAAAAAACCCCAGGTGGTAGGCCAGGCTGAGGGTTCAGCAGCAGGTGGAGGCAGCTGAGAGCTCATACCCAGCAGAATAACAGGGATTTAAATGCCCCACATGAGGCAGGGTTCCCGCACCAAGCTCATTCCCTAAAGTCAGAGGCTAAGGTGACACCTCACTACCTACAAACCTGCAAAGCCACGAAGAAGCCTGTGAAGGTGCTCGGGGCTGCCTCCTAATGAAAAGAAGCAGAAACAGATACAACACTTTAGCCTGGTCTTGGGCTCAGCCGCCATCTGGTGACATCTGCATGATCACTTACATCTGTAACCAGACGGAAGTGCTGAACCTCAAGGAGAAGAATTGGCCCCAGACTAGAGGCCCATGGGCGCAGGGTGGTGGGGTATGGTTGGCAGGGACACCGCTGAACTGCTAGGAAGAGAGGAGCTCGGAGAACTGAGAATGAAATTGAAACTCCGATACCAAATAAGACTGCTAAGCAAATTTCCAAAAAGCATGGAAGGAAAAAAGCCAGCAGTAAGAACAGCCTCCCAAAAATAAGATGAATTCACTCCTGACTAAAATGAAGACAGAACAAGTTGAAAATAACTTTAAAATAATTTTGTTTAGAACCCACGAAGTTAAAAGTAGGGAATGCATCCTGAAAAAGAACAGAGAACTATGAAACAGAAATTGGGAAAAGTGAAACAAGAACAGATTAACATAAAAAAGAATGGACTATAAAACCTGGAATCATAAACAGTTATAAATTTGGAAGTCAAAGATTTCATCCACAGCCAACCCAGAGAGATCATGACATAAAAAGATGAAAGTACCACTGCTAGAAATAAAAGATGTGTTACCAGATATAGAAGCATAGCTAATGAGTTTGAGAAGAAAATAGAAGAAATAAGTAGAGAATCAAAACCTGCAGAGATATGACTAAGAGTCTTCTAAAATTAAAGACATGATTTTCCAGATGGAAAGTGCATACCAATCAGCATCTAGAATAAATAAATTTAAATCTATGCCTAGACACATCACAGTGAAATTGCAACAGAACATCAAAAATAAAGTTTTAAAAGCCACCACAGAGAAAAGATAGTAACTCCAAAGGAACCCAAAATAGATTCACAGAATACTCAGCAGCAACAAAAATAAATGCCAGAAGAGAAGGAGATAATACATTCAAAATGCTGAGGGAAAATAATCTTCAACCTAGAATTCTATTCATACATGCAGCAAAATTACCACTTAAGAGAAAGGGCAATACGTTTACCATCCAGAGAACATGGATGAAAAAAAACTACTAGGTTATGTATTTCAGTAAAAGGTTTATGTGAACCTCACAATTGCTGGAGTTATCCTAACTATACGATTATGCAATATTATATGCCTCATCACAAGTTCTGAGAGCATGGTCTCTTAAAAGTAGCTTCCAAAGGCCATTTTATTCTGATAGAGCTTTGACTTTTTTTTATTCTAGTTGTAATAACAGAGAGCATTTTTTCCCTTTCTCCCAATCTTTAATTGAAAGAGGAAATCTTTAAAAGAAAAACTGCCTAATTTCCCCACCAAAACAGCTATTTAAACTTCCACCAGTTACTGCAGTCCACTTCCAAATGCTCAACAGTAGATACGTGACATTTATGATTGAAACGTATAGAGACCTTCAAGGATACCCAAATTCACAAATCTACCTCTCACAAAAAGTCTCCCCAAAATAGAGAATGTACTTATATAAACAATTTATCATAAGATGAGATAGCTAAATTATAGATGAATTACTTAAGCGACCCCTTCAGACCCCTAAAAAGAGTTAATGGGAATTCACTGAGGAGTTAACTTCAAACTTCAAAGGCCCAGTGAGGAGCGAACACTGGCCAGCAACAAAGGAAAAGGAATTTAAACTCTGACCACAGCAAAGGGGCCGATCAGTGTGTTCTATGGACCTTCAAGATCACTCTCAGAGAGTAGAATATCTTACTATCAAAGTTCTACTGAATACTTTTATGTGGTACAATCAGTAAACATTTCTGTATTTGGATCTTTTCTACTATTTTCCCTGTAAACATTCTAATGGATGTCTAATACTCTATTGGGTGGATATACATACAATACTCTTAACCAGAGCCTTCTTCTTGGGCATTTGTGTTGTCTGTATTGTTTTAATTTTTATCAATAATACTAAAATAAATGTCATCATAGAACTTTTCCTTTCTTTTGAACAAGCTCTTGGGGGAAATTCTAATGGCATTTGTTGATAGCTGGCAAACTCTGAGTGCTCCTTTTAAAAGGAGGGGATTTATACTTAATCTTTCCTCCTCTATTCCAATGCCAGTATTTCATCACTCTCTCTTCTCCTTGAACTTCTCACTACGGCCATTTCCTATGCCTTTTGAACTTCTCATTCAGTGCCAGCTGTATGAAAATAGTACTTTTCAAATTCCTTTAATAAATCCTTACAAAAGGACTTGGAGAGCTCTCAAAATTCTATCAACAAAGATTGGTCTAAACCACAACTGTTTCTTCATGCTACACCAACCTGGAAATATGATTAGCTTTTTGAGTAAACTATGAAACAATTCTAGAGCTAGGTACCATAGAGTAAAATGTACTGCCAAAATCAATGTATGAAAAAAGGTCTTACACAAAGCAGAATAATCTACTTGAATCTTCAGCCTTGATAAATTCAAAACAATGTTATCTACAGTGAGAGATAAATTTATCAGAACCTAATTTTAATTTAAAATACAGCCTTTTATTTTAACTAGAGGACAACACAAGAGGAGTTGTGTCAGTCAAGCTACAGGTTTGTCAATTTTGTTGATCATCTAAGAAACCCAACTTTTGGTTTCAATGATTTCCCTGTTGTTTTCCGATTCTCTATTTATCTCCGCTCTATTATTTCCTTCCTTCTGCTAGCTTCGGGTTTAGCTAGCTCCTCCTCTTTTTTTTTAATTGAAGTATACTTGATTTACAATATTATATTAGTTTGAGGTGTACAACACAGTGATTCAGCATTTTTACAGACTATACTCCATTTAAAGTTATTATAAAATAATGGCTATAATTCCCTGTGCTGTACCCTAACCCTAACCCTTGTTGTTAACCTATTTTATACATAGTAGTTTGTACCTAATAATCCCATATGCCTATCTTGCCCCTCCCCACTGGTATCCACTAGCTCGTTTTCTTTAACTGTGAGTCTATTTCTATTTTACTATATGCATTTGTTTACCTTTCAGATTCCACACGTAAGTGATAACACACAGTATTTGTCTTTGCCTGCCTGACTTATTTCACTAAGCATAATATTCTCTAAGTCCATCCATATTGCTATAAATGGCAGAATTTCATTCCTTTTTACGGATGAGTAATATTCCATTTTATATATATACACCACTTCTTTATCCATTCATTGTTGATGGATACTTAGGTTGCTTTCACACCTTGGAAATTATAAATAATGCTGCTATGAACACTGGGTGTATGTATCTTTCCAAATTAGCGTTCTCATTTTTTTTTTGGATGTATACCCAGGAGTGGAATTGCTGGATCATAAGGTAGTTCTATTTTTAGTTGCTTGAGGAACCTCCATACTGTTTTTCACAGTACCTGCACCAATTTGCATGCCCACTGACAATGTACAAGAGTACCCTTTTCTCCACATCCTAGCCAACATTTGTTATTTGTGGTCATTTTGATGACAGCCATTCTGACAGGTGTGAAGTGATGTCTCATCATGGTTTTGATTTGCATTTCTCTAATAATTAGCAACACTGACCATCTCTTCATGTGCCTGTTGGCCACCTGCAGGTCTTCTTTGGAAAAACATCTATTCAAGTCTTCTATCCATTTTTTTAGCCAGGCTGCTTTTTTAAAAATATTGAGTTGTGTGAGCTGTTTATTTATCTTGGATATTAGTCCCTTGTTGGTCATATCATTTGTAAAGTATTTTCTCCCATTCATTAGGTTGTCTTTTTGTTTTGCGGATGATTTCCTTTGCTGTGCAAAAGCTTTTAACTTTAATTAGGTCCCGTTTGTTTATTTTTGCTTTTATTTCTTTTGTCTTAGACAGATCCAAAAATGTATTGCTTCTACTTTTGTCAAAGTGTTCTACTTTTATGCTTTCAGGTCTTGCAGTTAGGTCTTTAATCCATTTTAAGTTTATTTTTGTACATAGTGTGAGAAAACATTCTAATTTCATTCTTTTACACGTAACTGTCCAGTTCTCCCAACACCACTTACTGAAGAGACTGTCTTTTCTCCATTGTATATTCTTGCCTCCTTTGATGTAAATTAATTGGCCATGAGTGCATGGGTTTATTTCTGGGTTCTCTGTTCTGTTCCACTGATCTATGTGTCTGTGTACCAGTACCATGCTGTCCTGCTTACTGTAGCTCTGCAGTATAGTCTAAAGTTAGGGAGAGTGATACCTCCAGCTTCGTTCTCTTTTTCTCAAAATTGCTTCAGCAATTTGAGGTCTTTTGTGGTTCCATATGAATTTTAGGATTCTTTGTTCTACTGTGGGAAATGTCATGGCTATTTTAATAGGAATTGCATTAAATCTGTAGATTGGGGCTTCCCAGCGCAGTGGATAAGAATCCTCCTGCCAATTCAGGGGACACGGGTTCAAGCCCTGGTCCAGGAAGATCCCACATACTGCTGAGCAACTAAGCCCGTGTGCCACAACTACTGAGCCTGTGCTCTAGAGCCCGCGAGCCACAACTACTGAGCCCACGTGCCACAACTATTGAAGCCTGTGCACCTAGAGCCCGTACTCTGCAACAAGAGAAGCCACTGTAATGAGAAGCCCACACACCGCAACAAAGAGTAGCCCCCACTTGCCCCAACTAGAGAAAGCCCGCGCACAGCAACGAAGACCCAATGCAGCCAAAAATAAATAAATAAAATAAAAATTTTTTAAAAATCTGTAGATTGCTTTGGGTAGTATAGACATTTTAACAATATTAATTCTAACAATACAAGAATATAGGATATCTTTCCATTTCTTTGTATCATCTCCAATTTCCTTCATCAATGTTTTATAGTTTTCAGAGTATAGGTCTTTCACTTTCTAGGTTAAATTGATTCCTAGGTATTTTGTTCTTTTTGGGGCAACTGCTTTTTCGTTGTTTTTTGGTGTTTTTTTTTTCTTTGCTCTTGCTTTCCGATAGTTTATTATTAGTGTATAGAAAATCAACAGATTTCTGTATATTAATCTTGTATCCTGCAACTTTACTGAATTCATTAATTAGTTCTAATAGTTTTGAGGTGGAGACTTTAGGGTTTTCTATGTATAGTATCATGTCATCTTCAAATAGTGAGTTTTACTTCTTCCCTTCCAATTTGGATGCTTTTTATTGATATTTCTTTTTCTTCTCTGATTGTTGCTGTCAGAACTTCCAATACATTGTTAAATAGAAGTGGTGGAGAGTGGGCATCCTTGTCTTGTTCCTTATCTTAGAGGAAATGCTTTCAGCTTTTCACCACTGAGTATGATGTTAGTTGTGGGATTGTCATAAAGAGCCTTTATTATGTTGAGATATGTTCCCTCTATACCAACTATGATGACAGCTTTTTTTTTATCATGAACGGATACTGAATTCTGTCAAAGGATTTTTAATGCATCTATCGAGATGATTACATGATAGTGATCCTTCCTTTTGTTAAGATGGTGTGTATTACACTGATTTGTGAATACTGAACCATCCTTGCATCCCTGGAAAAAATACCAGTTGATCATGGTGTATGATCCTTTTTATGTATTGTTGGATTGAGTTTGCTAATATTTTGTTGAGAATTTTTGCATCTATATTTATCAAAGATGTTGGTCTGTAATTTTCTTTTTTTGTAGTGTCTTTGTCTGGTTTTGGTATCAGGGTCACGGTGGCCTCATAGGATGAATTTGGGAGTGTTGTTCTGTCCTCTTAAATTTTTTGGAATAGTTTGAGGATAGGTAGTAGCTCTTCTTATGTTTGGGAGAATTCTCCTTTGAAGACATCTGGTCCTGGGCTTTTGTTTGCTGGGAGCTTTTTTTTATTACAAATTCAATTTCACTACTAGCAATAGATCTGTTCAAATTGTCTGTCTCTTCCTGATTCATTTTTGGCAAGTTTTACGTTTCTAGAACTTTGTTAATTTCTTCTAGGTTGTCCAATTTGTTGGCATATAACTGTCTATAGTATTCTCTTATGATTTTTTGTATTTCTGTAGTATTGGTTGTTATTTCTCCTCTTTCATCTCTTATGTTGTTCATTTGGGTCCTCTCTCTTTCCTTCCTGATGAGTCTGGCTAAAGGCTTATCAATTTTGTTTATCATTTCAAAAAAACAGGTCTTGGTTTCATCTTTTCTTTTTTTTTTTTGGTCTATTTATTTCCTCTCTGATCATTATTATTTCCTTCCTTCTGCTCATTTTGGGCTTTGTTTGTTCTTCTTTTTCTAATTCCTTTAGAACGCTTAGGTTAAGTGTTTGAGATTTTTCTTGTTTCTTGAGGAAGGCATGTATCCCTATAACATCCCTTCTAGAACTACTTTTGCTGCATCCCACAGACTGTAGAAAGCTGTGCTTCTATTTTCATTTGTCTCGTGGTATTTTCTCATTTCCTCTTTGATTTCCTCATTGTCCCATTGGTTTTTTAGGAGTGTGTTGTTTACTCTCCATGTGTTTGTGCTTTTCCTGTTTTTTTCTGTAATTGATTTCTAGTTTCATACCACTGTGGTTGGAAAAAATGCTTGATATAATTTCTATCCTCTTAAATTTGTTGAAACTTCCTTTGTGCCCTAGCTTGTGATCTATCCTGGAGAACATTCCATGTGCACTTGAAAAGAATGTGTATTCTGGTCTTTTCAGATGCAATGTCCTTACTATTAAGTCCAACTGCTCTATTATGTCATTTAAGACCACTGTTGCCTTAATGATTTTCCATCTGATCTGTCCATTGATATATGGGGGGTGTTAAGGTCTCATACTATTATTGTATTATTGTCAGTTTCTCTCTTTATGTCTGTTAATATTTCCTTTATATATTTAGGTGCTCCTGTATTGGGTACATATATATTAACAAGTATAATATCCTCCTCTTGTATTGATCCCTTTGTCATATAAAATGCCCTTCTCTGTCTTTTTTTATAGCCTTTGTTTTAAAGTCTACTTTGTCTGATATGAGTGTTGCTACCCCTGCTTTCTTGTCATTTTCATTTGCATGAAATATCTTTTTCCATCCCCTCATTTTCAGTCGGTGTGTGTCTTTGGCTCTACAGTGCGTATCTTGTAGACAGCATGTACATGGGTCTTGTTTCTATATCCAATCAGGTACACTATGTCTTTTGATTGGAGCATTTAGCCCATTCACGTTTAAGGTAATTATTCACATGTATATTCTTATTGTTATTTTGTTAATTGTTTGGTGTTTTTTTAGGTCTTTCTTGCTCCTTTCTTCTTTTGTTCTCTTGTGATTTGATGACTATATTTAGTGTTATATTTGGATTCCTTTTTATTTTATGTGTGTACATCTATTATAGATTTTTGGTTTGTGGTTAGCATGAAGTTTTTATATAGCAATATATAAAATATGCTATAAATATCATATAATATATGATTGTTTTAAGTTGCCCATCTCTTAATTTCAAATGCATTTTAACAACTCTGCATTTGTACATCTAGTTGTTTTGTGTATCCCTTAAGGCCACTTGGTTTTTTAAGAGTATGTCATCTAATTTCCACATATTACTGAATCTTCCAGTTTTACTTCTGGTACTGATTTCTACTTTCATTCCACTGTGGTCAGAGAAGATACTTTGTATGATTTCAGTCTTTTTAAATGTACTGAGATTTGTTTTGTGGCCTAACATATTTTCTATCCTGGAGAATGTTCCATGTGCACTTGAGAAAAAATGTGTAGGCTGCTGTTGTTGAGTAGAGTGTTCTATAGATGTCTATTAGGTATCTATTTCCTTATTGGTCTTCTGTCTAGTTGTCAATCCATTAATGAAAGTGATATATTAAAGTCTCTATTATTGTAGAACTGGCTATTATTCCCTTCAGTTCTGTTGGTTTTGCTTCACATATTTTGGGGCTCTGTTGTTAGGTGTGTATATGTTTATAATTTTTATCACATTAATGGATTGACTCACTTATCAACACATAATGTCATTCTAAGTCTCCTGTAACAATTTTTGTCTTTAAGTTTATTTTGGTCTGATATTAGTAGAGCCACCCCAGCTCTCTTTTGGTTACTATTTGCATGTAATATCTTTTTCCATCCTTCCACTTTCAATCTATTTGTATCACTGGATCTAAAGTGAAGTCTACTGTAGACAGCACATATTTGGATAGTTTTTAATGCATTCTGTCTGTCCCTGCCTTTTTAAAATACATATATTTTCTTTTAATGTATTTTTATTGAATTTGTTACAATATTGCTTCTGTTTTTTATGTTTTGGTTTTGGGCCATGAGGCATGTGGGATCTTAGCTCCCTGACCAGGGATCGAACCCACACCCCCTGCAGTGGAAGGTGAAGTCTTAACCACTGGACCGCAAGGGAAGTCCTGTCTCTGCCTTTTAATTGGAGATTTTAATCCATATAATTTAAAGTGATTACTAATAAGGAAAGATTTACTTTTGCCATTTGCTGTTTGTTTTCCAGGTCTTACACCTGTTTTCTTCTCAATTCCTCCATCACTATCCTCTTTTGTGATTAACTGACTTTTTTTTTTAGTGTAACATTTTTATTACCTTCTCATTTTTTCCATATTTTTTTTAGTTTTTTCCTTAGTAGTTACCCTAGGAATTAGTTAATATCTTAACTTTATAACAAGTTTGAATACCAACTTCATATCAATAGTATAGAAACCTCTGCTCCTACACAGCCCTGCTGCCTCCTTATATTACTATTGTCACAAATTACATCTCTATGCATGTGTGCCCATTAACACAGATTTTAAATTATTGTTTTAAGCATTTCCCTTTTAAATCATATAGAAAAACAAAGGAGTTACAAACTAACAATGCAACACTACTGGCTTTTATACTTACCTATGTAGCTACCTTTACCTTTCTTCATTTCTTTTTAGAGTCTCAAGGCACTGTCTAATATCCTTTCATTTCAGCCTGGAGGACATCCTTTAGCATTTCTTACAGGGCAAGTCTACTAATGACAAATTCCTTGAGGTTTTGCTTATCTGGGAATGTTTCAGTCTCCAGTGACACTGTCCGTGGGGGAGTAAAGTGCCTCCCCAGGTGATCTGCTGCCATCAGTCACAGTTGAGAGACTAGATTCCCCCTTTGGTCTCTGCTGAAGCCATGTTTGCTGACTAGGAAAGCACCACTCTGGGCTGTCTACTGCTACCACATGAGGAACAAAATACCAGCCTCTCCAGTAGGTCTCTGCTGACATCAGAGGGGGGAGCATCCATGGTGTTTGGCTGGGGTACAGCAAGTATTGTTAAAAAGGTCTATATCCAGCTTAGCTACCTCCTTCCCAGTGCTTTGGCTGGGGAGTATATGTTTTTGTTTGCATCTGTCAGTGGTTCTGGGTTGCAGGCTCCTCCAGTGCCCAGTCCAGGATATATGAAAGATTTGTTAAAACTCAGGGGACTCACTACTATGCTATTCCTCAACTCCTGAGGCCCTAGTCAGCCTGCTTTCCTCTTTACATCTTTTGAAATCCTCTTTCTGCCATATTATGCCTAGAGTTTTTAGTTGTACTTAGCAGTGGGAGAGCAGGGAGAAATTAGTCTAAGCCATCTTGTCCTCAATTGTGTTTTGTGATGTTTCACCTATACTTGCAACAAAATTTTTCTTGGACCGAGGAATACAACACATAGTCAGAAACTTTAAGCACTAAAAGGATCTATCTAGTCTAATCTTCTCATTTTCTAGAAGAGATAGTAGGTCCGTCAGATAAATTTGCTTACTTCCCATAAAGCCATAGAGCTTCATAATAGTAAGGCTAAGAATAAGACCACAGACAGACACATTTGTATAATGCTGTACAGCTTTCATTACGTTCTTTCATCATCGCAGATGAAGATAAATCCTGGACCTAGATCTTCTTTCCTTAATCACTGAAACACTCACTAACATACTGTGATTTTCAGCTAATCTTCAGCATGCACCGTAGGACAGAAGAGAGTAACACTTTGGAAGAAAATGAAGATGGCATCTTAGGTGATATATGTTTGTAAATTCTCTTCAAAATAATTACTGAGTTTCTAATACATAAATACATAGAAGACTACCTCTTGACATATACTAAATTTATATTTTGATGAGCGAAAATCAGGATGCCGTATATACCTTGGAAAGCTTACAAATATGCTTCATCTACAAACCAATATATTATGGTGATTTAGTAACTAATGTACATTACATGACATCATCTGAACACATTATAGCAAAAGATCTCATGATATGTGATATACGCTCACAGGGTTCTAATTTAATAAAGAAAAAAGCCACAAAGTTTTAGAAGCAGTAACGTTTCTATGTTGTTTACATTTCAAGAATGTTTCTTGCTGTTTTCTTATAGATATTTGAAAATTGCCAGTGAGATAATACTTCATTTTACTCTCCTGAAAATGGATTTAGTATGCATGCTATACTTTAATCAAATTTACATTTTAAAAACATATTACATAACCCTGTAAGAGACTTACATAATCACTAGTAATGCCAAAAAAGAGAGAGAGCTCTAAAACTCTTAATGTCTCCCAGGAGAATTTACTATTTTGTATCATCAACTATATTAACTTAAGGAAAACAGTCTTGAAATGAAAAGATACTCATTTACAAGGACAATGTATTTTTTTTTTAAAAAAGCAAGGAGTATCAAATATTTCAGAACTTCAGGGCCTACAAACTGCCATTTGAGTTTAAGTGAGCCTCAGTCTTCCCTTGCAAATTAAATGAAGAGAGTATTTTATATCAACTTGTATCTAAGAAATCTGGCTTTGAAGTAAAGTGGCATGCCCAGCATATTCCTACTGGATTCAGTATAGCCTTAGAGACCTGATCCTAGCCAGATGGCAAAGTCAGATGACACATTAGCTGAATGGACTATGGATTCCTTTCAAGGCCATCTGTGTTCATGGCTAGTCCTTCACAACAGTACACAGAGGACTGGAGACACACAGCGACTAGTCATTCCAGCAAGACCTTCCCATCATGCCCCCTGACCCTGCTGAAATCAGTTATCACCAGAAGCCCGGGACCCCCAGGCCATTCATTGTGATCAGGGTCCCTGTCCCCACAGGGTCTGGATATATCCCCTAACCGGACTTCGTGTCTCCCACCTTCCCCAGCTTGAGAAAGCCTCCCACCGTGCCCTTTAAGAACTCACGGTGGAGCATCAACAGATCCCCTATATTCTCAACTTCTTCTTTGAACATTCCTTCCTCTCACCTTAATCCAGTGCCTCTCAATCCTGACTGCACTTCAGAATCACCTGGGAAGCTTCTACAAACTCCCAGCGCCCAGGCCTCAGTAGGTCGCAAGCTCCCCCAAACGACGCTGGTGTCCGCAAGGGTGAGCGCTGCTGTGCTGAGTGACACCCTGTGCTGTCCCCTCAGCAGCTGCTCCCCAGACAGAACTCTCTCATCAGGGGGCCTTTCCTCTCCCACAGCTCTGGCACCACCGGGACTAAACTGAGCAGGCTGGCTGCTCTTCACTGCCACCTCCAAACGTGAAATCTCTCTCGTCTAAAATCTCCTAGCTTTCCAAATTGCGGGCAGTTCCTCCAACACACAGGGACCTCTTGTACACCTGTTTCTTTGCATTTGCTTTTTCTCTACAGTAATGTTCTGAACCCCTGAGCCATTAAAAAGAAAAGTTCTCTTGTTTCTGTAAAACTCATTTCACTGGTAACCTTGGCCCTTGCATGAAGCCCTCTTGGTCTCTCTGAGCTTAGAAGTATTGCTAAAATGCTTCCTTCGTAGCGCTTTCATCCCACAATGCTATTGTAGTGCTCACTGCATTGCTCGCGAAGAGCACTTGCCGTTATAAAGTGAGAAATTAGTGGTATAAGTAGGAAAATTCGGAGCACATGAGTCTACAGGGAGCTGCAATTCATCAAATGTGGTGCTAACACAAAACTGAAAATATTATCCTTTGGACCAAAAAAAAAATCTCCTCTTTATTAAAGATAATTACACTGAAGCTGTGGCTCTATCACAATTGCTATAAGAAATCTGGCCCGAGATCAACACTATTAAAGGAATTTAGCTATTGAAGTACCACACAGGCCCCGAGCAGAAAACAGACCTACAGGACAAGCACCAACCCTGTGAATGGCATTTTACTCAGTTCATATGCACACAATGAGCTAATAAGTTTAACTAACTCTCATTTTAACACTGCTCCATATGAAACAGTTACCTCTAATTGCTTTTTAATCATTTACACTATGAATCAGTCTTTTAAAAAAAAAAAGTGTCACCTCTGGCCTCTAGCCTGAGACAAGATACTACACCCTGCTCTCTGGCCTGTCCACAGGAAAACGTGGGACCAAAACATTTGATTCTTTATATACTCACTTGGTCCTTCTTGATCTTACCTATATAGCATGAAAAATAAGATCAGTTTCTTTGAATTTATTCCTTTTCCTAACTCCAGGGCCCCATTTGTATAACTTAATCCAGATGTTCATACCATGGTGGTGCCTGGTCTAAGTAAGGGCCAGTGAGGCTGCATTTTATGCTGAAAACCTAAATCTCATCTCTCACTTGATAAAATTAGAGACAGACTTTTGGTGTATGTATGCATGTATCTATCTATCTATCTATCTATCTATCTATATATATAAACATATATATATATCTTTGTGCACGTATCTGCAACTGTACAAACTCTCTTACATACTTAAAAACTGATAGTGCATTACTGACTGGCCACATAGTTTTTTAAACAGTGTTCCTCTTGGGGGAATAAAATGTTTTCTTTATTATAATCTAGTCTTGCCCATTTATCAAGTTCTATAATATGAAAATGTTAAATCCAAAAACTTTTTATCTTAATCTCTTCTCAAAGCTACTAATAAATACAATGATTTTAATTATACCAGGCTTCCTGGTTTCTCCCCTAAGTACTACAGTTTAAGCCCTACAAAAGAAGTCTCTGTAGTTAAGTATATATATATATATTTCCAAAGTCACCTTGATTGTCCATATATACCAAAGAACAGTCAAAAAATTTTTAACATAGCAAAAGAATAACTCAGATTATTTAAGTTCTCTATAATAAAATTTGTTGCTTTTCTGTTCCTTCTTCCTCTCTCATGAGGAAGCAACGAAGAAAACACAACAAACCTAAAACACAACAATTTGAAATCCCAAGCTAATGTGTGGTAAATTTTCATTTTCACCTCTTCTAGGGAAACCTATTGGCATAAGATATAAAAATTTAACTTTAATCACATAATATACAGATGAGGTGACAGATTAAAGATGTTTGGAAATGTTCTTACCAATACCTTAAGGCTGGTGTATAATATAATCATGTGCTACGCCCTCAGGATATTAACAGTATTTTATAAATAAAGGGATGAATGGTCACAAGCTAGAAAGCTGCCAGCTTTAACAAAATTGAGCAGGTTGGGGCTTCCCTGGTGGCACAGTGGTTGAGAGTCCGCCTGCCGATGCAGGGGACACGGGTTCGTGCACCAGTCCAGGAAGATCCCACATGCCGCGGAGCGGCTGGGCTCGTGAGCCATGGCCGCTGAGCCTGCATGTCCAGAGCCTGTGCTCCGCAATGGGAGAGGCCACAATAGTGAGAGGCCCGCGTACCACAAAAAAAAAAAAAAATTGACCAGGTTGCTTTACTGTAGGACTTCAAAGCCCTTAATGAGCTGGCGTGCACTGCAAATCTCCCAGAGCAGGTACAGAGGCAGCAAATCTGTCTTACCATACAGCCCTATTAATATCTCCCAGGAGAAGGCTTCATCACAAGTAGTTTGGGAAAGACTGAAACATATAGGTGCTCCATACAGATGGTTAGGTGACTTTCTCCTGGGGCCAACAGTAGGAATTTGACACGGCACAAAGACTAAACACCACCATGTGTGGATCAGCCAGGACTTCCTCTGTTGACCGTGTGTGTCCCACGTACAGTGGGCGAGGAGGGGAGTGTAGGGGAGCGAAGTGGTGGAGGGCTCTTCTGCCTGCTTTTCATACACACCTGTTTCTATAGTCTGAAAACTCCATAGGTAGGCAGCTGAGCTGGAGGCTTGGGCTGAGTGCTAGGCTCACTGTTTACATTGTGATGGGAAATCTGATAGACAAACAAGCAGTCTCTTTCGTTAACAGTTGACTTCAGAATTCTCAGGTCCCCTCCAGCTCCTCAGTCACCAAGCCCCAGAGCAGGCAGGAAGCCCACCTAGAGCAGCTCAGATGAGGACTGCTGATAGCGGCAGCACGGTTCACAACCAGGAACTAACTACTGTCACTTGTGCAGCAGGAGAAACATAAGGAGGTTGGTCACAAAAGCCCTTTCAGACAAGTGTTCCAAGCATTCATCCAGGTGGCTCCCAAGTCCTGGTCTGAAACCAGCAGCTGGTAGATAAGCACCTCCGGAACGCCCACTAATGTTGCTGTGACAGGCTTGCTGTTGGTGTAAATCAGGAGCATCAGCTCATCTAGGTCCTCCTGGGGGACGTGGTGAAAGCCTCAACTGCCAGCGCAATGGCACCCTGTCTTCCTGTACACACGGATACTTTGACTCCAACAATGGGAAGGGGGAGGAAGCTTCAGGAGATGGACCTTGGCTCTACTGTTTACTAGCTATGTCACCTTGGGTAACTTGCTTAACCCCTGTATGCTTCAACTTCTTCAGCTGTTTTTTTTTGTTTTTTTTTTAAGGTTAATATTTATACCTACACTTCATAGGGTTTTTGTGAAGATTAAATAATGCATTGAAAGCACTTAGCACAAATGCGTGCTCTACTATAGATGCTCAGGAAACACAGCTAATAATTTAAATGAGTAGAAATCACAGCCAAGGAAGGGCAAAGATGGAACTAAAGCTTGACAGTAGTAAATAGCAGGGACTCAAACACTTGTTGACTGGTTAATTAATCTCTCGTAAAGCTAACGCTGGAATATTGAAAAAACGGTTCTGACTTATTTATATGTGGTCAGGAGGAAGAGGGGTTTAATTACCCTTCAAACTGAAGGAGGAAGCCCATGTCTCATGGTATTTGCATCTCGAGGTTGAGTGGACACTAAAGACCACCTAATTCTCTAAAAGAAGGACAAGCCAATGTTTAAAGTGGTTTCAGTGACTCAGCGAGTCCTGAGATGCACCATATGGAAACGTATGCTCTGAACTACCCAGAGCAATGAGGTAGAAACTGGGTCGCTTTATAGAGAAATTTCTCAACATTTCCTGCCCAAAGTCAGAGAGAGTCTTTAAAGATAGTTTCTTCCGGAGCAATTAATGAAAGGAAGGATCTGTAGCGCTCTTTACCACACTCCACGGATTTGCTGTTTGCTTCTCATTTTCAACTCTACAAAGAGTGTTCATGTAAAAGGCCATAGTAGCACATGGCAATAAGGCGGAATTGATTCACAGGTGAAACAGATTCGGGCGATACAGTCTCCCAACGCTGCTGATTCAGCTTTTTGTCCCAAAGGAAAATACCATCCTAAAAAAAGCACTGTGGGCGCACTAACTCCATGCTGAGGACCATTTATTTTTAGTTTATGCAGAATTAACACAGCTCCTAAAACACTGAGGAAAATATAGGCACTCAGACTGCACATACTACACAGAAAAGCCACGTTCCCCAGCACCAATCGAAGAGGCACCCCTTCTGCTCCTCTCTCTGTAATGAAAACCACATGCAACCCTCTACAGCCAAGACTGAACTGTTTCACACATTTGCTTGGTTGCTTATTGAGGAAACTGTCCCCTTTCCACATGAGGCTGGGGGCTGGCTGGATAGGAAGAAATTCAACCCCACTCTGCTCTCCCGGTCCAGTCCAGACATCATCTTGGGAACCTGACCAGCCAGTTCTGTGGTGATCAACCCTCGCAAAGGAACCACAGTGGGAGGACAACTGCCTACTGACAGTTCTCAGAAATCAACGTCGTCTCCTACCTGCGATGGACAAGGTCTCGGAGGAAGCGCAGGTGGTGGAGGTAACAATCCTGACTTAGAAGCTAAAAAGAAAAATACACACTGTTAAGGACCACCGAAAACAACACACAGCACTCTTCAACTTGTTAACTGGGAAGAGCTATCGCATTTAACAATTTAAAATTTTTAAAATCTATCTGAGGGCTTTTTTTTTCCTTAAAAAAAAAAGAGTACATGCTATTTCCAATTTCATTTTCCTCCTATCCAAAATCCAAATATCTATATAGGCTGTTGTGATTAAGACAGTGTTAAACAGTAAGGAAATGACACCCTTTGATCAAAAGACTGGAACCCAGCACAGGAAGGACAGTCAATCCCCAATTAATCTGATGTTAATTATTTAGTTTCAAATACTCTAGGCCCTTTGGCTCCTCTCCTATTTCTCCCAAGCTCTCAGCCATTACACTGCTCATTAGCTTGAGTTGGGAGCCAGAAATCCAGAATCCCAACAAGGCAGCACTGCTGCCCTGTGAGTGGGTCTGAGAGCAGTAGGAGAGGCTGCAAATGATGGACTAAAATGATATTTAGGGATTCTTCAAATATCTCAATTTCCTTTTCGCCCTCTGATCCTTATTATCAGGGATAATTAAGTCTGTTTCTAAAAAAATCTGGCCCCATTTGAAGCATCTTCTGAAAGAAAGTTTCATTCTAACTTTTTAAAAAATTTTTGTGAGATACAGAGAAAGCTGGAGTTAAGCCAAGAATGTCTGAGTTGTAATTTAACAGTGAAAACAAACATCTGCTATCGAATTATAAATAAGGCTCATGATCACACGCAAGAAATAAGTTTATCATCACACACTGGCCAAGTTAAACCACATTCTTTACAAACTCCTTAGAAAAGCACACCGTGCTCTATATACCTATATGCAGTTTATTTCCAAATCTGTAATATGTGGGCTAATATTTAAACAACTTTCTATGCCTTAAAAATAATTCATACCCTTTCTCCTGCTGCCAGGATAGGAACTCAGCTCTGTGTTTCCTTGGCAGATTGCAATTCCACTGGGCACGTAGATCTTGGGCTGCGGTTCGCCGCACACCCACTACACTCCAGGTGCCCAGGCAGGGCTCCTTACACCATCCACCATGTGGCTGACATGGTCTTGGTGCTCCAGCCTGCTGTGAGGCTTGAGGCTCCCAGGTAGGAGAGCCAAGTTCAGGACACTGGTCCACCAGGCCTCTCAGCGCCATGTAATATCAATCACCAAGAGCTCTCCCAGAGATCTTCGTCTCAACGCTAAGACCCAGCCCCACCCAATGGCCAGCAAGCTCCAGTGCTGGACGCCGCATGCCAAACAACTAGCAAGACAGGAACACAACCCCACCCCCTAGCAGAGAGGCTGCCTAAAATCATACTAAGTTCACAGACACCCGAAAACACACCACCGGATGCAGCCCTGCCCACCAGAAAGACAAGATCCAGCCTCACCCACCAGAACACAGGCACTAGTCCCCTCCACCAGCAAGCCTACACAACCCACAGAACCAACCTCAACCACTGGGGGCAGACACCAAAAACAACAGGAACTACAAACGTGCAGCCTGCGAAAAGGAGACCCCAAACACAGAAAGTTAAGCAAAATGAGAAAACAGAGAAACACACAGCAAATGAAAGAGCAAGGTAAACACCCATCAGACCAAACAAATGAACAGGAAATAGGCAGTCTACCTGAAAAAGAATTCAGAGGAATGATAGTAAAGATGATCCAAAGTCTTGGAAACAGAATGGAAAAAATATAAGAGACATTTAACAAGAACCTAGAAGAACTAAAGAGCAAACAAACAATGATGAACAACACAATAAATGAAATTAAAAATTCTCTAGAAGGAATCAAAAGCAGAATAACTGAGGCAGAAGAACGGATAAGTGACCTGGAAGATAAAATAGTGGAAAAAAATACCACAGACCAGAATAAAGAAAAAAAAAAAGAAAAGAATTGAGGAGAGTCTCACAGACCTCTGGGGCAACATTAAACGCACCAACATTCGAATTATAGGGGTGCCAGAATTAGAAGAGAAAAGGAAAGGGACTGAGAAAATATTTGAAGAGATTACAGTTGAAAACTTCCCTAATATGGGAAAGGAAACGGCCAATCAAATCCAGGAAGCACAGACAGTTGCACACAGGATAAATCCAAGAGGAAACATGCCAACACACATACTAATCAAACTATCAAAAATTAAATACATGGGCTCCCCGGGTGGCACAGTGGTTAAGAATCTGCCTGCCAATGCAAGGAACACGGGTTTGAGCCCTGGCCTGGGAAGATCCCACATGCCGCGGAGCAAATAAGCCCATGCACAACTACTGAAGACTGTGTGCCTAGAGCCCGTGCTCTGCAAAATGAGAAGCCACGACAATGAGAATCCCATGCGCCGCAAAGAAGAGTAGCCCCCGCTCACTACAACTAGAGGAAACCCGCACACAGCAATGAGGACCCAAGAGAGCCAAAAATAAATAAATAAATACATTTATTTTTTTTAATTAAGTACAAAGAAAAAATATTAAAAACAGCAAGGGAAAAACAACAAATAAAATACAAGGGAATCCCCATAAGGTTAACAGCTGATCTTCCAGCAGAAACTCTGCAAGCCAGAAGGGACTGGCAGGACATATTTAAAGTGATGAAAGGGAAAAAACTACAAGCAAGATTACTCTACCCAGCAAGGTTCTCATTCAGACTCCATGGAGAAATTAAAACCTTTACAGACAAGCAAAACCTAAGAGAATTCAGCACCACCAAACCAGCTTTACAACAAATGCTAAAGGAACTTCTCTAGGCAGGAAGCACAAGAGAAGGAAAAGACCTATAATAACAAGCCCAAAACAATTAAGAAAATGGGAATAGGACCATACATATCAATAATTACCTTAAATGTAAAGGGATTAAATGCTCCAACCAAAAGACTGGCTGAATGCATACAAAAACGAGACCCATATATATGCTACCTACAAGAGACCCACTTCAGACCTTGGGACACATACAGACTGAAAGTGAGGGGATGGAAAAAGATATTCCATGCAAATGGAAATCAAAAGAAAGCTGGAGTAGCAAATACTCATATCAGATAAAATAGACTTTAAAATATGAATGTTACAAGAGACAAGGAAGGACACTGCATAATGATCAAGGGATCAATCCAAGGAGAAGATATAACAATTGTAAATATTTATGCACCCAACATAGGAGCACCTCAATACATAAGGCAAATACTAACAGCCATAAAAGGGGAAATCAACAGAAACACATTCATAGTAGGGGACTTTAACACCCCACTTTCACCATGGACAGATCATGCAAAATGAAAACAAATAAGGAAACACAAGCTTTAAATGACACAATAGACCAGATATATTTAATTGATATTTATAGGACAGTCCATTCAAAAACAACAGAATACACTTTCTTTTCAAGTGCTCATGGAACATTCTCCAGGATAGATCATACCTTGGGTCACAAATCAAGCCTTGGTCAATTTAAGAAAATTGAAATCCTATCAAGTATCTTTTCGGACCACAACGCTATGAGACTAGATATCAATTACAGGAAAAAATCACAAACACATGGAGGCTAAACAATAAACCTAGAAACAAATGACAATGATAACATGACGACCCAAAACCTATGGGATGCAACAAAAGCAGTTCTAAGAGGGAAGTTTCGAGCAATACAATCCTATCTCAAGACACAAGAAATATCTCAAATAAACAAGCTAACCTTACACCTAAAACAATTAGAGAAAGAAGAACAAAAAACCCCAAAGTTAGCAGAAGGAAAGAAATCATAAAGATCAGATCAGAAATAAATGAAAAAGAAATGAAAAAAACAATAGCAAAGATCAATAAAACTAAAAGCTGGTTCTTTGAGAAGATAAACAAAATTCATAAACCATTAGCCAGACTCATCAAGACAAAAAGGGAGAGGACTCAAATCAACAGAATTAGAAATGAAAAAGGAGAAGTAACAACTGACACTGCAAAAATACAAAGGATCATGAGAGATTACTACAAGCAACAATATGCCAATAAAAAGGACAACGAGGAAGAAATGGACAAATTCTTAGGAAAGCACAATCTTCCGAGACTGAACCAGGAAGAAATAGAAAATATAAACAGACTAATCACAATCACTGAAGTTGAAACTGTGATTAAAAATCTTCCAGCAAACAAAAGCCCAGAACCAGATGGCTTCACAGGCGAATTCTATCAAACATTTAGAGAAGAGCTCATACCTATCCTTCTCAAGCTCTTCCAAAATATAGCAGAGGGAGGAAAAATCCCAAACTCATTCTACGAGGCCACCATCACCCTGATACCAAAACCAGACAAAGATGTCACAAAGAAGAAAACTACAAGCCAGGGCTTCCCTGGTGGCGCAGTGGTTGGGAGTCCGCCTGCCGATGCAGGGGACATGGGTTTGTTCCCTGGTCCAGGAGGATCCCACATGCCGCGGAGCGGCTGGGCCCGTGAGCCATGGCCGCTAAGCCTGCGCGTCCGGAGCCTGTGCTCCGCAATGGGAGAGGCCACGACAGTGAGAGGCCCATGTTCCGCAAAAAAAAAAAAAAATTTTTTAAAACTACAAGCCAGGGGGCTTCCCTGGTGGCGCAGTGGTGGAGAGTCCGCCTGCCGATGCAGGGGACATGGGTTCGTGCCCCGGTCCGGGAAGATCCCACGTGCCGCGGAGCGGCTGGGCCCGTGAGCCATGGCTGTTGAGCCTGCGCGTCCGGAGCCTGTGCTCCGCAACGGGAGAGGCCACAGCGGTGAGAGGCCCGCGTACCTCAAAAAAAAAAAAAAAAAAAAAAAAAAAAAAAAAACTACAAGCCAATATCAGTGATGAACATAGATGCAAAAATCCTCAACAAAATACTAGCAAACAGAATCCAACAACACATTAAAAGGATCATACGCCATGATCCAGTGGGGTATATCCCAGGAATGCAAGGATTTTTCAATATACGCAAATCAATCAATGATACACCATATTAACAAACTGAAGGATAAAAACCATATGATCATCTCAGGAGACGCAGAAAAAACTTTTGACAAAATTCAAGACCCACAGGCTTCCCTGGTGGCACAGTCGTTGAGAGTCCACCTGCCGGTGCAGGGAACACAGGTTCGTACCCCGGTCCGTGAAGATCCCACATGCCGCGAAGCAGCTGAGCCCGTGAGCCATGGCCACTTAGCCTGCATGTCTGGAGCCTGTGCTCCGCAACAGGAGAGGCCACAACGGTGAGAGGCCCGCGTACAAAAAAAAAAAAAAATTCAACACCCATTTATGATAAAAGTGCTCCAGAAAGTAGGCATAGAGGGAACTTACCTCAACATAATAAAGGCCAGGGCTTCCCTGGTGGGGCAGTGGTTGAGGGTCCACCTGCCGATGGGGGGGACACAGCTTCGTGCCCCGGTCCGGGAAGATCCCACATGCCGCGGAGCGGCTGGGCCCGTGAGCCATGGCCGCTGAGCCTGTGCGTCCGGAGCCTGTGCTCCGCAATGGGAGAGGCCACAACAGTGAGAGGCCCACGTACCGCAAAAAAATAAAAAATAAAGGCCATATATGACAAACCCACAGCCAACAAAATTCTCAATGGTGAGAAACTGAAACCATTTCCACTAAGATCAGGAACAAGACAAGGTTGCCCACTGTCACCACTGTCGTTCAACATAGTTATGGAAGTTTTAGCCACAGCAATCAGAGAAGAAAAAGAAATAAAAGGAATCCACATCGGAAAAGAAGAAGTAAAACTGTCACTGTCTGCAGATGACATGATACTTATAAATAGAGAATCCTAAAGATGCTACCAGAAAACTACTAGAGGTAATCAATGAATTTGGTAAAGTAGCAGGATACAAAATTAATGCACAGAAATCTCTTGCATTCCTATACACTAGTGATGAAATATCCGAAAGAGAAATTAAGGAAACACTTCCCTTTACCACTGCAACAAAAAGAATAAAATACCTAGGAATAAACCTACCTAAGGAGACAAAAGACCTGTATGCAGAAAACTATAAGACACTGATGAAAGACACTGAAGATGATACAAACAGATGGAGAGACTTATCATGTTCTCAGATTGGAAGAATCAACATTGAGAAAATGACTATACTACCCAAAGCAATCTACAGATTCAATGCAATCCCTATTAAACGAACAATGGCATTTTTCACAAAACTAGAACAAAAAATTTCACAATTTGTATGGAAACACCAAAGACCCCGAAGAGCCAAAGCAATCTTGATAACGAAAAACGGAGCTGGAGGAATCAGGCTCCCTGACTTCAGACTATACTACAAAGCTACAGTAATCAAGACAGTATGGTACTGGCACAAAAACAGAAAGATAGATCAATGGAACAGGACAGAAAGCCCAGAGGTAAACCCACGCACATATGGTCACCTTATTTTGACAAAGAAGGCTAGAATATACAATGGAGAAAAGACAGCCTCTTCAATAAGTGGTGCTGGGAAAACTGGACAGCTATATTAAAAGAATGAAATTAGAATACTCCCTAATACTGTATATAAAAATAAACTCAAAATGGATTAAAGACCTAAATGTAAGGCCAGACACTATAAAATCCTTAGAGGAAAACATAGGCAGAACACTCTATGACATAAATCACAGCAAGGTCCTTTTTGACCCACCTCCTAGAGAAATGGAAATAAAAACAAAAATAAACAAATGGGGCCTAATGAAACTTAAAAGCTTTTGCACAGCAAAGGAAACCATAAACAAGACGAAAGGACAACCCTCAGAATGGGAGAAAATATATGCAAACGAACCAACTGACAAAGGATTAATCTCCAAAATACACAAGCAGCTCATGCAGCTCAATATCAAAAAAACAAACAACCCAATCCAAAAATGGGCAGAAGACCTAAACAGACATTCCTCCAAAGAAGATATACAGATTGCCAACAAACACATGAAAGGATGCTCAACATCACTAATTATTAGAGAAATGTAAATCAACCACAATGAGGTATCACCTCACACTGGTCAGAATGGCCATCATCAAAAAATCTACAAACAATAAATGCTGGAGAGGGTGTGGAGAAAGGGGAACCCTCTTGCACTGTTGGTGGGAATGTAAATTTATACAGCCACTATGGAAAACAGTATGGAGATTCCTTAAAAAACTAAAAATAAGGGACTACCCTGGTGGCACAGTGGTTAAGAATCTGCCTGCCAATGCAGGGGACACAAGTTCAAGCCCTGGTCATGAAGATACTACATGCCACGGAGCAACTAAGCCCATGCGCCACAACTACTGAGCCTGTGCTCTAGAGCCCATGAGCCACAACTACTGAGCCCATGCGCCACAGTACTGAAGGCTACGCACCTAGAGCCTGTGCTCTGCAACGAGAGAAGCTACTGCATTGAGAAGCCCGTGCACCACAACTAAGAGTAGCCTCCGCTCACTGCAACTAGAGAAAGCCCACACACAGCAACAAAGACTCAATGCAGCCAAAAATAAATTAATTAATTGAAAAACAAAACAAACAAACAAAAAACCTAAAAACAGAACTACCATATGATCCAGCAATCCCACTACTGGGCATATACCCTGAGAAAACCATAATTCAAAAAGAGTCATGTACCACAATGTTCACTGCAGCTCTATTTACAATAGCCAGGATCTGGAAGCAACCTAAGTGTCTATTGACAGATGAATGGATAAAGAAGATGTGGCACATATATACAATGGAATATTACTCGGCCATAAAAAGAAATAAAATTGAGTTATTTGTAGTGAGGTGGATGGACCTAGAGTCTGTCATACAGAGCGAAGTAAGTCAGAAAGAGAAAAACAAATACCATATGCTAACACATATATATGGAATCTAAAAAAAAAATGGTTCTGAAGAACCTAGGGGCAGGACAGGAATAAAGATGCAGACACAGAGAATGGACTTGAGGACACGGGGAGTGGGAAGGGTAAGCTGGGACAAAGTGAGAGAGTGGCATGGACATATATACACTACCAAATGTAAAACTGATAGCTAGTGGCAAGCAGCTGCATCACACAGGGAGATCAGCTCAGTGCTTTGTGACCACCTAGAGGGGTGGGATAGGGAGGGTGGGAGGCAGATGCAAGAGGGAGGGGATATGGGGATATATGTATACATATAGCTGATTGTTATACAGCAGAAACTAACACAGCATTGTAAAGCAATTATTCTCCAATAAAGATGTTAAGAAAATAATTATTCAGATAACAAAAAAATAAAATAAAATAAATCATAGCAATGTGCCAAGAACATAAAGGTTTTTGCGTATCACTTTTGATTTGACCCAGCTAGCTCAGACAAGCTAGAAGGTGGAGCTCAGGGCTTTCCACAAAGGTAACTCAGAGTAATTTCATAGAGATTTTCCTCCTGAGCCAGTGCATGGATGTGGTACAACCATGTTGGCCCATCAGTGATTTCTCTCAATCTGTCTTTCATTAACATTTATGAAACACATCAGTGAGTCAAAACTCCGGAGGTGGTGAGACCTTGAACAGCCTTCGGTAACAAAGCATGTAGCAAGAGAGAATGACAAAAGCCTCAGGAATTATCCACCTCAGGGCCCCCACTCTATAGGTCCTCATGGATTGGGCCTTTAAATTAAGGGTTACTTTAAAAATAAAATGAAAAAACCAACAAAACACAAAATTTGTGCTTGCTTTTAAAGGAGAGGTCTTGCACCAGAATGAAGTGTATGTTACAACAACCATTCAGGGCTTTCCTGGTGGCGCAGTGGTTGAAAGTCCGCCTGCTGCTGCAGGAGACACGGGTTCGTGCCCCGGTCCGGGAGGATCCCACCTGCCGAGGAGCGGCTGGGCCCGTGAGCCACGGCCGCTGAGCCTGCGCGTCCGGAGCCTGTGCTCCGCAACGGGAGAGGCCACAACGGTGAGAGGCCCGCGTACTGCAAAAAAAAAAAAAAAGAAAGAAAGAAAAAAATGAGGAAAGTAATGAAAAGTAAAGAAAGTTAACTGATAGGGGATCCTATTTCCCATCCTTCAGGAGAAGGGCGTAGACCCTTGAAGATCTGGTTCCAGCTACACCTCATGCTGTTTTGGGCTTCAGGATCCCTGCCCCTGTGGTCCCTTCTGCCTCTAATTCACCTGGATAACTCAGAATATAGTAAGTGACCAACAAATATTTGTTTGAACTAACATAAGAAAGAACTATACTATTATGCTACATTTTTAAAAAGCTGACTGAAGGAGTTTAGGAGCAGTTAGATTCTCAGATTTTTCTCACACATTCTGCACAGTTTCAGCCTTTCTCCCACTCCAGAAAAATGCTAGAAATATTTTCTTCCCCCGGGAGGACACAAGGCCCAGGTGAAGGCACAGGGGCCACACTGAAAACAGTAAATGTAGGACTCTGGACGCTGAGACACTTCCAGCCCTCTCCCTATCTGCTCCCAGACTATTTTACCCAGAGACTAGAAAACTGCTCCAGGGAATTGGACCAGCCAAGATGGAGGATCTAGATATCAACATCAAGAGATCTCCAAGAAGATGGTTCAGCCAGATCATTCTACCATGAAGCCCACGCATGGCAAGTCCCATCCACTTACTCATGAATTCCAATCAGCTTTTTAGCCCCCATTCTTAAATATAAGCAGGTGATGAACTACCACCAGATATCTGCAGAAAATTTTCTAACCTAAGACAGAGCAATAAAAATAGAAAACAGTTGGCCTCAAAGAAACAGATTAGATCTATACAAGGAGAAAAAATTTTAATGTTATTAATATCATCAGAATGATTATTCGGTTTAATCCAGAAATATTTAAACATTTACTATGTCCCAGGCACTGTTTAAGGCGCTGGGAAAATATCAGTGGGAAAAAAATACACAGGAAAAAAAGTCTTATCCGCATGAAGTTTATATTTCATTGATAAGACAGATAATGGGGTAGGAGTGAGGGATGAAATTTTTAATACAGTCAACAGGGAAAGCCTCAATAAGAGATAAAAAATGTTATTTGCAAAGATGAAATAATGGGATGTTACTGAAAACAGAATATTCAAAAAATTAAAAAGAGCGCTTGGAAATTAAAAACATGACAGCAGAAGAGGAAAAGCTTAATAGAAAGGTTCAAAGTCTAAGGAAATCTCAAAGAAAGTAGGGAAATATCCAAACAAAAGTTCCACAAAAAGAAATAGAGAAAATAGTAATAAAACAATTAACTAGTTCAAGAAAACTTCCCAGAAATGAAGAATATAAGTTTCTAAATTAAAAGAGCTCACGGAGGGACTTCCCAGGTGGTGCAGTGGTTAAGAATCTGCCTGCCAATGCAGGGGACATGGGTTCGAGCCCTGGTCTGGAAAGATCCCACATGCTGCGGAGCACCTAAGCCCATGCGCCACAACTAATGAGCCTGCGCTCTAGAGCCTGCGAGCCACAACGACTGAAGCCCACATGCCTAGAGTCCTTGCTAGAGAAGCCACTGCAATGAGAAGCCCGCGCACCGCAACAAGGAGTAGCCCCCACTCGCCACAACTAGAGAAAGCCCGTGCGCAGCAACGAAGACCAAACGCAGCCAAAAATAAATTAATTAAAAAAAAGAGTCACTGTTTTTGAAAAAAATAAAATAAAAGAGCCCACTGAGTACCCAGGACGGTGGAAGAAAACAGACCCATGGCACAGCACATCAACGTGAAATTTCAAAAAACTGGAGTTAGAAGATTCTACTATTTTCCACCGGGGGTGGGAGAGGAGGGAAGGCTACATACAAAGGATCAGATGTCCAAATGGTTTTAGATTTCTTATTATACCACTGGAAGCTAGAATTCATTGGAGCAGTACCATCAAAATTCTGAAGAAATCTGATTTCCAACCTATGATTATATACCCGAACTAGCAGCCTGCGTGATGGTTCAATTAAAGACATTTTTAGACATTCAAGGTCTCAAATTGAGCACCATGTACCCTTTCCAGGAAAGCTACTCAAGGATGTGCTCTACCAAGACAAGAGTAAACCAAGAAAGAGTAAGACATGAGGTACAGGATGAAGGAGATCCAACATGGGAGAAATAGGAAGGGGATCCTTGGATGACAGTATAGGAGAAGCCATGATGAAAACTACATACCAGGCATAGAACACAATCATTTTAGATTTCCTCAAAAAGATGAAACTAATACCTGATGTTTCAGAATTTCATAAGAGTAACCTGAGAAAACTGAGGGAGTCTACAGTTGATTCAGGGGCAAGTACACTAAAAAGAAACATGATTATTCACTCCAAAGCAAACAAAAATCTGTGCAGTAGGAAAAGTGAAAAATTTTCTATATGACTACATAGCCATAGTAATAATATAAACACTTAATATTAATCTAACCAAAATGATAATACTATATTGGGGTGGAAGAGGGGAAAGGTGACAGGGGAGGGAAGACAGTAAATGATGACTAAAACTGTAAAGTCAATGAGAGGTTATACAAGTATCTTATTTTGAAATATGAAGGAAATATCAAAATAAGCAACATTAAAAACTCTGTAGCAGGGCCTTCCCTGGTGGCGCAGTGGTTGAGAGTCCACCTGTCGATGCAGGGGACACGGGTTCATGCCCTGGTCTGGGAAAGATCCCACGTGCCGCGGAGCGGCTGGGCCCGTGAGCCATGGCCGCTGAGCCTGCGCGTCCGGAGCCTGTGCTCTGCAACGGGAGAGGCCACAACAGAGGGAGGCCCGCGTACCGCAAAAAAAATAACAACTCTGTAGCAGAGTGCATTCTCCCAAGTCTTGAGGTAAATCAATGGCCTCAGAGGAACTTCCCACACTTCAGTTTGTCCCGTCAGTTCACCACGGAGCCCTGGCCTTCAACGCCATGGTATCAGGATATCAGCTGTGATTACTCACTTTTGCAGCTTCTTCCCCCTCTTTCCAGAAGTCATGTCCACTGACCTTCAATCAAGAGAAGGGAAAACTAAGAGTTCCCACTCATTTCACTTCACTTCAGATTTGGAGCATCAGTAAGAAATCTCAAGACTAAAAGATCCCACATGCTGCAATGGAGATCCCACACAGGGCAACAAAGGTCCCCCATGCTGCAACTAAGACCTGGCGCAGCTAAATAAATAAATAAATATTTTAAAAGAAAGAAATCTTAAGATCTGCCTACTCACACACATGGCTCCTGGAAGGAGGCAGGCAGAGCCAAGAGTGCACCGCCAAGCCTCAGTTTTTCCCTTAGCTGCTACCCTTTCCCCCCAAAATGGCACTAGCTCATGCATCTTTCCTTGTTTGCTTGTTGCTGAGAAACTTCTTCCATGTGTTTATGATTCTGTGTTCATTTCCTTTAATGGCAGGAGATATTAATCTAGCTTCATTCTTCCAATTTTATGTCTAATTCATCTTTTGGTCTCCCGTGGCGCCTAAGCACACTACCTTGTGTTTAGTAAGTACACAGTGGGTGAATAACTGGAATTTAATTTAGTGAAAAGTCTTTCTTATAATATTTTCAGCCCATTCATGACCTTAAATTAGATTCAAATATTTTATCCAGCATGCTCTAATCACTTTTTTAAAAAAAGTACACCTTCAAGCAAAGTGAAATTGAAAATGTACTTCAGCTGAATAATCTCGTGTACACATGCAAAAGATGACAATATACCTGTTAATAGTACCACCTGCTTTCCCAGAAAGGAAGAGGAGAGAAAAGAGGGGAGGTGAACACATTTTCTGCATACATTAAAAGCAACCGTACCCGTGAAGCAATTACAGGTTTATTCCTAAAGTCTTAACAGTTAATAAGATGGGACACCAGATATCAGTAAGGCTTTGTCAAATAAGTGTCTATCAACAAATAAACGGATAAAGATGTGGTATGTATATATACAAAATGGAATAGTACTTAGCCATAAAAAAGAACAAAATGTTGCCATTTGCAGCACCATGGATGAACCTGGAGGGTACTATGCTCAGTTAAGTCAGAGAACAGTCAGCACTGCATGTTTTCACTTGTATGTGGAATCTAAAAAATGAAATAAGTGAATGAATATAACAAAATAGAAACAGAATCATAGATACAGAGAACAAATTAGCGGTTACCAGTGGGGAGAGGGCTGAAGGGAAGGGCATGATAGGGGAAGGGGATTAAGAGATATAGACTACTTAGGTATAAAATAAATAAGACACAAGGATGTAATGTACAGCACAGGGAATACAACCAATATTTTATAATAACTTTAACTGGAGTATAATCTACAAAAATATCGAATCACTATGATGTACACTTGAAAGTAATACAACACTGTAAATAAACTATACTTGATTTAAAAATTTTTTGTAAGTGTAATCAGGGAAAAAGTAATAAATACCCATAACTTGAAAAATAGATTAAAAACTTCATAAAAGAAACTACCATTTAATCCTAAATTCAGAAAACACAGTAATAATTTCCAGTGTTTATTAAATTTATTGAAAGATATGCATCTTCTGACACTGATCTGCTGAATCTCAGCTTCTTAGTATCTTTATCCAAAACACTAAGCTCTAAAATTTTTTATCCTCTTACTACATTATGCTTAGAAATTTCCCAACAAAATATTATTCATTTATATTACTGCCTATTTACTAATTTCCTTCAGATTTTTACAAAGCCCCAAATCAATGACTAAATGAAAACATGTTCCAATTTACTGAGTGGAAATAAAGCAGCAGATGTAGCAACCGAAAGCTTCAAGGAACAGAAAGCCGATTCTTTGGGGGAATAAAACTTGGAATAACTTCAGCTGTGGAAAAGGGCTCCCATTCCCCCAAACTAGGAATATTTTATGAAAAAAATAAAAGCATTCAAATGCCAAAGGAAAAAAACACCCTTAAAGGATGGAAAATGTTGAAAGAAGCCTGCCTGTGGGACCTACACTTTTAAGTATCAACCAAGTAGAGAGTTGGCCATATGCAAAACTTCAAGGATTTCATCAGTAAGGATCATTCTTCTTCTTGGCAAGTTTATAAAAATGGCTATTTCTTTGTAAAAGAAATTGTTCTTTCTTTCTCTCTTTTTTTTTTTTTAGAATATTTATTTATTTATTTGGTTGCACTGGGTCTTAGTTGCAGCTTGCCAGCTCCTTAGTTGCAGCACATGGTCTCCTTAGTTGTGCCATGCGAACTCTTAGTTGCAGCATGCATGTGGGATCTAGTTCCCTGACCAGGGATTGAACCCAGGCCCCCTGAATTGAGAGTGTGGAGTCTTACCCACTGCGCCACCAGGGAAGTCCCCTTTCTCTCCTTTCTAATCACAAAAGCATGTGTGAGCCTCTGCCTGCCCCCTGATCACCCAGTTACACATAGTGATGGGTTCACTACGTCATATACACCTATATATATATATATATATATATATATATATATATATATATATATATATATGATGAAGTGTGTGCCAGGAGTACCTTTCCAACAATACCTGCCTTGATCCCCTGATAATGACCAACTTACCCTAAAAAGAATAAAAGATCATTAAATTCTCTGTTAAGCGGAATAATTTTTTCACCAGTTAAAAGAAATGTACTTACATATGCCTTGGAACTGTTCAAGAAGGAAAATACTAATGATTGCGTTTGGAAAAGTATTGAAATCAAATTCCATTCTTTCACTTTACAGATGAGAAAATTAAAGCCTGGGGCAGTAGAATGACATCATCAAGGTCACAAGGCTACTGTGATGCAGCAATCAGTATCACATTTTGAACCTATAGGACAAGTAGTGGTAAACAGCAGAAGAGGGCACTGAGATGGGAGATAAGCAGCTGCAAAGGGGTTATTCTATACCCAGAGAATAAGTATGTCAGAAGGCTATAAATCAAGAATACTGAAACTAAAGGATGCTTCTGCATATGCTACACACCACAAACTCATTTAAGTAAGATGCTAAACACTACCTAAAAATGTGCCACTGCAGCAAATATTTAGCCTTCTGATTCATATGAATGCCTCTTCGCAAGCCTACATGTAACTCCCCTGCTTTAGAAAATATTCAGTGTAGTAATGGCATACGGACATACAGATCAATGAAACAGAATGGAGGGTTGCGAAATAAACCCTTATATTTACAATCAAGTGATTTTCGACCAAGATGCCAAGGCAATTCAATAGGGAAAGGGGAGTATTTTTTCAACATACAGCACTGGGACACGTGGATATCTACATATAAACAGAGGAACTTAGACCCTTACCTCACACTATACACAAAAATTAAATCAAAATGGATTAGAGATGTGAATGTAAGAGCTAAAATTATAACACCTTTAGAAGCAAACAGGAGAAGATCTTCAAGACCTTGTGTTGAGCAAAGATTTCTTAGCTGTGACACCAAAAGCATGATCCAATCAGGAAAAAATTCATAACTTGCATTTCATCAAAATTCAAAACTTTTCTGCTTCAAAAGACACGGTTAAGAAAATGAAAAGACAAGGCACAGACTGGGGAGAAATCTTTGCAAGTCACATGTCTGATAAAAGACTTGTGTCCAGAATATACAAAGAACTCCAGAGTATACAACTCAACAATAAGAAGACAAACACCCAATTTAAAAGTGAGCAAATGATTTGAGTAGATATTTCACCAAAGAAGATATAGGAATCACTAATAAGCACATGAAAAGATACTCAATATCATTAGCCATCAAGGAAATGCAAATAAAAACCACAGTGAAATACCATGTCATACTTACTAGGATGGCTATAACAAAAAAGATAATAATAAGTGTGGGTGAATATGTTAAGAAATAGTAAGCATTGCTGGTTGGAATGTAAAATGGTACATGAACTTTAAAAACTAGTTTGGCAGTTTCTTTAAAAGTTAAATTTAGGGACTTCCTTGGTGGTCCAATGGTTAAGACTCTGAGCTTCCAATGCAGGGGGCGTGGGTTCGATCCCTGGTCAGGGAACTAAGATCCCACATGCTACTCGGAGAGGCCAAAAAAAAAAAAAGTTAAATATAAATGTACCATACACCCAGCAATTCCACTCCTAGGTATCTTGCCAAAAGAAATGACAACGTATGTTCACACAAGATTTTCATATATTTAAGTCCTGACATCATTACTCATAATAGGCAAAAAGGAAAATCAACTCAGATGTCCACTGAACTGAAGAATGGATAGACAAAATGGTGTAGCCATACAATGGAATACTATTCAGCAATAAAAAGAAATGAAATACTGATACATGCTACAACATGGATGAACCTCAAAAACATTATACAAAGTAAAGGAAGCCAGACACAAAAAATCCCATATTGTATGATTCTATTTATTATGAAATGTCCAGAAAAGGCAACTCTACAGAAACAGAAAGTAGATTAGTAGTTGTCTGGGGCTGGGCATTGAGATTAACTCTAAGGCATGAAGGGATGTTACTGGGGTGCTGAAAATGTTCTAAAACTGGAATATGGTGACAGTAGCAAAATTTCATAAATTTACTAGAGATCATTGAGTTGTTCACTTAAAATGTATGAACTTTATGGTCTGCAAATTATACCTCAATAGTTGTTTTCTTTAAATTGAAGTTGATTTACAATGTTGTGTTAGTTTCCAGTGTATAGCAAAGTGATTCACTTTTTTTTATAGATAAAGATATATATTGTTTTTCAGATTCTTTCCCATTATAGGTTATTACAAGATATTGAATATAGTTCCCTGTGCTATGCAGTAGGATCTTGTGGTTTATTCAATATATTTTTTTAAAGCTACGCATGGAGAAAAAGTATAATCATATGCGAATACAGGTGAAGCAAGATGGGTGAAACACAGTGATAATTATTGAAGCTACGGGTTCAGCATTCTATTCCTTTTCTCTCTCTCACAGACACACATAAGGTTTTTTTTTTTTTTTTTTAAACATCTTTATTGGGGTATAATTGCTTTACAATGGTGTGTTAGTTTCTGCTTTATAACAAAGTGAATCAGCTATACATATACATATGTTCCCATATGTCTTCCCTCTTGCGTCTCCCTCCCTCCCAACACACATAAGGTTTTTGATAATAACTTAATTTTTTAATCATTAAAAGAACAGATATATTCCTAACATCTCCAAGTACTTATGAAGGCAAAACTTCCTTTCCTGTCTCCCTGAAGTACCTCAGGGAAATCTGTCCAACACTGTAAATCACGTAGAAGGAAACAGGAAAATGATATTAGTTTCTTGCATATAGAGGGCAACAAATTTATTCTTTAATATATTATTTAACTTTAGATATTAATTAGTGTTATTACCCACAGAAAAATCGTAAGGCATGCCTCCCAAATTAAATTAATATAGATTGCTTTCGCTGACACCAAATCTGCTGCAACAAAGATCTGAACAAAGATTTCCCATCTTCAAAGGATTCTGATGGAGAACAAAACAATTACATTCTCTGGATCTCAGTCTCCTAGCCTGTAATATGTGAGAGTTGGCCAAGATGACAAGAGAACTCCAGTTCTCTTTTAGCACTGACTTTCTATGATTCTAGAACTTATTTGCCAGTGTTTACCAATAACTCCTTGTTCCTGCACCATGGGATATGTGACATGGGTTAGCTAGCTCTCAAATGGAGACACAGAGTTAAATGACAAAAACAGATAAGATTTAACTTCGGTGAAAGACAAGTTTCATTTCTCATATTACATTTACATAAATGTATTTCTCCTAATCATTTTACTACTAAACTCCTTAAATCACCAGCCTTGTGTGTGTGCACACACGTGCGTGGGCACATGCATGCACACGCGAGCATGTGCACGTACGCACAGGTATGTGTGTTGGAAGGAAGGAAGGTAGGCAGGAAGGAAGGCAGGCAGACAGGCAACCTGGAGAAAGAGTCTATTGGAATTGTCTCTTTTCCACGATGAATTTTTAAAATATGACATATAGTCAAACCAACTTTTAGTCTTAAACATTTCAAAATGAATTTGTGATAACTACTTCACACCCAAGTTTCTTAATCACTCCACAACCTTTTGCAATCTGAATTAATCCTACCATGCCAATGGACTCCTCTGACTTCCTACAAACTCCTTCGCCCCTAGTCTCCATTCTCCTTGGCCAGTCAGTGGACTTTTAGACTTACAGTCTCCACCTATTCCTGAAATACACTCCTCCCTGGGTATGTCAGGTCATGGTACTATGTCCCTTACTGAATTCATGTACTCTCATGGCTTCAGGTCCAGTTGTCAAGACAGAGGAATCTAGTGTTTACACAGAAGGTCCTGAAGGGTTTTGAGGAAGGAGGTGACACATCATAGTTGTGCTCAAAACACTTAATCCTGTTGCTCTATGAAGTAAAGAATGAAGCAAGCAAACCAGACTGGAGATTGCTTAAGTAGCCTCCCAGGCAAGTGGTAATAAAAACTGAACCAAGGCAGATACCGAAGAAAAACGAACAGAATTTGACTGCAAAAATCATATCCACCCTTCAGAGATTAGCTTACACAAGTCTGCACACCCCTCCCCAACACATCCACAGATCATACTAGTTAGAAACCACTGAGACTCAGCACCCTTCTCCCATGTAACTGTAATACTGATTGGCAGGATGTGGCCATATCCATATTCCTCTTGGAATTCTCCATAGTACCAAGGACACAGTTAAGTGCTAAGTACTGGTTAAATGAATAAGACACTTTTCCTGATCAACAGTACTGAAGTCTATTTCAGTTTTCATACAATTCTATAAACTCAAATGCATATAAGGAATTTAGTGATGTACGGACAATTAAATTGTATTGTGGTACTCTTCAGCTCACTAGAATTATATGGGTCATAAGGAAAATGTCCAACAATAGGAAAATGGTTAAATAAGCCATGGTCCAAGTTAATAAAGGTAAAAGAAATAAAATAGAGTATCGCCATTCTGCAACTTCCAATGAAAGCATGGATCTATAAGCAGTGGTTTGCTAGAAACAGCTCATACCAGCTTGTGAGAGCCAACTGTGCAGATCTGTCTAAACCCCACATTCAGCGACCCAACAGTAAGAGTGAAATTTGCCATGGCAGGAATGTTTACACCATAAAAACTGATAATGGCCAGTTGTTAACCATTTACTAACATGCCGCCAGATGCAGGCAATGGTGATCAATACCTGATAAAACCATTATTTGAAAGGCTGTTGGGGATCTTTGTCATAATGGATGAATCAGGCTAATACTACGTGAATCCACCGATCAATCAAACATGACAAAAACAGAGACATTAGACATTGAGAACCTCCTAACGTGATACAGTACGAAGTACACAGTTATCAGTTGGACGTCTTCTTGCCGAAAGTAGAATCTGATTCTAAAGAAGTCTAGATCTATCTGCTCATTTATAGGAAATACAGGAGATGGAAGAACAGAGAACAAGTCAAATACAGAACGTGGAAATGTCTACGGGGTGGATGATTTTCTTACGAATGAATGAATAGCAAGGGAGGGGTTTAAAAAGGACCCTATCAATAAAAAGAGACTTAACAGATGGCAAAACAAGTACAATATGCATGTTGCCCTTGTTTGGATCCTGACTGGAACAAGCCACTATAAAAAAAGACATACTTGAGACAATTCAGGGAATCTGAACGCTGGCTAGATATTAGATGATATTGAGGGATTATTGCTAAGTTTGTTACATATGATAAAGCCTTAGTCATTTTTTTAAAAGGCCTTATCTGTTAGAGACACATATGAAGTATTTATGTATAAAACTATACACTACCTGGGATTTGCATCAAAATAACCTGGGGATAGGGGTTCTCTACTTTTACACACATTTGAAATTTTCCACAATACAGCTTTTAACGGAGTAGCCAGTGTGTAGAGCACATATAAAAAGAATGACATGGGCTTCCCTGGTGGTGCAATGGTTGAGAGTCAAGCCTGCCGAAGCAGGGGATGCAGGTTCGTGCCCCGATCCGGGAAGATCCTATATGCCGCGGAGCGGCTGGGCCCGTGAGCCATGGCCGCTGAGCCTGCGCGTCCGGAGCCTGTGTTCCGCAACGGGAGAGGCCACAGCAGTGAGAGGCCCGCGTACCGCAAGAAAAAAAAGAATGACAAAATTACCAGTACTGATATGGATATATCTCCAAGAAATAATATAGTATGAAAAAGCATTGGGGGAAACATGCACAGCGTGACGCCAATTATTTTAAATACAAAAAACAAAAATGATGTCACAGGTACACATATACATTAATAAGTGCACTAGAAAATGTCAGAGAAATACATTCCCAGGGGAGGACACTGGGCTTGGTGGGGATGAGGTTAAGGGACGCATCTGTAATGTATGAATTTTATACACGAGAAAGTATTTTTCTATTACTCAAACGAGTTTTACAAACATTTTAAAAATAAAGGTTACACTAATATTTCCCACCCCATCCTCCAGAGATTCCAGTCCTGTTCCTCCCCACACTCCCTAGTTAAAGCACTCAGCCAGCAGGGAGGGCTGTAAAACTGGACGGTGGATCTAAAAGAGAAAGCACGCTGCCCAACGGCAGGACCAGCTGTACCCTCACCTCAGTAGGCCTCTGTAAACCTCCAACTTTTTGTCTTTTACAGATACAAAGCATGCACTGTGCTACTATAGAAACTCTCACATCACTTACTGGAAAAGAAGAAACCTCTATAAATAGAGAAAGGAACAGGAAAAGGCAAAAAGAAGCCAAAGACAGACAGTACACTGCAACCACAGCTTCGAAAGGCTGAGACTGGCCTGAGTCTGGATGAACACACTGAACACTGGCACAGACAAACCTGAAGCACCTGGACTGTATTTTTTTTTTTTCCCAGTACACAGGCCTCTCACTGCTGTGGCCCCTCCCGCTGCGGAGCACAGACTCCGGACGCGCAGGCTCAGCGGCCATGGCTCACGGACCTAGCCGCTCCGCGGCACATGGGATCCTCCCGGAGCGGGGCACAAACCCGTGTCCCCTGCATCGGCAGGCGGACTCTCAACCACTGCGCCACCAGGGAAGCCCTGTATTTTTACCTCCAAAAATGTTCACCGAGCCCAACAGCCCAGTCACATCTACTTCTCTATGTTTAAATGAACTTCCAGACTTCAAATCTCATGACAAAGTGACACTATACCTTTCATAAAAGCCAACACCTTTTATCTATCAACCACTGAGAAGCCGAAGGGGAAAACTTCATGAATTCTGAGTGTGTTACTTCTCACGATAGACCCCTCCACAAACAAGACCAGGCCTGAAAGCAAGGATTCAGGTCTAGAAAATTGGAAGGCATTCCCTGGCCCTTCAAAGACAAATGACTGCAGTAGCAGCCAGTTGTCCAGGTCTGGAGATGAATCCCAGTCCTCGGCTGGCTGGTGAAGCAGGGTGAGGCCTGCAACCAACAGGAATAATAGCATTCTGCCTTCTACCCTCTCTTAAGAACTCAATCTGCAGCAGAGGCACCTGAACAGAGAGAGACGTGCGTAGTAAATATCTGGCCAAATAGACAAGTTGGGAGAGGCAAGTAGGGTAGAGAGAAGAGAAATACTTGCCCCTTCTTGAGGCAGCGGAGCACAGGCTCCAGCATTGGACTGCATGAGTTTGAGCGTTAGCTCCACCATCAACTAGCTCCATGACCTGGGCCAAATTAACTTCTGTACCTCAGTTTCTGCATCTCTAAAGTAAGTATAAAACAGCATCTACCTCATTAGGATTGTTGTAAGGATAAGAGTTAATGCATATAAAGTACTTTAAATGTGTCCTTTGTACAAAGTAAGCCTCGAATTCATATCAGCCGTTAACACTATGATACCTAGTACTTGGTGTTAATGGAGTAGAGAGCCCAGAAACAACTCTTGCAAATAGGGAAACTTCGCTTAGGACAGAGTGGACATTGCATACTGATGGGTAAAGAATATACTATTCAATAAATGGGACTAGATCAATTGGTTTCACAAATGAGAGAAAAAGTAAAACTGGTTGCAAGCATTCAGTAATGATTCTTTCCATGTTTCCCAAACACTAAAAGGGATTTCCTCCCTGACTTGTGGAAAGATGCAGGATTAGATAAACAGTTTGAAGTCGAATAATGAGTATGTTCCCTACCTCATTATCTAAGTTAAGGATAAGCTGTGTCCAGACAACAAATAGACGGGTTCAACAAAGTTACAGGATATAAGGTCAATATACAAAAAACAATTATATTTCTATACACTAGCAATGAAGATTGCAAAACTGAAATTAAGAAAACAATTTCTTTTAGAATAAAATCAAAAGAAATAAAATATAGTCATTCCTCAGTATCCCTGGGGGATTGGGTCCAGGACCCGCTGTGGATACAAAAATCCAAGGATGCTCAAGTCCCTTATATAAAATGATGTAATTCTTGCATATAACCTATGCACATCCTCCCATATACTTTAAATCAGCTCTAGATTACGTATACTACCTAATACAAACGGTTGCTGGTGCACAACAAAGTCAAACTTTCTTGTTTGGAACTTTCTGGAATTTTTTTCCCTAATATTTTCAACCCACAATTGGTTGAATCGGTGGATGCAGAAACTGAGGATACAGAGGGCTGACTGTAAGAATTTGAAGAAGTACAAATTTGTATGCCGAAAATTACAAAACATTGTTGAAATACTTAAACAAATGAAAATACATTCTTCCATTAAGACTGGAAGACTTAATATTGTTAAAATCAAAAACAGGGCTTCCCTGGTGGCACAGTGGTTGAGAGTCCACCTGCCGATGCAGGGGACACGGGTTCGTGCCCCGGTCCGGGAAGATCCCACATGCCGCGGAGCGGCTAGGCCCGTGAGCCATGGCCGCTGAGCCTGCACGTCCGGAGCCTGTGCTCCGCAACGGGAGAGGCCACAACAGTGAGAGTCCCACGTACCGCAAAAAAAAAAAAATCAAAAACACCATGCGTACACCATAAATATATATGATTTTTATTTGTCAATTAACCTCAATTAAGTTGGGGAAAAAATATTAAGATAGCAATACTAATCAAACTAATCTACAGATTCAATACACTCCCTAACAAAATCCCAGCTGGCTTTTTTTTTTTTTTAATAAACAGAAATTAACGAGCTGATCCTAAATTTCATATGAAAATGCAAGGTACCCAGAATAACCAAAACAATCTTGAAAAAGAAGAATAAAGTGGGTAGTTATGCACTTTCCAATTTCAAAACTTATTACAATTCTGTAATAATCAAGACAGTACGGTACTGGCATAAGGATAGACATATAGATCAATGGAATAGAAATGAGAGTCCAGAAATAAACCTTTACGTTGATGGTCAATTGACTTTCAACATGGGTACCAGGAAAATTCAACAGGAATCAATCATTTTCTCAACAAATGGTACTGGGACAATTGAGTAGCCACATGCAAAAAAAATGGATCTGGACCCCAGCCACATGCAAAAAAAATGGATCTGGACCCCTATCTCATGCCATATACAAAAATCAACTCAAATGGATCACACACCTAAATGTGAGAGCTAAAAATATAAAACTGTTAAAAGAAAAGGGGAGTAAATTTTTGTGACCCTGAGTTAGGCAATGGTATCTTCTTTTTTTGTTTAATTTATTTATTTTATTTATTATTTATTTTTGGTTGCTTTGGGCCTTTGTTGCTGTGCGTGGGCTTTCTCTAGTTGCGGCGGGTGGGGGCTACTCTTCGCTGCGGTGCACGGGCTTCTCATTGCCGTAGCTTCTCTTGTTGTGGAGCACAGGCTCTAGGTGTGCAGGTTTCAGTAGCTGTGGCGCACAGGTTCAGTAGTTGTGGCTTGCGGGCTCTAGAGCACAGGCTCAGTAGTCGTGGCACATGGGCCCAGCTGCTCCGCGGCATGTGGGATCCTCCCAGGTCAGGGCTCAAACCCGTGTCCCCTGCATTGGCAGGCGGGTTCTTAACCACTGCACCACCAGGGAAGCCTTAGGCAATGGTTTCTTAGATATGACACCATAAGCACAAATGACCAAAGAAAAAACAGATAAAGTGGATGTCATCAAAATGAAGAACTTTTGCACTTCAAAGGACACCATCAAAAAGCGTGAAAGAACCAACCCACAAAATGAGAGAAAATATTTGTAAATCATATATCTGAAGAGGGACTTGTATCCAGAATATATAATGAACCCTTACAACTCAACAAAAAAAGACAAATAACCCAATTTAAAAATAGGCAAAGATTCTGAATAGACATTTCTCCAAAGACGACATAAATGTAGCCAATAAGCACAGGAAAAGATGCTCAATATCATTAGTCATTAGAAAATGCAAATGAAAACCATGATAAGACATCACTTCAGACCTACTAGGATGGCTAAAATAAAAAGGACAGATGGTAACAAAGGTTTCAAGGATATGAAGAAATTGCAATCCTCATACATAGTTACTGAGATGGTAAACTGGTACAGCTGCTTTGGAAAACAGTTCAGTAGTTCCTCAAAATGTTCAACAAAGAGTTAACATATAACCCAGAAATTCCACTCCCGTATATGCCCAAGAAAAAGGAAAACATATACTTGTTTACACAAAAACTTGTACATGAATGTTCACAGCCGTACTATTCATAATAGTCAAAAGGTAGAAACAACCGAAATGTCCATCAACTGATAAATGGATGAATAAAATGTGCCATATCCATAAAATGTAATATTATTTATTCATCCATAAAAGGAATGAAGTGCTGGTTCATTCTACAACATGGATAAACCTTGCGAACATGATGCTAAGTGAAAGAAGCCCATCACAAAACACTATATATATATATATATATATATATATATATATATATATATATATATATATATTTGTCTAGAACAGACAAATTTATAGACACAGAAAGTAGGTTAGTGATTGCCCATGGCTCTGGGGAGAGGAGCGCGGTGTGGAGAATGATTGCTAACAGGTATGGGGTGTCTTTTGGGGTGGTGAGAATGTTCTGAAATTGGACAATACTGGTGGCTGTACAACACTGTGAATACACTAAAAGCCACTAAACTGTACACTTCAAAAGGGTGAATTTTATAGAACGTGGATTATATATACCTCATAAAGCTTTCATTTAAAAAAAGAACTGTCTAGACTGACAAACTGAACCCTTGGCTGGCTATGTACTGTGGACCCCAAAGTCTGGGCATGGGGCAGGAATCCCATAATTCCACTAGATTTCAAAATCCTACTAGATTTTAAAAGGGAACAAGTAGCTCTCACAGCAATGATACAATAAGGAAATCTATAAGGTCACAGCCATCTGTGTGGCCAAATTCATCCTTTAGAAAACTTGAAAGGCAAGTTTGGTCTTGAGACCATCTCTTACTCCCAAGGGGTTTACCTTTTCTAAAGTTACAGAAAGAGGGCTTCCCTGGTGGCGCAGTAGTTAAGAATCTGCCTGCAAATACAGGGGACACAGGTTTGAGCCCTAGTTGGGGAAGATCCCACATGCCTCGGAGCAACTAAGCCCATGCACCACAACTACTGAGCCTGCACTCTAGAGCCCGCGAGCCACAACTACTGAGCCCATGCACCACCACTACTGAAACCCACGTGCCTAGAGCCTGTGCTCCACAACAAGAGAAGCCACCACAATGAGAAGCCCGCGCACCACAAGGAAGAGTAGCCCCCGCTCGCCGCAAATAGAGAAAGCCTGTGTGCAGCAACGAAGACCCAGAGAAGCCCAATAAATAAATTAATTAATTAAAGTTGCAGAAAGAAATATTCATCTGTAGAAAACCCAGGACAGATTGTTCTCAGCTCATCACTCAATAAACACATCCCCCCCACCACCAAATTAAGACAGAGCCCTTATCACAACCCTTTGCCCATCCATACATCTCACAATGGAGGCTACGCGAAGTCCTCCAAAACTATTCCTCAGTGCTGGAGGGCCACTGAGGAGGAATCCGAAGAACATATCAGAGCCTTAAACAATGCTCTGGAATGCTCTGTCATTTCAGCTCCATTCTAGGAGGTGGCAGCAGATCGGTTGTAAAAATACCCTGGATACAGATTGGTAGGCAGGTTTGAGACAGGTAGAGTCATCCGGGAAGGCCATATGTGGTACTCTCAGGTGCCATCTGGTCACTGCAGCTATAGAGTGAAAAGTATATTTTTTGTACTCAGTAATATCTATACGTGAGGCAAAACTGAAGAGATACAAATGGATATTCGATGAAAAGTAAGTTTCTCTCTTACACCTGGGCCCCGGTCATCCTATTCTCTTCCCCAGAGGCAACCACTGTTACCACTTTTTCAAGTATCCTTCCGAAAAACTGTCTATACAATGAAAAACATACGTATCATGCACCAATGCCTTTCTCACTCGTCTCAGACAGCTCTCCACTTAGTACACGTACCTTATTCTTTTTAACAGCTTCATAAGATTCCATGAGATAGATGTACCATAATTTCTTAACCATGGAGGGAACTTTTATTATCAGTGTGTCTAAAGCAAAGAGAGGACATTATCTACCCATGGACAGATACTACCCATGGATGTGTTTCGTTTGGCCATCGTAATGGTTTTAACATGTGGCTCTCAGTGTCCTCGGCCATACGGGATGTGGTGGAAAGAGCTGTCCACCAAAATGCACTCTCCTTTCTTAACGTAAGCGGGGTGGCACTGGGAAGTGGCGGCCCTGCCGGGGACTTCCTTTCCCACTGCGCTGAAGCTAGCTCTATCCAAGGGACCAAGTTGCCCCTGTTAGATTTGTGCGGACATGATGAAGATTCTTGGTCTGAATCTCTAAAGGGATGGCTACGTCTCCCCCCGCTCCCCGTAATCTCTGCCCTTTCTGCCAGGCGGAGGCTCAGTGGCTGGACAGGGCTGTGTGCAGCACTGAGGCAGCTGACCGTCACTATGGAAACCTCGGGCTGCAAACCCATGGCTTTGGAGGAGGCAGGGCAGTGTCAAGAGTGGGAGGAGGGGAGTTCCCACCCCACACAGTGAAACAGAAGAAACCCTTTTATGAGGGGAGGGGGGAAGCCTTATGAAAACAACTGTTCCAGTGAGGAAAAAGAGGTTAGGATCTAAAAAGTATCGTCTTCACTGGCTGATTTTTCTCACAGGAATTTCAGGAATAAAACATGTTACGTGGCTGTAAGTATAGAGCTATAAAATCTAAACCTCACTGAGCAAGTCCCAGGCTTGACTGCCTCTAGATTTTGTATGCTTGCATCATCACTGCCTTAGACCTTCTTGCACATTTTTTTCTCTCCAACAGAGCAGCTACAATGGGACTGTGAAAGGATGGCTCCACGGCCTGAATCAGCTATGACAAAGGTGAGCTCCCTTTTCCGCACAGCGATCCTATTATGTCAACTTCTCCCTATGAAAACACACGCTTTAGGTGTAATGCTAGCACCTACCTATCTCGAGCCCTGGGATAGTCTAGATTCCTGCAAATCACATGTTCACACCCTCTTTGCAGATATCAAGGTTAAAGCCAACTATCCCACGCTGCCAGAGTTGGCCTGGTTCATTTTTATAGATTTACAATCTAAAACAATCCTTCATTATTCTTCCCCATATTATGTTACCTATCATAAATTTGAAGGCATTAGTGCCACCCACTTCTGAGCTATTCCTTCCTTCCCAAGAGTCCTTTGAATGCTATCTGAATCCTACACCGAGTCTGTGGGCTTGCCCCCGCTTGGTCTCCTCAGGCTCTTATCCTATTTGCTTCTCCCTCTGTATAAACATCATCACCACTATGTAACAACCATCTCACCTTTTCCTTCATTTCCCTCTTTCACTCTTGCGTCTTTGCATCTTCTCTCCATCCTACTTCTTCTCCACACTATCGCTCCACCTTAGGCTACTCTGACTCAGCAACTTAGCCTCATTCACTCTGTTTTTCACAGTCCTGTGATTCTCATTTTTAAAAACATTAGCTTCACTTTATCTTTCCTTTTCAACTCAAGTTCATATCTTATTTCATCGCACATTATCTTTCCCTGTTTTCTTTACCCTTTCCTCGTTCTTCTATTGTTATAAACAGGATGGCCTAGGTAGAGTCTGTCTTAAGTGATAAAGTTGGCTAAAAGATGGGGTACTGGGGGCTGGAAGAACACGGACCGCATGAAGGAGCAGGTTAGCTTAGCCTCCCCAAGGCCACCTTCACATTCCCAAGGGCTTGAGATAAGACAGGTCCAGGCCCTCACAGGAAAAATGAAGAGGAGACAAGCGGTTTCTGTGGTTGGGCAAAGAGCAGGAGCGCCGGAAGCTAAGTGTGCCTCCACTCGGGCAATTCACCAAAGAAGAAATATTAATGTCTAGTAACAACACAGGAAAAGATGTTCAGGCTCACTAGGAATCAAGGAAATGCAAACATCTGTCTATCAGATAGGTAACGATTAAAAAGATGAACATTACCCAGTGCTGATGAGGGTGTGAGGAAACACTCTCAGGCGACGTAACCAGTGGGATAAGTTCATAAGGTACAAGTTTTTGACAGCACAGTTTGGCAACCTGTATCTACACTTCAAAGGTATATGGCCTCTGACTCAGCATCTCCGACTTCAGCCCAAGAAAATAAGTAGACAAGGAAACAAAGACATAGATACGAAGTCATTAATAACCTCTACCTTGTTTATGACATGAGAGCAGAGAGAGGTTGGTGGCGGAGCCTGGGAAAGAGAGGTCCATGCCTCCGTGGGGGCGGGCGGAGAGGACAGAAACAGAGAGGGAAGGGGAGGAGAGGGCAGCAGCATGTGAGCACGAGAGGACACTATGAGAAGAGACAGGAGAACGAGATGGGGGGAGACGGGGACACAGAAAGCCCCACAGGGCGCAACCAACCACGTCACCCAGGCACGAAGAAATGACACAGCTCCATATTATGAAAGAGGGTTAATCAGGAAGCTCAGGATATAGGACAGCAAGCACAGTGTGACCCAGCTTAGCTAGAGTGACACATAAAGACAAGTGTGGCAGAGGGGTGACTATGTGGGCACCACGGTTCTCGCTGACGGTGCTGTGGTGACTGGTTTAGACTCTACCTCGTGCTTTCCTAGCTTGTCAGAGTTTTAATAAGTAATTTCTAGCAATATGCACTACGCTAAAATTCTACACAGTTTAGACAGAGCCTTGTACTTTCCTGTGAGAATTAACCCACAGGCAAACAAATTAAGTAGATGAAATGGTACCACCTGCTTTTCATAATGCAGACATGCTGTTTCTCATGTGATCACTTTAAACTGCTTGTTAAAATTTCATTTGTGTAAACCTGTACTGGAAAGACAGTGGAATTAAGCTATGAATACAGATGTCACCCACCTAGCTATTCTTTGGCATTTATCAAATGAAAATACTTTTCCCTTGAAGTCCTATCAACATCGGAGACGTAAAGAGAAGCCGTCTGAATTCAGGCTCTCCTGAAAGCAGCCCCTACCGCTGGGACTTGGGAGCGGGCATTTGATTTTGGTGTGAGGCGAGCACGACAGGGCAGGAGGGCAGCGGACCCAGACAAGGTATGTTAATGAGGGGCTACTGCCACAGGTGGCCACGGCTCGGTACCTCTGCGAGCCGTCCTGGGGACTGCGAGGAACGAGGCACAGAACTGTCCCACCGGGGGTCAGGAAGTCAGGGGCTTTCCTCAGAACCCCCTCTCCCCGTCGGTCTGCCGTGGGAGTGAGTGCCTAGGAGCCAAACATGGCACTACTTGAATGACATCTATTACCTCATCAACACCCTGTAATTCTCTGGAGGGTTGGTCCTGTTTTCGAAATTAGGAATCTGAGAGGCAGAAAAGATTAAGCCACTTGCTGAAAATCAGACAGTTAATAAGCAGCTGAGCTGAACTCCAAATTCAGTCTTCTCTCTCCCACTCTCGGGTGCCACGTGGTAAAGGCCACGGCCCGTCCATTCTCCAGCATAGCTGGCGCTCCTCGTGGGGAGAGAGACACAGTCTGAGGGGGAGGGGCATGTTTCCAGCCTCTCTCCTTGCGAGGAAAACGTATGGAGATGGCTGCCCAGATTGTTTTAATCTTCTTGTGTCCACAGAAAAATCTTCTAGGTCAACATCCACCAGCCACGTGAATTTTTTATAGCATCATCATCCGTGGCTACTCCCACCCCAAATACCAGTTACTATGAAACTATGCCAGAATTTGGATCAAAGTATGGGGGAAAATTCAAGACAAATTTTTATCTGATGAACTCATGGCAGAGAATCAAATTTCATAGAGAGTTCCAGATTCTGGTATATTAAAAAACAATCTATAACTTTACGATGAGGAGAGTACTTTATTAGAACAAATAAAACATGCTGAGCTCTGCCGGGACACAGGGGTCATGCTCATGTGTGAGCCAAGGAGATTCTTTCCTTGCTTTAGTAAAACAGATAATCATCTGCAAATCACTAGCATCTGAGGTTGGCTTGATTTAAAATGCACAGAGATACAGAAAAAGTTCCAGGAAATCATTGTATTTAGAGCTTGCCTGCATTAGTCAGTGGAAAGGCCCTTGCACCTCCCAAAATAACACTTGGGACAGCAGCTGTACGCTAGCACCTTCACTCATGTGAAGGCATGGCTCGCATCTGCGGTTCCGCAGGCTCCCGGGAGAACAGCTCCTCTTCACAGGGAGCCAGGGGAGCAGACAGGCCGCCCCACACTCCCCACCTCCAGCCCAGCTGTACAGCAGCTGCCTTGAGCAAGTCCCATCCCCAGAAGCCCCAGAGCAGCCCAACTGAAGGAGCCCTTGACCCAGATGCCCACACTAAACACCTAACCATCAGTCAGATTTAGAAAGCAGAGCCCCCTTAAGCATTAAGCCTGGAGGACACAGGATCTGCACCAGAAGGATAAAATGCAGAAAATTCTGGCGCCAGGCATTGACCACCGAGACCTTTCACAGAAGAACGGCATAAGCGTCTGAGGAAATCACAGATGGCAATCCTGGACACAAATCACCACGACGCAGAGAACAAGACCCTGGCCACACACTCAGTGCACTGTCTGGGGAGGAAGCATTTTCATCCTCTGGGTACAGAATTTCATAATTCCTGGTCCATAGCAAGTGTGGGCAAGGCTCCAGACACACGTGATATCTATGGGCCAGCCACGTGAAGGCCATCCGGGCCAGGTCTGCTCGTTCTCTGGACCCACAGAGGCCTCTGTAGTGACACCCATCCAATGACTCCAACAGGAAAGGGAAGGGCTGGGGCGCAGAGGGGCACTTCACCTGGCACACTGGGCTGGAAGACTTTATTCAGATCCAAGGAGGAGGCTCTGGAATGGGTTTTCTGTGGCCGCGGTGGCGGGGTGGGAGGGTCCTCGCCCCTCTTCATGGCCTCTTCTATGGAGGTGCTAGAGTAGGATCTGCAGCAAAATAAGGGAAGGTCAGAAGGCAGACAGCAAAGCTTTCCTCTCTGAAACTGGGCTGAAACAGAAAATACCCACAAAAGGCAAAGCGACTGCCAAGGCTTGCTGAGTTCCCGGAGGAGCCGGGCACGGTGCTGCTCCCTGGATACCACACCAGCTGCAACAAGCGCCCGACCCCCAAACCTGAGTCACAACCTTTTTTAACCTCTTTGCTCTTATTATACCTTTGACCTGAACTTACCCCAGAGGGAACGCTTTCTGTAAATTCAAATCCATTTCGATTGGAATTGTTAATAACACGTAAACCCTTCCACTTAGGTACTTCCATACTTTAATAGAAGGGCTTCATGGTATTAACTGACCGCAGAACCCTTCTCCTGTTTACATGCAAACGTGATAACAGGCACATATGGAACTGGGACAGATAAGCTGAGAGTAAGAATCAAATGTTCAACGGAATATGCCACAAATGAAATTCAGGAGAGGAAAACACACATCAGTCAGGTTGAGGGGCCTTGTTTGTCTTACCATGAGAAATACAGGTTTGGGGAAATTTTCAAAGCAAAAGCCTCCTCTTAACCTTCTCTCTCAATCTGTAACAAGGCAGGAGCTAACTAGGCAATTTCAGAGATTATAAGTCCAATTCACGGCATTTAATGAAAAAGGAACTAAGTAAGTTGCTAAAGGTCACATAGCTAGAAGGTTACATAGGTTTCATTCAAATTCCAGTCTCAGTTTCTAAATTATATCTTTAAAATGTTCTGAGACTGCCTGCCTATGAGCCAGGGAAGAAAACTTGGGGCACAGCTAGACTATATATTAGAGCCCTACTTATTTTCTAAATTAATTCAACTCAGTACATTACTCTATCGCTTGGGAATAAGTTTGCGGATGAATTCCCAATATGATTTTCTAAGAAGCTCATGTGTACATCTTATATCTGTTCTATTCAGCTTCTGAGCTAACTTCCTGTCAAAGAAGAAAATGACCTTTGATCAGAGATGTGTCCTACAGATAAATTAAACTCAGAAAAGTGTCTTGGTATTTAGCTATTACAGTGGCACTTGGGAAATTAGAATCTATCCATTACTATTAAGCAACTTCAGTTCTCGGTAAAGCTGGTTTTGACATAGCAAGTTCTTATTTTCCTGAATAACTTCCTCAAGGTTTCTTTGTGGTAGTTCAGAGGTTTTTTGTCATGCAAGGTTGCAATCTTTAATAAAGCCACCATAATGGCATGTGACATGCTCTGGGGTGGTCCCTGTAACACAACTGGCAAGACACGCAAGACAAAGGCAGGCAGGAACTAGCAGGAAGGGTGCTCTGATCCTTTCAACCAGAATAAAAAGGAATCCATAGAAAAGGACAACAAAGTTTTCAAATGGGAACTCTTGATTAAAAAAGGAAAGTAGAGACCCTGGCTAGAAAGAACTTTCTATGTCAGATACAGCTCTAGTGACATTTTTCACTCAAGAAAGAGAAAATAATGTGTACATGTATAAATCATGTGTGTGCGTGTGTATATATACACACATACATATAATTGAGCACACAATCTCAAACTACATCTTATTCCATTTTACTTCCATATATAACCTGCGTATTTGTATTTTTATATGGAAAGTTAAATGAATATCCAATAAGTGATACAGTAAAACTATGACTGCAACCAATTAAAACATAAATGTGCAGGGAATCAACAAAATGATGAACGTAGCAGTGTTAGAAGGGTGATGTCCCTTTCCCTTACATTTCTACATGGCTTTATTATTCTAAAAAGGAGGATTAAAATAATTTAATTCTCACGGTCTCATTAAGGACCCAGTTGGGTGCAGTGAAAACAAAAACATCCAAATTAGACCAAGAGACCAATCCCTAAAAGAATCGTATATAAAATTTAGCAGACATATTAATAATAGAATATGTGACTGAGATTTTGTCATTTCACTTGCTTTGAGAGGAAGCCGGCAGAAGTAAAAACTGTGAGGTTCAATTTCTGCCATTCAGAGAAGGGTTTGCCTACTAGGAAGGCAGATAAATGTTACTATTCATACATCCTAAAGCCAGCATGGACTAACTTGTAAAAGATCCATTCATCCTTCAAAAACAGGATGAGCAAATGTGGTGGCCATTGAGAGAAACAGGAACTATAACTTCTTTTCCTACCAAAATGAATTAGTGTACCTATTATTTTAAAAAATATGAACACAGATATCTGTACCTTCTACAAGGGGGTAACTCTTTGACTTACAAGGAGACGAGAGCTCCTTAAATTGGCAATATTGCAAGCATACAAAATACGATCCGATTTAAATTCACTTTCTCAGGAATACATCTAGCAGCCAAAGGAAGAAAAAAGTCACTAAGAGCCAAAGCAAAACTTGGAAAACACACACGTAGCATCCTGTCTCCCACTGCAGTCTACTGGTAAAGAGCAGTCTCAACACCATTTCCCCTCTCTGAGGTTCTAGTATTTCCATGAGAGTCTGTATTTCTCTTCATTCCTCCCTTCTGATGTCTGATGTCAACCACAGCACTGCCTTACTGGCTCTCCCTCTTCTACTAACCTCTACTGACTTAAAAACTGTGAAGTTGAGAAGAGGCTCTAAGAGGATGAAACGGTCCACAAACACTGCTTACCTGAAGTTCCGAGCTGCACTGAAATTGCCGAAGCATTTTAGTTCCCTACTCTAGATTTTATCCCCCAGACTTCCTATTTTTGGGTGTGCACCTTGTCATGATAGGACATTTCAGTGTTAGTTACCTTTTAACGGTATTTCCCGCTTTCCAAAGCTACTTTCCCCCTATTCGTTATCATCCTGCAGCAAGAGGGTCACATCACATTGCCCCTTCTTTGTGTCAGGTGGCTGGAGAGCAGCAGCCCCTCCCCCAGCACCAACAAACCCAGAAACTAAGCGCCTCCCCAGCAGCACTGCGGGCTCCAGTCAGGCCCCTCATGACGAGTGAACTCACCCTCATCCTAAGCTTCAAATTGAAGGGAAAAGATTTTGGGTTGGGAGGTTTGTTTCTAGTCAGGGGCATGGCACAAAGGGCATTCAAGTAGAAGTTAAACAAACACTACCTGGATCTTGGTCTTGCTTTGAGACTGTTGGAATCCTTAGGAGTGGCTGAAACAAAGATTAGTTGTTGTTTGCTTGGGTTTCATGTCTGCAGTTAAACAGGTTTTAAGCAGCACCTGGGCTAGTACAGAACACATCAACAGGTAAACATGAGGTACAGGTATCCGTGTGGAAAACTTGACCGCTTCCACATTTTTGTGATTCCATAATTTTATTTCTAAAGCTAAAGGCACAATTAAAAAGAAAGAAAAACCAACATATTTTTCCTCTCATCAGAGCATTAGCCATGAAGCCATTCTCAAATCGAAGTTGATTAATGAACCAATTCCGGCCTAAAAGACAACTCTCTCAAGAGGTTATCTATTTATACAATGATGGGTTCAGACTTGAGGGTTTCTTGGTCTATCATGATAGCCTAGTAATAATAGATTTTGAACCAGTCTCCCCTGAAGGCTAGGAAGAAAACTACTGGGCTACATATTTTAAGATTTTCTTAAAATACACCACCAGGACCACATGACCACAAGAAATCAAAGTCCCACAGTTAAGTCTAAATGATCTATGCAGCTTTTCCTATAAGAAAATATTCTTGTGTCCCAAATCGTAGAGAGAATATTATGAAGTGAAATCACTAAAATATTTTGTCAACCATACAACTTTTCCTTCTCCAATTTAAATCATGAACTAGCTTGTTCACTACCAACACACATGGAGCCTACTTTCCCATCATAAGTTGTTGGGAGTAATGAGAAATACTTACAAAAACATTAATCCTCTTTTTACGTTTTCAATCCTCTGTGGAAGACAACTTTAGAAACCACTAGCTGTGCTACGGTTTTGCAAACGTTGTAAATTTTTCATCATAAAATGTCATAAAAATTCAAAGAAAAAGTGCTACTAACTAGGAGCAAGGAGAATATAGTTTGTATACTGTTTGCACAAATTTTTCCGGAAAGAAAATGTCGCACTGCATGATGCCATCCTCTTGAACATTACTCCAAAGATAAAACCCCTCCTTGGTATGAAGCATGCTGGATTTCTGACGATCATTAAACTCCTTGGGTTGGATAAGCAGGGCAGAATGCGGAGCTGAGATGCTAACAAGGCCCAAAGCAAACTAGCAACACACGTCCCCTTAGCTTCAGTCAGCTATAGAAGACGTGCTTTTCTCCCAACTGAAGCGCTCTGGCTTCTTGGAGTGAGGACACGGGCACCTTTTCACTGCAAACCACTGAAAGGCTGCTGGAGCCCCGAGAAGCACGGGAGGCCCAAGCAGCGTGAGCCTGCCTTGGCCGGTCTCGTGCGCCCGCACGAAGATGGACAACCACCTCCCCAGCTCCAGCCCCCTGGCGGCAAAAGATGGCGGCCCAAGAGAGCCTTTCCTCCAGCCCAGCAGGCTACCTGGGGCCACCTGGGGCTGCAAGGGCCACCCGCCACGGGGCTGAGGGCCACCCTCCAAGCGGGCCGCCCACGGCTGGCTCCAGCCCACTTCTCTCAGGCCCCACTGCTTCCCAGAAATATGTGCGCAGAAGTCTCAGCCATTTTGAAACACTGTTCCCCAAACCAGACCGCGGTGACCGTTACTTCCTTTGTCCAGTGCCACTATCTTTGTCTTTGTGACGGGGAGGCGGGGGAGGGATGGGTGTGGAAGGAGCGGGGAACCCTGCTGGTGAGAGATAGACAGGCAGGCAGATGGCGTGATGGGTGTGGCTGAGCCGTGGAGACCAGGCTAGGAGTCCTGAGGTCCGGGGGCTACTCCTGGCCACGACCCTCTCTAGCTATGACCTCCGTGAACCTCAGTCTCCTCGCCTACAGAATGAAGATAATAAAAATGAGGCCCCTTTCTCACTCAGAGAGATAAGAAAGTGAAGGCACTTTAAAAACTTAAATGTATTCTAGAATTGCAACGTATTACTGCTGTAGGGTGTTCCTAATTTTTCAAGCTTAGAAATCTGGTTTTGAAATTCAGTTCCTTCTAGGACAGCACGGGAGGTGCAGGTGAGTGCAGGGAATGGAAAGAGAGACCAAGGGGTGGCCGCCAGCAACTGGGCAGCTGTGAGAATCACCAACAGCAGGCTGAAGACTACAGCGTGAGGGCGAGCAGGCCCTACGCCCTCGGCAGGACCTGGAGACACACAGAAAAAGATGGCCACGGTGCAGTATAGCCTTTTGAATTAGGCTAGAATGTGCCGTTAGCTAAGAAATCCATCAGATTCCACTAATATGTACATGTTCAGTACTTAAAAGGGTAAGGGTCTATGAGAAAAATATGTAACAAGGAATACCGCATTCCCTGATGACAGAGTCCCATATCCCATCTGTAAGCCACCACATTTTCTTCACCACCATTACTATTATCATGGTTATCACCACCCACTGTGGAAGGAAGAGCAAAAGAGGGAAATGAGATCCCAGGCAGGGCTGGTAAGCTTCCACAGGTTCGAGATCAGAAAAAGCTGGAGCACACGATTTTAAAGTCTTCCATCAGCCTCCAAGCCCCTGAAAGTCAGACTCAGCATTTGGAGCATGTGAATATCCACAAAAATGGCAAGGGCAGGTTGGGTCAGAATCCAGGCAGAAGCCCACGGGCGGATCACAGCTTCTCACTGAGCTGGGCAGAGGGAAGAAGAATGAGAACTTCCTAGAACACTCCAGGCATGTCATCTTTCCAGGAAACAGAAACAGGATAGGAGGGCAAGCCTAAAGTTTAATTCTCCAGAAGGCGGCAACTCAACTGAGGTGAACTGCCCACATGGCACGGACAGCCTTCCAGAATTAGAAACCACCACCTTGAAACTCTTGTGTCTCCCGCTAGGAATCCAAACATTCCCCGGAAAAGAGGGTATTAAATACATTTTCAGATGAGGGATTCCCTCATATCCACTCCAGAAAGGGCAGCAAAGGGAAGAACAAATCAGAAACCACATAGCATGCTCCCAGACAGAATGTGAAACAAATTCAGATATACTTCACGTACTGTGGCACGCACACCCTGATAGGTTCTGTCTGGTGACGCCATGCCCCATTCAATGAAGGAATGTTGAAAATGACATCTAAAGCTCATGCCCCAGAGAACACGTAATGCTCATGGGAAAAATAGGAAGAGTTATTAGCCTAAAAGGCTGTTGGAGAAGCACAATTTAACTCTCCAAATTTAAATAACTTTTACTGATACCATAACACGAAGTTTATAAAAACTAGGATGTATCCACTTCATTTCCAGAAATTAAGAGTTGGAAAGTACCTACCTCAGGCATCTATCCTACACAAATAGAGCATTTCCGCCTATGATGAAGGAACCTGAATCAGTTCCAAAAGCCAAAACTAGGCTTGAGAATTCCTACCACTTTTGGAGTCATAGTTGATCTACGATCTTAATTTTCTATTTCTTAACGTCGCTTTCTAGAGGTAGTGGTTCCCAAAATAGGCTGAACATTGGAACCCCCTGGGAGGGAGGGGCTGCCTAAAAATACAGATTCTTAGGCCTCATCACTGCAATCAATCATATAATCTCGTTCATATTCATTCTCCCTCCCTCCGTCCCTCTCTCTCCCTCTACCCCTCTCTCTTTTAAACCCTAAATGAACTTAGTGTTTGGGAAATACTGTACTGTAGCATAAGCCTCGATGTATATTGATTCCTTCGTTCCAACTTTAAAAAAATAAAGCCTGGATGATAGCTAGTAAACCAAAACAAACATGATTTACTTATGAAATATTAACAGAGATAACACTAAAAGAGAAAGCAGCAACTTGTTTCATGTGCTCATAACCAGAGCTCCAAACAGTAATGCCATCCCTAGCCAGTTTGTTCTCAGCTAGGTTCAGTGATGGCTCTGTCGAGAAAGCTGAGGCCACAGGCCTGACCATCTCCATGGTTCCCAGACACAGTTCTGACTCTCCAAGAACCTGGGCAAATACGACTTTTATTTCTCTACTTGGAATCCACTCCATGTGTAAGCACATTTACCTGCCTTCTTGGTGGTGAAGCATAATGAAAGCGTTTGAGATTTATGCTTTGGAAATGGAAAGTTTCACCTGTGAGCCTCCCATTAATCCACCCCATCAGCTTACTCTACACAGAAATCACAATGGCTTGTTGAAATCTTCCCAAATCCAAGCCTTCTCAATCTTATACTTAGTGACAATGAGACCCTCGATTCAAACTGAGAAATCCTTTCAGTAAAACCTATATTCAGAAATTAAAAAGAAATCACCCTCTTCTCATACCTGAGAAGAGGGGAGGAGTAAAAAAGAAACCAAAAGGTTTCCTTAGAATAAAACACAAGACAAATATTTGGACAGAAATATATATATATATATATATATATATATATATATATATATATATATATATATATATATATATATACTATCACAGATGTACCAGTTTTCTCACTGAAACTACAGGGTTGTTTTTGTTTGTTTGTTTGTTTAAGAAATAACTACATTAAAAATGTATTAAATTGGTTTTCTCCTACCTGAATCCTCGGACATATCCTTTGGTAAGGCTTCATCCGTAGCACTCTTCAAAGCTAGCAGTGTTTCGTTTTGTTTTTAAAGAACAAGAGAGGGAAAAGTAAAGAAAAAAAAATTTATGTCTCAGACACATTACATTAAAACAAAGAACCCCTAGTCATCACTTATGAAAACGGTGTTACAAACATCTATAAGTTGCTATAGCACTTACTAAAACAATAAAAGTCTCCTAAACTATGGTAACAGGTTCTCCTCCTACAGAGAACAGAGGTATTTTCAATGTTCCAGAGAGAGTGCCTCTAGTGGCTGGGAGGAGTATTACCAGGAAGTATCAAATTTCCCCATTTCTTTCCTGACATCCAGAGCAAAGATATAAGGACCTCTCTGAGAGTGAGAGCCAGGATTCAGGATTTTTAGAGCTCGCGAGGTTATTCCAATGGGTAGTCAAGGCTAAGACCCACTAGTAAAGACAGTAATCAGAGTACTTGCTGCCACAGACAACATCTAGGTCTGCCTGCCTCTCCTGAGCAAATACTGAAACAGAGAGCATGCAATTACTGTTTCCTAATGGGAAACATTTTTCATGTTTAACTCCCATACAAAGCTACATCCATGGCAGGTCACGATAACAAAACCTGAAATAACTTCACTGATTTTTAGTCCCTTCAGATAAGCCTTTCATTCATGGGCAGTGAATCAATAACAGATAATAGAAGGAATACGGGCTTGAGAATTCGAAAATCTTGGTTCTCATCCCTGCTCTTTTTCTTACTGAGCAAATAATTCATACTGCCTGAACTTTAGTTTACTCATCTCTATATTTTATGTGATAAAACATACCAGCCTCCATTCCATTTTGTGAGGACTGAATCATACAGTGCATGAGGAAGGACCTGATAGATTATAAAGCATTATATAGAAGTACGGCAGGAGGTGGGGTGTTCCTCCTGCTCTTCTAGATAAGTCCCAGGCCAACTCATCCCTGTGCTTGATGCTAGCTGTAACACGGAACACCGTGCTGCACTGCTCTCACCCGTCCAGTAAGATAAGCAAATCATCACAACCCAACACCCACAAAGTCACAGAGAATAAAGCCCAGGGGCAGAAACTCTCTCCAGAAGGTAACTTCCTCGAGGATTAGACCAGTGTGCAAATGTGCATGTATATTGACATTCTGGGATCACATCTGCCAACACAAGATGTTATGCTAACAAACCGTTCAGCTTCTAGTCATTTCCTAATTAGTACGACCAGATTCCAATAAAAGGTGTTGGAGTAGCCTGAGGGTCAGCAGTGAGCACAGGGTCATAACTGAAGAGCTGTGGACACTCAAGGTCTTGTTACCACTTTATGAACTATAGTTTCGTCACAGCAACTGGAACTACTTAATCCATCCAAATGTTTTCATATACAGAGAACAGTCCTCAGATGCTCTAGAAGCCAGCCACTCCAAGAGAAGTAGATTAAAAATATACATAGGTAAAACATCCCTAAAGGGAGAAAACTCATTCTTTCCATACCTTGTTTGTCATCACCAGTCATATCTTGGGTAGGGACAGGAAAGTCGGCCATGTCTTTAATAGATAGCTTCTTGGAAAAGAAAAGTAAATTAATAATATGGGTTGGAATGGAAATGAAGTGATGTGCACATCTGATGCAAATGTTTTTAAAAGCTATGTATCTTGCCAATATTTCTGTCTCCCATAAACCCTGACATTTAATACTATTTTATTTTTTAGATTTCTAGTGGGGTATAAGTTAATTTGTATTGAAAAATTTATATACATAGAGGGAAAAAATAATGACTTAGATTGAAGTACATGTATAGACCACACATTATATCTCAATCTGGTGTGGGACTCAGCCAGAGTTGTGGAGCGTTTGCCCACGACTCCAGTCAAGAACAAACCTGTGCTCTAGGTACTTTCTCACAAGCAGAGAGAGGTTCTGACAAGTGGCCCCATCACATGGGTATTTGCCAGGATCTCTTATGTAGAGGGTGTTCAACCCTGATTCAAACAGCCTCCTTGTCATGGAATAAGAGAATTTTACTGATGAGCAGAACAAAATTTTCTGCTAACTCACTGAAGGAAGAAGTCCTCACTTACACTAAGAAGATGAATACCCAAATTGATCAAGTATTGATTAGTTTAAAATTCTATGTAAAATCTACTTACTATAATTTCTTCTACACTCTCAATTAACATGGACTCTGTCCTCTGATAAGATTAAAGGATAATACATATTCATAGTTGATATATATATGTAAACACATTCTAGAAAGATATATAAAAATTGAAGGGTGATTGGTAGGTGGGAATAGGGATAAGAGGAGAACTTGCCATTATATGCCTTTTGATATTCTTTTTATTTTAAACATATTAAAAAAATCAAATAAAGATAAATTTTAAAACTTAAAGAAGTAGGGTAAATTCCTGGAGTTAGCTGGTGCTCCAAAAGGTTAACTGGTTTACCTCTCAGAATCTGAACAGCCCAAGAGACCTAAGCAATACTTCTGTTTTCAAACTGTTTCAAAGAATGGAGTTAGAATACTGCTTGGTGGTAACCTGATCTAGGGTTTAGCCATCCACAGGCAAGTCATTCTTGGCATTACAATGAAGCCTCCAGATGTAACTGAGAACAGAGAATGTATCTCAACAGCGCCCTTCTTTCATTTTCTTGTCCCACGTGGATTGTAATCCAGATCCTTAGCAGAATAAAATAATTTAGGAGTAGAAAATATGGATAAAAAGAAATCCAAAAGAACACTGTTGGAAGAAATTTTAAAAATCTAAATAAAAGGAAAGACACCCCGTGCTCGTGGTCAGAAGACTTAATATTGTTAAGATGGTAATATTCTCTACATCCATCTACAGATTTGAAGCAATCCTTCTTGCTTTTTTGCAGAATTTGACCAGCTGGTCGTAAATTTCATATAAAAATGTAAGGGACCCAGAATAGCAAAAATATTCTTGAAAAAGAAGAACAACTTACCAGAAAGTTATAGTAATCAAGACACTGTAGTACTCACATAATGACAGACATATAGATCAATGGAATAGAATTGAGAATCCATAAATAAACCCTTAAATTTGTGGTCCACTGATTTTCAGTAAGCGTACAAAACAATTCAGTGGGAGAAAACTGTCTATTCAATAAATGATACTGGGACAACTCGATATCCATATAAAAATAAAGAATGAAGTTGGTCCTCTTCTTCACAGCATATATAAAAATTCACTCAAGATGGATCACAGACCTAAATGTAAGACCTAAAACTATAAAACCCTTAGAAGAAAACATAGGAATAGACCTTCATGATCTTGTATTAGGCAATGGTTTCTTAGATATGACACCAAAAGCACAAGCAAAAAAAGAAAAAAATTAGATAAACTGAACTTCATCAAAATATAAAACATTTGTGTTACAAAGGATACTATCAAGAAAGGGAGGGCTTCCCTGGTGGCGCAGTGGTTGAGAGTCCGCCTGCCGATGCAGGGGACACGGGTTCGTGCCCCGGTCTGGGAGGATCCCACATGCCGCGGAGCGGCTGGGCCCGTGAGCCATGGCCGCTGGGCCTGCGCGTCCGGAGCCTGTGCTCCACGGCGGGAGAGGCCACAACAGTGAGAGGCCCGCGTACCGCAAAAAAAAAAAAAAAAAAAAAAAGAAAGGGAGGGAAAAACAAAGAAAAATACTTGCAAATTATACATTTAATAAGAGATTTATATCCAGAATATATAAAGAACACTTACAACTCAATAAACAACCCAGTTTATAAATGGACAAGGGATAGGAATAGCTATTTCACCAAAGAAGACATACAAATGGCTAATTAGCACACAAAAAGATGCTCAATATCAGTCAGTAGTCATTAGGAAATTCAAATCAAAACCACGAGATACCACTTTACTCCCACTAGGGTGGCTCAAATCAAAAAGACAGATAATAACCAATGTTAACAAGGATATGGGGAAACTGGAACCCTCATACACTGCTGGTGGAGGAATGTAAAATGGTGCAGCTGCTCTGGAAAGTAGTTTGTGAGTTCCTCAAAAAGTTAAGCACGAGGTACAATATGATCCAATGATTCCACTCCTCAATATATACTCAAGAGAACTGAAAACATGTGTGCACACAAAAACCTGTACATGGACATTCAGAGCAGCATTTTTTCTAACAGCCCAAAAGGGGAAACAACCCAAATGTCCATCAGCTGAAGAATGGACCAACAAAAATCGTGTTAGTATCCATACAACGGAATACTATTCAGCAATAAAAAGGAATGAAGCACTGATACATGCTACAATGTGAATGAACTTTAAAACATTACACAAAGTGATCTCATCACAAGAAAAAAATTTTTTTCCTAATTCTTTAATAGCGTATTTATGTGAGATGATGGATGTTCACTAAACACAGTAATCATTTCAAGATGTATGTAAGTCAAATCATTTTGCTGTATGTACACCTTAAACTTATCCAGTGCTATATGTCAACTCTACCTCAATAAAACTGGAAGATCAAAAGCAAACATTATACTAAGTGAAAGAAGCCTGTCACAAAAGACCACATATTTTACGTTTCTATTTATATGAAATGTCCAGAATAGGCAAATTCAGAGACAGAAAATAGCTTAATGATTACTAGAGGCTGGGGAAAGCGGGGAACAGTAGATGACTGCTAATGGGTACAGGCTTTCATTTTGGAGTGATGAAGATGTTCTAAAATTCGACTATAGTGCTGGTTGCACAACTGTCAATATAAAAAAATCCACTGAATACTTTATACAAATTGTATACTTTAGATGAATATGGTATATGAATTATATCTCAATAAGCCTGTTTACAAAAGAAAGAAATCCAGTAATCTAAGAAGCACTGCTAAAGACAAGTGTCGCTGAAATTATAATCTTTAATTCTTGATGGAAATAAGTACATGGTACAGCTCTGCTGTCTTTAGAAAAAGATGTACTGCTGAGCAAACTTCTCAAGACCTGACTCAGCTATAGCTCCATTCACAACAAACACCTTTATGGAGTCATCCTTCACAGGGCTGCTACCAAGATCTATCTAAACTCCAAGCATGGGGAATTCCCTGGCAGTCCAATGGTTAGGACTACATGCTTTCACTGCCGAGGGCCCAGGTTCAATCGCTGGTTGGGGAACTAAGATCCCACAAGCCATGTGGCGTGGCCAAAAAAATAATAATAATAAAATAAAATAAACTCCAAGCATGCATTCCTGTGTTTAAAATATCTCCATTTCCAGGCTTCACAGACACCTGGATATTCGCTCCTTTCCTTTTAGAGACGATAAGTGAGTACATGAAGAACAGCAACATGAGCCAGTAATTAATTTCCCCAAAAACAAACAGCATTATTTATCTCTGTTGGAAAAGCAGAGACCATCTGATAGCATGGCAAGTTGGAACAAAATGTTTAACTAGAAAAAATGTGAATTATGACGTTTTTAGTAAATCACCCAACAACAACATAATTTTACACAAGCAGGGGTACCCATAGCAAAAAAAAGTTTTAAATAAAACAAAAAATAAACCAAAACAAACAAAAAATAAAACAGGGCAACTGTATAAGACAGTTGTAGAGATGTCTGTCCTGGCCTGACAGACAAACGTCTCCGTACACTGTCAGCAACCCCAGAGTACACCGAGGGCCGGGAAAAGTGACTGACAATCAGACTTGCTTCACCATCACACACATTCTACAGAAAAAGAAATTGAAAAAGCCAAAACTCTTAGAATGCACCTCTATCGCTCCACCTGAAATCACCTTATCTCCTTCCCAAGAGTAGAAATCTGCTGAGGAAAGGAACACGGAGGCTACGACTCAAAGAAAGAGCAGTAGAGAGGCCAAGAGAGACGTTATCAGAGGGGGCGCAGCAGAAGCAGGCTTGATTCGCTCAGAGAAGAGCAGAGGATGGCATCCACAACATGCACTACAGGCACGAGAGCCTTGTGGGAAAGAATAAATAATCACACACAATCACAAGAAATTTTTTAAATGGCCCTGTATCCTGCCTTTGACTTCTATCATCTTGCAACGTCAGAGCACTGTAATAGGAGCCTATGAACAAACCTCCATTTATGAAACATTTCCAGACTTTTTTCAGGGTGGGAACAGCAGATATCATAAGTTGTCATCACAGCAATCATAATGGTGGTGACGGTGACGAAAGTGCTGATATTAACAATAACCATAAGGACCCCTAAAGCACACAGTTAAGCCCCTGCATCAGCGGCCCAACGTTATAGGAATTCTTCAGGTTTCTCTTGAGGATCATCCAAATCAGGCAGCTTTCAATGTGATCTGGGGCCCTCATATACAGTTCTCAAACCTCCTCTCAAAACTGTTCTGATTCATTACACCTTGTTAATAATCAGCTGCTAAAAATACAACTTTACAATGTTTACTTCAAAATTAAAGCTCGGTTAAAGTAAATAACCTGGCTTACGTTTTCCTGGCTTAGTTTGGCTATACCTAAATTTCACCTCTAAAAGGTCAAGAGGCTACTTTGCTTTTTTCACCAAATCTAGTTTTAGGGAGAAGAGAAAAAAAGATAATTATAGATATATCTGGTGTCCAGATTTGAAATGCTGAGCTCCAAAGTAAGTACTAAGTATTAAGAGAAATCGTTATGAAAGCAAATTTTCCAGAGTTTGTAAAGAACAATCAGCTAATGGATTTAATAGTACACACATCCTTACTTATTAACATATGAAGATCTTTTACCTCCATCCGATTCAAGTCACGGGGTTGTTGGTTTGCTGGCACTGACTCAGAGTAAGAATCAAATAACGCACACTCCCACTTGGGCTTAGGAAAGGCTAAGAAGAAACAAAAGAATGCATAAGAATATATACTATAGTCATGGTGGTCATTGTTTCCTAGCAGCTTTTCTGTGCTTGGTAAATAGAGCAACAAAATCAGCCAGCTCCTATATGCGAGAGATGGCACTAATCACGCTGAGGTAGTATTTCAAGTTCTTTACGTATACAAGCTAGTACTTCTGCCATGCCCACTTTACACGCAATAAAACTAAGGGGCAGCGAAGGTAAGCACCTTAGTCAAGGTCAGAGAGCCAGTAAATGAAGAGCAGGGGCTTGAACTGCCAGCACTCCTGCTGGAAGGTCCATGCTGTCAGCATTTCATGTTGTAACACAGAAGTCATTTTCCACCTTAACCATCACTATCACAATACTTCAGTTTCAACTAAGCTACTAGCAGCATTTTAAAATGGCAGTAACTATGGTGATAGTTTGAATACCATAAACATTAACTGAGGAAATACTTCATTTTAGCTATTACTACTGGAAGTAAACAGACAAGATCTTACAATGATATGTGCCGAAGAAAGCTTTATGAAGTACTCATTTCTTTTGGTTAGCAGGAATAACAAAAATAAGAACACAAGTTCTTCCTGATTTATAACTATGAAATAATCACATTATGGGTTTCTGCCAACATAGTATAGTGACAGCAGCTGTTAGCTGGGTAGCTGAGTGGATCAGCATAAGAAAAACCATCCTACCTGGTAAGCTAACACTGAACACTCACACTATTTCTTAGAAACAGATTCTGTTTCACCACTTTTGTCACAAAGTAAGTAAAAAATAAATGTCTCAACAACTAGGAAAATTGTCATTATTCCAAAGAGGAAAAGCAGACTGTGGTAGACAGTAAACAGAAGCTACAAATCAAATTTGTCAAGACCAGCTATTAAGAAATCAAAATTTTAGTGCCATGTTTAAAAACATTTTTTGAATCAAATGTTAAAAATAGATTGGCAGGGACTTCCCTGGTGGCACAGTGGTTAAGAATCACCTGCCAACACAGGGGACGTGGGTTCGAGCCCTGGTCCAGGAAGATCCCACATGCCGCAGAGCAACTAAGCCCTTGCGCCACAACTACTGAGCCTCGCGCTAGAGCCTGCGAGCCACAACTACTGAGCCCGCGAGCCATAACTACTGAAGCCCGCGTGCCTAGAGCCCGTGCTCCGCAACAAGAGAAGTCACCGCAATGAGAAGCCTGTTCGTCGCAACCAGAGAAAGCCCGCTCGCAGCAACAAAGACCCAACACAGCCAAAAATAAAATAAATTTATTTAAAAAAATTTAAAAGCACAGAGAAGACCCAAAGAGTTCTGGCCATTTTCTTGAACCAAATACAAAAATAAACAAGGTTAATAAACCATTTAAAAGTCAACTACTAAACCCTTAGGGTTTGCCATACTATCACTAAGTTTGATGGGACTTTATGAGGTCTCATGGTTTTTGTTAGAACTATTTAATTATTACTTAAGATTAATCCCACAAACTCTGGAAATGATGTGCAATTTTTGTTTAATTGAAGGGTATATGATGGATTCTTCTTCAGTTGTTTCTATATAAATGCATGCTCCATAAAAGGCCATTAAGAAATGGGGGGTGGACTTCATTCAAAATAAAGGGAGATGCTCTTGACTGAGGCTCTATTTTTTACACTCCCCTGTACTGCGTAAGCAAGGTAAACGCAGCCATTTGCAGCAGTAAAGGAATCAAGAGGCTATTTCTCTTTTGTTAATACACTTTTTGCTCAGGGCTTTCAGACCTTTAAAAATTTCATCAGTGACTTTTGAAACACTCCGTGAAACACCTGAACACCTACAAAGTGACTCCTCAAATAAGAAGTCATGACACCCAGCCTAGGTCCCATAGCCACACCACATAAGAACAAGGAAACAGCATTCCTCAAGACCCCAAACAGGAAAGAGAGGGAGGAGAGAGAGCGAGACAGAGACAGGGACACAGAGAGAGACACTAAAGAGGAAAAAGAGCAGTGCATCATGCTGCCCAACTGCAAACTAGTTCCTGGGGACCCCTGAGGGTCTCCCCCAGACTGTAAGGAAGGGGAACACGCTGGAGTCACGGCCCGCTGGAGTCAGAAAGCAGCTGCTATTAGCAAAGTCCAAGCTCTGAAACAAGTAATAGCTTTTGCTCTCTGAACCCTCCCCTTTGTACATTTTCTGAGGGCCTCTGGGCAAGATCCCAGAATGGGTCATGCTTCCCCCAACATGTTCACCGGTCCCTGGCACCAGCCACATACTTAGTCTCTTCCTTTTGGTTGAGCCTCCACCCCGTCACTACCTAACACAGAATGACAGACTTTTTATTTAAGAGTCAGAGACCCGAAGACTGACTTAGATAAGTCACTGGGTACTTTGAATCTAGTGTCATTATGAGGAGGGGACAAGACAAGATAATCTAAGGCCTTTCCAGATCTAACCAGGAAATTTATGATCTGTTCATGACTAATCACATTTTCTTTAGACACTGTTTCCCTCATGCCAATAATCATCAATGACTAAGCTCTCATGTTTTAGAGGCCCTCTCTAAAAAGTGAGAAAGTCTGTTGAAAGCACCAGCTATTTCTGGACCCTTTCGATGAAGGCTATACTTCTGTGAATAATAAAATTCACATCAGAAATCAGCCCACTGCCTTTGAAAGGGCAAGAGACACTATTAATTTTTTCAATCTTCCAAAGAAGTTAATACAAAGGTTGGACTCACTACGACTCTTTCCTAACCAAAGGATTTGGGGGTAACTGTTTTATTAATGAGAAAGACAAAGAGAGCTCTATTCTAACTTTCTGGCGTGCTAGAATGTTCTATATCTGATTGCAGTTACATGGGTGGATACATATTTTAAAAATCGAGTGTACATTTAAGATCGGAGCCTTTCATACATTTCACTGCATGTAATTTTTAAACTTTTTCATTAGGTACAAGACTCCTAGTCCATTCCGTTGCCCAAGGCCACTCGGGGACATCGGGCTGGGCCTAAAGATGGTAAGTCAGCATTGGCTCTACAGGAAGATCTTCCTCCTAATTTTTTATCAGCTGGGGATTCAGTAGTTGCCTGGTCCACAATTTTCATGAAAGGGTTACGTGGCTTTGGTTCAAATCCACCCAGACAGTACTAGAATGGAGATAAAAGATGACTCACATTTGCTAGATCATCCCTATGACTCACATTATAAGTTGTGAGAGTCTAATATCAGTTAATGAACAGTAACTGTATATACAAAGGACTCCACAAAGTGTCTGGACAACATCTTAAGGAACAAAACTCTCTTCCAAGATCTGGAAGGAAACGCCTAAGGTTTAGGATTTATGATGAGGCATTACCTGCTTGCAGGTACTCCGGCTGCAGAGTTGGAGGCAGGCTCTCAGGCAGTGGGTAGCCGTTCTTCCGGGCCACAATGAGATGAAACGCAGCACAGAACTCCGGCAGGCTCAGGGCTCCATCGCAGTCAGCATCGCTCAATTCCCTAAGGAAAGCAGATGTTATGAGCGTGTAACACGGGGCTCAGAAGGAAAGTTACTCAGCCTCAAACATGCAAACACGACTCCCAGGCTCTCTGGTGGAGGCCCTGCAGGGTCCCCAAACCCATATAAAATCTCAGGGGGCCACACGGAGGAAGAAAAATTGACACCACTAGCATGAGTGGCACTTTATAAATAAAAATTGAAATTCTCCAGATTCTCCAAATAGATCTGTTTTACAACAGACTACACGAGTTAAAAAAAACTATGGGACAAAAAGGAAAACGATGCCCACAATTCACACTTAGTTGACAGTCATTCAGTAAATGAGTTGTGTGAACAGCCCCGGACTTGGTGCTCAAAACAGTCAGAGGAAGGGCTGGCCCTGCCCTTTCACCGGTGTCCTGACCATTATTCAGTTACCCAAGCTCAGATACAAGCACTTCATTTCTCAGCTTTAAGGAAAAACCTTGAACTTTTCAAGTTGCAAATGTTGTATCAAAACTTTGCTTGAGAATTCCCTCCTGGGAAAACACAAGTAAGCTCAGTAAATACTGGCTGAACTATGTTTTCAGATAAAACTAGCAACTAGGGAAGGCTGGAACCAGATGAGATAGAAAGGAAGAAAGGGAGAGGCTTGAAAAGGCTTATCTTTGCTTCAGCCGTTGTTTCCCACTGAAAAGCAGAGGCCTATCTGCCAAAGTAACTAAGACCCCATAAGCTCAACCAGCCTCTTAGGTGTACAGAGATGAGTACACTTGTGTTAGGACAAGCAGAGCGAGAAGGCATATACAATCATAGTAGAAAGGGGGTTACTATTTGAAAGAAAAATCACGGAAGGTAAGCTCCGGAACTTTCCTTTGGACCCTTCACATCCTTGTCCCCCTTGAATATTCAGAAAGCACCAGCTCCCCGAGGTGAGGAGCCAACAAATTGTTTCAAACACTGGGTGGAGAGAATCCCACAAAGCTTACATGGATATGTCTCAACAAAAAGAGAGAAATCCTCATGCCAATAATGTTAAGACTGGGAATTCTGCCAAAACAGACTGTATTCTTTACAAAATGATAGTTTCTCTTTTGTCCTAGCTTTAAAGCCTAATAAGGCTTGCCACTTTTTTTTTGAATGCTATAATATATTGCCGAAAAACCGAAATTCAGCTCAGGATCCCAGATACAGTGGCATTCACAAGTGTCAGTGGAATAGTTTTCCAATATGATGCACAAAACATGACAAGCAATTTTAAACCCTAATTTTTTTGTAAATCCTCATGAAAAAAGTTTTACATAAATATTCCAATACTTTAATTATATATTTATCACAGTGTGGTCTCCCACCCAGTCTTGAGGAAGAAGAGCCCACACGCAGCCGGGAGTTTACAGAGGTATGGAGCGTTTTCATAAACGCAAACAGAGCCATCTGGACCAACCAGCGCAGCCCTTCTGGAGCCGGTGATGGAGCCGGCACAGCAGCAAAGCACCGGGCACGCCACATGTGCAAGTCTGAACCAGGGCCCAGCTGATAAACACCAGCCAAATTTACGAAGCTCAGAGGCAGCGAGAAGAGTCAAATTTAACTTAATTCCAAAATATCTGTGGAACTTCTGTTCACCTGGCCTCATAAAATATTATAAAGAATAGCTTTTCAAGGTTCTCTGGTCACTTACACCACATCAAGTAGAAAAATCTGAAAATAAAACACACAAGATGGAAATTCTCGTATGCTCACACAACTGCTTAGACTGAAAAGGCATCTACGTGAGGACGATAATTAGGAAATTGCTTTTTAAATAAGAGCCCAAACAGTGCGTAGTATGTGCCAGACACTATTCATTGTGCTTTTCATATAACTTACTTAATCTTCAAAGCAACAATAATCTAAGTTCTTTTCATTCTCTTAGTCTGATTTTTTAAAAATTCAAAAGATTAGATTTTTAAAATGCAAAAGTAGGAGCTAAGGGATGGCTATGGATAACAGTATGATACTATGAGGCATTAACTGTACTTACCATATATAGGAGAGTTCTGGAATGGAAAGCTTTGATTTGGTGAAGAAGTTCTTGGCCACAGAACCTGTCAAGAGCCATTGTTTAAATAAATCATGAATTACTTATCTAGAGCAGCTTTTATATTTATATGTAAATGAATCACCATTTTTTTCATTCAGCAATTCCTACCATATAACCACAAATATAACAATTATTCATCAAAGAAACTACGAATTGTGTGGCTAAAAGCAACATACAAACGGCTTTTAAAAGAGTGTGTAAATTAGAATAGGGCAAAAGAACTAACGGCATAATACTTAATTATGACATGAAAATTATATGAATTCCTTCTTTGTATTTCCAAAAATCTTCAAAATTTACTAAAAATTCAAAAGATAGCTATCAAAATTATCAAAGTAAAAATCTGTCGGGCACTTTTAATGAACAGATGCAAAAGTAATACACGATCATGGTAGGAAACAGCAAAAAAGAAAAACTAACACCATTAATCTCATCATACTAGAGATAAGACAGACATCTTGAGAAAGCGTTTCAGTGAGATTTAAGATCTCTTGGTGGCTCTTCAAGAATCGTATCCAGGGGCTTCCCTGGTGGCGCAGTGGTTGCGAATCTGCCTGCCAATGCAGGGGACTTGGGTTCGAGCCCCGGTCCGGGAAGATCCCACGTGCCGTGGAGCAACTAAGCCCGTGCGCCACAACTGCTGAGCCTGCGCTCTGGAGTCTGTGAGCCACAACTACTGAAGCCCACGTGCCTAGAGCCTGTGCTCTGTAACGGGAGAGGCCACCGCAGTGAGAGGCCCGCGCACTGCAACGAAGAGTAGCCCCTGCTCGCCGCAACTAGAGAAAAGCCCGCGCGCAGCAGCAAAGACCCAACACAGCCAAAAATAAATAATAAATAAAATAAGTAAATTAAAAAAAAAAAAAACTTACACATTTAAAAAAAAAAAAAAAAAAAAAGAATCGTATCCAGGAACCTCTTGCTACTTTCTTTATTCATTGCAAATTTACCAATATCAATGGAAATCAGGTAATCATTTCATTTTACATGTAACGTAGCTTCAAGTCCCAACTGCACTTAAAATGTTTAGACCCAATCCTTATTGAGATTGAAATTTTTATGCTTTCTGCTCTCAAAACAGTTTCACAATTCAAAAGCCTCAAGTCTAACACAAAGAACACTCAAATCAAAGCCCTAAACTCTATTCTAAACTGATAAAGTCAAAAATCTTTCCTTAGCCAGCACGAGACTTCTAACTGGCCTTGAAACAAAGGATTATAGTGGACCCTAAGGCAGACTTATTTTCCTTTGATAGATGAAGGATCAAAGACAAAGTACCCTATAAACGAATGAGCCTTCTCCCCAAGAGCATCCTGGAAATAATGCTGACCCAGGACTGTTGGCCATCCATGCAGCCTCCTTGCCTTGTCAAACATTTGTCAGAAATGTCTTGAAAGCCCATTTGCCAGCTATTTTATACAAAGAAAGGCATTCTCCCCTAATTTCATTCTTCTTTTTCCCTCCTGATCTCCTTTCTTGAAAGTATAATAGGCTCAAACCCACAGCTAGAGACCTGGCCTGGCCTTCACACCGTAGAGAGAGACTGTCGGCCCACGGTGTCCCAGAGTGGTTGGGTGGCGCCCACAGGGAAGATGATGGCTAACGAGGTCAGAGAAGGAGCATTTGAGCAAGCCAGGTGCTCCCTCCTTCGGTGCTGACAGAAGTTCAAACGGGGAGCTGGAACCCTCGCCCCAGCCCCACCCTCAAGCAACAGAGTAACCCCAAACAAGCCTCCTTTCCTTGCTCTCTCCAGCCATTTTCAGATCCACCCGAGAGCCACATGTGGGGCAGAAGAGGTAGAAGGGAGGCTTAAAAGCTGTCAGCAGTCAAAGATCAAAACCATGAATCCAGACTTTTTCTTACAAGGGGTCTCTCAGCCCAGTAAACTACAGCTACCCACAGCATTGATCCATCAGTGACTGAATGTTAATACATCCAATATATACAGATCTTTAAAAAATAATAAAGACCAGTAAACCACTGTAAAAATGGATTGAGCTATGAGAGTTCAAAGAAATAGATGCAACTGACTCTTAATCATATTGAAAAAAAAATGTTCAACCTTGTTCGTGAGACATCTGTAAGTTAAAGCCACACAAAGACATGATTTCTTGCCTATCAGATGGGAAAAATACAAAAGTTCAATAACGTGTTTCAATAACAAGACTATGGGAAAACAGGCACCTCATACAATGCTGGGGGGTGACAAAATGGCACAACCCCAAAGAAGGGGTGTTTTGCAAAATCACATTTGACCCGGTAATCCCACTTCCAAATTATCCAAGGATACACTAACAAAAATATAAAAAGACATATGCAGAAGGCTATTTACAAGAGAAATATATGTAATAGCAAAGGACTAGAAGTAATCCCAATAAAGAATTGGCTGAATAAATGACTGCACATTCACACAATCTGTAAGAAGAAACAAGAAATATCTCTACATACGACTACAGAGTAATCACCAGAATATATTAAGTGAAAAAAGCAAGGTGGAGGAAAGAGTAAGTAGTATGCTACCACTTATCTAAGAAAATATGGAGATAAGAACACACACACACACATATATAGAGATATGCACATATATGTATTTGTTTCTATTTTTAAAAACAGACAAATAGGCCATTAAACAAGATGTTTACCTATAGGAACAAGGAAGGAACAAGGTAGAGGAGATAGGGACAGGAACTAGACTTCTTTGAATGTAGTTTGTTTTGTAGACTCAACTTGAGGACTGTGTTAATATTTTATATAAGTAAAAAATTAAATTTTAAGAACACAATCCCTAAAACTTGAAATCAAAACAAATAAAACTGAAAAGCACAAAGTTGGAGAACTCTCACTATGCAATTTCAAATACTTACTATAATAATCAAGACAGTGTGGTACTGGCCTTAGGCTAGACATACAAATCAGTGAAACAGAATTGGTAAAGAAATAAACCCTTACACTTACAGTCAGTTGAATTTTGACAGGGAACCTAAAACAATTAAATGGGGGAAAGAAAAGTTTTTTCAACAAATGGTGCTGGGACAACTAGATATTCACATGCAAAAGAATGAATTTGAATCCCTACCCCATATCATATGCAAAACTTAGCTCAAATTGGACGAAAGAACTAAATATAAGAAATAAAACTGTAATATAGGGAATTCCCTGGCAGTCCACTGGTTAGGACTCTGCGCTCTCACTGCCAGGGCCCAGGTTCAATCCCTGCTCTGAGAACTAAGATCCCACAAGCCACACGGCGCGGCCAATAATAATAATAATAATAAAACAAAATTAATATGACCTTGGATTAAGCAATGGTTTCTTAGATATGACACCAAAAGCACACGCAACAAAAGAAAAAATAAACGGAACAGCAAAATTAAACTTTTTTGCTTCGCAAGATACCATTAGGAAAATAAAAGGACAAGCCACAGATTGGGAAAAGAATATTTACGAATCATATGTCTGATAAGGAACCTGTGTCTAGAATACACAGAGAACTCTTTCCACTCAACGATTTTTTTAAAAAAATGGCAAAGTATCTGAATAGGCATTTCTCCAAAGAAGGTATACAAATGGACAGTAAGAGCATGATAAGATGCTCAATGTCATTCTCCATCCAGAGAGATACCACTTCACATCCACTAGGACGGCTACAATCAAGAGATAAAAACAAGTGCTGGCAAGGATGTAGAGTAAGACACTACTGGTGGCAACGTAAAATGGTGCAGCCACTTTGGAAAACAGTCTGACTAGTCCTCAAATGGTTAAATACAGAGTTATCCTATGATCCAGCAATTCCACTCCTAGGTATATATCCAAGAGAAATAAAAACATACATCTACACAAAAACTTGTACACAAACGTTCACAGCAGCATTATTCTTAACAGCCAAAACAACCCAAAAGTCAATCAACTGATGAACAGATAAATAAAATGGTGTCTATCCATACAATGGAATGATATTCATCCATAAAAAGGAACGAAGCTCTGGTACATACCGCAACATGGATGAACCTTAAAAACATTATGCTAAGTGAAAGAGGTCAGACACCAAAAAACACTTATTATGCAATTTCATTTATATGAACAGCCCAGAACAGGCAACTCTATAGAGAGAGAAAGTAGTTTAATGGTAACCTAGGGCTGGGGGGTGGGGAGAGCAGGAATGGGGAATAAATGCTAATAAGTAGGTAGTTTATTGGGGGGAGGTGCTCTAAATCTAGATTGTGACTATACTACACTAAAATCATTGAATTGTATACTTTAAATGGGTGAATTTAGAGTATGTAAATTACATCTAAATAAAGATGCTTTCTAAAAAGGGACATCAACTAATTGCAATGTATGAACCTCTCCTGACCTTGATCAAACTAAACTTTTTTAAAAGGCATTTGTGAGACAATTGGGGAAATCTGAACAAGACTTGATATTAAGTAATTTGTGGGGTTTTTTTTAATGTGCTAATGAGTTGTGGTTATGTTTTTAAAAGAGGCCTTATCTTTACAGATACATCCTGAAATATTTTCAAATGAAATAGTCTGGTAATTGCTTCAAAACCATCTAGGCTGAGAGAGGGTATAAATAAAACCAAATTGTGAGAGCTGACTGATAGGTACATAGGAGTTTGTTATACTAGCCACTTCAGTTGTGTCTGTATTTGAAATTCTGCAAAATGAAAAGGTTAAAAGAAAATAAAAACATTCCTAACAGCTGCCTATTTGTATCTGGCTAAATATCTGTATACATTGTGAAAAAACTCACTCAAGCAGTGGGTAAAGTTAGCAAGTGGTCAATAAATGCAATCTGGGTTTCTGCTTTTTTTTAAAATCATGTTGTCAACGTTAATTTTTTGTATCTACAATATTCTGCCTTCAAATAAAGCCATTACCACCAACCAGAAAATGATATCTGCGTTTATACAGGTACATTTCAACTACGGACCTTATTTCACGAGAGAAAATTAATCTTAGTCCACACTGCGATATGTCAGGTTACAATTATCAAGGACATATTGTTATTCTTCACAATTGAAGTATAAAAAGGAAGTTTTATGAATTTGTCTTCCAGACTCTACTATTTCACTGTTTGTTTAGTCTTCAGCCGGGTGAAATGTAGGCACGTGGGAATTAAATCAGTTCCTCTCAGCTTGAATTTTGCATGAGAATTCGATAGGAATATGTATTTCTGAAGATAACCCAGAAGAACTAACATGTGGACATAAAAATGCTGGCCAATTTTCCTCCCATATTTTCTCTCAGAAAAACCAGAGGAGAAAGACTGCAGCCAAAGAAAACGAACATGAACTTGAACTCTAAGGTGTATATAACATAAGGAGACCTGTGACAGCAACTCTTTGGGAGGCTACACTATGTCCTTGCTGTAACACCAACATAGTGAGTATGCAATTAAAGGTGCGGCACTAATTTCAGGAACTGCTCCAGCTAATAAGGCACAGGATCTGAACCAGGATGCTCCAAATTCCCATTTAACCCCCCTTTGAAACGGAAACATAACTTTCCCAATATCACTGCCAAGTGTTTTTCTGCACGGTTTATAATTGATGAGACATTCAACCTCAGAGAAAAACAAACTAAAATCATAGAAGGTTGTTGTACTCATTTTGTGTGGACTATTTCTCAAGATGGGCGCTGTTATTTATGTGAGACAGTGAGCTGGGACCCGTGTTCTCACCCGCCAGACTTTGTTACCTGAAATGAAGGAACTCGGATCAGGCTGAAGGGACCGGAACTGGTTGACATAATACTCTCGCTGCTCTTCCGTTATCCTCCAGGGTTCATCTGGGTAACTACTGTTGTTATCCTGCAGTTCTCTCTCCACTGAAAAGGACTTTAAAAAGAAATCAATAAGCAGATGCTCACAGAATCTGTCTTTTGTGAAACAAAGTAGAAATATTAAACCCAAGCATTATAATTTTTTTTCCTCAAGGGAATGAATTTAAACACCTTGTGAGGAGAATTTAATGGGAATGTAAACTTCTGAAGGTCAGATATCATGCTTTATACCTCTCTTTTGTATTTCCTAAAGTTGTTAACAGGTCTGAGCATGAAATACTGAACACTTGGGTGAGTGACAAAAGATTTTCCAATGTGATGAAGGGGAAAAAAATACAATCGTTCTTTTCTTCAAATATTCACCACATTTTGATCCTTTCAAATTAGTTGAGTAGATAGTAAGATAATCTAGATTCTTTTTAAACCATTTTTTAAAAATCTAGAACAGCTATAACCACACCATCTTTCTTTCTGAGGTATTCCCGTTGTATAAATCTGGGAATCAAAAGCTCCGAATCAAGTCCCACGTCCCCAGGTCCCACCTGAGTGGCAAGTCAGGATCACCAAACCTCTCCTTCCACATCTGTGAACTGGGGGTTCTACTTAGTAATAGAGCTGAGTGCAAAGATGGGCTGTCATGGTACCACAACAAACAGGGTAACAAGGGGTGCATCCGACCTGCCACTAGGGGGCATGCAAGTCAAATTTGAGATTTTAAGGATACAGAGAACCAAAGTAGTAGCGCAGGAGAAAAGAGCTCTGCTAAGCAATGGGGAAAGAAGCAAAAATGGTGATTCTGGAAGGAGCAGCACAGGGCTTTGCTGCATCCCTCCCATCTACCCTAAGGCTAAGGTGCTACTTGCCAAGGGCCACCTTCATGGAACTAAAAGGTAAACACAAGGAGGGTGAGCCTTTAAGACAAAAGGAGACTAGGAAAGAAGGGGAGAGGTATTACTACTAATACCCATCAAGGTGCCTGCTTCTGAATGAACACACTACCAAGTTATTAATCATTAGGAGGGTATTCTACTCACTATCCCCAGAAAAGACAGCAGACCATCTCTGCCCCCTGCCTCAACCTCCCCAACAAACACACACCACATTCTGGAAGTAACTCTTCCCTGGAACACTTGGCTCTCCTCTGATGCCATTCAGAGAAGAAACAACTCTGTAAAAAGTTTGAGCTGTGATATGACCTTGAGATGCCATCTTTGAAGTTTGCATACTAGATGAGTTTCCACTAAATCTAAATCAAACCGTTTTTAAATGCCCTGAAAGTCACTATCCAGTAGTTAATGCCTTAAATTCATAGAGTGTTTTGAAATTTACAAAGCATTTCATACACCCCTATCTCACCTGAGCACCTCAAACATTTGAGAGGTAGACACAGCAGGTATTAGTATCCTTTTCCCAGATGAGGAAACCAAGGCTCGGAGAGCTTAAGGGACATGCCCATATCCTTCACTGAACCCCTGCAGTCAGCAAATACGTGCCCACTTTTTTTTAATCTGTTGCCAAAATCTCCATGCTAGGTATTGGCTGCGCATTCCCTGGCGCTGACATGGAAGCTTCTACTCCCCTAAAATGCACTCTCCTTCCCACCTGGAACCGAAGCTGCCATACCCAGTCGTTGCTGGTAGTGTCATCCCATAACCATCTGCTCACCCTACTTCCTCTCCCATATTACTTGACCCCTGAGCGGCATCAGTGGTCTCTTAGCAGGTCTCAAGTCTAATCTGACAGCAGGAATCGGAAATGGACAGGAGAAAGTGACCGATTCCTCTGCTTAAAAGCTTTCAGGATGACCTATTGCCCAATAAAACAAATCCCCCTCCTCCACCTGGCTTTTAGGGTCCTTATAATCCAGCCTCCTTCTTGGTCACTCATATCAGGCTTCTGATAGCCCACATGCTCTCTCCTCATGGGTCAGGTTTGCATCTTCTCCCCAGACCACCCTTCCTCTGATCCCAGCCCACTCAAATCCTACCCATCTGAGCTTCCCTGGTAGTGCAGTGGTTGAGAATCTGCCTGCTAATCCAGGGGACACGGGTTCGAGCCCTGGTCTGGGAGGATCCCACATGCCACGGAGCAACTAGGCCCGTAAGCCACAACTACTGAGCCTGAGCGTCTGGAGCCTGTGCTCCACAACAAGAGAGGCCACGACAGTGAGAGGCCCGTGCACAGCGATGAAGAGTGGCCCCTGCTTGCCACAACCAGAGAAAGCCCTCGCACAGAAACAAAGACCCAACACAGCCAAAAATAAAATTAATTAATTAATTAATTTTTAAAAAAATCCTACCCATCCTCAAGTCCCATGGCCCCAAAGGACTCTCTGACGTACCTGCCAGGTCCACAGCCACCGCAGAGGCGCTACCTGCCCCCAACCCCCAGCTCAGCTTGGCTACGAAGATGGGTCTGGAACCACATGTGCACAGCATGGCCCACCTCATGCCCGGTCTCCCCCAGCTGAGTCCAAGTAAGTGTGGGTGGGCTCACAGTTGCTGGCCTCTGGGATGCTCTGGCACAGAAAGCTTTTCTCTAGCGAGAACAAGCTGCGCCAGATGCTCATTCTTGTGGATGTGGATAAAAAGTAGAAAGATCAACAAGCAGAGAAAGCAGACCCTGAGCAGATGCATAGCAGGGCGGGGGTGCCAAGCAAAGGCCAACTGGGACTTAAAGTCACAAGGGAGCAAGAAGTGAGCACAAGCAGAATCTGGGAGGAGCGCAAGTACTAGAAAGAGTCCAGGGTGAGGGTGGCTGCTGGCAGCCAAAAGGCAAATGGACAGTGAAGTCTACTTCAACTAGTCTGTTCATGGCGGAACAAACGTGAATAACCAAGAACTCCCATTCCTGGGGACCACTGGGCCAATCCTTGTCTCTCATTTCTTGGATTCCCATGAGAACCCCAACCCCTTCCTCCTTCTCAAGAAAACTTAAGAGCTAACAAGGAGAATTCCTGCTCCTTAAAACCAAAAGTGCCAGGGCTTCCCTGGTAGCGCAGTAGTTAAGAATCCGCCTGCCAATGCAGGGGACGCGGGTTTGAGCCCTGGTCCGGGAAGATCCCATATGCCGCGGAGCAACTAAGCCCGTATGCCACAACTACTGAGCCTGCGCTCTAGAGCCTGCGAGCCACAACTACTGAGCCCACGTGCCACAACTACTGAAGCCCGCACACCTAGAGTCCGTGCTCCGCAACACGAGAAGCCACTGCAGTGAGAAGCCTGCACACCACAACAAAGACTAGCCCCCACTCGCCGCAACTAGAGAAAGCCCGCGCGCAACGACAAAGACCCAACACGGTCAAAAATAAATAAAATTAAATTAAAAAGTGCCTTCCAACAATGAGAGAGGGCATGTGAACACCAGGCAACCCGTACCTGGTGTGGCCCTTCTACCAGCCTGCCCGAAACATCTTAACCTACCCCCATCTCTTTCCCCTCGCTTCTCACTGCATGTTTTGAAGTAATTTGATAAATCAAGTGATTTGAGCATCTTAGAAAATATGAATCCTTATTATAAGTATGCTAAGTATCACACAGTTTGAACATTTAAAGTGCTGTTTGTTACATATCTTCATTCAGGTTTCGATCTGGAGGGCGAGAACCATATCATCTTAGCCTTCATTCTGCACATAGCCCCTAGCAGGCTCAGCACAGACACTACAAAAGTCGGGTGGGGGCCACTTATTGACGGGCTCTAACAACTTCACGGGTATGTCTTATGCTGAAAGAGATGCAAAAACACTACTCTATGCTGCGTGTAATGAAAGAAAGCCCATGAGTCCATTTCATATTTTATTTTATTTTTTTAAAGAATAACTTGATTTTTTAAAAATATTTATTTATTTGGTTGCACCAGGTCTTAGTTGCGGCAGGCAGGCTCCTTAGTTGCGGCATGCATGTAGGATCCAGTGGGATGGAACCCAGGCCCCCTGCGCTGGGAGCGCAGAGTCTTATCGACTGCACCACCAGGGAAGTCCCCATTTCATATTTTAAAGTTTGAGATCTATCAACAGACGTCCCTGTCGGTCCCATGGTCTGATCTCTATGGAGAGGTTTCAAGTTCCTTATTCATTAAGTGAGTGATTTCAGAGACAGGTGGAAGGGGCGGATCACATTCCACGTTCCCTGAAGCCGAAATATTCCAAAAGAAAGCTAATCTATACTACAAGAAGCCAAATGATGTGAACTTTGCTGCAGAAACACTGACCTGCTCATTCATTCATTCATTCATTCACAGACACTTATTCAACATCACCAACATCCCAGACACTAGTCACTAGGGATACTCTCTGATGGTCAAACACATTCTTTCTCCCAGGAAGCCTAGAGTCCAGTGAGGGAGAAAGACGGGCAATCGCAAAACAGTGAGGTGTGAGCTATGGTGAGACAGGGAACTCTGGAGCTCCGCGGCTGGGAGTCGTTCCACCGACCGCCCGCATCCGTATCACCTGGGGACTCGTCAGAAATACAGAAGCCCAGGCCCTACCCCACACCTAGTGAATCATCAATTCTGGGAGTGAGGCTCAGGCATCTGCGATTTAACAAGCACTCTAGATGATACAAAGCACACTCAAGTCTGAGAAGCAGTGCTACAAAACACGCAGGGCAAGGCAAGGAAAAGGAACAGCATTGGCAAAGACATCTTAAAATGCCAGAAAATAGCCATCTCCTGAAAGTAGCTTGGTTGAGCTACATACGGATAGAATGGGCTGACAGTGCAGAGGAGATGCGAGTGGAGCTGCCTCAAGACGGTCCAGACCAGCGGTCCTCAACCTTTTTGGCACAGGGACCAGTTTCGTGGAAGACAATTTTTCCACGGACCGGGGGCGTGGGGCGGGGAGAGGATGGTTCAGGCGGTAATGCGAGCGATGGCGCGCGGTGGGGAGCGGCAGATGAAGCTTTGCTCCCTCGCCCGCCACTTACCTCCTGCTGCACGGCCCGGTTCCTAACAGGCCTCGGACCGCTACCGGTCCACAGTTCAAGGGTTGGGGACCCCTGGTCCAGACCATGAAGGTTCAGGTGCACCAGGTTAAGGGCTTTAAACTGTATCTAGAAGACAATCGGGAGCCACAGATAAGTATGACACAGGCCAATGAATCAGATTTGAGTTGCAGAAAGATCACTTCAGTGAGGAGAATGGAAGGGAAGACTAAAGGTCAGAAGACCAATTAAGGCCATATCGGCAACCCCGGCCAGAGGTCAAGGTGGCCCAGAGGTAGGGAGGGCTATGAGGGGAGTAAGAGAAAAAAGCCACAGGGCCCCCACCAGATGAAGGCCCATTCCAGCAGCAGGATGGCTGCTTGAGACCTCTCTGGCAGCAGCTAGGGGGCCATCTCCTCCAAATGAACCCATAAGGCAACCGTAACAAAGACGTGAAATCGGTCACCTAAGAGAGAATGTCTAATTGCAAAGACTGGAGGCACTGGGCAATGGGGGCGGGGGAACGATGGAGCCTTGGACTTCCGAGGAGAAGCCGGAACCAGGAAGAGACCCACCTCCGTGTGCACCCAACAGGAGCCCCAGTTCCACTCCAGCTGTAGTGATTTGCTTGGCTGGGTGGAGATTTTTGCTACTTGGTGCCAATTTTGAGCTCTACCAGCGTTTTTAAGAAAATATAAAAGGAGGGAGAGAGAGAGAGAACAAGAGAGACAGAGAATCTTCCGCATCTGTGTGCTTAAGCCTCATACATATGGTTCATTATACAGTTTCTCTAGACACAGGAGAATTAGATTTGCTTATATTTAAAACATTCAAACCCTTGGTTTTGTTTCAAGTGAAATGCAAATATCTGGCACTGCAACTCGTTATCTCTGGGGAATACAGGCTGTTTATAATGAAAGAGACTTCAAAAGACTCATTAAAAAGTAATACTATTGGGCTTCCCTGGTGGCGCAGTGGTTGAGAGTCCACCTGCTGATGCATGGGACACGGGTTCGTGCCCCGGTCTGGGAAGATCCCACATGCCGCGAAGCGGCTGGAACCGTGAGCCACGGCCGCTGGGCCTGCGCGTCCGGAGCCTGTGCTCCACAGCGGGAGAGCCCACAACAGTGAGAGGCCCACGTACCGCAAAAAAAAAAAAAGTAATACTATTAATAAAATCCCAAAAGGTGACATTTACCCCTGAAGTATCTTAAAATCAAACATAGATGAAAAGTATGAATTGCAAGGAAGCACTGCTGTCAGGGAGAACTTAAGAAGGGGGTGTGTATTGTTTCAACCACAGAACATTTCTCTTTAGAATATAACCCCACCCTGCAGGCCTCCTGTCAATGCTGCCTTAGAGTCCAGCCACTTCACCTAAGGGTGCGATGATCTTTGTTAGAACAACATCCTTTTGGTGCCTTAGCAAATAAACTGTCTGGGGGAGGAAAACCTCCTAGCAAGCCCACAGTGACTCTGTGAGGACACCTCCCCTGCCAACGACCTTTTGGAAATAAGAACACCATACTGCGACCACTGATCAAAGCATGATCTCATGAGCAAAGATATGAGAAGACTCAACCACCCTAAAGGGGAAGACTGGCTCACAGGCTGGTAAGACTAGAGCATAGCCCACGTGACAATTAAGCTGTCTACAGAAAGATCCAGGGATTGATCCGTCATGGGGCAGAGAAAAAAGAAGAGTCAGGGAAGCAAACGATAGCCGTGCTTCTATGTGCGGTTATGGTGGCTGTCCTCTGACCACTCACGCCCTACATGCCTGGTGTACAGGTGTCACCGAGTGGCTGCCCAGACAGTAATGACATTTTCCAGCCCTTCCTGCAATTAGCCACAGCCATGCAACTGAGTTTTAGCCAATGCAGTGGGAGCACAAGTGACCTGCACCACTGCCAGGCAGGCCTAGCACCCCGTGGTCCTCCTCTACGCTTGTCCCCATCAGCCCACTGAGAAGGGGCGGCACAGCCACAGGACAGAAGCAGCCTGTCAGCTGAATCACCATGTGGGGGAAAGCTGCCTGCCAATCTGCGAGATGAGTGAGAAGCAGACCTGCTGTGGGAAGTCATTAAAATGCGGGGCGTATTTGTTAGAGCGGTTGTTACTCCAACCAACCTACCCTTCAAGCGAGGCCCAAAGGAAAGGCACACCTGCTTAGCGCCAACAGCACAGCCACTCCTGCATTGAAGACGAAGCATGAAGCCATCTTCCTTTTGTAATCTGACCACCTAATGACCTGAGACCGCTCTGAGCCCAAAAAGCTTTCTAATTTGATTGTTCACGAAGACTGTCTTCAGGGACAGCATGTGGATGCATCTTTACAGCCGTCTTTCTATGCTTGGTTAATATGAGTTTGATAGGAGATTCTCAGGGAGGAAGTACAGAGTAAAGAGAAAAGACGGTTGTGGTAAAACTGGAAAAAACTGGGAAATGGGGAATGAAGAAAGGAGCTAAAGAAGGAGGTGGAGCTCTGCGATTTTGTTTTTCACATTCGACTGTTCCGTATCATACTCTATAGCCTCATTTATACTGTTTCCCACCTCACTCTCATTCTAATGTTAAGGCCCATGAGGACAGGAAATTTTGTCTATTCTGATAACAGCTATACCTCAGAGCCTAGAAAAGTGCCTATCACATGGGAAACACTCAAAAGACGTTTGGCGAATAAGTGAACAAATAAAATAAACAAATGATGGGACAAGCTGTCAATTCTGACTCATAGACAGAATGGTTAACCTGAGCCCTCCTATAATGACTGGAGCTGAAGTTTAGATGCACTTACCAAACAACTGTCACCCAAGAGTGTAAAGGCTGGGCCCTCTCCCTTACCTATGAAATCAGAGGGGGAAGAAAACTTTTTTTTTCTTTTTCTTTTAAAATACTATAGATTCGCTGGAAGTTGCAATAAATAACTTCTGTTTTTACCTGTAGCAAAGTTAGTTACAATTAAATCCTAACAAAGCAATTCAACTTTATCAGTTTCTTCGTGGAAATAAATTCACAAAGATGCCTTTAATCACATACTGCCTAACTTACTTAGGGATCTAATCTCAACAGCTTAGAAGGCTGAAGCCCAGACTATAGGAATCTGAGTCTAATGAGCAATGCACAGTTGCTGCTTATTATGATAAACTAAAGTTTTCAGATGATCACCACAGACATCAGAGAATGTCAGATAACATGTATTCGTTACGTGCCAGACACTGTAAGCACCTAATACTCAGGATCTACTTTCATCTTCACAACAACCCTGCACAGTAGGTCCCATTAGTCCCATTTTGCAGAACAGGAAGCTGAGGATTAGGAAAGGGAAGTGACTTACCAAGACCACAGACCTAGTAAATGGTAGAGTCAGAACATGAACGGAGTCCAGAGTGTATACTCACTCAGCGAGCTCTGTGGTTCCTCCCTCTTAACCATCCATCCATCCCTTAGCCATGCACCATTTCCTTTTAAGAACTAACCTCACTGTAATGCCTAAAATATTGCCGCAATTCTGCAGATTGAGGATCTGAGTTGAGGATACAAATATCCTATACTTCCACTTCCCCCTCCATTACCTAGTTTAGTTGTAGATTTGGGCCAATGAACTATTAAATCATACAGACAGAGCACCATCTTATTTCTCACATAACTTTTGCTTATAAGCATCTGGCATGCTTTCGCATCAGGAAAGAACCCTGTAGAGAGCCATACAATACAGATATTAAATCACTGCACTGTTATTTTAGTATGTGGCACTAACACTATTTTGATTAACAAAAGAAATGCTTATGAGTAATCACTGTCTCCAATTCTTCCACCGGGAGCCAAGATCTCCTGCTCAGAAGGGCATTTTTCCTTTACGATTGTCAGGATTTTGCTCTCCGCTTAGAGGGGAAGAGCAGGAGAAAGCAAGAAATCAGCAGTAAGAAGAGCCTTGGATGAGGCTGCGGGCTTCCAGTGCTATTACACTAACATGCCAGCCCCATCCTTGCTGATGAGGTCAAGGCTGCCTGTCTCTTCCCCACTGTCGTCCCCTTAACACTCAAGGCAGCCTGAGGTCAGATGGGAAACAGATGCACCAAGAACTCAGGCTGAATCCACGGAATGCTTTAGAGAGTGAGGCTACAGACTGGAGGTGCAACAAGAGTGCAGGTTCTGGGGCTTCCCTGGTGGTGCAGTGGTAGAGAGTCTGCCTGCCGATGCAGGGGACGCGGGTTCGTGCCCCGGTCCGGGAGGATCCCACATGCCGCAGAGCGGCTGGGCCCGTGAGCCGTGGCCGCTGAGCCTGTGCGTCCGGAGCCTGTGCTCCGCGACGGGAGAGGCCACAACAGTGAGAGGCCCATGTACCGCAAAAAGAAAAGAGTGCAGGTTCTGGAGGCAGACAGGTTTGGGTTCAAATCTGGTATGGTCACTTACTCACCATGAGACCTGGGTCACTTACTTCACTTCTGAGCCAACAGTTCCCCACCTACCTCTCCGGCCTCACCTCCCCACGACTCCAGGCTCCAGACACACCAGCCCTCTTCCAGTACTCCATGCTACACGGGGCACAAGGGCTCACTAGACACGGGCTCCACCCCCTCTTAGCATAACGCCCTGCACTGCAGACAATGGCTACATAAAAACTACACCTTCTGAACACCTCTGCTGTTAGAATGCCACACTGGAGTCAGGTTCCACTAAACACGCCCACGGAAGACATGAAGAACTGAGTCGCACGGTGAAAGAGGCAGGGAACACATCGTTCACTCTGCCAGCCTTGGTCATGCAGGTGGGGCACCGGGGTGAAAGCTAGGGCAGCAGTTGCCCCATTCCACAGCTCTGCTCGCGGCAGAGGCCAGGCTTCCTTAGCTACCAGTTCTGCTGTGGGGTTTAGGAATTGTTCCTGCAATCTCAGAACACAGTCTGAATTTTCAGTCCTTCCAAAGAGTTGGCAGGCTCTCCACACCCCTTATTATAAATCCCTATTTGCTTCAGCTAGTCAGAGTAGATTCTGGTGTCAACAGTGAAGCATGCCCTTTGTCCCGACTTTTCCTGGGGTGTGAGACACCCCTCTCCTCACCTCCCAGCACCATCCCTCCAAGTCCTCCTTCACAGCTTAGCCCAGCATCACTTCTTCAGGGAAGCCTCCCTTCACTTTCCAGCCCCAGGGCCGATTTCTCTGTTATACGCTATCCAACTGCTCTCTTGCCTTCAGGGCAATTGTCAGTTTTCCATTACACATGCAGAGGCAGGATTCCCAACCATCTCCCCCCGCTCGACTGCTCCTCCACAGCAGGGACCATGTTTGTCATCCTCAGGGCATGCTGGCATGGCGGCTGACCCACAGAGGCCACTTAGTAAGTACTTCTCAATGGATGAGTCGAGGACACAATCTGGCAGGCAGTCCACCCTGCAATCAAGACTGCTGGGAGGACGAAAGGGCACAGACTAGTGAAGAGGCCGGCACAGCACGGGGCCCGGAGAAGCACTCTGTCGGCAGTGCCTCTTGCTGGGACAGATGATGGGGAGCATGACATCGCCTGCTGCCCTGAGATCGGGGGATACTGATGCACTTAGGGGTAAAATGGTGCCCCTGTAAGGGAGCCTTTCCTGTTCACACCACACTATCTACTGAGACCAAAGGGTCCTAGGAAACAAACACCACACTCCCTTCAAGCTTTACAAAGTACTCTCTGACACCAGGAGTTCAACTGGGTGTTTCCAGTTATATCCAAGAGGCTAATTCAGAGGCACCTTGTCTACCAAATCAGTGCGGGCCCTAGCTACTAGCAGGAAAGTTCTGGACACCATAAGCCTTTAATGAAATGCTCACAGCTGGGGTGGAAAAGCAACACTGACCCCACAAATAAAATGTGCTTATTTGCTTTCATCTAACCAACCTGTCTAACCCCATGGATGCTAGAATCCTAATATGTACCAGCCTACCATTCTTACGTTCCCAACCGCCTCTAAGCATGGATTCTGAAAGGCCTTAAGGCGGCACCCCAATCAGTCATGATATTTACTGAATCAATATCTTTGTCCCATAAACATCCTTCAATCTCTATCACAGGCACCCTCCTCTTATATCCTAGAGTCACATTTCTTTCAACGATCCAGTATCTCTTCACTATTCTCATCTCATAACACAGAACATTTTTGCCTTTCATGTAGAAGTGTCTCCCAGTGAAGAAACCAGGTGACTGCCATCACTTTAATCATTAAGAAGTGTGGGTACATGGGGAGCACCTGGGGAATACCATAAGCGACAGCTACAAAAGATTTAGGCTGAGAAAAGTAAATTTCAGTATCATTCAATAAAACGTTTCAAAAATAAGGGATAGAAAATCTGAAAAAGAATTATAAGTAGATGAAGGAAATAAGCAGGGAAAAGAGGCTGGATGCTATGAAAAATAGGACCTCTTTGTGGTAATAACAGGGACCACTGGGATATCTGTGTGTTCTAGGTAGATTTGGGGAAGTAGAACACATCAACCTTTCACCCCTTAGGAGATGACCAAACTCCATCTAGGGTTTCAAATCAAATAGGGAGTGAATCTGGTAAAACAAGATGTCAAACCAAGAGCAAGTCACGTGCATTCCGATAAATTTTATCAAACCAGTTCTTCCTGTTACACACAAAGGCAAACACACATATACCCTCTCCCTCCCTCCCTGCTGTCCCTCCCTCCCTCCTCCTCCTCCCCCCTTTCCCCTAACCCTTCCATTTTGGTCAGAGGAAGAGAATTTAGTTGTCTGAGCAATGCTGAGAGGTACACACACACACACACACACACACACACACACACACACACACACTCTGGTGACTTTTACCATCCCTAAAACAGAAAATTTTCCCAGCCCTAACCTCTAGCCATAAGCTAATTCAACTTTACTGCCATAAAGGTAGAAACAAGAAATCAGTGCCAATGGGCCTGGGGCACTCCAGAACCAAAGAGAAGTGGGGTCCCTAACCTCCTCTAAGGGCATCAGGGGCCCAGGACCTCCTCTCGACCACACAAAAGAAGTGCTAATTAAAACTACATCAAGATTTCATTTTTCACCTATCAGATTGGCCAAGATCCCTAAGTTTCTTAGCACACTGCGTTTGCACGGGTATGAGAAAATACACACTTTCACACATTTGTTAGTAAGTGTGTAAATGGCCACCGCCTCCAATTTGAAAATCTCTACCAAAAATTTAAAATGTGTAGCCATTTCACCCAATTATTCCATTTCTAGGAACTATTCCTACATATATACAAACACTGTGATTGCAAGTTCTAGCTATTGATCAGAGGGGACTGGTTACATGATTTCTGGCAGATGTACACAAGGAAATACTATGCATTCGATAAAACCAAAAAGATGAGGACATACTCTGTACTCTTACAGGCTGTTATTAAAGCTTATTGATAAGTAAAAAAAATGCAAAGTGCACAACAGATGTATAGTACGCTACCACACATGTAAAAAAGTGGAACGATATATTTTGCATATATTATATATAATTACATATAAGAATACCTATATTCACTTGCATATGCATAAAATAATCCTCTAATGATACAAAAGAAATGGGTCATGTCAAGTGCCTTGGGATGGGGAACTGGATGGCTGGGAGAAAGAGTGGGAAGGATACTTTTCTCTCTGTACTCTTTTGTATCTTTTGAATTTTTTACATTTTTAAAAAATTTTTAATTGCTCTGAAGAACAAGAGTATTTGAAAGCTCACAGCCCATAACCCAATAAAATAACAGCATGGTGTTTACTGCAGAATCTGAAACAAGCAACCAAAATCTTCGGGCGCTTTGGCTGCCGCCTAGTGAGGAAGGAGATCATCACTAGGCGGTGTTTGGGCTCCAGCCACTCGGGTGAACGGCACGTGGTCGGCCTGCAACCTGAGGACTAGTGGAAGTGGCCCGGTGCTGGAGGAGACGCGGGGAGCTTCACAGGGGGCAAAGTCAGAGCTCGCAGAAAAGGGGCGAGGGGAAAGATTCCTAAGTAAGGGGGAAAGGCCTGAGGCCCTACTGAAAAAAAAACCCAGCCCACACACAGACCAAATGATGCCTTGCTAGGGACATCCCAGACCCTGAAAGAGCCACCACGGGCTGGCTACCTCCTGGATCATCGCCCCGGGCTGAGCATCAGGGAAGGGAACCACAGAGGCTGGGACAGGACCTGGTGTGCCCTACTTGCTTCCTGCTTCTTTCTGCTCCAAACTCGGAGCACCAGCTTCCTTATGACTCAACTCTCAGCCACCTCACTTCATCCCACCCCAATCCTTCGCCACAATAATCTCTAGTTTCTAGTCTCCTTGTCCTCCTGGCATGCTGGTCCAGTCTACCTATAAAATAGCTTTCCCACCACAGAAAGTTCTCTCAGTGCAGTGTCAGCCTCCCTGAAAGACTGTTTCTCCCTGTTCCCATCAAAACTCTTAGAATGAACAATTCACTTGTGGTGACTATCAATTCTCTCCGGATTTATGCCAATGCCACTCCAACAGAGTGTGGGGGTATTCATTTCTTTCACCACCCATGACACGGTCTTTGCTATTTAGATCCACACCAAAAGGACCAAAGGAGCAGACAGTACCCATCTCTGGCCATAAGTACCTATGGGCTAGGGTAGGGGGGCACGGCAAGAAATTGAGATTGAGTGAGAATGAGGGGAAAAAGGAGACAACTAAGTTAAATACATGTTTTTCAAGTTGCAGACTTTTAGATTTATATGGTGGCTGGCTACCAATGTCTAACATCTCCTCCTATACCTGCTCATCAGAAAACTTTCACCGAAAACATAGCCAAACCCCCAATTAGAATGGCACGATGATAAAGTTCTCTAAATTCTGTTTGTCATTATTTTGTCTTTGAAATAAGAAGAGCACCAAGTATTGAGAATTTGCCCCCAAAAGACTGTTAAGTTCATCCTTCCATAAAGAGAAAAAAAAAATCACAGCATGTATGTTTTGGGTTTAAAAAGTAAGTGTGAAAAAAAAAAGTAAGTGTGTTTGGTTTAAAATAAAAGATATTTTTTAGTGGGATCTGGCTGGAAGGAAATTGCATTTCCCAAACCAGTCTCCCTAAAGCCACGTAAAGGTATACTGCATATATTAGATATATAAGAATACCTGTATTTGCTCATATACGCATAAAACATTCCCGGGATAATACAAAACAAACAGACCACACTGGCTGCCTTTGGGAAGGAAAACCAAGAAAGATCAGACGCCCATCCCTCCAGCTGATCCTCACGGATAAATGAGCCGACGAGCAATGAACTGCTTTTTTTTTTTTTTTTTTTTTTTTAAAACATCTTTATTGGGGTATAATTGCTTTACAATGGTGTGTTAGTTTCTGCTTTATAACAAAGTGAATCAGCTATACATATACATATGTTCCCATATGAACTGCTTTTTAAGAATGAAAATACGTTAACCTCACACGTACAAGAAATATTAGGAAGTTCTCACACTTCGTGTTATCAATGGAGAAAAAGCATAGATGAATTGAGACAAAGGAGAAAACCCAGAAGGCAAGACCGAGGCTGAAGAGTAAGGTTCCCATGCAGAGAACACTGACTGTGTGGGAAACACTGGGCAGCTGTGCGGGGCCTGCTGTGGCTACGGGGGTGCGCAGGGGCCCGACACCAGCGCCCCGAGAGCCGCGGGTGATCTGCTGGGAGCAGTGGGCAGAGAGGGACAGGCTTCAATCAAGGGGGCAGGGGATCACATTCGTGTTTTTTAGGATGATTTTTGTCCAAGACGAGGATAACGGATTTGAAGAGGCCAGTGGTGGAAGCAGGAAGAAAGAGTCAGAGGCTGACAGATTAGATTAGGTGACAGAGGGCAGCATGAACTGAGGAAGTGCAGAGAAACGGACAATGGAGAGAGGTATTTAGAAAGTGATATGGCTAGTACTCAGTAGCCGATGGGCAGACGGGATGAGAGGGGCATCAGAAACAGCCAGCCGTGTACTGGCCCACGTGCCAGGGGCGTGGAGCCAGGGGCAGGAGGGTGAGAACTGCTTTTGTGGGGAAAGACACATTTAAAGTGACAGTGGGGGGACTTCCCTGGTGGTCCAGTGGCTGAGACTCCGTGCTCCCAATTCAGAGGGCCCATTTCAATCCCTGGTCGGAGAACTAGATCCCACATGCATGCCGCAATGAAGAGTTCGCATGCCGCAACTATCATTTAAAAAAAAAAAAAGGATCCCACATGCCACAACGAAGATTCCGCACGCGGCAACAAAGATCCCACGTGCTGCAACTAAGACCTGGGGCAGACAAATAAATAAATAAATAGATATTTAAAAAACAAAAAAAAGTGACAGTGGGACATTCAAGTGAAGACATCTGGCAGGTGGTGAGATGTGGCCATCAGGGTCCATGTAGCTAAATAGTAACAGAGTGAGAACTAGACCCAGGGATCCCCAACACACAAGGGGCAGGTGAAGGAGGGAAATTGAAATAAAAAGCTTAGGAAGAGGCAGTCACAGAAGCAGGAGACAAACCAGGAGAGGACAGTGGGAGCAGGAGGGTCAATTCTAAACCCACGCCAGCAAAATCACAAACGACTACGTGACCTACGTGGTTAGGATCACTTGTGAACAGTAAACCACAAAATGACCTATCAACACACCACGACAGAGAAGCAGGAAAGAATATTTACCATTTCTTTACACACCACTGTCAACCACCCACCAACATAGGACGTGCTCAGTATCTGAAATTTCAAGGGGAAAAACATCCAACACCTGAACGAAAAAATCAAAAGTGCGAAAATATTAAGACTGTTCATTCCAATGGCTGGGACTGAATTCCACATAAGCACCTCTGAAATGCCAAGCCCATGAGCTGCAACACTGCTGACCCAGAGTCCCTAAAAGCCTTCCCCCGTTCCCAGAGGCCACCCCTCTTCCAATCAGGCAGGAAGGACTTGAATACAAGGCCACAGAGGAAGCTAGGAGAGAGCGAGGCTGCCATCAGCCCACGCGCATGGCAACATGGGGAATGAGTGACCCCGGCCCAGCCTAGCATCACACCCAATCCCTATTAATCCCCTACCACCAAAATCTTCCACTTTACATCCTCTCATCTACATGGCTAACTCAGGTTGGCATTTTGCTGTCTGGGACATGGAGTTCAACCAAACCAAGTTGAAAGGAGTAAGAAGGAAACCTAAGAACTGAAGAAAGAAAAACACATCAGCCATGAAAACCACAGACTGCTGTCCCGAAAAAGGCCCCTTGCTCTCATCTTAAACAGAAGGCAATGCTCCAAACAGGAGGAGGGACCTACACTGACACCAAACAAACATTAAGGGAATCAGACTGCTGCAGAGTACTACAATGGTCTGTTAAATCCATTCCAGCTCATTCGTGTTACAGAAAAGAGAAGGAACTTGCCCAAGGGCATGCAGAGTCTGCCTGGACCTGGGTGAGAACGTGTCTGGCTTTTCTGCACAATCCCATGAGTCCTTCTAATGGCCAATGGCTGCCAAATACTTCTATCCAGCCCCAGCTCTCCCCAGAGCTCCAGCCCCATATATCCTACCGACTCCTTGACACGTCCTCTTGGCTGTCTCTAAAGCTCAAATGCAACACCGATCTCATGATCTTGCCTCAATACTCCCAACACTAGCTTTTCATTCAGGGCTTCTAGGCTTAACAGATGACATCACCATCCATGCGGTTCCTGAGACAAAGGCCAGGAAATCGTGTCCAGTGTTTGAAATCTAGCCCTACCAGTTCCTAGCTGTGACCGAAGGCAAACTAAGTAAGGTCTTTATACTTCAGGTTTTGTCATCTGAAAAATGGGATAATGACAGGAATTACCTCCTAAGATAGCTCTGAGCACTGCAAGAGAGGTGTGTATAAAGTGCTAAGCTCATAGAAAACATCTTTGTACGCACAGCTCCCTCTATCCTCTTGCCTGCTCTCCCCCGCCCCACCCCCCACCTGGTTAACATGGTTCAACCCTTTCCCTTTCAGCTGGAGTGTGACTCCCCTCTGCAAGCCTTCCTTGATCAGCCCCTGCCTGCCACGGCCAGGACCTAACTTCCCGCCACCATTTTTCATCCTCAAACCACACTGTAATTTCCACTCACCACATATCATAATTATATATTTACTTTGTGATGGTCTGATCGATGGCCATCTCCTCCAAGAGTCTATAAGCTCCATGAGGGCAGGGACTGGATGTGTTATACCTCATTTTTGTATTCTCAACACAATACCTGGCACTTAATAGGTATTTAGTAAACATTAGTTGCTTGAAGCGCTCAAGAAGCACGTTTACCAGCAGAAAAACGGACCTAGAGATTAGAAGAGAAGTCCCAGGACACCAGTCCAAGTGAGAGCCCATGGCAATCTCAGCCAGGTGGCTACGCAGAAAGAGCCCAGTGAGCCCCATCCAACCACGGCGAGGTTCGGGATTTACTGCTTGTTTGACCGTCATTCTAACAGTTCAGGATGTGGTCTCCACAGCACTAGAACAGACTCTGTAGAAACATGCATGGCCACACCTCACAGATTTTTTACATGAATCCCAGTCCCTCCGATACCTTTCCTAATGTAACCATCACTCCACAGTGGGTGTGATTCTCATGTTTAAAAACACGTATTTTTGTACCACAGGACCTCTAAATGCAGCCAACTACTCCATCTGCGGCTCAGCTGAAGAAACAACTGTCTGTTCCAACCTGGGGGTAAAACTGAGCTCTACTGGACCTAGGTACCAATAAGGGATTTTCAGGAATATTTTTACTACACCCTATGTTTATTTATACAGCAACTCTAGAACCCAGCCTCCTTGTAACATGGGACTCTAATGTATATAGGAAAGTATTTGAAAGAGCAGGTTTTGACATTGGGCAGGCCTGGTTCGAATTCTGGCTCTGCCACTTACTAGTTATGAATGAAACCTTAGACCCATGACTTGACCTCTCTCGGCCAGTTACCTCATCTATACTAAGAGACACAACAATACCTAGATCTGATAGTTGGAGGAAGAATTATACACAAATACACAGCATATGGCTGAATTATCTACCACCTTTAAGAAAATTCTTTGTACACAGAGATCTACCGCAGAAGTTAAGTTCTGTACCACGCCTAACACAGAGCCCCATCCCCAGAGGCTATAAAGTGAACACCTCAATCTCCCTTTGCCTTGTTTATTCTCTTCTAGAATACCAGCCCACTTCTTTATGGGACTATCTGACATCACCCATCTACTGTGAGAAATCCCTGAGCATAAATGATCCTTCTTCCTAAGTTGGACAATTGAAATGTTATACAAACCACCCTACTTCCTCTTGTCTTCAGAATCAAACAGCCAATCCAGTTTTCTCAGGGTTTTTCTCATGCTGACATACACATACACCCTTTTTCGGGACTATGACTTCACCAGCATAGGACTCAGAAATACTACACAAGATAACAGTTGCAGACACGGGAAAAAATAAGAGCTCTTTATCCAAAGGAAACACTGGAGAAAGGGAAGCTGAAATTTGTTAAGTTGTGGTGTAGCCAGGAGAAAGTGGGAGATCACTTGTGCTTCTGCCATATGGTATCGATTACAAACAGGAAACTAGTTGCTGCCACTTGTAAAATAACTGTTCTCCAAACAGCATTGAACTAGGCACTGAGAGAAAATACAGGAGAACCACCTCTGCCTTCCAAAGCTTGCAGTATAACTGGAGGCACAAAACAAAATGGGCAATAGCGAACTATGCACTGAATAAGTAATATTAAAGAATAAGGCAGAGATAAGATAGGCTGTTTTGGGAAAAGTAGAGGCCTCCTGAAGGAGGTGCCTGCTGATTAAGCAGATAAAGGTGGAAGGGCATTTTAGACATACCAAAGACTAAGAACCAGCCCGGATTAGTCTAGAGACACTGAGAAGGGGAGAAACACACACAGTAGAAACAATTTAGGAAAATACACAAGCAACAGAACAAGAAGTACAATATTTGCATTAGGGGGCAGTTTTATGTCCTGCTTACAAAACCAAAACAAACAAACAAACAAAAACAGGGCCATCAAGAAGCCATACCCCCGAAGTCTCCCACTGGCATAACCCCACAGCGGCGTCACTTACCCGGATAAGGGAAGCCTGATGCCGAAGGGGTTTTGCTCCTGGGCCCCCCAACGAGGGTCCCTCAGGCTGGACAAGGGGCTGTCTAGCTTCATAAGGAGCTGAAACAGCAGGAGGGAAAGTCAGCATGGTAGACAAAGATTCCACGCAAAAATTATGATTTCACACACAAATTGCTACAGTGTCTGCTTTTCAGGGAAGAATTAGCGAAAGAATTAGAGTTTACAGGGAAAGGGCAACCTAAGACAAACAAACCTTGGTGCCCCTGGGTACAATTTAACTGAACAATCTAAAGACAGTCACCCAATTCATGATAAGGCAGGAAAATATTTATATCAGGTTAAGATTAGGAATAAATTAGAAAGGTGGAATGGTGTGAATCTAAACTGGGATAAAAAATAATGAGAGTAGTTAGAAAAGTGCCACGGGCTTCCCTGGTGGCGCAGTGGTTGAGAGTCCACCTGCCGATGCAGGGGACACGGGTTCGTGCCCCGGTCCGGGAAGATCCCACATGCTGCAGAGCGGCTAGGCCCGTGAGCCATGGCCGCTGAGCCTGCGCGCCCGGAGCCTGTGCTCCGCAACGGGAGAGGCCACAACAGTGAGAGGCCCGCGTACCGCAAAAAGAAAAAAAGAAAAAAAAAAAAGAAAGAAAGAAAAGTGCCATGTTTTAAGTGTTCAAATTCTAAATATAAGGTAAATTCTATATATACCCTGCTATTTAAAAGGCTTCCATTCATCATCCACACCCCCAAAGAAGAAAAGGAATATGCATTTTGAACATTAAGAATCAACATTGTCATTTATTTTATTTTTTTAATACTTCTTTTAAAATTTATTTATTTGACTGCATTGGGTCTTCCTTGCTGCATGCAGGCTTTCTCTAGTCGCGGCGAGCAGGGGCTAGTCTTCGTTGCGGTGCATGTGCTTCTCATTGTGGTGGCTTCTCTTGTTGAGGAGCACGGGCTCTAGGCGCGTGGGCTTCAGTAGTTGTGGCTCCTGGGCCCTAGAGTGCAGGCTCAGTAGTAGTGGCGCATGGGCTTAGTTGCTCCGCGGCGTGTGGGATCTTCCCGGACCAAGGCTTGAACCCGTGTCCCCTGCATTGGCAGGCGGATTCTTAACCGCTGCGCCACTAGGGAAGCCCCTATTTTGTTTTATTTTTGAAAATAAATGCCACTGTCATCTTTTCCTTAACGGAAAATGTAAAACCAAGTAGAGAAAACTACAAAAAGGAATAAATGCATTTTATATTTATTATTTTATCACTTAATAACCAAACTAAAAATAATTTTGCTACCTTGAAGAAAAAGTTTTAAGCCACCAAAATGAATGCATTTTTTTCATTCCTTTTATTTCCAGAACACTTAATAACAACCTTGCCAATATGGTAGGAAAAGTTAAATGTAACCAGGTAGTATTCAGCTCCAACAGAAAGGAGAAATTATCACTTAAAATGAAACCATTTCTGATCTCTGTGGGTTAACAGTTCAGGTTTTTGGAAGTATATAAACAAGTAAAATGCCTGTTTTCTGTAGCTTCTTATAAATAAAATCAGGTAGAGACAGCAGAGCAGCCTATTACGGCATCACCTTCAGCACACTCTGAACTTTTTAAAATAAAGAAGGTATAACAGCACGCTAAGAACAGCAAACCACTCTTGGCTCACAACTGCTCTTTGTATTTCCTCCAAGGAACTGGAACACAGTATTATAACACATTAAATTACATTAAAACATCAAAATCACTGCCTGGCAAACCATGACATGGATTTCCTGACCCTGCTAAGAATGTATTAAAAATACAAAACCTGCAAAAGAAACATACACAGAGAGCACATAGTCCAAATCTTAAATAAGTCTCACATGGTAAGCAGGTGCTGCCCTCAAAGAAGGATTTTTAAGATCATTCCATTTTGATGGAACATCAAATTTAACTCCTCTCAGGAGGCTTGAACCACAGCAAACTGTACCACGGCTGGGATACCAGTGGTCATGAGCTTCTCCTGGGAAGCTGACCTCACATGCCTCTGCCTCTGGCTCCCCTCAGAGGGAGGGAGCTTCTACTGCTCAGGAGGGACACGTGTGGAGGGAGGGCGCCTGGCCCATAGCTCCAGTCCCTCACCAACAAGGGTCTTCCTTCCCTTGGAAGAGACAAACACATCTTATCAATAAAGCCTGAACACTCAGCCGCATGGTGGGTCATTTTTGGAGAAGCCTGGCCTCAATGGCAAATTTTCTCTTCCTACTCCTGTGGGAAGTCTGAGTTGTCCATACCTGCCTGTGACTGGAAAGATGAGTGTCTAAAGCCCTCTGGTCGCAAATCTTAGACACGTGCTCCAATCAGCTCTACTGGCACCACAGCTGATATTCAGGCCACCATCAGTCTGACTCCTGCCTCGCTCCTCAACTAAAGCTGAACTCAGGAGATAAAAAGGTAAAAGGTAAAAGGCTCGTTGCCTCTACTCTCCTTCCTCCCAAATAAAGCCTGAAACATGCAACTCAATGCAAAATAAACAATTCTTAGATCCCCTTATAAGAGGCTGAATAAGGAACTAGAAGTACCACCTTTCTCCAAGGAGAGGAGTATAAAATGAACCCTAAAGATTTCATCACTCTGAGATTCGTGTCAAACTAGAACAGAGACCACAACTACCTGCCCCATAAAGACTCCCCATCTGCAGTCACCCCATGAATGATATCCAGAAGGTGACTTTCAAGAATACTTAAGAGCTTCAAAAATAAAACGGGGGCTTCCCTGGTGGCGCAGTGGTTGAGAGTCCACCTGCCAATTCAGGGGACACGGGTTCGTACCCCAGTCTGGGAAGATCCCACTAGCCGCGGAGCGGCTGGGCCCGTGAGCCATGGCCGCTGAGCCTGCGCGTCCGGAGCCTGTGCTCCGCAGAGGGAGAGGCCACGACAGTGAGAGGCCCGCGTACCGCAAAATAAATAAATAAATAAATAAAAATAAAACGGGTGCCAGATTCTAGAGACACAAAAGGAAATATGAGGGAATATCTGAGCACCTACAATGTGCCACGAGTTATGCTAGGAACAGATGTTTACATAACATTCCTCGTTTCATCCACAGAGCAAACCTCTGAGGCAGAGATTATTCCATTTCACAGATAAGGGAAACTGAGGCTCAGAAAAGCAAAATACCCATAGTCACAGAGGCTAGAAATGGACAGAAATGAGAAATGTAGGCCCACTAAGTCTACCTTTAGGCCCTGGAGACGAACATCACAGCCCATGCTCTTAAGTGAGAAGATACCTAGAACTGATACATCAGAATAAGATGTATAAGAAAAAGTGGAACAGACATTGATTCTAAGGTAAGACATTAGATATCAGAAGAAACAGGTTATAAGAGTCAAAAGTAGTTGCCTCTGCCTAGAAGGAACATACCTCAATGTAATAAAGCTCATATAAGACAAATGCACAGCTAACATCATACTCAATGGTGAAAAGCTGAAAGCATTTCCTCTAAGATCAGGAACAAGACAAGGATGCCCACTCTCACCACTTTTATTCAACATAGTTTTGGAAGTCCTAGCCATAGCAATCAGACAACAAAAAGAAATAAAAGAAATCCAAATTGGAAAGGAAGAAGTAAAACTGCCATTGTTTGCAGATGACATGATACTATACATAGAAAATCCTAAAGCTGCCACCAGAAAACTATTAGAGCACATTAGTGAATTCAGTAAAGTAGCAGGATACAAAATTAATATGAAGAAATCTGTTGCATATCTATACACTAACAAAGAAGTATCAGAAAGAGAAATTAAGAAAACAATCCCATTTACCATCACATCAAAAAGAATAAAATACCTAGGAATAAACCTACCTAAGGAGGCAAAAGACATGTACTCAGAAAACTATAAGACACTGATGAAAGAAAACGGAAGACGACACAAACAAATGGAAATACATACCATGTTCTTGCACTGGAAGAATCAATACTGTTAAAATGACTACACTACCCAAGGCAATCTACAAATTCAATGCAATCCCTATCAAATTACCAATGGATTTTTCACAGAACTAGAACAAAAATTTTTTTTAATTTGTATGGAAACAAAGACCCCGAACAGCCAAAACAATCTTGAGAAAGAAGAATGGAGCTGAAGGGCTTTCCTGGTGGCGCAGTGGTTAAGAATCTGCCTGCCAATGAAGGGGACATGGATTCGAGCCCTGGTCCAGGAAGATCCCATATGCCATGGAGCACCTAGGCCTGTGCGCCACGACTACTGAGCTTGCGCTCTAGAGCCCGCGAGCCACAGCTACTGAGCCCTCGTGCCGCAACTACTGAGCCCATGCACCTAGAGCCTGTGCTCTGCAACAAGAGAAGCCACTGCAATGAGAAGCCCATGCACCACAACGAAGAGTAGCCCCCACTCGCCGCAGCTAGAGAAAGCCCGCGTGCAGCAACAAAGACCCAATGCAGCCAAAAATAAATAAATAAATGTATTTTTAAAAAAAGAATGGAACTGGAGGAATCACACGCCCTCACTTCAGACTATACCACAAAGCTACACTCATCAAAACAGTATGGTACTGGCACAAAAACAGACACATAGATAAATGGAACACGACAGAGAGCCCAGAAATAAACCCATGCACTTATGGTCAATTAATCTACGACAAAGGAGGCAATAATATACAGTGGAGAAAAGACAGTCTCTTCAATAAGTGGCGCTGGGGAAAGTAGACAGCTACCTGTAAAAGAATGAAATTAGAACATTCTCTAACACCATACACAAAAATAAACTCAAAATGGACTAAAGACCTAAATATAAGACCAGATACTATAAAACTCCTAGAGGAAAACATAGGCAGGACACTCTTTGACATAAATCAGAGCAATATATTTTTGGATCTGTCCCCTAGAGTAATGGAAACAAAAACAAAAATTTAAAAATGGGAGCTAATTAAACTCAAAAGCTTTTGCACAGCAAACGAAACCATAAACAAAATGAAAAGACAACCTGTGGAATGGGCAAAAATATCTGCAAATAATGTGACTGACAAGGGCTTAATTTCCAAAATATACAAATAGCTCATACAGCTCAATATCAAAAAAACAAACAACTCAATAAAAAAATGGGCAGAAGACCTAAATAGACACTTTTTCCAAAGAAGACAAACAACATGAAAAGATACTCAATATCGCCAATTATTAGAGAAATTCAAGTCACAACTACAATGAGGTATCACCACACACTGGTCAGTATGGCCATCATCAGAAAGGCTACAAATGGGGCTTCCCTGGTGCAGTGGTTGAGAGTCCGCCTGCCGATGCAGGGGACGTGGGCTCATGCCCCGGTCCGGGAAGATCCCACATGCCGCGGAGCAGCTGGGCCCGTGAGCCATGGCCACAGAGCCTGCGCGTCCGGAGCCTGTGCTCCGCAACGGGAGAGGCCACAACAGTGAGAGGCCTGCATACCGCAAAAAAAAAAAAAAAAGGAAGTCTACAAATAATAAATGCTGAAGAGGGTGTGGAGAAAAGAGAACCCTCCTACGCTGTTGGTGGGAATGTAAATTGGTACAGCTACTATGGAGAACAGTATGGAAGTTCCTTAAAAAATTAAAAATAGAGTTGCCATATGTTCCTGCAATCCCACTCCTGGGCATATATTTGGACAAAAGTCTAATTTGAAAAGATACATGCACCCCAATGTTCAAAGCTGCACTATTCACAACAGCCAAGACATGGAAGCAACCTAAATGTCCATCAACAGATGACTGGATAAAAAAAGATGTGGTGTGTATACTTATATACATATACACACATATACATACAATGGAATATTATTTACCCATAAAAAAGAATGAAATAATGCCATTTTCAGCAACATGGATGGACCCAGAGATTATCATATTAAGCAAAGTAAGTCAGAGAAAGAAAAATATATTACTTATATGTGGAATCTAAAAAAGTGATACAGGACTTCCCAGGGGGTACAGTGGTTAACACTCCGCGCTTCCACTGAAGGGGACACGAGTTCAATCCCTGGTTGAGGAATTAAGATGCCACATGCTGTGTGGAGAGGCCAAAAAATAAATAAATAAATAAGTATTTACAAAACAGAAACAGACTCACAGACATAGAAAGCAAACTTATGGTTACCAAAGGGCAAAGGAGGGGAGGAATAAATTTGGAATTTGGGATTAACAGATACACACTACTGTATATAAAACAGATAAACAACAAGGACCTACTGCATAGCACAGGGAACTATATTCGATATCTTGTGATAACCTATAATGGAAAAGAATCTGAAAAAGAATACATATATGTTATATATATATATATATATATATATATATATATATATATATCTGAGTCACTTTGCTGTACACTGAAACATTGTGAATCAACTGTCCTTCAGTTAAAAAAATAAACATTTTTTTTAAAAAGGAAAGAAAGTAGTTGCCTCTGGAGACCAGAAACAGGTTGAGTGGGAAGGAGAAGTATTACTGCCATTTAAACATCATCTTTTAAAATATAGATAAAATACAGATGGCAGTATCTGCCTCTGAGGGTTGTGGTAAGTAGAAAATAGTGCACATAAAGAACTCTGAACAATGCCTGACACGTAAGTCTTACCCAATGAGCATAAGCTATAGATACATCCAGCAAAGGAGGCTAGCAGGAGCCCGGAAGAGAGGCAGAAGAGAGGCTCTGAATCACAGACTGGTCCAAAGATGCTCAGTCTGATTTAAAACATACACATACACCCCTTTAGCCAGGAATCATGGCAGGGTCTTGGACAGAGAACCACCCCAGAAAAATGTATTCCTAGAAAATTGTCCTAGCAGCTAAGCTGCTTTCTGAAAATGCATAAATCCAAGTTTAAGGATCATGATGTAGGAAGGAGCAACAGAAACTTAGAAAACAATGTTTCAAGAACAAAAGAGTACCCACAAGGAGATGTCACTTCACATGTAATAGAAAAGCTAAGATTAAAAACACTGAAGAAAGAAACTAGAGTACCAACTGCTGGCAAGGAGCACTGAACTCTCATATATTGCCAGTGGGAGTATGCAGCCACTTGGTGAAACTCTTGGGCAGTTTCTTATACACCTACCCTAAGGTGCAGTAATTCCACTCCTAGGTGTCAGGAAAATGACAACAATGTCACAAAAAGACACACACGAATGTTCATAGCATCCTTATTCATAACAGCCAAACCCTGGAAATAACCTAAATGTCCATCAACAGAAGAATGGATCGTCACACCATGATACATTCATACAATGGAACAATACTGGGTAATAAAAAGGAACAAACTATTGAGATACAACACCATGGAGAATCTTAACCACTGTGCTGAGGGAAAGACACCCGAGAGCACAGTCATTCAATATGATTCCATTTATATGAGGTTCTAGAAAAAGCAAAACTAGCCTACGATGATAAAAATCAGAACTATGCTTGCACTGGGGGGGCACGGGCGGGGAGGGAGTGACTGGAAAGGGGCATCTCTGAGGTGATGGAAATGTTGGTTTTAATGTCAAGCAGACTACTTTTTTATTGAAGTATAGCTGATTTACAATATTAATTTCAGCATAGTGATTCAATATTTTTATAGATTATATTCCATTTAAAGTTATTATAAAATAATAGTTGTATTTCCCTGTGCTGTACAATATATCCTTGTAGCTTATGTATTTCCTACATAGTAGTTTGTACCTCTTAGTCCCCTACTCCCCCACCCTGCAACCACTAGTTTGCTCTCTATATCTGTGAGTAGGTTTCTGTTTTGTTATATTCATCTATTTTATTTTTTAGATACCACATATAAGTGATAACATACAGTACTTGTCTTTCTCTGTCTGACTTATTTCACTAAGCGTAATTCCCTTTTTAGGTCCATCCACATTGCTACAAATGGCAGAATTTCATTCTTTTCTATGGCTGAGTAATATTCTACTGTGTGTGTGTATGTACGTGTATCTTCTTTCTTCATTCATCTGTTGATGGACACTTAGGTTGCTTCCATACCTTGGCTATTGTAAATAATGCTGCTATGAACACTGGGGTCCATGTATTTTTTCAAATTTGTGCTTTCATTTTCTTCAGATATATACTCAGGGGTGGAATTGCTGGATCATATAGTAGGGAAATATTTTATTCATGATCAAAATGGTGGATACATGAGTATATCCATTTGTTAAAACTCAAATTGAAGATTTTATTTTATTTTAAAGAGTTCTTTTTCGATATGGACCTTTTTTTTTGTTTTAATTTTTGGCTGTGTTGGGTTTTTCTTGCTGTGTGTGGGCTTTCTCTAGTTGCGGCGAGCGGGGGCTACTCTTCGTTGCAGTGCGCAGGCTTCTCATTGCGGTGGCTTCTCTTGTTGCGGAGCACAGGCTCTAGGCACGTGGGTTTCAGTAGCTGTGGCCCGCAGGCTCAGTAGCTGGGGCTCGCGGGCTCTAGAGCGCAGGCTCAGTAGTTGTGGCGCACGGGCTTAGTTGCTCCGCAGCATGTGTGATCTTCCCGGACCAGGGCTCAAACCCGTGTCCCCTGGATTGGCAGGCAGATTCTTAACCACTGCGCCACCAGGGAAGTCCTGATGTGGACCATTTTTAAAGTCTTTATTGAATTTGTTACAATATTGCTTCTGTTTTATGTTTTGGGGTGGTTTTTTTTGGTTTTTTGTTTTGTTTTGTTTTGGCCCCAAGGCATATGGGATCTTAGCTCCTTGACCAGAGATCAAACCCGCACCCCTGCACTGGAGGGCGAAGTCTTAACCACTGGACCGCCAGGGAAGTCCCTCAAGTTGAAGATTTTAAATGTGTGCATTTTATCACATGTTAATTTTACCTCACTTTTTTTTTTAAAAAAGGCTAAGAAAGAATGAAAGCATGGACAACCTTGACACACGCCGCTAAAAGAGCGAAGGAGAGAAGCAGGTCATTTCCTTGCCACTGGGGGAATGAAAGCCCAATTTGAATGGAATGAGGAGAAAATGGAGCATGAAGCAGAGAGAGCTGGTACAGACAAGTTTTTTAAGGAATATTAGAAAAAAAGAGTAGAACCTGGTGACTCGGTAGAACAAAAAACGACCCACCTGTGAATTAAAATCCAAAAACTAGGCACCATGCTAGGCATAGGACTCCAATTTCCAAACCCAGATGAAATTAAGGAAAAAAAACCCACTTCTAAAAATAGGGAAATTCGGAAGGAGAGACTATAAGGAAAATGAAGAATTCTCAACCCCGTTTTATTTCAGACACCAATGGGACACTCAGGTTCCAGGGCAGTGATTTTTCGTTCCTATCCCCCAACAACATTATCTTGCATTTGCATAGGATTCAATTTCCAATCAGATTTTATACTCATGTTCTCGCTTATCCTCACAACACCCCTATAGGATACTATTACTCCATTTAAAAAGAGGAGAGGAAAATCATGGTTCAGAGCAGTAAGTGGCTTGCCCAAGGTCACATAGCTAGTCACATAAACCCTCACCTTCTGATTCCAATCAAAAGATTTTTCCATCATGCTACACCTGCTTCTCTCGGCAAGATTATAGTCTCTTTAGTCCAGCCTAGCACACATTTTGTTTTAAATCTGTTTCCCTCTAGAAGTCACCACTATTTTCAATGCAGCAAAAACCTGCAGAAACTGGGTCACTTTCAGTTACAGCTCACCGAATTTTAAAAAAAGGCGGGGAGGCGGGGGGAGTTACGGATATCCAATTCTAGAATACCTTTAATTGGTCATATCTTAAGCTAGGAACCTGAGCCCCACAAGGACAAGATGCTACAGTGAATTTATGGAGCTTTAAGCATTGCAGCCAGGGAGTCAACTCTGCAAGTTATTCTCAGAAGCAAGTAACGTATTCTACCACTAACATGGCCAGCACAGTGCAAATGTGAGCAAGCAGGCAACCCCACAACTGGGCACTTCACACACCTGAGCACAATGCCTCCCCTGGCATTTCCCTTATTCTTAGTCCCAAACACAAGAGCTAAATATTTTCATTTATGTGCTCAGTCTTTAAAGGTTGAATCAACTCTTCTGCAGAGTTCTATTTTTTAAGTAGTTTCATAAGAGCAGTTATCATATAAATATGTTTGGTGGCTTTGCAGAAAGGAATAACTATTCCAAAACAATACAAATCCTTCACGTGCTATGTTCCTGTGTAATGAAATTTGTATATGAAGGATTAAATCATCTAAATCATTATCTACAAGTCTAAAGATGAACTAGTTTGTAGGACAGAAAACAAGGCATTACTAACACAGATTTCATTTTATATTTTTTTTAACCTTGCTTGAGAGTATAAAATTAAATTCAGCCCTGTCTCCAAAGCCAGAGGTAATTAAGTCAGGAGACTGAGCAGCTGGTGGCGTTGCTGCCCGATAGATGAAGGAGCCTCTAAGACACTGCCTGGGACAGCTGGCCTCTTACCTGGATGCATCTGCTCCGTGCTTTTCCGCAGTTTGCTGTAGCCATGGCTCAAGGGCACCCTCTGGTAATGAGGCGGGGAAGAAGGAGGGGAGGCGAGGGGTGACATCGTGGGAGACTGCGTTTCCTGCTTCAAAGAACCAGAGCAGAGTTCAGAGACGATCACTCAAGGAGCCTGGCGCTCTGAGCTGCAGTTATGAAGTATAACGCAACTCTACTGCCAGTAAGCAGGCTGCTTTAATAAATGGAGGAGATGTTTTCTCAGAAACGCAGCTTGGTTAAAAAGCAGTGTCTGAGGATTCAAAAGTCTCCCAGAGAACAGTCTCGCCGGAGCTCAGTTACCTAAATTACTAAAACAAGCCTGAAACACTTCCAGTTACTCCAATAATATTTTCCTTGGGGAAACGAAAGACACTGATCACATGAAATAACATTCATACTCCCCAATTTTGATCTCTTCGTGAACAGATTCAATTTTCATTCATTAATAAAGGCTCCTATTTCCTGGATTTACACTTACCAAGTCTTCCAACAATGTGGATTTTTTTTTTAATATTTTAAATGGTTAATGCTAAATATTCTGGGACCTGGCTAGCCAAAGTAAAATGCCAGCTTTTTTTTTATACTGAGAAATTGCAAAACAATTCATTATGGGTAAACCACTCCAACTAGCCTATTCCTAAACACTAGGATGGAGCCTTAATAAACTACAATTCAAATCTCAACTCGAATGTGAACTTTATGTAGGACCCCAGGCAAGACAAGCAACCTTCTAACTCAACTACTGGGTTTCCTCCTTTTTTTTTTTTTAATGCTACCAATAGACTGGTAACTTTGGAATACCCAAGTAACAAGGAAACAGTACTTTTCATCAATATAGAGACTATATAGGTGCTCTTAGTCAAAAATAATAATAATAATGCAATCTGAGATACTAATCAAGTACTCTTTTTCAAGTAAAAGAAAAGAATATTTGCTTTGAATTGTAAGCTCACACCCACAGACTGGGTGGGCCTAGCATAAGCCCAGACTGAAGTGAAAGGATGTGTCCTCAATCACGCAGCCAGGGGATGGGCCTGGAAAGTTCCCAGGGCATCCAACCATCCTGGGATAGTGGACCCTCATTCCTCTCCAAATGCTGGTGGGAAAACATGCCAAAGAGTATTGGCTGAAGATTCTGATACAGGCATACCTCATTTTATTGCACTTCACAGATATTACTCTTTTTTTTTTTTTAAACAAATTGAAGGTTTGTGGCAACGCTGCATCGAGCAAGTCTATTGGCGCTGTTTTTCCAAAAGCATTTGCTCACTTCACGTCCCTGTGTCACATTTTGGTAATTCTTACAAATATTTCAAACTTTTTCATTACTATTGTATTTTTAAGGTAATCTGTGATCAGTGATCTTTGATGCTACTACTACTTGCTAAGATGACAGCAGTTTTTAGCAATAAAATATTTTTTAATTAAGGTATATACATTGGGGGTTTTTTTAGCCCTAATGCTCTTGCACACTTAGTAGACTACAGTATAGTGTAAATGTAACTTCTGTATGCACTGGGAAACCAAAAAGTCGTGTGACTCGCTTTATTGTGGCCGTCTGGAATGGAACCCGCACTACCTCCAAGGTATGCGCCTGTACACCTTTTTAATCTAAATCCCTAAAAAAAAATCAAATCAAATCAATCAATCAATCAATCCCTGAAGAACTAGTTTAAACATATGAGAATTATGAAAGCAACAGAACATGCTACACCTAACTTAAATATGAAACTTCTGCAACGATACCTCAAATATCCAGCATTATCAGGGTGAGCCATATACATTAGTTTTCCAACTTAATCCTTTAATTGTCTTGCATTTGAAAACATTTTGATTGGTCTTCCTAAACATAACAGATTTCTCTTCCTTATAGAAGATACTATAATTGAATATAATTTGACTTTTCTGCATAATTCAGTATCTTATCTTCTTTGGAAGTATGCGATGTACCCTGATGCACTGAGGGTTCACTAATGTGTAAGTCTATTTTACCTCTTCTTGATAGGCTCACTCATCTGGAATTTACACTTTGGTCTCTACCAGTCACTATCTGACTATTGCAAATAGTGGTCTAATTTTAAAAGCCCATCCACCCTATTCTTGTTCCGGCTACACATGTAATGGCAGCATTTCCCAACACAGCACTCCAAACATGCTCCCCAAGAAGGGATTCCCTGGTGAAAGGAGTTTAGTACATGCCGCTGTCCATGTCTCTTTATTGCAGGACTTCTCAGGGCTTTTACTGTGCTAATGTGCACTGTGAACGTCTAAGACTGAGTATTTAGCCTTTCCCCCAAGAATAGGCCATGAAGCAGCATTCTCCAAACATATCTAACCAGAGAAACCTTTTCTCCAGGTTTTTTTGGAAGAAAGGACTTATTAAACACTCCCAGAAGTTACATTTCAAAGAACCCATTTGGAAATGGTGATTAGAGACATCAAATAAGTGCGTTAAATCAGTAGCCTTACTTGAGACACAATTCTACATTAAAGTAAGCTCTAAATGGCCCATAGGTGGCTCATGGTAATGGTAATTTCTATGCATCAGCCTCTTCTCCTTGCTACAAGGAAACTTTACTGGCTCACTTCCAAGTCTATAATTGTAACCCAGATGGTGCAATTCACTGGAAGCTCGACAGCAGCTAAGAGGCACTGCTCTGTGAGGATTCACGGTCAAAAGCAAACAGACATGCCTGATCAGACTATTTACCTGTTTATCCTCATCATCCATTCTTTTGAAGGTATTTTTTTCTGTGATTAAATACGGAATCTGAACTTTAGTTCCATGCAGCTCAGCCATGTTCCCAAACCGGATCTCAGCATCAGTTTTTGACATCATAAAGCGAGGCAGCGGCAGTTCTTTAGGAGCAGAATCAGAGAAGCTCAAGTGAGACTTTATTTGAAAACTGCAAAAAAGGGAACTCAATGGCCAAAAGATGAGTCACTTTTGAGGAAAAATTCCAGAACACTAAATATAGATTAAATTTGATTTCAACACAATAAGGACTCCTATAATAATGTCATAATAGAAAAATGCTACAGTTTAACACGGTATCCTGGCTCAACGTTTTTAAATGCTGTTGAATCATCGCAGAACAAATTCAGGTTTTGGACAGATCTCCCACTTCAGCCTTCAGTTCGGCACCAAGAAAAAGGATGTGACATCGTAGAACTCAGTATCAAGTGACAAACGGTAGCAGGCAGAACTTATATAGTGCTTATTATATGCCAGACACTGTATTAAGATCTGCAAATATTAACTCATTTGATCCTCACAACTCACTACAGTAAGATGATCATTAGCCTCCTTTTATAGATGTGGAAACAGAGCAGAAGGAGCTAAGAAGACACAGCTCATCTGTGGCAGAGCTGGCTCTTCACCAGCCAGTGCTGCTGACCTACAGAAAGGCCCCTCATTCCCAGGACAAACCTACTGCATACAACACTTTCTCACCTTATGTCATTGCTTAAAGAATTTTCACACTCAGTCTCCAGTTGTCTTTTCATAATGGAATAAGGAAAATGGTATAAAGTTAGAGCAATCAGTCCAACGTTCAGTCAGAGTCTACTGTCAAAACCATTAGCTACACTCTATGCCACAAAGAGCTGAAACCCAACTGTCTGGTATATTTACTTAGCTTTCAAATTTCTAACAAAACTATTCTGAAAACAGAAATGATACTTTGGCACACTTCGAGTTCTCAGCACAGCAAATCACACACAACACAGCACAAGAATGCCAAAAATGGGTATAATATTCTGGATTAGGCATAATGATTTGCATCTGGATCCATTGTTCGGGATAATACTCATCAGTGTGCCTCTGCCTTCCCTTAGCTCCCTCTTCCAAAAACACAGCTGCACTTCCAATGATTGAAGCTGTGCTAAAGCCAGAAAACCTCTTAGCAACAGCAAGCAGTATCCCAGCTCCCCAGGCAAAGAAGGCCCCTGGTTCTCTAATATCCACATCATGTTTATTTTTAGTTGCTATGTCCACATTTGATTTAAAGAAGTAGGCAATATGACAAATCCCTGCGTGATCAATCAGCCAAGGGCCCAAGAGACATAAATAGAATAACCAATCTGGAAAATTAAACCAAGACTTTCCTCTAAAGACAGGATGGCCACCATTTTTCATGTTTTACTCTTCCCTAACCATGGCAGCTCTCCAACACTCAAGGCAGGAATGGACTTCAAAAGAAAAAAGGCAAGAAAAAAGAAAGTCTAGATTCTTAGTAAATCAAATATCAGCTAATCCTATGGTTCTCTTCTCAGAAAGGTATTTGTTTCAACTCAGTCTGCAAAAAGGATCTAAAACACATGGAACGAGATCACATAAAATAACTTGCACTCTAATCTGCCCATGAGAGGATGATGCTACTTCCAAGCCCTATTTGAGGGAGAAAAGAAGTAAATGCTTGGCATTTGTAAGCTCCCTGACCAGCGTTTCACTGGTGTTCAACAGATAACTCTGGGAGCAATGGAACACAAACCCGGCTGATGAATATCAACTATTACACTAGAGCCCCCAGCTGTCCTTTAGGACACCGTCACATCACACGCTCTCCTTCCCTGGCTATGACATTTCTCCAAAATTGTTCACCTGGGAAAGAACCTCCCTCCCCCCGCCAGTAGCAAAAGACAAAATACAGCTGAATTTCGCTCGTACTTTCTTTGTCTACAAGGTTTTAAACAACTCTCACTTAACACAACTGTAACCATATATAATGATATCCCTATCATTGAAAAGGTTAATGAAGGTGCTATTTTTCTTAAGCTGCTGCAAGCTTTTTTTTTTAATGCTGCAAGCTTTTAAAAAGTGAAAAGTAAAACTCTAGTTTGTCGATGTTCAGTCTAAATGTTGTTTCCTAGTCATGTGTACACCAAATGTAACAGGGCAACTTTATTAGAAAATTAATCAATAAAGTACCTGCTATCCAGTGCTTTATGTCAAGTAATCACAGGAGAAGATTTATTTGTAGTAGTTGTTTAGAATCTTTTCTCCCAAACTGAATTAACACCAAGAAACACATCAAGAGTTCAAATGAAATACTGATAAGGGCCAAGGACACCATGAGCACAGCAATCATTTGTTTCACAATGGCATCTTACATTGTATTCTTTGAACACAGAAATGCTTTGTATATTAAATAGAAATGACTACTTTTCCCTTCCACAAAGAGAACTATGCCTCTCCTTTTTTAAACATGTGACCCTCTAAGGGAAAAAATCCTGTTTTCCCACGTTTGATGGAGTCATGAATATAAGAAATACTTCAATCTCTCCAATTCATTAGAAGAAACATAAGCAGCATAAATGCAGTAACAAATGGCAAATTACAAAGTGGCAGCTGCTGTGCAGTGTCCTCCAACGCTGTCCACTGGAAATATAATGTCAGCCACATATATCATTGTAAATAGTGTAGTAGCTACATTACCAAAAAAAAATGTTAAGTAAAGAAGCCAGTGACAAAAATACAAATACTGCATCGTTTCACTTACATGAGGGGTCAATCGTCAAACTCGTAAAAACAGAAAGTAGAATGGCGGGTGCCAGGGGCCGGGGGTGAAGGGGAGTGGGGAGTTGTTTAACGGGGGCGGAGTTTCCATTTTGCAAGGTGGGGAGATTGGTCGCACAACAACGTGAATATACTAAACACTACTGAACTGTACACTTAAAAATGGTGAAGATGGTAAATTTTATGTTCTATATATTTTGTCACAATTAAAATTTTTCAACGTTGAAAAAAGCACAAAAGATACAGGCGAAATTAATTTAGTGTATTTTAACCCAATGTTATAGATTACAGCATGTGATCAAGATAAAAATTAATATAATAGTTTACATTCTTTTTTCAGACTAATGCTTCAAACCCCCATGTGTACTTACCTGTACCACAGACCTCAATTCAGATACACCACATCTCAGGCACTCAGGCGCCGCAGTAGTGTGGCTACTGGCTGCCCTACTGGAACAGCACAGTTTGGCTGATGGTTGCTATGAAGGAATATGGACCATTATGGCCAGAAACCTGGATTTGACTAAGAAATACTATAATGTTAAATGTTAACAACTAACTGATTTCTTCTTAAATTACGTAAGGAGTATTTTGTATGGAGGGATGATGTACATAAAGCTTAAGTGTACCACTTGAAGACTTTTAACAAATGTATGTATAAGCTCATAGCAAACACCCAAATTAAGATACATTTCCATCATATAGAATTTGCCTTCATATCCCTTTCTAGTTAATCCCCTCGCCTTGTCCCACTTAGCAACCTATTCTAATTTCTAAATCCACAGATTACCTTTGCCATTATAGAACTTCACATAATGGAATCATACAATATTAATCTTTGTGACCACCTTCTCTGACCAACACTTTGTCTGTGATAATCATCCAATGCACCACATAATCATCCAAAGACATAGTTCATTCTTTTTCATTGCTATGGAATAATCTATTTTTATGAATACATTGAAATTTTTTAAATCCAGTGTCCTGTGATGAACATTGGGGTTGTTTCCAGTTTGGAGCCATTAGGAATATAGCTGCTGTGAACATTCTTATAAATGGTTTTTGACAGGCATGAATTCATTTATCTTGGGGATATACCTATGGACCACATTCAACCTGCTGCCTATTATTATGTACAAAATAAGCTATAAGGATGTATTGTACAACAGAGGGAATATAGCCAATGTTTTATAATAACTACAAATGGAGTATAACCTTAAAAAATTGTGACTCACTATACCGTATACCTGTAACTTATATAATATTGTACATCAAGGTATACTTCAGTTTTAAAAAATAGTATTACCATTTAAAAAAGAATGGGTTTGGGCTTCCCTGGTGGCGCAGTGGTTGAGAATCCGCCTGCCAATGCAGGGGACACGGGTTCGAGCCTTGGTCTGGGAAGATCCCACATGCCGCGGAGCAACTAAGCCCATGCGCCACAACTACTGAGCCTGCGCATCTGGAGCCTGTGCTCCGCAACAAGAGAGGCCGTGATAGTGAGAGGCCCACGCACCGTGATGAAGAGTGGCCCCCACTCGTCGCAACTAGAGAAAGCCCACGCACAGAAACAAAGACCCAACATGGCCAAATAAATAAATTAATTAAAAAAAAAAAAAGAATGGGTTTTACATTTTTGAGTGTTTGGAAAACATCAAAAGAAAAATATTTCAGGACGTGAAAATTATGAAATACAAATTTCAATGTCCATAAATAGTTTCACTGGAACACAGCCACACTCTTTTGTTTACATATTGTCCACTTCTGCTTTCACAGTTCTGGGGCAGAGTTGGATATTTGCAACAAAGGCCATATGGCTCACAAAGCCTAAAATATCCACTACCTAGCCCTTTACAGGAAAAGTTTGCTGACCCCTGTCTTACACAATACAGTGGTTCAAGTAAAATGTAGTCTTACTAAAACAATACAGTTGCATTTAATGGAAAAATATTTTACATTAATTGACTTTTAAATTTTAAATAATTTAAATTAATTATTAATTTAATTAAAAATTCAATTCCTCACTCGCACTACACACATTTTTAATGCTCAGTAGCCAGCCGCATGTGGCTAGTGACTACCATATGAGACAGCACAGTTTAGATGGTTGGCCAAAAAACACTACAAGGCAGCTACTACTGGTATACCCCTTCTCCAGGTCAGCCATTTAAGCTCAAAGAGATTAAGAAACTTGCCTGAGGGTACACAAATAAAGAGTGATGGAGCAGGGATTCAAAATCAGGTAGTCTACTGCTAGGGCCTACACTCTTAGCCACTAGGCTACACTGTCATCCTGAAAATTAAAATAGTCTTTGTATTGCAGGTTTGAACATTCAGGCTGAAACTGTGGCGTGTCAGAGGGGGAAATGGTCTAGAGAAAATCTACTGGAAGTATCCACATCTTACAGGTGAGGAACTAAGCCCAAGAAGGGGAGGGTGGGTCTTGTCTTACTCATGCAGCAAAATGGTGGCAGAGCTACAGCCTTAACAACACTCCTGGCCTCCTGGGGCTCCCTTCTCTTCCCACTACTTTTCGTCACCCATCCACTTATACCAGTTACTTATAGGTTAACAAAAATTAATTACAACGATGTTCAGTAATTCCAAAGTGAAGCCGAACACACACATTTTCCTTAAGTTACTTTGGGAAAACATCAGGTTGGTCTTACTAACCCAAACCTGGGTTGATCAAAGCCTTATAATTGCCTACCTGCGCTATCCACCTGTTAATTTGGAAAAATTTGTTGCTAATTTGGAAATGGGAAGCTAGAGAGCTAGATGAGCAGGTAAAGACTGCTGCGGGAAGGCTGATCTTATAATTTTTTGGAGGGGTGATGGTAAGTTACAGTTATCCATTATCAATTTCATAAAAGAGCATTTAACAAAAGGAAACCAAAAAAACCATCTTAAAATTGAACACATTTCCTTTTATAAATAACTCACTCCTTTGTCCTAATTCTTCCTCCTTTCCCTGCAGACTGTGCCAGACTACCACCAGGTCAGGAATGAGGAACACAGCCCTAGAAACCACATGAATCACATTATTGCACTACTGGGGTTCAGAGACTCCCCTTTAAAGGGGCTGTGGAAAAAAATCAAGGGGTCTGTCATGTTGGATAAGAAAGTAAATTACATCTTTATTCTCCCTACCCTAACCATAAGTTAGCATTTCTTTCAATTATGAATGTAAGCAATGAACTGCTGTAATATCGTCAGCAGTGCTTGCAACTTTGTCACCCGCCGAAATCAGATATTTTTATATCACATTACAGTTGCTGTGGACATCCTGAAGTACTGTTTATGTTCATCACTACTCTGAAAGTAAGCTAGTTATTTGGATCACAGATCTTTTATTTAATACATTAATAAAGAAGCATGTATACTGCTATATAACAACTTTTTAAAATATCTCAGTTTTAATTTCAAAATACAGCTGACCCTTGAACAACGCAGCTTTGAACACTGTGAGTCCACTTATACGCGGATATTTTTCAAGAGTAAATACTACAGAACTACACGGTCTGCGGCTGGCTGGGTCCATGGATGCGGAGGAACCGCGGATATGGAGGGCCAACTATAAATTATACATGGATTAACCCTCCAGTTGTTCAAGGGTCAGTTTTAATTGGTTTCCTTTATAATCCCACATCGTTGTACGCATTTAAAATATTACTCCAAAACAGAGACACAGATGTAGAGAAAAAAACGTATGGCTACCAAGGGGGGAAGTGTGGGGGGGTACAAATTGGTGGATTGGGAGTGACATAGATACAGTACTATGTATAAAATAGAGAACTAATGAGAACCTGCTGTATAGCACAGGGAACTCTACTCAGTGCTCTGTGGTGACCTAAATGGGAAGGAAATCCAAAAATGAGGGGATATATGTATACATATACCTGATTCACTTTGCTGTACAGCAGAACACAACATTGTAAAGCAACTATACTCCAATAAAAATTTTTTTTAAAAAAACAAAAACATTACCCCAAGAAGGGGTCCAGAAGCTTCACACTGCCAAAGGGGCCCATGGCACCAAAAAGCTTCAAAACCCTACTCTTGACCCCGCTACACCTTCCCTCGGTCCTCACACCCACTCTTGGCCTGTCTTCAGAAAGGAGGAAGGTACAGGAGCTCCCAGGGCAAATGTTCGCACGTGGTTTCCTCTGCAGGAATTCTCTGCTGGCCCTGAACTTCACACCCGCCGTCCGCACTTCTAGGTCAGCTTTCACCAAACGTGTCGCCCCATCTCCCACTAGGGTGAGGCCAGAGAGAAGCCTGGGGCCAGCCCTCTCAGGGCCGTGGAAAGGCAGTATCAGCACTTGCAGGGCCCGGGGAGCGAGCGCAGGGAGTTATACACCCTGGGCGCCTCTTGTTCAGGCCCTGATGTGACCAAATCTGTACTCAGAGCTTAAGCAAAGCTCCTGAAAATACTCCACCCAGCTGTCTTTAGAAGTCACTCTGAACCCTGGCTCCACAGAAGAATCACCTGGGGAGCTCTGAAAACCCCCTCGCTCAGGCCACACGCCAGACTAACTTAATGATAATTTCTGCAGGTGGCCCCAGGTACTCGTATTTTTTATTTTGCATTTAAAGTTACCCAGATGGGGCTTCCCTGGTGGCGCAGTGGTTGAGAGTCCGCCTGCCGATGCAGGGGACGCGGGTTCGTGCCCCGGTCCGGGAAGATCCCACATGCCGCGGAGCGGCTGGGCCCGTGAGCCATGGCCGCTGAGCCTGTGCGTCCGGAGCCTGTGCTCCGCAACAGGAGAGGCCACAACAGTGAGAGGCCCATGTACCGCAAAAAAAAAAAAAAAAAAAGTTACCCAGATGATTCTCAAGGGCAGACGAGGGTGGGAACCAAAGCCTGAGAAAGATGACTTCTGTAGGCATCCCTCAGGAGTTCCAGGTGAACCTGAATTCCAAATGTTTGAGTTTAAAGAGTGGCAGCTGATTAAGACTCGCTCCCCATGCACAGGCATTTATGTCTTCACTCATTCAGTCATTCATTCATTCAGTCATTCATTCAACAAACGTGCTCTGAGTACCCACAAGGCCCCTCAGTGCAGGGATTACCAGAAGCTCCTCCTTTCCCCTTGGACTTGCAGACTGCTAAGGAAGACAGACAAAATACTTGTCAAACCTGTAAAGGAGTATTTACAAACTCTGATAAAAGTGCTAGGAAGGAGCAGGCGGTGAGAGAGAATAAAGTAGGGAGGGGCCTGCCACATTACCTAGCATTATCTAATGGGCCCATCCAAGGAGTACCTCATTCCCTAGGGATGTGTGCTTTTTAAGTTACTATTTACTCTTGATTAGGCATTTTACAATTCTGAAAGGGTAGATATTAACTTGTAGAAAACTGTTAGCTAACAAATACTTCTTGTCTGACAGCAATGCAAATGAATTTTATCTTAGAAAAGAGTGTAATAACCCAGTTACAGTTTTATTGCACTGTAGGGCATTAATCAATTTTATATGTAATTTAGCAATCTTATTCCAGCATTCTTTCTTTCCATGACTATAAATACTTCTGACTTTCTTGAACCAGCTTTACTACATGCTGGTTCCTTTGTTGATGAATTAATTTGACAGGACATACTTTAGAAAGGATGGTGGGGGGGCTTCCCTGGTGGCGCAGTGGTTGAGAGTCCGCCTGCCGATGCAGGGGACGCGGGTTCGTGCCCCGGTCCGGGAAGATCCCACATGCCGCGGAGCGGGTGGGCCCGTGAGCCATGGCCGCTGAGCGTTCGCGTCCAGAGCCTGTGCTCCGCAACGGGAGAGGCCAAAACAGTGAGAGGCCCGCGTACCACAAAAAAAAAAAAAAAAAAAAAAAAAAAGAAAGGATGGTGGGGGCGGCCTCGGAATCCTGAAGAATAAGGAGGAGGAGCCAGCATAGGAAGGAGAGGGGGAAGAACAGACCGCTAGCAACCCAACACCTCGACATACCATATGGTCTTTCCTACAACAGGAAAAGAGGTGGCCCAGAAATGGCTAGAAGGCCAGTGAGGCTGGGGGACAGACTGCAAGCAAGAAGAAGAGGTTTGAGATGAGGATGGAGAAGTAGGCAGAGACTAGGTTATGCAGGGCCTTACAGATCAGTGTAGGGACTCCGAACTTAGCACTATGTACAACAAGCAACGACTGGGAGGGTTTCAAGAAGCTGGATAAAACGATCTGGTGGCTATTTTGAAAAGACCACTCTTACCGCTGTGTGGGAAAAGAGACTGGTGTAGAGAATAGAGAAGGCCAAGAAACCAATGACAAAATCATCGTGGTGCTCAGGTGTGGCTGCAGGTGGCCTGGTCCAGCAGAAGCAGAGAGATGGAGGGAATGGGCAGTGGATTTTGATGGATTATATTGTGAATGAGGGAAAAGGGGGAATCAAGAAGGGCTTCTACCCACATGCTGTGCAGTGCAGCCATAAAATAAGAAAAAATAAATATCAAAAAAAAAAGAATGGCTTCTAAGTTCCTGGCTTACGCAACTGCATATGGTAGGGGTATTCAGCAAAATGGGAATGGCTAGGGGTTAGAGGTTAACATACACACAGGCACATGTCATTCATGAAATAAGGGTATGACTCTTACAGAAGGAAGGGTAGACTCACAACTCCTTGGGTGTGATAGGGCCTTTTAAAGGTAGCAGCCTTTCAGATTAGGTTCTCAGAGAGCATTCTCTTTGGCCTTCAAGGTTTGTGTCATCAAACATTAAGCTAATGGATTTCAAGCAACAAATCGGAAAATGCTAAGTAGCAGCTCAAAGTTTGGCCCTGTCTTGCCCTCATCCTTACTCAACATATGCTGACTACAAATAACTATCACTTAATAAATCTTTAAATGAAGGAAGGAAATTCAGAATTAACTCTGAGTATACTTAAACCCTCAGAGGTAAAAGGCAGCATCAGGATTTATAAAATACAATGGAGAAAGCCTTGTATTTGGGAAAAGGGTTAATCCTTTACACAAGTGATAACTTAGTCCATCCCTTCCACCCCGTCCCCCCAGGAAATTAAGCTGTAGATCTGAGCACAAATCAGGTAAAAGACTTCAGTCTAACCAAATATAAGCAACAAAGGTGTCAGAAGTTTATTCTTTTATACAATAAAGCAGCTCTTAACTCTTCCAGAAGATGAAGTTGGGGGATACTACAATAAAGCTTAATGACCATTTACAATGGAATGGAAACTATCACTGCCTACCACAAATCGAAATTCAGTGAGCTGTAACTTTGAACTAATCACAGCAAGTGAATGATAGCAGTGACCATTAGACACCAAACCGGCCACTGAAATAATACTTCATCATGAAACCTATTTTGGAACCAAATTTTCTAATACTGAGGGATGCTTTGAGGGTCAGATTTTTCTTCCCGTTCGGAAAACATCCAGGATTACAGATTAGAGTCAGCACCTTACTAAACAGAAAGAATCATCAAGAAGAGACTACTCTGCATAGCAATGAAGAGCACGGGAACTGGAGGCTGAGCTCCTGGCTAGAGCTGGTTAGAACCCTACAATCCTTAGGCAAGTTACTCAACCTGACCCACCGCAAAGCAGGAAGCGAGCCTTTATTCCATTAGGCACTGAGATTTCAATGGTACTCGTTATCACAGCTTATCGAAGGCAATGGAAACTGACACAATTATCTAATTTAGGTAGATGTCATGAGGACTAAATGAGACAGCGTCTGACACCCACTAAGCCTTTAATAAAGGTTAGCAGGATGATTGCGGCCTCCTGATGGTTAGTGTAAAAAGGTTTCATTTCCATAGTCAAGCTATCAGAATCTTCTCTGCTATTTGCAGCTGTCCTACAAGGTTGTCATGGACTAACCATAAATCCTCAACCCACGTCGAGGTCCACCAGGGACTTCACAGAACAGGTAGGAACAGCGGAGTCATTTTTATCTCAAAATGAGGAAAAGGACAAAGTTCCTGCATAGCTGTGTGGCCATAGGAAAGTAATTCATATCAGAGTGAACTAAAAAAGGACCTCAGCACATCCACTGAATAATCAACTTCTTTAAACAGCCTGGTAAAACCAGTACTGAAGCAGTGCAAATGATGCTAAGAGTTTGGGGCTTTACTTTTGGTTTAAGTGCTCAAGTATGTCCTGGGTTGGGGGCAGGGATAGCAAGGTAAGAAAATGGTAAATCAAAACTTTGAGAAGATAAATTCATTCTGCAAAAATCTTGGTAGCCCCCGAGTACTTAACAATCATGAAAACAGTGCTTTGGGAATTGGGAGATTAAAAGATGATCATACCTGACGTGCCTGGCAGGGAAAGAAGAGAGACAGAAGGGGCAGTTCCACTCAAATTCTCCTAGTTACTCAGCCCTAATAGAGCCTTAAACGACATTATAGATTCCTCGAGTGGAAAATTAAACGGTCTTATTATTTTGCCACAGGCTCTAGAATCCCCGTCCCAATCTTTGCCGGCTAAAGAACGAAATCTATTTTTAACTGCAAGTGAGTTAAAAGGAACTAATCTCAGGTCACTCTCTGAATTTTTTTCTCATTAAAAAAGAAAAAAAAAAACACTAAGATACCTGGTAAGTTTTATTTTACTTTAAAGAACAGTTGGAAGAAGAAAGGAAAAATTCCACAAATGCTTATAGAACAGGCCTTAAACCCACTAAAAATGGTTATCATAAACAGGAAACCTGTCATGGATAATAAAATGTATCAACGGGAGATACTTACCACATTTAATACTCTCTATCCGCACGGGGAGGCCAGACTGTGCTGCAGCAATTAATTTCAGGGCAACGTAAAACTGTGTTGGACCAAAATAACCAACCCGCTTGGCACCACAGAGTTCTGTGATCTGAAAACAGACAAGAGAAGGGATGCTGAAAACTCCATTTCATAACAGCAAAATGAGACAAAATAGATTATGAAATCTCAAGGATTTCATGGGGTAACTAACCAAAAAGTCCCTGGAGAACCTATGGGTACACGCTGGTTGGATTCTTTTTCCTCCAGTTTGCAGGGAGGTTTTCGATTTGGATAATTCAATTCTACCTACGCGTGATGTTTCAGGACTGGGTGGTTATTCCTCCTCTTCCAAAGATAAAAATAAAGGTGACAAAGAATGGCTGTTAAGCTTCTTACAAAAGAGTGACTTTTTCAGGGGGTGGATTGTAACATACAAAGTCTAAAGTCTAGAAAGTCACCGGGGTGAAGAGAGAACAGATTAGTCATAATCACTACTTGTGGATTATCCTAGTTGATCGAAATTAAAAGTGAGTTATTTTTTTTAATTATTTTTTTTAATTTATTTTATTTTATTTTTTTGGCTGCACTGGGTCTTCGTTGCTACGCATGGGCTTTCTCTAGTTGCAGTGAGTGGGGGCTACTCTTCGTTGCAGTGCGCGGTCTTCTCCTGGCGGTGGCTTCTCGTTGCGGAGCATGGGCTCTAGGCACATGGGCTTCAGTAGTTGTGGCTCACAGGCTCTAGAGCACAGGCTCAGTAGTTGTGGTGCATGGGCTTAGTTGCTCCGCGGCATGTGGCATCAGGGCTCGAACCCATGTCCCCTGCATTGGCAGGCGGATTCTTAACCACCGCACCACCAAGGAAGTCCCTTCAATGACTTCTTTAAAGTTACTTCAAGGTAACAGATACTCAAAAGTTCAAATAATAGTAAGTGGGGGTGAAGAAGTAACAAGCACCCCCCACTCCCTTTGGTGCCCCAAAGGAAAACACTATACATTTCTTCTAGAAATGTTCTCAGCATATATATATAGCACACACCTGTTTTTCTTGTTGCTTATTCAAACTTTATGAAAATAAAATACCACATACTATTTTGCAACTTGCTTTTCATTTAGCATCATCCCCTGAATATTTTTCTCTAGCGCACAGTTAAAATTACCACTTTATTTTAACAACTGCATAATATTCTGCTATAAAGATACACTGTGCATTTTTTATTATTATTCTTAGTTGGTCCTATGGATAGAGTTTTAGACTTCCAATAATTAACCTAACAAACACTTTCAGAACAAACTATAAACAGACACTAAGTAATCTGAAGAAAATTCCTATTGAAATTCAACTGGGATGTCAACAAAAAACAGCAGAATAAGGGTCTCCAAAAATTCTCTCCTCCATCAGAGCAATGAGAAACCAACAAAAATGGACACAACTCTGGAAATTAACCAAAAGTCTGCAGCAATGCGGGGAGTGTTTATTCAAGAAAAACAGCTGAATCTCAGGAAGAACAGCAAGCTTTGTGGCATTTTAAGTGGCCTTACTTCCGTTCTCTCCCACCCGCATTCCAGGTATTTTCACTGTATTGCAGGCATCCCCTGCCTGCAGTCACAGCGAGACTGGCAGCCACAGAAGGAGTCAGGACAGAGCTGGGCTTCTTGGATGTGAAGACTACTGTTTGTCATCAAACTCAGGTAGTTTTTCACTATTATTTCTTCAAATATTTTTCTGGCCCTCTCTCTCTTTCTCCTGGTGGTACTTCTGGTACTTCCAGTAGCCCACAGTCCACCTCTCCTAGCCCTAGACTATGAGCTGGGGTTGGGGGGAGTGAGTCCTGTCTTCTCGGCTAGACCCACCGAAAACAGAGCCTCCACCATGTGGAACTGGTGGGGTTGGGGAGAGGAAGAGGTCGTGGCTCAAAGGCTGCTGGCTCACTGTTCTTACTAAGATTTAGGAGATTTTCTTGAATAAATGTTTCTACGTTTGCTGTATGTCTTCAGGTCAATCTCCAGAGACTTTAAATGATTATCCTTTACAATTTTTACCAGTTAAAAGGCTCTTTCACTGGAAAGAGGATCTGCTGAGTTTCTCACACTGCCATTCCAAAGTCTCAACCCTCCCGGATTCATTCTTGAGTGGAGAAGCAATAGGGTGTTATGGTAGAGAACAGTTCTTGGAGTAAATGACTCAGGTGTGAATCCTGGCCCTAGCACCAACCGGCTACCTGTATAACCTAAGGCAAGTTACTTACCTCTCGTGCCTCAGTCTCCCCTTAAGTGTAAACAGGTACTTACCTCATGAAGGCTAAAGTAGTAGTGCCCACAATAGTGTCCATTCAATAAACATGCCATTGTCTAATTTTTTGGTCTACTTGTTTATTTTGTTCCCATTCTAGCTGCATATTAGAATAACCCGAGGAGCTTTTGAAAAATAGAGACCTAGCCTCCACCCCCAAAGATTCTGCTTTAATTGGTCAGTGGTGTGGCCCAGGCATGGGTATTTTCGTAAAGCTCTCAAGGTAATTCTAATGTGCAGCCAAGGTTGAGAATCACTGCTCTTTGGTAATCTCATTCTTTCCCCAGGCTTCAGTGACCATCCAAATGCTAATGATCACCAAACCGCTCTCTCCAAACCTAACAACTCAGATACTTCATGCACTTTTCCAAAACCCTACTGGACAACTCTACGTGGATACCCTAAGCCATCTCAGACATAACATAAATTAAATAAGCCCTATTCATCTGCCCTTCCCCACATATCCTTGAACCTACAGATCTTCCAGCAGCCCTCACCTCAGTTGCTGGCATCAACAATTCCATATCCCAAATCAGAAACTTATCTTCGATGCTAACCACATCCACATCTATCACAGAACCATCTGCCAAATCAAGGCTATCTTCTCCTTTGCCTTGCCTTAATCCTTCCTAATATCTCACCTGGCCATCGTGACATATTTTATTTTTTAATAGAATTCACACAAATTACTGTACAGGGACAGGTTTCTTTTTTAAAGTGTGACTTTCATATAATAGTGTGTCAGTTTTCCTCAGGTGTACAAGGAGGCATCAATACTTATTAACAAAATTTGTTTCTAGAAGAAACTTAAACTTTTTTCCAATAATTTATATATTTAGCTTTTTATTGAAGTATATTTCTATAGAAAAGCATAATATACAAACAGAAAAGCATACAAATAAGTGTATAGTATGTAGTTAGATGCGTTTTCACAAATTGAATACAACTACATAACGAGCACCCAGATCAAGAAATAGGGACTTTGCTGGTGGTCCAGTGGTTAAGACTCCACGCTCCCAATGCAGCGGGCCTGGGTTTAATCCCTGGTCAGGGAACTAGATCTCACGTGCCTCAACGAAGATCCCGCATGCCCCAGCTAGGACCCGGCGCAGCCAAATAAATAATTTTTTTAAAAAAATGTAAGAAATCCAAACTTACAAGCCTCTAGAAGCCCCCCTTCAAAGCTCCTTTCAGTCACTACCCACCCGTCATTTTCCTAACTTCTAATACTACAGATTAGTCTTGCTTGTTTCTAAACTTGTTTGTGACATTCTTCCAAGTTGTTGAGTGAAACTGTGGTTCACTCATTTTTGTTGTCACTCAGTATTTTTTGATCCCCTGCCACTGGACATCTGTATGGTTTCCAGTTTCGGTGGGGATTGCGGGGGAGTACTGAAAGTTCCAACCCTCTAGCCATCTGGTTCCCTGGAAGCAGCTTCCAACCTTGTTACCTAGGGACTTTTCCAAAAGTCACCTCGTTAACATAAAAGACACTTTTATTGCTCTTATCACAGGAAATCCCAAGGGTTTTTGAAGCTCTGTGCCAGGAACTGGGTTGAAGACCAAATATATATTTCTTATTATAAAATCACATCACAATAGGCCATTTGCATGTAACTGATTCTCTACTAGGCTAAGCTCCATGAAATAGGGAGATGCATGTCTTGCTCACCAGTTCCTTTCCCTGCCACGTTGATTATGCTTAATAAATAGTGGTTGAACAAATAATTTTCTCGAACCAGTCTCTCCTCAGCTCATCTTCCAACTCCAGTTCATCCTCCATAGTGCCTGCATATCTGCCTTTTAAAAGCTAACAATACTGTTCTCATGCTTCAAGGCATCTCAGCCTGGATCCCCACCACCTCAGGACAAAATCCTATCTTCTTAGTGCAGCACTAAAGTTCCTTCACAACCTGGCCCTGAGCAGCTTCTCTAGTTTCATCTCTGGACACACACATGCACACAATTCTGTAGCTGCATTCAGCTTCTCCTGCTTTCCCAAGCACATCCTGACCTTCTACATTTCTGTGCCTAAGGTACACGGTGCAGAAGACGGGAAACTAAACAGCCTTGAAGTCAAGGTTGGTCAGGCTGAAATCTAGTTTCCTCGTATATATTGATAAAATAGAGATATTGCCTCCCCCATAAGACTATGAGGGAAAAAATTAAATAATGTACTAAATGAACCTGATATGATGCTTAACGGTGTTCAATAATTGTTGGGTTCCATCCCATTCACCTCGACCTAGAACATCCTCACTCCCCACTAGATTAAACTCAAATGTTACTACTCTGTAGCTCCTTCTCAAGTCACCAGGTATAGTCTCTTTTCCCAGTGTACTCTCTGACTATTCAAATGTCTATAAATGTCTATCACATGATACCTTATTGTCTTGGATTTGCTCCAAAATAAAAGGAGGAAAGGGAGTAACTGGAGAGTATGGGTGAAACACGCATTACCAAGAGTTGAAAATGCCTGAAGTTGGGTGACGGGTTTGTGAGGGCTCATCCTCCTACTGTGTATGTTTGTATACATTTTGAAATTCTCCATATTCAAGCTTTTTAATGTCTATTTCAGCACTTATCAAATATTATAATTATCTGTTTATCTCTGCCTCCCATTAAAATGTCTTCTCTCCAAGGGCAATGGTTAATTTCTATTTATCTCCTAGCGCAAGGATAGGCATACAGGATACAGTCCAAAAAATTCTCCATCAAGTGAATGAAGCAACCCTCACAAATAAAAAGTAATTGAGTTGTTTGTTTGTTTGTTTTTCTGGCTGCATTGGGTCTTCGTTGCTGTGTGCGGGCTTTCTCTAGTAGCCGCGAGCGGGGGCTACTCTTCGTTGCAGTGCGCGGGGTTCTCACTGTCATCACTTCTCTTGTTGCGCAGCACAGGCTCTAGGTGTGCAGGCTTCAGTAGTTGTGGCCTGCGGGCTCTAGAGCGCAGGCTCAGTAGTTGTGGCACACAGGCTTAGTTGCTCCGTGGCATGTGGGATCTTCCCGGGCCAGGGCTCGAACCCATGTCCCCTGCATTGGCAGGCGGATTCTTAACCACTGCGCCACCAGGGAAGCTCAAGTAATTGAGTTTTATAATACATTCCTTATTGTGAATAAATAAATTACACATCTTCGAATACAGGATTGCCTATACATGGAAAAAAACTAACATCATCAATATAGGTGTCTTGCAGAGTAATTCCTAATATTAAGAAACTGTAATCCTTGCCATGTGAACAACTTAACAACTATATTTCAGTCAGTGTTAATTTATTATCAAGGTAACCTTCCCTTACCACAACTATCACATAGAACTAGAAAAGCTCTTAACTAAAGGTAACTGAAATTGCTGCTAAAATATTCACTGTGGTACTTCAAGACTAACACCCAAATCTGGCATTAGTAAACCTCCTCATTTACCTTGGAATCTGTCCTTTGCTCCCATATACCAGTAGAATCACTGCTTTGTAGCCAATGTAGAATATACACACATAAGTGAGGTAAGCCCATAGGCCACTCTTCTTGCTCTTTGTACACCAAACCTCCATGAGACATGCCAAGAACTTTCTGAAATAGTCAAGCCCCAAGGATGATAAATTATAGGCCTTTGGAACTTACATATGGAATCTCGTAAGCTTGAGACTTCTCAGTCCAAACTGCAGGTTAATTCTGTAAGTTTTTTTTTCTTTATTGAGGTTCAAAATGTTCTAAATCTAAATTCTCCATGGAAAAGTTCTAAATTGTGGGTAGAAACGTTTTAATGCAATCTAAAGAAAAAATTGTGGTGCTTTATCCCAGATACTCAACTAGCAGGAGATATTTTATGTAACTGCTCCTTCAAACAGTCCCAGTTGCCAAGATTTTCTCAAAATAAAGAAAAAATGAAAAGACTCCACTCCTCTTCTTTAGTCTAAACTCCAAACCTGCAACCCTCTCAGCTGGACCCATCTTAGGTTACACATTGTGCAAAGTTCTGACACATAACAAGAACCTATGGACTCATGTTTGTTTTCTCAGGTGGAAGGCAAGAGATGGGATGAAAAAAAAAAAGGAATGGATGAAATCAACTTCCTCACAGCCTACAGATGTACGCTCAACTGTCGGGGTGCTGGACATGCATCAGAAAAACTCACTGACCATTTGGGAGGAACCTGGACCAAGTTCTGGAAGAAGATGGAAGGCCACTAAAATAGCTTCCCTCCTACCTAATTCTGAAAGATTAAGTGGCTGTGCTGAGTAATCAGTCCACACCCGTTCCAGTTTGCCTGAAATAATACTTTCCTTCCGAGCTGAAATGTAATAAATTTTCAAAACTGTTCAAAGGTTTGAATAAGCTTCCTCCTTCAAGTATTTTTAAAGACTTCCTCAGAGAGATTTAAAAATTCAAAGTCCTGGTGTGAGGGGTTGGAAGAATTCTCCAAGAACATTAGTGGACCCCTATTTTCTATTCTCCCTCCACCACAGCTCCCCAAGTTCATAGTCTCTGCTCACAAACCTACTCCTTCAAGTCCGGCCCCCAGACTCCTGAGACCTCACACACCATCCTCCACATTCCCTCCAAGATATCTTATTAAAACAAGACCGCCCCCCCAACTCAAGCAGGCTTCCGGGGCTCCTCGTGCCCTTTCTTGTAAAACCCAGAGCCCTGAGCATGGTTTTGAGGCCCTCCCGTCTGGCCCAAACTACCTTGCCAACAAGCTTGTCTCCTCCCCTTCCTGCATCCAAGGCTGCAGCCACTCCAGATGCCAACCGGCCTCTCAACACAGCACAGCCATGCAGGCCTCTCGGCACCTGGCATGTCTCCCACCTGGAAGCTGGATGTCTCCGCACTTCTTTTTTGTTCGTTTGTTTTTAAATGTTTCTTTCCTTTCTTTCTTTTCTTTCCTCCCTCCCTTTCTTCCTTCCTTCCGGCTGCGCTGGGTCTTAGTTGTGGCACATGTGATGTTCGTTGCGGCATGTGGACGTCTGAGTTGTGGCATGCGGACTTCTTAGTTGCAGCATGTAGACTCTTACTTGTGGCATGCATGTGGGATCTAGTTCCCTGACCAAGGATCAAACCCAGGCCCCCTCCATTGGGAGCGCAGAGCCTTACCCACTGGACCACCAGGAAAGTCCCCCTTCCCCACATCTTTACCCTCCAGACTCTTTCTTCAAATCACCTCAAGACCAACCTTATCTTTGAAACCACAGTCAATTCCATTCTGTATTCCCATAGTCCTTTTCACTACTTTTCTGTCACATCACTAGCCTTTTAATAGAGCAAAATCACTATTCTGGTCATTGTCTCCCCTGTACCCCATCTGTTTCCCATACCCCTCAAATGCCCAGCACAAGGCAAGAGTATATCTTTATCATTTGTATCCCCCAGGACTAATACTTTAGGATGCTTACTACATAGTTGGTTGCTCAACGAATGTTTGTTGAATTAATTGGCTTTTACAGCCCATAGTACCAGAATGTTCTTCTTTCTCTCATCTTGTAATTACTTTTACAAGTGACTGCTAAATGGGCTTTAGTCATCTCACACCATAGAGGCTGAAGAGCTCCTGCAGGAATATAACAGCGTATTAGCTGCTCTGTCCCCTCCCTGCTCAGTCAGCTAGGAGGGACCAGGCAGGGTCAGAGAATCAGGATCAGACTACACCACGCTCTGCCCTGGCCCTCAGCCCCTTTCCCTGACTCTCGGCCCCTTCCCCTGGCCCTCCACCCCTTCCCTTGACCTTCGGCCCCTTCCCTTCCCCTGGTCCTCCACCCCTTCCCCTGGCCCTCGGCCCCTACCCCTGGCCCGCAGACCCTTGCCCTGGCCCTCGGCCCCTACCCCTGGCCCTCGGCCCCTTCCCCTGGCCCTCGGCCCCTATCCTTGGCCCTCGGCCTCTACCCCTGGCCCTCGGCCTCTACCCCTGGCCCTTGGCCTCGCAATCTAGAACACCTCAGTGGTTCTCCAGCCACTCAGTGTGCTAAAGATGCATCACGGCCTTCTGCCTCCAGCCTCCTTCTGCTTAGCATACCCCCAGGAGACGCCAGCCTCCATACAGGCCCCCTCGAAAACAGAAATAAAGAGGATTTAAAGTACATGTGTAAAAGTTATACCTCAGCCTCTCGGGAAAGAACTGAAGAGTGAGGTCCACTGTCCTGGGTTTTCCTCTCCCACTCATGTAAATGTTCTAAATATCAAGAGGGACTTTCAGTCCAGAGGGACCTGGGTGAGCCACCCGAGAAAATACAAACCCCCAGGTCTGATCACCCAACATGAGGCGCCCCAGCACATGCCTAAGCCAAAGCCCCATCCCGTGAAAGAGAAAACAGACATTCAGGGCTCACGTGTGATTTCAGACACGGAAGCCCACTAATACCTGAAAGTACTTATTAAAGTATCCTGGGCACCTCCCCACTGAAAGTACCACACTCAGTGCCAAGACAGGAAGTAAGCCGTGCTGAACGAAACGACTTACTCTTTTCTCTCTCTCTCATCCTCCTCCAACTCCCTTTTCCTCCCTGCCTCTTTTTCCTCCCTCCCCCACCTCTAAATAGTTTACCATTCACCTACCAAAACAGGACTATTCTCCTACACTATCCCCCCATCACCACCACATCTGAGGGAGTCAACATTAATATTATCACACAACATATGGTCCATACTCTCATGTCCTCAATCGTCTTTAAAATGGCCTATAGAACTGAATTTCCCTTCTCCCATCCAGGATTTAATCAATGTTTGTGCATTACATTTTTATCTTATGTCTCCTCTGTCTTTCCCTAATCTAAAACAATCCCACCTCCGTTCTTCACTGACACTGAATCCTTTCAAGAGTTCAGGCCAGTTGTCCTGCAGAATGTTCCACATTTTGGATTTCTGTTTCCTTGGGATAACATTCAAGTCAAACATTTCTGGCAAGAACACCACACAGGTGGCACTGTGATATAGTAAGAGGTACACAACAGTGAGGGGTACATAATTTCAGAACATCCCACCACTAATTGCCAAGCTTGGCCATTTGGTTAAGAGGGTGACTGCTAGATCTCTCCACTGCAAAAACATATTTTCACATAGTACATTGAGACCATTTGAAAATTCTATCCCCTGACAAGTCAGCTTTTGACTCTGCCCAATACTAATTGCAAATAAGTCTAGCTAAATTACATCAGCATCTAAAGAACTGGAATCTTAACACAAAAATCGTAACAAACGTGGGGATGATATTTATTCCATGAGGTGGCTGTCCTTACCTCCAGTTTATGCACAAATAAATGCCACAATTCAGAAAGTTCAGTGAGATGTTCAAGGTCACAGGTTCAGAGCCAGTACTCAGACTTACATGTGCCTGGGTCCAAATGTAAAGGTTTTTCCATTACATCAGGGGTTGGAAAACTGATGTTCACAAGCCAAATCTGGCCCACTGCCTGGTCTTGTATGTGCTGAGAATGGTTTTTACAGATGAACATTTGCAGTCAATTTGACGACAGGGAACACTAACTTTGAATTCTGTGAGGTAAAATGTTATCCCCAAAACAAGAATTCCATGCTTCTTACTAGTAGATCTGTATTAATCCCCCACCCCCGCAAAAAAACACTTGTACTCAATTATCATATTTTGAATTGTGTCAATAAAAACTTTGTGGAAGTTTGCTTTCTCTCTTGTCATATAAGTACTTATACAATATCCTCAATTTTGCCTCTTGGCCCGCAAAGCCTAATATTTACAACCGGGTCCTTTACAGAGAGGGTTAGCAAGCCCTGATAAGACACTGCCTCCCAGAGGCATTACATCCTGCAGATACGCTCAAAGCCGGGCAGAAAGGTATTTTCCTAAACTAATCAGCCACACTAAGTAAATTCCAACTTAAAGAGTGAACATTTCCAGTAGAAGAAAAGAACACACATGTATCCCCACCCATTTTCCACCCATTTATATACATTTGTTTAAATTTTTCAGGAGCTTTTGAACTAAGGCTTCCTACATTACTATAAACTTCCACAACAACCAACTGGAGCCATATTTCAGATATGAGCAAAATCTATGCAGTAATTCACATGCTAAAAATGATATTTTGCTTTTCTCAGCCTTATTGAGGTAGTATAATTGACAAATAAAATTGCCATATATGTAAAGTGTACAATGTAATGACTTAATGTGCGTATAGACTGTGAAAGGATTCCTACCATCGAGTTAACTGACACATTCATCACCTCTCATATTTACCTTTTTTGTGTGTGTAAGAACACTTAAGTTCTACTCTCTAAACAAATTTCACTTACACAATACCATTATCAACTACAATCACCATGTTATACAGTAGAATCTCGTATCTTATTCATCTTAGAGCTGAAAGTTTGTACCCTTTCTCCAGTGACTCTCCCTATTTCCTGTACCCCACAACCCCTGGCAACCACCATTCCATTCTGTTTCTATAAGCTCAACGTATTTTTTTCTTTTTTTTAGATTCCATATATAAGTGATACCATGCAGTATTTGTCTTCATCTGTCTTATTTCACTTATTTGCTTTTTAGTTTTAAAAGGAGAAGGTGTTATAAATCTTCATGACCATTCTTCTTCATAACCATCCCTATGCATCTGTCAACACATAATGATCCAAGATCTCCCAACATGTAAGCTACTCCCAAGTTGCAAATCAATTCTGGAAGCTCCATTATCTTTCAGATCCCCCAAGATGCCATTTAATTTAGGACCAGAGAGCCTATACTAAATTGGAGACCGAATCCAGCCAAGATTTAATTGATAGATGAATGAATGAATGAATGGCAGAGGTTATGACCCCAGATCCAGCTTGTCAACATTTGTGGCCCAAGGCCAAAGCTCACCCCAGTAGTAGGGAAGACCCAACCTGCCACTCTGGCTCACATGGAATCTGAACAGGGAAAAAACTCTGGGCAAAAAACTAGGAACTTACACACTGCCAATGGAAGCACAGAACAGTATAGAGACCATTTGGCAACACCCATAAAAATTACAATGAAAAATAATAATTATAATCAAACTTTGGATCTAGTGATCCTACCTCTAGGAATTTACATTCCACTTTATACAAGCAAAATGACATATGTACAAGTTCATTCAATATGTATCATCTAAGATACAGATTTGAAAACACCTAGAGGTCCATCATCTAAAATATTAATCAATCGCGGTTCATTCACACAACAGAATTCTAGGCAGCTCTGGTAGAGATCTGTCATATCTGTGATTGCCCATCATCTCTTAAAAAGCCTTTCTCTACTGAGAAATTTCTCATATTACAAATCTCACGTCCCAGCTTGAAAGCTGAGAATCCAATTCCTAGGCTCCTCTGCAGCTAAACTGCAAACACGTGACCAGGTCTCCATTGATGGGAATATCCACACAAGACTTTGCTTGAGAAGTAAGAAGTGTAAGACAAGAGACTGCTCAGAGCTTCTACTTTTGCAGGGGAAGCTGCCTTCCTGGCTCAGGATGATGGTGGAAGCAACTGCAGTCCAGTCAAATCCCTGCTCCCTGCTGTTCAGTACAGGCAGGAGCACGGGTGGCTCCCACTGAATACTAGAACTATGCACGGCTTGGCCATTGTTTCTGGAAAGTTAGATGTGCCCTCTTCTTCCAGCCCTCCAAACGATTCCATGAGTTACCTAAAAATCCTAATACCTTTTTGGCTTAACCATCTGGAATGGATTCAGTTGTTTGCCACGAAAAACACCAAATAAAAAAGAATGAGGAAGCTCTTTGTGCACTCATATGGAAAGATCATTAGGTTAAACTGCTGAAAAGAAAAAAGCAAGATGCACAATAGGGCATGGCAGGTATTTTTTTTAAAAGGGGTTGAATCATGTGAATGTATGATCTATTTTTAAAAATGAATTCAGAAAAATTGTAAAGAGACAAAGCCTGGACTTCCCTGGTGCTACAGTGGTTAAGAATCCACCTGCCAATGCAGCAGACACAGGTTTGAGCCCAGGTCCAGGAAGATCCCACATGCTGCGAAGCAACTAAGCCCATGTGCCACAACTACTCAGCCTGCACTCTTGAGCCCGTGAGCTGCAAGTACTGAGACAGGGCACCTAGAGCCCGTGCTCCGCAACAAGAGAAGCCACTGCAATGAGAAGCCCACGCACAGCAACGAAGATTAGCCCCTGCTCGCCGCAACTAGAGAAAGCCTGCATACAGCAATGAACACCCAACGCAGCCAAAAATAAAATAAATTAAATTAATAATTTTTTTAAAAAAAGAGACAAAGCCTAAACCCACGTCAGCAAGAACTAGTATAGACATACCCCAAAACCATTCACCTGTCACCTGCTCGAAGGGCGATTTCAAAACAAAGTGCCCACCTGGAGAAAGCTGCAAAAGTCCTTCCTCACCAAGCCCAGATTTCACACATATAAAGTGCTGTTTCCTCTAAGTTGTCAACATAGGACAAGGCAGCAGCTTGCTTTATCATTTTTTTGATCTCTATTTTATTTATTTCCTCTCTGATCCTTATTATTTCCCTCCTTCTGACTTCAGGTTTTGTTTGTTGTTCTTTTTCTAATTCTTTTAGGTGGTAGGTTAGGTTGTTTATTTGAGATTTTTCTTGTCTCTTTGAGGAAGGTCTGTGTCGCTATGAAGTTCCCTCTTAGGACTGCTTTTGCTGCATCCCATAGATTTTGTACAGTTGTGTTTTCATTGTCATTTGTCTCAAGGTATTTTTTTTTTTTTTTTTTTTTTTTTTGCTGTACGCGGGCCTCTCACTGTTGTGGCCGCTCCCGTTGCGGAGCACAGGCTCCGGACGCGCAGCCACAATAGCCATGGCTCACAGGCCTAGCTGCTCCGCAGCATGTGGGATCTTCCCGGACCGGGACACGAACCCATGCCCCCTGCATCAGCAGGCGGACTCTCAACCACTGCACCACCAGGGAAGCCCTCTCAAGGTATTTTTTAATAGCAGCTTGCTTTATAAAAACTAGTCATCTTTGTCAAAGGTAGCTCTATCTAGCTGGGTGACCATGAAGAAGGCACCTGACCTCCCTCGGTCTTCCATGTCATCTACCGGAATGAAGCAGTCAGACTATATAGAACACAAAGCTTTCTCTAGATCCAAAAATTCTAAAAAAAGGAATTGAACCTCTCCCTCTGGCACTTATCACTTCTACTTGTATTATGGTTCTAAGGATACCTGCTACATCCCCCTAAAACAAGGCTATAAGTCTCTTGAGGGCAAGTCCTGGATTTCTTTTTAAAAACCATCCTTGCATTCCCCACAGCACACATCCCACTGATTTCTCGTTAGGAAGGCTTACGGAATGAATTAAATATGCCTACTTTGACTTAACTCTTCACTCACTAATAGAACCCCTATGCATGTTGCTTTGTACCTCTGAATTGTGACTTACAGGTGAATATATCAACCTATTCCCCCAAAAAATTTTTAAGTTTTAAAGGATAGCAAGAACCTGACATGAGCTCAGGTAAATCATTTTGTAATCACCAAATTTCAAGCAAGCAAAGGCAAAGAGAAACACAGTTGACCCTTGAACACAGGTTTGAACTGCACAGGTCCACTTACAACATGGATTTTTTTTTCAATAGTAAATACTACACGAGCTGCAGCTCATTGAATCCACAGATGTGGAGGAACCGCATATATGGAGGGCATACTCCAAGTTACATGTGGATTTTCAACTTTGGAGGATCAGCGCCCCTAATCTCCATGTTGTTCAAGGGCCAACTGTACAACGTATCTTCCAGGGCTTTGAATGTACTCTGTTTTGTTTTGGTTTGGTTTGGTTTGGTTTGGTTTGTTTGGCAGGGGGGGAGACGGGGGAGGGAGAAGGAACATTTTTGTATTAAAAGAAAAAAATATGGGGCTTCCCTGGTGGCGCAGTGGTTGACAGTCCGCCTGCCGATGCAGGGGACACGGGTTCGTGCCCCAGTCCGGGAAGATCCCACATGCCGCGGAGCGGCTGGGCCCGTGAGCCATGGCCGCTGAGCCTGCGCGTCCGGAGCCTGTGCTCCGCAACGGGAGAGGCCACAACAGTGAGAGGCTCGCGTACCGCAAAAAAAAATATATATATATGCTAAGGGGTCGAATATGATATTAATACGGCTCTTAAAGACAAGAATTCAAAGACATTCAACACTCAGGCTAGCTTCTTTGGTTTTTGCACAGTGGACTGGCATATATAGGTTTGACAGAGTGATTCTACAGATTTTTTTCATCATGTACCTAGATCGTCTTCTGGAATGAGGAAGGATTATAGGTAGTGAAGAGATTTGATAACAATGATTTCTCATTATGACTTTTGTTATCTAGGCCTTCTTCGGCAAGCCAGTGCCACAGCTCTGGAAGCTGCCCAAGCCAGCTGCACACATGCGGGCACCCTCATCAGGGTCAGGAGTTCCTCGGGGCTGGCACCTGCCCAGGGTGAAACCAGGATCTAACAGCTCAAGGCGGAGGAGAGGGGAAGAGTGCACCGGGAGTGAACCACCGAGGTACAAAGGAAACACCCCCGCCACCACAAGAAGAGAGTCACTGTGATGGAGGAGAACGGTTAGGGGAGGAGAACAGTAGAATCCCCAGTAAGAACTAATGTTCACTGACGGCCGACTGTGCGCCAGGCACTCTCTTAAACGCCAGGAATTGATGAGATGAAGGAAACATACACACACAAAAAAGCAGTCTTAACACTAGAACTGAATTAAAATGCAATTACAGGTCAGATTACAAAAGAAACTTTGTTTGGGGATTGTGACCCAGGTTTCTAGCCTCTACACATCACAGTATTTCATACTGCTGGAGGCGGCAAAATCTCAGGTGAACACACATGCTGCCAGGATCATACAAAGCTTTTACTGGTTCTGGCAACTCAGACTTAACCTCAGCAGCCAAAGGGTTCGCGTTTCAATTTGTTTACTGACATTTTTAGTGCTTTTCATAAATAAACTTACAGGTTGAGGTTATTTGGCATTTTTATAAGTTTGTTGATTTTGGTCCATTCTATATTTTATATCTTTTATTTTATACATACTTGTGCACACACGCGCGCGCGCACACACACATTTCATTTTTAAAGAAACTAGTGCCAAAAAAAATGAGAGAGAGAGAAAGGAATAAAGAAACTAGTGCCTTAGCGAGACGAACAGAGCACACCAGGACATCTCACGTAAGTGGAGCATCCGTTTATTATACACAGATCCTTGAAATGCTTCAGAGGGAATGAACAAGTGCAAGTTCAGTCTCAGATCACACCAGAGTTCTCAGTCTCCAGTATGAACCCAGACAGATTGGAACCTTCCAGCAGAGTTAAACTTATACCAGGCACAGCAGTTTCTGGTGGGGTAGGCAACCTGACTTCATTAATTGGGTTTCTTTGTCGAGTTCCTAGTGAAGACCCTATCCAACTGTTAAAATAACAAACGCCCCACTCACCTCCCCTCTGAGGATGCTGACCCCCATCAAAACAGGCTACTGCAGGGCACCAAAGCTGGAGACGGCCCCTCCCTGTTCAAGACAGTTCTCCTCCACCCAGCATGGCCTTGTGACAACCAGCACACTCAGTGCCCCGCATCATCATGGCAAATCCAGATGGCTTTAAGGGGCTTCAGCCCAACTAGCTGGAACCCAGCCCCAAGCCTATCATGCTATTGCTCCTACTGTGACCCAGTGGCTACATTATATTGACCAAACCCACCTCTTTCCATGACCAAATAAATCCCCTTTCTATGCCCCAGCTACACAAGTCCATGCTCTTCCCTCTCTAGCATGACAGACACCCATCACTGAAGGCCTGGCCTTGCTCTCACCTGTCTGTCCTTGTCCTGCACCTCACCCCCAGCTACCTGCTGACACTTCCCTGATGCCCAAACTTTCCCTGCTCTTAGATCTCCTGCCAATGAGCTGTGCTTGCCAGGAGGGACATCCCTAGAACCCAGGAGGGGTGGGTCCTCCCTTCAATCACATGGAGACACTAATTCATCAGCCCAGACAGACTGCATTGCCTGACCTGATACAATCTACCCGTCCCCCTAAACAGGTGCCCCCACCACAATGGATGAGCTGAGACCTAGGTCCTGATTCCTCCCAAGGTATTCTTTCCCAAGTCTGCTCCACTTTCACAAGTCATGCCTAAAGATTTGACAACTTAGAGATAACTGACGCAGAAAGAAGAGTCCCTGCCCTCAAAGGGTTTCTAATCTGTTGTTATGGACTGAACGTCTGTGAACCCCCCAAATTCATATGTTAAAACCCTACCCGCCAATGTGACGATATTAGGAGATGGGGCCTTTGAAAGGTGATTAAGGGGACTTCCCTGGCAGTCCAGTGGTTAAGACTCCACGCTTGAACTGCAGGCGGCACAAGTTCGGTCCCTGGTCAAGGAACTAAGATCCCACAAGCCGCGCGGCAAAAAAAGAAAGGTGATTAGGATGAGATGAGGTCCTGAAGGTGGAGCCCTCAGGAATGGAATTTGTACCTTACAGAGTCACAAGAGAGCTTGCTTCCTCTCTCTGCTCCCCACCATGTGAAGACACAGCCAGAAGTCGGCAGTCTGCAACCCAGAAGAGGACCATCCCCAGAACCCAGCCATGTTAGCACCGTGATCTCAGATTTCCAGCCTCTAGAAATGTGAGAAGTAAATTTCTGTTGTTTATAAGCCACTCAGTTTGTGGTATTTTGTTACAGCAGCCTGAGCTAAGTAAGACATAATCTGATTGGGGTGTGTGTATCTAAGAAGTCTGAGGAAAAAGGATGAACATTCCTCAAACACCCACTACCCACCCTCCAGGCAGTATACTTTTCTCTTTTATGTTTCATTTCTAACATTTAAACTAATCCTACATGAATGGTTTTTCAGATAAGTACTTCAGGGTTTAGAAAGGTTATTAGAGAAATTCTGGAAAATGAGAAACCACCTGAACTGAAAGATCTTGCCGCCGACAATTTCTATTAGATGTCATTTGAACCAAATTCACTGAGCGAATAGGCAACCCCTTACGTTCACTAAGATACCATCCATTCAGTCCTCTTAGGTAGCACACTATGGCAGTGAATGGAATCAGGCTTACCAACTGAAAGATACAAACTATCTGCACCTTGGCAGCCACAGATAATACAAATTAGGTCCCACGATTCCCCGGCCTTCCAAATGGCCATGGACACACATGTGTGAGAGAAGGAGCAGGTGTAAAGGGTACAGCCTCAGAACTCAGTATATTCTCTCACATGAACCAAGGAATGAACCACAAAGCACACTCCATCCTAACCGTGTTGTAACCAGCTAAGCTAACCAGAATACAGAACAGAAACTGATTAACATTTGCCACTTTTCTTCTGCTGCCCAGCATCAGAACCCCTTTCCAACGTTTATGAAATTTTCCACCTGCCTCCAGCTCAATAAGCTAAAAACGTGAGATACCCACTTTCGTGATTTCTTCTCAATCAGGGTATGGGCACAGCACCTAAGCGTGGCCAGATACAACACACAGGTGTTTGAATCAGTAATGAGTGATGTGAGGCAGCAGGAATAGTAGACCATTGTATTCTGGAAACAGCAGCAACCCCAGTGCCCAGGGGCGGCAAGGTGCCCAGCCTCATGCCCGACGTCCAGGGCAGGCAATGTGTGGTGTGGCTGGAGGCATCCAATATTCAGTAGCTACAGTTCCAGCATCCTCACCGGACCAATTCTGTGCTGTAATGAGCCTGTTGTTCTGGCACTGTTGCCCTTAGCTGTGCATTTTTCAAGATGTTTCTCCAGTTTTCTGAAAGAAAGACTGAGCTACCCAATATCCTGCCAATAAACTCCCTTTCTGCCTAAATTACCCACAGGTAATTTCTGTTACTAATGGGACAGTGTTACTAAGAATCCTGGGTGTTACAGAGGACAGGTCAAAGGCAAGCCTTGATTGGTCCAGAGCATCCAAACCTGGCTGTATCAATCATTTACTGCTGCAAAACAAACCACCCCAAAACTTTAAAACAACATTTATTTAGTTCATAGTTCTGGGGATCAGCAATGTGGGCTGAGCTCAGCTGAGCAATGATACCGATCTAAGCCAGACTCTGCTGAACTCAGGTGGGACTCGCTTATACTTCCGCAGTTAGCCTTGGGCTGACTGGGCGCCTCCATTCTCCTCCACATGGCCTCTCATCCTCCAGCTGGTGAGCCTGGGCTTTTTCACATGGTGGCAAAGTTCCCAAAGGAGCAAGAACTGAAGCTGAAATCCTTCTTCAGGCCTAGGTTCAGAACTTACCCAAGGTCTCTTCTACTGTATACTATGGTCAAACCAAGTCACAAGGCCAGCCAAGACTCTAAGGATGGAGACACAGGCTCCACCTCTTGATGAAAGGAGCTGTACAGTATCGGGGGAATTTTGAAATCTACCATACCTGACTGTTTCATACATAGCCCCATGGGGAAGCTGTCACAATAGGGATTCCGATTTATTAGAACTGCTTACATCTAGAATCTGTGCTCTCACAACCATTCCCTTTGACCACCACCAATACCAGCCACTGATTCAACAATACCTAACTAGAAGCAATAAACACACAGTGCTCAGCCTGCCAACTCTGCAGCCTGTGAACAGTTTTGTACAGGGCAGGCCCCTTGGATCTCCCTTACTGTAGGGCATGCTGAAGATTATGGACTACAATCATGTGGCATCAGACAACCAGATCTCTGGCTCTGGGCCTTTCTCTGAACGTCAGCTTTCCTCCCTGGCAAAGCTCAAAATCAACATTTTCTGCATATGAACAAATCGGTACTTTGACCACTTCAGGCAGAGGACTAGTTAATATGCCTAAGTTACAGAAAAACTTACTATAACTTGAAGGGAATCTTAAAAAGCTCTGAATTTAAAAAAAAAAAAAAAAAAAGCTCTGAATTTATTTGAAAAGATTTAACTATATCCTTTTCCAAGAGCCACTCAAATTGTCAGACCCACAAACTGAAATTAGATGTTTCCCTGACAACTGTTGAACTGAGAAAGGGAGGACTCCTGCAAGAAGTCTCCATGGAAACCACCCAATCCTTGCATCAACCCATTTACCTTAGACTTTGGCTGACATTCAAGCACATCAAATCAGCAATAAAAATGTAAGCAAGATGGGTGTTCCCTGGCAGTCCAGCGGTTAAGACCCTGTGCTCCCACTGCAGCGGACATGCAGTTTGATCCCTTATGGGGGTAAGATGCTACATGCCGAGCAGCACAGCCAAAAAAAAAAAAGTAAGGAAGATGGAAGGGCTTTGGAGCAATGAAGAATGTCAGTGTTTGGTACAGTGAGATTTTCCAGAAAAAAGAAGGCATGATCAGTCCAAACATATCAGGACTCAGATTAAGAAGCCTATGCATAGCCAACGCTATCTTTTTTTTTTTTGGCTGTGCCACACGGTACGTGGGACCTTAGTTCCCCGACCTGGGACTGAACCCAGGCCCTCTACAGTGAAAGCATGGAGTCCTAACCATTGGACTGCCAGGGAAGTCCCCAACCCACTTTTCTTAAATACACCAAAAAGAGGTTTTGAAACAACAGTGTCTGGTTTTCCTAGGGCTGCTGTGACAAAATACCACAAAGTCAGTGGCTTAAAACAACAGAAATTTGTTGCCTTACAGTTCTGGAGGCTGGAAGTCCAAAATCAAGGCATCAGCAGGGTTCGCTCCTTCCAAGGGTTCTGAGGAAAAATCTGTTCCATGCCTCTCTTATGACCTCTGGCAGCCCCAGGAGGATCCTTGGCTTGTAAATACATCACTCCAATCTTCATCGTCCCATGGCATTGTTCCTGGGTGAATTAGGAGTCCACCCTTCTCCAGTATGATCTCATCTTAACTTCATTACATCTGCAAAGACCTACTTCCAAATCAGGTCACATTCCAAGGTACTGGGGGTTAGGACCTCAACGTATCTTTCTACGGGGACACAATTCCACCCACAACACACAGTTTTTATATAAAGTATTTGATTTTACCTATTCACTAAGTGTTTGTTACAGCAAAATGATAGCTCTGTTTAATGTACAGCTTAATCAAAACATAAGGCTTGTACTTGGTGACACAACCACACTGAACTACAATGAAATCTGAGCAGTGCAACATCTACTCTGGGCAGCCATGTGCCCACCTCAAAAATGGACTTTCTACTACCATAGAGAAGAAGGGGATAGGGATCAGGGAACAGCAAGAAATCTCTATCACACAGGCAAAGAGAAAAATCACTCAGGAAAACAAGTCAGTGTCTAGACACTCTGGTCCTTAGGTGAGCACCCACTGCAGGAACAAAATGATAAAAGTTAATGGTGGTTGGAAATGACCTTGGAACTGAAATGAAAAAACCAGTTTCTGTATAACAGAAAACCAGAGGCAAAAGGTACTCAAAGGGCATACACTGAATAGCATCTCAAATTAGCAGTACTTGAGGAAACAAGTCAATCATATACCTTTGTACAGAGACTCACATGGATCCCTCCATGGCTCCATTTCAGAACAAAACTGGGCCAGGGCCTTAGAACATCACCAAATATAAAAGTGCTACATTATTTAATATTTATGATTCTTCTGACTCTGATCCTTTCAGATCATTTTTTTCCTAAAATACTTCTTTTTAAATTAAAATTTTTATTTTGAAATAATTATAGATTCACATGCAGTTGTAAGAAATTATACACAGAGGCCCTGTGTAACCTTTACCCAGTTCCCCACAACGGTAACATCTTACAAAACTATAATGAAAGAACAAAACCAGGTTACTGACTTTGACACAGTTAACATAGAGAACACTGCCATCACCACAAGGACCTTCATGCTACCCTTTTACAGCCAATCATTTCCTTCCCACCCCTGCCCCCTCAACCACTGAGAACCACTAATCTGTTGTCCATGTCTATAATTTCGTCATTTAAAAAAAGTTATATAAATGGAATCACATAATATGTACCATTCAGGACTGTCTTTGTTCACTCAGCATAAATCTCTGGAGATCCATACAGGTTGTTGTGTACATCAGTAGTTCATTCCTTTAAACTGCTGAGTAGTATTTCATGATACGGATGTACCAGTTTGTTTAACCATTCACCCAATGAAGGGCATCTGTATCATTTACAGTTATGGGCTATTAGGAATGAAGCTGCTATAAACATTTGTGTACATGCCTTTGTATGAACATAAATCTTCATTTCTCTGGGATAAATGCCCAGGAGTATAATTACTGGGTCCCATATGGTAGTTACATATTTAGTGCTTTTAAGAAACTGTCAAACTATTTTCCAGAGGGGCTGTATCACTGTACATTCCCATCAGCAAGGGATTAGTGATCCCATTTCTCTGCAGCATTTAGTGAGGTCACTATTTTTTAATCCACCTACTCTGATAGGTATGTAGTGATATCACATTTGGCTTTAATTTGCATTTCTCCAATCGCTCATGATGTTGAACATCTTTTCCTGTGCTTATTTGTCATTTGTATATCCTCTTCACTGATATATTTCTTCATGTCTTTTGGCCATTTTCTCTTTTTTTCCATTTTCTACTTGGACTGTTTGCTTTTTTTAATGTTGAGTTTTGAGAATTTTTACTATATTGCAGATAGTCCTTTGTCAGACATTTGCTTTGCAAATATTTTCTCCCACTCTGCAGCTTCTCTCCTTTTTTTTTTAACATCTTTATTGGAGTACAACTGCTTTACAATGGTGTGTTAGTTTCTGCTTTATAACAAAGTGAATCAGCTATACATATACATATATCCCCATACCTCCTCCCTCTTGAGTCAGCCTCCCACCCTCCCTATCCCACCCCTCTAGGTGGACACAAAGCACCGAGCTGATCTCTCTGTGCTACGCGGCTGCTTCCCACTAGCTATCTATTTTACGTTTGGTACTGTATATATGTCCATGCCACTCTCTCACTTCATCCCACCTTACCCTTGAGACTCCCCGTACCCGCAAGTCCATTTTCTATGTCGGCGTCTTTATTCCTGCCCTGCCCCTAGGTTCATCAGAACCATTTTTTTTTACATTCCATATATATGTGTTAGCATACAGTATTTGTTTTCGTCTTTCTGACTTACTTCGCTCTGCATGACACTCTAGGTATTTCCACCTCACTACAAATAACTCAATTTCCTTTCTTTTCATGGTTGAGTAATATTCCACTGTATATATGTGCCACATCTTCTTTATCCATTCATCTGTCAATGGACACTTAGGTTGCTTCCATGTCCTGGCTATTGGAAACAGAGCTGCAATGAACATTGTGGTACATGACTCTTTTTGAATTATGGTTTTCTCAGGGTATATGCCCAGTAGTGGGATTGCTCGGTTGTATGGTAGTTCTATTTTTAGTTTTTTAGGGAACTCCATACTGTTCTCCATAGTGGCTGTATCAAATTACATTCCCACCAACAGTGCAAGAGGGTTCCCCTTTCTCCACACACTCCAGCATTTATTCTTTGTAGATTTTGGATGATGGCCATTCTGACCGGTGGGAGGTGATACCTCATTGTAGTTTTGATTTGCATTTCCCTAATGATTAGTGATGTCGAGCATCCTTTCATGCGTTTGTTGGCATTCTGTATATCGTCTTTGGAGAAATGTCTATTTAGGTCTTCTGCCCATATATGGATTGGGTTGTTTGGTTTTTTTGATATTGAGCTACGTGAGCTGCTTGTAAATTCTGAAGATTACTCCTTTGTCAAGTGCTTCATTTGCAAATATTTTCTCCCATTCTCAGGGTTGTCATTTCGTCTTCCTTATGTTTTCCTTCGCTGTGCAAAAGCTTTTAAGTTTCATTAGGTCCCATTTGTTTATTTTTGGTTTTATTTCCATTTCTCTAGGAGGTGGGTCAAAAAGGATCTTGCTGTGATTTATGTCATACAATGTTCCGCCTGTGTTTTCCTCTAAGAGTTTTACAGTGTCTGGCCTTACATTTAGGTCTTTAATCCATTTTGAGTTTATTTTTGTGTATAGTGTTAGTAAGTGTTCTAATTTCACTCTTTTACATGTAGCTGTCCAGTTTTCCCAGCACCACTTATTGAAGAGGCTGTCTTTTCTCCACTGTATATTCTTGGCTCCTTTATCAACAATAAGATGACCATATGTGCATGGGTTTATCTCTGGGCTTTCATTCCAGTTCCATTGACCTATATTTCTGTTTCTGTGCCAGTACCAAACTGTCTTGATTACTGTAGCTTTGTAGTATAGTCTGAAGTCAGGGAGCCTGATTCCTCCAGCTCCGTTTTTCGTTCTCAAGATTGCTTTGGCTATTCGGGGTCTTTTGTGTTTCCATACTAATTGTGAAATTTTTTGTTCTAGTTCTGTGAAAAATACCATTGATAGCTGGATAGGGACTGCACTGAATCTGTAGATTGCTTTGGGTAGCACAGTCATTTTCACAATGTTGATTACTCCAGTCCAAGAACATGGTATATCTCTCCATCTGTTTGTATCATCTTTAATTTCTTTCATCAGTGTCTTATGACAGTTTTCTGCATACAGGTCTTTTGTCTCCTTAGGTAGGTTTATTCCTAGGTTTTTTATTCTTTTTGTTGCAATGGTAAATGGGAGTGTTTCCTTAATTTCACTTTCAGAGTTTTCATCATTAGTGTATAGGAATGCCAGAGATTTCTGTGCATTAATTTTGTATCCTGCTACTTTACCAAATTCATTGATTAGCTCTAGCAGTTTTCTGGTAGCATCTTTAGGATTCTCTGTGTATAGTATCATGCCATTTGCAAACAGTGATAGTTTTACTTCTTCTTTTCCGAATTGGATTCCTCTTATTTCTTTGTCTTCTCGGATTCCTCTTATTTCTTTGTCTTCTCTGATTCCTCTGGCTAAAACTTCCAAAACTATGTTGAATAACACTGCTGAGAGTGGGCAACACTGTCTTGTTCCTGATCTTAGAGGAAATGGTTTCAGTTTTTCACGACTGAGAACAATGTTGGCTGTGAGTTTGTCATTATATGGCCTTTATTATGTTGAGGTAAATTCCCTCTATGCCTCCTGTCTGGAGGGTTTTTATCATAAATAGGTGTTGAATTTTGTCAAAAGCTTTTTCTGCATCTATTGAGATGATCATATGGTTTTTCTCCTTCAGTTTATTAATATGGTTTATCACATTGACTGATTTCGGTATATTGAAGAATCCCTGCATTCCTGGGATAAACCCCACTTGATCATGGTGTACGATCCTTTTAATGTGCTGTTGGATTCTGTTTGCTAGTATTTTGTTGAGGATTTTTGCATCTATGTTCATCACTGATATTGGCCTGTAGTTTTCTTTCTTTGTGACATCTTTGTCTGGTTTTGGTATCAGGCTGATGGTGGCCTCGTAGAATGAGTTTCGGAGTGTTCCTCCCTCTGCTATATTTTGGAAGAGTTTGAGAAGGATAGGTGTTAGATCTTCTCTAAATGTTTGATAGAATTCGCCTGTGAAGCCATCTGGTTGTGGGCTTCTGTTTGTTGGAAGATTTTAATCACAGTTTCAACTTCAGTGCTTGTGATTGTTCTGTTTATATTTTCTATTTCTTCCTGGTTCAGTCTCAGAAGGTTGTGCTTTTCTAAGAATTTGTCCACTTCTTCCAGGTTGTCCACTTTATTGACATATATTTGCTTGTAGTAGTCTTTTAGGATGCTTTGTATTTCTGCAGCGTCTGTTGTAACTTCTCCTTTTTCATTTCTAATTCTATTGATTTGAGTCTTCTCCCTTTTTTTCTGGATGAGTCTGGCTAATGGTTTATCAATTTTGTTTATCTTTTCAAAAAACCAGCTTTTAGTTTTATTGATCTTTGCTATCGTTTCCTGCACTTCTTTTTCACTTATTTCTGATCTGATCTTTATGATTTCATTCCTTCTGCTAACTTTTGGGGTTTTTTGTTCTTCTTTCTCTAATTGTTTTAGGTGTGAGGTTAGGTTCTTTATTTGAGATGTTTCTTGTTTCTTTTGGTAGGATTATATTGCTATAAACTTCCCTCTTAGAACTGCTTTTGCTGCATCCCATAGATTTTGGGTCATTGTCTTTTCATTGTTATTTGTTTCCACGTATTTTTTAATTTCCACTTTGATTTCTTCAGTGATCTCTTGGTTACTTAGTAGTGTACTATTTAGCCTCCATGTGTCTGTATTTTTTCAGATTCTTTCCTGTAATTGATATCAAGTCTCATATCACTGTGGTCAGAAAAGATACTTGATAGGATTTCAATTTTCTTAAAGTTACCAACGCTTGATTTGTGGCCCAGATACGATCCATCCTGGAGAATGTTCCATGAGCACTTGAGAAGAAAGTGTATTCTGTTGTTTTTGGATGGAATGTCCTATAAATATCAATTCAGTCCATCTTGTTTAATGTATCATTTAAACCTTGTGTTGCCGTATTTATTTTCATTTTGGATGCTCTGCCCATTGGTGAAAGTGGGGTGTTAAAAGTTCCCTACTATGATTGCGTTACTGTCGATTTCCCCTTTTATGGCTATTAGCATTTGCCTTATGTATTGAGGTGCTCCTGTGTTGAGTGCATAAATATTTACAATTGTTATAGCTTCTTCTTGGATTGATCCATTGATCATTATGTAGTGTCCTTGTCTCTTGTTACAGTCTTTATTTTAAAGTCTATTTTGTCTGATATGAGCAGTGCTACTCCAGCTTTCTTTTGATTTCCATTTGCAGGGAATATCTTTTTCCATCCCCTCACTTTCAGTCTCTATGTGTCACTAGGTCTGAAGTGGGTCTCTTGTAGACAGCATATATATGGATCTCATTTTTGAATCCATTCAGCCAGTCTATGTCTTCTGGTGGGAGCATTTAATCCATTTACATTTAAGGTAATTATCAGTATGTATGTTCCTATTACCATTTTCTTAATGGTTTGGGGTGTGTTATTGTAGGTCTTTTCCTTCTCTTGTGTTTCCTGCCTAGAGAAGTTCCTCTAGCATTTCTTGTAAACCTGATTTGGTGGTGCTGAATTCTGTGAGCTGTCACTTCTCTGTAAAGTTTTTAATTTCTCCGTGGACTCTGAATGAGATCTTTGCTGGGTAGAGTAATTTTGGTTGTAGGTTTTTCCCTTTCATCACTTTAAATATGTCCTGCCACTCCCTTCTGGCTTGCAGAGTTTCTGCTGAAAGATCAGCTGTTAACCTTATGGGGATTCCCCTGTATGTTATTTGTTGCTTTTCGTTGCTGCTTTAAATATTTTTTCTTTGTATTTAATTTTTGATAGTTTGATTAATGTGTGTCCTGGCATGTTTCTCCTTGGATTTATCCTGTATGGGACTCTCTGTGCTTCCTGGACTTGATTAACTATTTCCTTTCCCATATTAGGGAAGTTTTCAACTATAATCTCTTCAAATATTTTCTCAGTCCCTTTCTTTTTCTCTTCTTCTTCTGGGACCCCTATAATTCGAATGTTGGTGCGTTTAATATTGTCCCAGAGGTCTCTGAGACTGTCCTCAATTCTTTTCATTCTTTTTTCCTTATTCTGCTCTGCAGTATTTATTTCCACTATTTTATCTTCCAGGTCACTTCTCCGTTCTTCTGCCTCAGATATTCTGCTATTGATTCCTTCTAGAAAATTTTTAATTTCATTTATTGTGTTGTTCATCATTGTTTGTTTGCTCTTTAGTTCTTCTAGGTCCTTGTTAAACGTTTCTTGTATTTTCTCCATTCTATTTCCAAGATTTTGGATCATCTTTACTCTCATTATTCTGAATTCTTTCTCAGGTAGACTGCCTATTTCCTCTTCGTTGGTTTGCTCTGGTGGGTTTTTACCTTGCTCCTTCATCTGCTGTGTGTTTCTCTGTCTTCTCATTTTGCTTAACTTACGGTGTTTGGGGTCTCCTTTTCGCAGGCTGCTGGTTCGTAGTTCCCACTGTTTTTGGTGTCTGCCCCAAGTGGCTAAGGTTGGTTCAGTGGGTTGTTCAGGCTTCCTGGTGGAGGGGACTGGTGCCTGTGTCCTGGTGAACGAGGCTGGATCTTGTCTTTCTGGTGGTCAGGACCACATCCGGTAGTGTGTTTTAGGGTGCCTGTGACCTTATTATGATTTTAGGCAGCCTCTCTGCTAATGGGTGGGGTTGTGTTCCTGTCTTGCTAGTTGTTTGTCATAGGGTATCCAGCACTGTAGCTTGCTGGTCATTGAGTGGATCTGGGTCTTAGTGCTGAGATGGAGATCTCTGGGAGAGCATTCGCTGTTTGATATTATATGGAGCCGGGAGGTCTCTCGTGGACCAATGTCCTGAACTCAGCTCTCCCACCTCAGAGGCACATGCCTGACACCTGGCCGGAGCACCAAGACCCTGTCAGCCACACTGCTCAGAAGAAAAGGGAGAAAGGAAGGAAGGGAGGAAGGGAGGAAAGGGTGGGAGAAAGAAAGGGGGGGGGGGAGAGGGAGGGAGGGAGGGAGAGAGGGAGGAAGAAAAGAAAGTTATTAAAATAAAAAATAAAAAGATTATAAAAAATTAAGAAGTAATTTAAAAAAAGAAAAAAGAAAGAAAGAAGAGAGCAACCAAACCAAAAAACAAATCCACCAATGGTAACAACTGCTAAAAGCTACAGTTTAAAAAAGAAAAAAAAAGACAGACAGAATCCTAGGACAAATGCTGAAAGTAAAGTTATACAGGCAAAATCACACAAAGAAGCATACACATACACACTCACAAAAAGAGAAAAAGGAAAAAATATATATATATCTATATAAAAAGGAAGACAGCAACTAAATCAATAAACAAATCTACCAATGATAATAAACTCTAAATACTAAACTAAGATAAACATAAAACCAGAAACAAATTAGATGCAGAAAGCAAACCCCAAGTCTACAGTTGCTCCCAAAGTCCACAGCCTCAGTTTTGGGATGATTCGTTGTCTATTCAGGTATTCCACAGGTGCAGGGTATATGAAGTTGATTGTGGAGATTTAATCTGCTGCTTCTGAGGCTGCTGGGAGAGATTTCCCTTTCTCTTCTTCATTCGCACACCTCCTGGGGTTCAGCTTTGGATGTGGCCCCGCCTCTGCGTGTAGGTCACCTGAGGGCGTCTGTTCTTCGCTCAGACAGGACGGGGTTAAAGGAGCAGCTGATTCGGGGGCTCTGGCTCAGACATGCCGGGGGGAGGGAGGGGTACGGATGCGGGGCAAGCCTGAGGCACGCCGTGCGTTCTCCCGGGTAAGCTGTCCCTGGATCATGGGACCCTGGCAGTGGCGGGATGCACAGGCTCCCAGGAAGGGAGGTGTGGACAGTGACCTGAGCTTGCACACAGGCTTCTTGGTGGCAGCAGCAGCAGCCTTAGCGTCTCATGCCCGTCTCTGGGGTCCGCGCTAATAGCCATGGCTCGCACCCATCTCTGGAGCTCCTTTAAGCAGTGCTCTTAATCCCCTCTCCTCGCACACCAGGAAACAAAGAGGGAAGAAAAAGTCTCTTGTCTCTTCGGCAGCTCCAGACTTGTCCCCGGACTCCCTCCCGGCTAGCCTTGGCGCACTAACCCCCTGCAGGCTGTGTTCACGCCGCCAACCCCAGTCCTCTCCCTGCGGTCCGACCGAAGCCCGAGCCCCAGCTCCCAGCTCCACCCACCCTGGCGGGTGAGCAGACAAGCGTCTCGGACTGGTGAGTGCCGGTCGGCACCGATCCTCTGTGCGGGAATCTCACCGCTTTGCCCTCCACAACCCTGTTGTTGCGCTCTCCTCTGCGACTCCGAAGCTTCCCCCCTCCGCCACCCACAGTCGCCGCCCACGAAGGGGCTTCTAGTGTGTGGAAACCTTTCCTCCTTCACTGCTCCCCCCCACTGGTGCAGGTCCCGGCCCTATTCTTTTGTCTCTGTTTATTCTTTTTTCTTTTGCCCTACCCTGGTACATGGGGAGTTTCTTGCCTTTTGGGAGGTCTGAGATCTTCTACCAGCGTTCAGTAGGTGTTCTGTAGGAGTTGTTCCACATGAAGATGTATTTCTGATGTATTTGTTGGCAGGAAGCTCCACATCTTACTCCTCCACCATCTTGAAGGTCTCCCCTGCAGCTTGTCTCTTAACAAGATCTTTACCAGCATAAAATGGATTTGATGGTATCAATTTTATCATGTTTTTTTCTTTTATGGATCATACTGTCAGTGTCAAGTCTAATAATTCTTTGCCTAGTCCTGGGTCCTGAATATTTTCTATTTATTTTGAAAAATTTATAGCTTTAAGTCTTACATTTAACTTTGTGACCCATTTTGAGTTATTTTTTGTATAAGGTGTGAGATTTAGATAGAGGTTCTTTTTTTCCTTTTTACTCTCTTTTTTTTTTTTTTGCCTACTGATGTTCAATTGATCCAGCACCATTTCTTGAAAAGGCAGTCTTTCCTCCTCCATTTAATTACTTTCACACTTTTGTCAAAATCAATTGGGTATATTTCTGTGGGCCTATTCCTAGGTTCTTTGTTCTGTTCACTGATCTATGTATCTATTCTGCCACCAATACCACATAGTCTTGATTACTATAGTTATATAAGTCTTGATATCAGGCAGATTGATTCTTCCTACTTTATTCTTCTTTTTCAAGACTGTTTTAGCTATTCTAGTTCCTTTGCCATTCCATATAAATTTTAGAATAACCATATCTGTATCTCCAAAAATCTTGCTGGGATTTTTATAGGAATTATGTGAAACCTATACACATCAATTTGGGGAGAACTGACATCTTACTACATTGAGTCTTCTAATCCGTGAACATGGCATGTCTCTCTATTTATTTTGATCTTCTTTGACTTCTATCATCAGCACTGTGTACGTTTCAGGATACAAGTCCTGTGCGTGCTTTGTTAGATGTACACTTTATTTTCTGAACAACTGTAACTGTTATTGTGATTTCAATGCTAATATACAGAAATACAATTGATTTGTATATGTTTTATCCTTATCGTGCAAACTTGCTGAACCCACTTCAGCAAGAAGTTATTTTGTACATTCCTTGGGACTTATACAGAGACAATAACATCCTCTACAAATAGGGGCAGTTTTATTTCCTCCTTTCTGATCGTATGCCTTTTATTTCCTTCTCTTGCCTAACTGCACTGGCTAGAACTTCCAGAGCAATGTTGAAAAACAGAGGTAGGAGGAGACATCCATGCCTTGAAAATGAACCCAGAAGAACCTCAGAGATGTAACAAGAAATGAAGAAAAATAAAGTAGTAAATATGTAGATAAATATAAATTAGTAGTTGGCAAACTAAGGTCTGCAAGCCAAATCTGGTCCACTCCCTGTTTCTGTAAATAAAGTCTTATTGGAACATAGGCATGCACCATCAATTACATATTATCTATGGCTGCTTTGGCACTACAACAGTGGAGCTGAGTAGTTGTAACAGAGCCCATATGGCCCACAGAAGCTAAAATATTACCATCTGGCCCTCTACAGAAAAAGATTGCTGAACAAACAATGCCTGCATAAAATAATCTCTTGCAGAGTTTACTATATAATACTAAAGAATGTAAGACCTGAAACCATAAAACTCCTAGAAGAAAACATAGGCAGTATGCTCTTTGACTTCAGTCTTAGGAATATCTTTCTGGGTATGCCTCTGCAGGCAAGGGAAACAAAAGCAAAAATAGACAAATGTGACTACGTCAAACTAAAAAGCTTCTGCACAGCAAAGGAAACCATCAAGAAAATGAAAAGACAAGTTACTGAATGGGAGAAGATATGTCAGATATCAGATAAGGGGTTAATATCCAATATATATAAATACATGCACCTCTATTTCATCACAGCATTATTTACATCACTACAATAGCCAAGATATGGAAACAACCTAAGTGTCCATTAACAGATGAATAAAGATGTGGTATATATATACAATGGAATACTACTCAGCCATAAAAAATGATGAAATCTTGCCATTTGCAACAACATGGATGGACCTTGAGGGTATTATGCTAAGTGAAATAAGTCAGATGGAGAAAGACAAATACCATGGGATTTCACTCATATGTGAAATATTTTTTAAAAAAACTAAATAAATGAACAAACCAAACCAAACAAAAACAAATACACAGATACAGAGAACAGAGTAGTGGTTCCAAGGTGGGGGGGGAGTTAAATGAGTAAAAGGGGTCAACTGTATGGTGATGGATGGAAACTAAGCTTTTGGTATGAATATGCTATAGAGTGTGTATGATTAGAAACATAATATTGTATACATGAAGCTTATATGATGTTACAAACCAGTGTTACCTCAATTAAAAAATACATACACAATACTAAAATATACGGTAAAAATACATTGGGAGGTGGAAGAAGTAGAGTTAAGAGCCTTGAATTGTCCAGGAAAAAAGATAAAGACAAATATTAATAACATCCCCTAAACACATCCTCTTAGGTTCAGAAGGTAGAAGAACCTCCATCTACTCTCGTTTTATTGTTTTTCAGACAAATCACAGCAGAATCACTCACCTGCTAACATCACTGAACAGCAAGATGCTATGTGTCTATAATAAATCCCTCTTTAAAATATCTACAAGTAAAAAAAAAAAAAAAAAAAATATCTACAAGTGGTACTCACCAGTGCCAAACCATCCATCACCATGCTATTCACTGCTAGGATGACCAGACCAACCATCCTGGTTTGCCTAGGCCTGAGGGGTTCCCAGGATGTAGGATTTTCGGTGCTAAAACTGAGAAAGTCCGAGTTGGTCACCCTCCTTCCAGCTCCAATGGCCCACACTAGTGAAATGGACTGAGCATGGCAAGACTAGTCCTTCTCTTTTCCATTCACTTCTAGTAGCCTAGTGAGCAGGTAAACAAGTGGAACTCATTAAAGTCAAGCACACCACCTCGCCTACAGGTGTCACTTACAATTGCTCCCCAAATGATGTCTCTAAGAGAACACAAACTCCTTGGCTCCTTAAAGGTGCAGTGTGTCAACAAGTTAACTGAAAGAGAAGAACTCATGGATATCTTGTCAGGCTCTAACTTCTCACTTCCTAGATCCCAGCGTCCTACTAAAGAATACCAATATGTAGCACAAAAACAAAATCTATTTTAATCTAAGAGAACTGGGAAACTTCCAAAGAGCACCGACCTGAAAAATCTTGACAGAGCAGAAGAAATTGATTTTCTACCAAAACCATGCAGAAGATTAGACTCAGATTTAGGCCAATAAAAGATTTACATTCCATCCAAGTCCCAATATAACATGATGCACAGATGAAAACATGCTTGTGAACTGATATAGCTGACACACATTAGAAAGGCCAAAGTAAAAATCAGCTCTTAAGAATGCTAGTCCCAAAAAAAAAAAAAAAAAAGAATGCTAGTCCCAAAGGCAAAAACACAACATATAAGTTGCATAAAATGTCTGTGATGAATCATAGCATAATCGGTTTTTCAAATAGATTTTCATAATTAATTTTTATTCTCATTCTGGCCCCTTTTCAAAATGATTGCCCACAAAACCACAGGATCAGAAAATAATATCTGTCATGCATTTATAATAATCAGAAAATTCTTAAAATTAATAATGGATATCTTAAATTACTGAAACTTCCAACTTTCACATATTAGACAACTACTCCACCTCCCCACTACCACCCATGCAGACAATTGTTGATATCTCGTTTTTATTATAACCTCTATTAATTATGGTAAGGTCCCCAGCACTAAGAGTCAGTAGTAGTATTGGAGACCAGCCTAACCTTGATTGATATAGGCACCTACCCTGGGCAGTGTACAAAGAAAGGCAGGTCTGCCCATCAGGTGGCCACCTATTCTGGCTACAGTGAAAATTAAGATTAAAGCTGTCTCTCACAACGCTCTTCACTTTCTCAAGTGTTCTTCAAATACTGATCTTTTTTTCAATCTTCCTATATCTAAAAAAGAAAAATATGGTGCATAGGATATCAAGTCAACAGATAAAGTCAAGAAAAGGCATCACTGTATAAATGAAGCATGACATTGGGACAGTAGGAATCAAAAACGAAAAGTGAGTTAGCCAGCCTCCATGTCGAACTGGTCACATCCAACTGAACACAATTTTGAAAGAAAAAGGGGGCTTCCCTGGTGGCGCAGTGGTTGAGAGTCCGCCTGCCGATGCAGGGGACACGGGTTTGTGCCCCGGTCCGGGAAGATCCCACATGCCGTGGAGCGGCTGGGCCCGTGAGCCATGGCCGCTGAGCCTGCGCGTCCGGAGCCTGTGCTCCGCAACGGGAGAAGCCACAACAGTGAGAGGCCCGCGTACCGCAAAAAAAAAAAAGAAAAAAAAGAAAAAAAAGAAAAAGGAAAATACTTAAAGGAAGCAAGAAGCTCTAAGCCAATGCAATCAATAGTGGTTCAAAGTAATGGGTTGATCCCTGAGGTGGAAATGTTTTTGATTTCATGGTCACACAGTTAAATACAATAAATCCATATAGCTCTGTACCTAGGCAAGGCCCTTCCTTAATTCCCAAAGCTCAAACCAAGTGTAATAAACAAAAGTACAGTTAAACTGCTTCAGGAAGAGGACTCATCAACATCCTCAAGTTTCAGGAAAACCTATGTGAACCTTAAAGATATCTAGAAAAACTCAGTTCTGAATCTGTTTAAACAAACCCCCTTTCCAAGAGCCACTCGAATTGATGGGCACCACATAAACTGGAAGGGGATGCTTCCCAGCAATGGCTGGCTGAAGAAAGGAAGAGCTCCTGCAAGAAGCTTCCACGGAAACTGCCCAGTCTTTTTACCTACCATTTATCTTATACTTTGGCTGTCACTCAAGTATACCAAACCAGCAATGAGAACATAAGGATGTTGGAAGGACTTTAGAAAATGAAGAATTCAGTGTTTGGTAGAGGGTGATTTTCCAGGAAAGAAAAGAAAGCATCAGCAGCCCAAACTTCTCAGGACTCAAGAGGCCTCTGCTAGTTCAGCCCACTGAAATACAAATCTCCCAAATGAAGTATTTGCAACATAGCTTTTATAATAAGTATTTGATTTTGCCCATTCACAAGTGTTTATAAAGGCAAATTTATAAAGGCAAATTTATATTTTCATTTATGTTGTGAATGATTTGGGTATTTTAAAGTATGAAATTCTGGTTTGAAATTTTAGAATATGAAAAGGAAATGCAATTTATAATTTTGCAACTATGGGATATAAGGATCCTACGTATGTGGCAACCAGCCTCCAAGATGGCCCCCAATAATCTCCACCTACTAGTATTCATGATGTCTTTGTACAGTCCTCTCCCACATTGTATCAGGGTTGTCTGTGTGACCAACTGAAGTGATGATATGTGACTTCTGAGACAAGGACATAAAAGATGCTACGGCTTCTCTCTTGCTGTCTCTCTCAGACCCTCACTCTAGGGGAAGCCAGCTGCCATGTCCTGAAGACACTCAGGCAGCCCTAAGGAGAGGCCCACGTGGTGAGGAACTGAGGCCTCATGCCAACAGCCATGTGAATAAGCCATCATGGAAGCAGATGCTCCATCTCCAATCAGGCCTTCAGATGATGGCAGCCCTGGATGACCACTTGACTGCAACCTCAAGAGAGATTCTGGGGCTTCTCTGGTGGTGCAGTGGTTAAGAATCCGCCTGCCAATGCAGGGGACACGGGTTCAAGCCCTGGTCTGGGAAGATCCCACATGCCACGGAGCAATTAAGCCCATGTGCCACAACCACTGAGCCTACACTCTAGAGCCCACAAGCCACACCTACTGAGCCCGCATGCCACAACTACTGAAGCCCGTGCACCTAGAGCCTGTGCTCCACAAGAGAAGCCACCACAATGAGAAGCCCGCACACCACAACAAAGAAGAGCCCCTGCTCGCCGCAACTAGAGAAAGCCCGCACACAGCAACAAAGTTCCAATGCAACCAAAAATTAATTAATTAATTAATTAATTTTTTACAAAAAGAGAGATCCTGAACCAGAAACACACAGCTTAGCTTCTCCTGGATTCCTGATTGTCAGAAACTGTGTGAGATAATAAATGTCTATTGTTTCAAAGTGCTAAGATTTGAGGTAATTTGTTACACAGCAATAGATAACTAATACAACACATAATTGTTATCACTTGGGCATCGCCTTCCTTTCTTTAGGTTGAAGCCAATGCTAAACAGGTAGTATGGTAGTGTGGAAAGAACAGGGTTCTGCAGGCAAACAGATTTGGGTCAAATTCTTAGGCCCACCACCTACAACCTGTGTATTCTTGGTCAAATTACTTAATTCCAATGCCTCAATTTCTTCATCTAAAACAATATGGAGATGAGAAAATCAATTTCATAGAGTATTTGTAAAAAAATCAAAACAGAGTGGCTCCTTGAACAACATGCATTTGAACTGCACAGGTCCACTTACGCACAGACTTTTTTAATAGTAAATACTACAGTACTGCATGACCTGTGGTTGGTTGAATCTGTGGATGTGTAATCACAGATACAAGGGAACTACAGATTCGGCGGACTTCACACATCATTTTCCATTGTGGGGAGGGTCAACACCCTGAACCCCACATTGCTCAAGGGTCAACTGTACATATAAAGAGCCTGGTACTAAATAAGCATTTAATGTTAGTTCCCTCGCTATTTTAAGGGGTAAATGATTCTGCTAAAATTGAGACAATTTATGAACAAAACTTCAATTAAACTAAACTACTAAACCCTAGGAAAGCTGGAAAAGAACCCTTTTCCCAAGGATGCGAGGGAAGACTTTGAAGCCATCGCCCGGGCCTACCACGTAATTACAAAAACAAGGGGGCCACCCTGTGTGCTGAGTGTGTTATATAACTTAATCCATTTAACCTTTTCTCAACACCCCTGCATTAATCTGGGTAAACTAGGTTACACTAAAGCAAGGTTTCTCAGCCTCAGCACTACTGACAACGTGGGCCAGATCATTCTTGGCTGTGGGGGCTGTCCTGTGCACTCAAGGGTGTTTGGCGGCATCTGCCCACTACATGTCAACAGCACCTTCCCCAGCTCTGACAACCAACCAATGTCGCCAGACACTGCCAAATGTCTCAGGGGAAGGAGTGCAAAAATGCCTCTTACTTGAGGACCTGTGTGCTAAAGTATCAAACAGTCACCAAATCTTAAAGGCTTAAATTGACATTTTTTTCCTTGCTCATGCTACAAAGTCTATTCAGTACTGGGACTCTCTCTGCCCAACGTTATTGTCATCCTGTGTCTACATCACCAGTCGCCATGGCAGAAGGTAAAAGAGACAAGACAAACCACATGCTAGCTCTTAAAGCTTCTGCCTGGAAGAAGGCACACATCGCCTCCCCTCACAGGCCACTGGCCAAAGCAAATCCATGGCCAAAGATGATATCAAGAAAGGGACACTGAACTTTTGTAAGCAATTATGCAGTCTATCGACCCCTAAAACATCCAGAGGTACTAACATTTTATAGACGAAGAAAGGTATTCACAGGTAACTTGACAAAACTCACCACAGTCTATCAAGATTCAACCCATATTTACTCAACACGCATACAAAAAAATCAACGTTCTCTCCACTTTAACACTGGTTTTCAAACTGTTCTCTATGGAAGTGAACAGTTTCTATAAGTGCTTCAGAGATTCTATAACATCTAATTTGTTTTTCTTTTTTTTAAAATACATGTTTTTTTAATTTATTTATTTTATTTTTATTTATTTTCGACTGCATTGGGTCTTCCTTGCTACACGCAGGTTTTCTCTACTTGCGGTGAGCGGGGGCTACTCTTCGTTGTGGTGCACAGGCCTCTCATTGCAGTGGCTCCTCTTGTTGTGGAGCATGGGCTCTAGGCGTAAGGGCTTCAGTAGTTGTGGCTTGCGGGCTCTAGAGCTCAGGCTCAGTAGTTGCGGTGGGCGGGCTCAGTTGCTCCACGGCATGTGGGATCTTCCCGAACAGGGCTCGATCCAGGGTCCCTTGCATTGGCAGGCGGATGCTTAACCACTGTGCCACCGGGGAAGCCCTAAAAATATATTTGATTCTACTCCTAAGTATATAGCCAAAAGAACTGAAGACAAAGGCCCACATATAAACCTATACATGAATGTTCATAGCAGCATTATTCCTAAAAGCCAAAAAGTGGAAACGACTCAAATACAGTAAGTCCCCTACATAAGAAAAAGTTCCATTCCAAGAGCACGTTCGTAAATCCAATTTATTCATAAATCCAACAAAGTTAGCCTAGGTACCCAACTAACACAATCAGCTGTATATCAATAGTACTGTACCATAACAGGTTTATAATACTTTTCACACAAATAATACATAAAAAACAAACACAAAAAATAGAGAAAACAGGGTTTCCCTGGTGACGCAGTGGTTGAGAGTCCACCTGCCGATGCAGGGGACACGGGTTCGCGCCCTGATCCATGAGGATCCCACATGCCGCAGAGTGGCTTGGCCCGTGAGCCATGGCCGCTGAGTGTGCGCGTCCGGAGCCTGTGCTCCGCAACAGGAGAGGCCACAACAGTGAGAGGCCCGCGTACCGCAAAAATAAATAAAGAAAGAAAGAAAAAATAAAGAAAACATTTTTAGCCTTACAGTCCAGTACCTTGAAAAGTAAAGCAGTACAGTACAGCAGCTGGCATCCAGGGGCTGGCATCGAGTGAACAGGCAGGAAGAGTTACTGACTGGAGGAGGGAGAGGAGGTGGGAGGTGGTAGAGCTGAAGGATCATCAGCAATAGGAGATGGAGGGCAAGCTGCAATTTCACTCATGCCTGACTGTGATGCCACCGGTTCTGGCTCCTTGCTGGATTCAATTCTATCTACCCTCTTGAAAAAACGATCCAGTGATGTCTGGGGAGTAGCTCTTTGTTTCTCATCATAGATGACACGGTAGCACTGGACTGCATTCTGAACGGCTGCTGCAACCTTCATGTACCGTTCTACGTTTGGATCCTGTGCCTCAAAAACTAATAATGCTTCCTCAAATAAAGAAAGTCACTTGCTTCCGGACATCCTGGGCTTGAAATAAGGATACTGTACTACTGTACTCTATACAGTACTGTACAGTAAAGTGCACGAAAGCACAACCATTTCTAGAGGATGCATGCATGTAACAATGTATGCCAGACACAAGAACTAACTTACGTGACTGGACGTGCGAACGCACGTTCGAATCTTTGAAGGTTTGCATGTAGAGGACTCACCGTATTCACCAATGGATGAATGGATAAACAAAATGTGGGGTGTGTGTGTGTGTGTGTGTGTCCACAAAGTGGACTATTACTTGGCCAGAAAAAGGAATGAAATACTGATACATGCTAAAACATCGATGAACCTTAAAAACATTCTGTGAAATCAAAGAAACCAGACACAAAAGACCACATATTGTATGATTCCATTTATATGAAATGTCTACAGTGGACAAATCTATAAAGACAGAAAATAGATTAGTGGTTGCCCAGCGCTAGGGTGGGGGGCTGCTAAAGGGTATGGGGTTTCTTATTGAGAGTAGTGAAAATGATCTAAATTTGATGGTGGTAATGGTAGAACAACCCTATGCATATAGTAAAAACCACCATATTGTACACTTTAAATGAGTGATTTGTGTGATATGTGACTCATATGTAATAAAATTATTACCCAAAACAAGTTTCCCAGAATAGAAATGTTTGACTTTTTTTTTTTATCGTTGCCATCTCTTTTTTCCAGATCACTATAAAATAAACATGATACAATTTTTGCCGACAGGTGGGGATAATCAAGGTTCCCAGGTACAGTGCTTGATCCCACTCTGAAAACCTGCTTCCCTACAGGGAGAAGGAGAAAATGTAATCTGGACACAAAAGGTGGAGGACCCAGATTCACAAACCTGATGGAGAATAAAAATGAATTTGAAATTTCACACACAAAAAAATTTTCTTTTGGGCTTCCCTGGTGGTACAGTGGTTGAGAATCCACCTGTCAATACAGGGGACACAGGTTCGAGCCCTGGTCTGGGAAGATCCCGCATGCCGCAGAGCAGCTAAGCCCATGCGCCACAACTACTGGGCCTGAGCTCTAGAGCCTGCGAGCCACAACTACTGAGCCCACATGCCATAACTACTGAAGCCCGCGTGCCTAGAGCCCGTGCTCCACAACAAGAGAAGCCACCGCAATGAGAAGCCCATGCGCCACAACAAAGAGTAGCCCCTGCTTGCCGCAACTAGAGAAAGCCCGCGTGCAGCAACAAAGACCCAACACAGCCAAAAATAAATAAATTAATTTTAAAATTAATTTTTTTTTCTCTTACAGGACAGCACTTGTCATACAATCCACAAGAAACTGAATCAGAAACTTTTCTCCCCTCCCTTGGATTTAACAGTGTTCTACTGCACTGCAGCCCATCAAAGACCAAAAACCTTTTCTTCTCAAACTTCTGTCCGTGGTAATAACTTATCCCCTGAAGACAAATCCTCAAATGAAAGTCAAAGGTGACTGCAAAGTACTTTGCAGGGCCTACATATGAGCCAACAGATTCCCTTTTAACCTTTCATTTGTTTTAAAAGATTTTCAATGAAAAGCCCTTAAGTAGGAAGCTGCTTTCTTAAATTATGGTCAGAAAATAAGATATGATAACTCTTATAATCTGCACTCTATTAAGAAAGAGGTTCTTCATTTTTTGTGCCATGGACCCTTTGGCAGTCTGGTGAAGCCTTTTGGATCCATTTTAGGAATGACGTTTTTAGATGCAAAAAATAAAATATAGGACTACAAAGGAACCCAATTATATTAAGACAGTTATTAAAATATTATAGAAATTTGTAATATAGTAATATATATGCTCTTTTATTATGGCATCAAGTATCAAGAAGTAGCAGAAACTGATAACTGCCAAAATTTTGAAGTAGTGATCAGCACAAATGATATTTCAAGATATCTGCAACAGCTATGATGCAATGTGGAACTGATTTGCTGATGACAAAGTCACAGGTGGGGCTAATAGTACTGTGATTCGTCGCTTGCATTCATTAATTCATGAAAATACTAAATATCCATTGTTAGTCAAAATAAAAATTTCCTTTTTCTCCATTCAAGGTCAGGGTCCCCTTGAATTCTATCCGCAGATCCCTTGGAGATCTGAGAACCCAGGTAAAGAATCTATGCTTTAAAATGAGTATAATAACCTAAGATGTGAATCCTTACCAGACAGGTGCAAATTTTAAGATGTCTGGAAACATCATTTAGAATGTTTTCTTCAGAAATGACATAGAAACAAAGGTTGTGATTTTTGTCATTTGTTTTTCATACTGCCAATGCCTTGTACCCAGCACACAAGAAAGTGAACATTAAATAAATAAATAAATAGTATCGCCGGGGATAAAAGAAGCCAGCCACGTTCACTTTTATTCTGGACATTCTCTTGACATAAATCCTGTTGTTAGACTTGGCTGAATGCCTAGAATTTTATCTGGACTAGCCCTTAACCACAGGAGAGAAAGCAAATTTTATATACACTACCCCCAGAATTTATCCTCCACCTACCTCCTACACTCCTTGAGATTGTTCTCAGATTTCTTAATCAATATTGAAGCAAGTAAAATCTCCTGTGGCTATGAATTTTGGCAGTCTTAATGGTATCCATGGAAACGTCCTAATTGAAAACATTCAGTTCTCATTGGATCATCTTATCGCATGAAGCATTTAAGAGAATTCGTTTAAATCCTCCCACATATTTGACACCCTATAAAGAGTCTGGCAGTGCTAGGTAATACATATATGGTACGGGGGGAAATCTGCAATCTGTGCATTCAAAATAATTCTAGAGAATGGCTTATGGACACTCAAAACCCCGACTAGGATGTGCTCACAACGCTTGGTAAATTTAGCATTTTGTATGCAATATAAACAGCACTCTGAAGCTTATCAGAAGTTTCCTTTTTTATTGCATTAAAAACTGACCATTTATTAACTTATGCCATAGAAGGTAAGGAGTCAGAAACCGGGAACCCCTGGCTTTCTCACCTTTCAATTTTCCCTCACATGTTATTTATTAAAAGGTCCAAAATTTCTAGATAGCATCAACATTGCTTTTCCTACTTTAAAGATCCAGTGCTACAAATAATAAACATAGCATCATGAAAAGATCCAGCTCTACTATTTTTCTCTTGTCCAAGGCACATCTGTTTTGTGTTACCCATCGGTACTAGTGTGAAGAGGGTAGAAAATCAGATGCTGCCAGTAAGGAAAGCCATTTTATCTCTTTATATTACCTCATCTTCCTTATGCGTAAAACGGTGGCGAGGATGCCGGGCCCCTCTTTGACCAAAAACTCAGATGACTGTGACTGAACCCAGGCTTTACTGTCACCCATCCTACACCCCAGAGGCGCTGCTCTTCCTCCTCATGCTCCAGGGCTCACTCAGCAGGAGTGACTCACGAAAAAAAGGAAACACAAGGGCACAGAGAGAGCATGGATACCAGCCAAGGCTGACAGAATTTCAATAACCCGGGATTAGAAAAGCTGTACAAATATATTTATTATCAAGATGTTTCAACTTGTCATTATTACCAGCTTACTTCTATTGAGTAAAAGGTTCTGTGCTCATGCCAGATGGCCAGGAGAGCATTAGGAAATCATTTCCGAAGGACGGTGCTCAGTAATCCGAAACAAGGCAAAAGTTGAACCCCCTGCTATTTGGACAACCCATCATCCACGGGAAGAGCAGAGGCAATGAAGTGTTCCTTGTTTCCTTCAGGTTTCTACCTTGATTGGGTTATGACAAAATAAAATGATAACTATCACAATCCCAGTACCAAATATGTTTTCCAATATTTAACTGAATTTAAAATAGAGGAAAAAAAATAGAGGCTTTTGTTTCATCACCACCTAGAAGAAGCACAAGTATCCAGGGCCCACTATGAGTGAAAAGCCTAAGTCGTGTGGTATTTCATCCCCACATGATGAAATACCACAGGGAAAGAGATTGGCCACGGACACCGACAGGCCATTCCTAAGAGTAAAGAGGCCATGTTGAGAGGGGAGTCCCAGCCATCCAACCAACACCACCTAGAGCAGAAACAATCTGCCCAGCTGACACCTTCCAAAATCCCCAACTGACAAAACTGTGAGAATGGTTATCACTGTAAACCACTAAGTTCTGGGGTGGGTTTTTAGGTGGCAATACAGAACCACAACAGGTGGTCATCACTTCTTGTCATGAGTTTTGGTACCAGCAGAGAAGTAACGGTGAGGTCACCTGACCATTCTTCAGATTAGTAGAAAGTGAACGAGGCTCCCTTCCTTGTAGCTGGCTCAGGAACGCAGAGTCACTTACCCTCAATCCTCAGGCAAAAGTTCGTTTCAGCAGGAAGTGGGTCACCTGACTTCTGGCCAATTCATCCCAATAGGAATCATTAAGGCCCAGGGGCACTAACAGTGAGGGGCTACCTCATTCAAGTGAACGTGAAGGTCTCCCAAGAGCAGGAAGCCTGGAGTCGCACTCTAGAGTAACTGCCGACTCTTCAGACGAATGACCTCTTGCCTCTAGGAATCCTCTCTGTGTGAACCCCCAGAAAAATCCTGTGCACTGTCTGGCAGGCACCTAACTAATAGTGGGTTATGCGGCCAATCAAGGTGCTAATCTCTCAAGAGCAGGACACTCACAGGCTAGCCCTGGAATCTCCCATCCATCTACTGCCCACCTGAACCAAGGAATCTGCCAACAGTCGCAAGGTCTTGTCAAATTTGCCAAGGAAACCAGGCTACTTGGCTGTGCTACCTATATTCTACGGTGCTATTAAAATTAGTCTATAAATATTCCTAATACGGTTAGAAGAATGACTGGGAGTGGGTGAGCCCTCAAAGAACACTGACGACTGTTACTAAGAATAAGGACTCCTTTCTACTATGCAAAGTGTGTTACAGTTTTGTCCCAAAGCACCCTTTGGAGAGAAGTTAATTTTGTTATGTTCACTTTACAGACCAGGGAATACGGACACACAAAGACCACAGTGGGAAAGTGTCTTTATGAACGCTGGGCATCTAACACTGCTAGAATTTATTCAAATTTATATGTATCTATATATATATATACCAAGCCATGTACAAAAGCATGGATGATGAGAATGACTATATCCAATTGGTAGACAGCCAAGATGGAAAACATAAGAGGCAATGTAAACTCTGGTCTGCCACCCTAGAGGAGTAATTTTACCTCTCCGTGCCCTTATCCCATCTAAAATACCCAACCCCAGAGGTAAAGATCATCAAACTAATGACTATTTCTGTTAACTTTCACAATAAAACTGCTTCCCTTACCAGGTTTTGGAGTTACTAAACAGTAACTCGTGGCAAAATTCAGAAATTGCCCTACATTACACGGCAAGTAAATTTTTATCATATTTCTGGTATGGGAACAAAAGTCGAGTGACCTTATCCCAGGTAACACAGGAAGCTGGTGTTTACTCTAAAATACCATTATTATGGCATATAAAACAAGGTTACCAGGAGCTGGGGGAGAGGGGCAATGGAGAGTTATTGCTTAGTGAGTACACAATTTCTGCTTGGGATCATGAAAAAGTTCTGGAAATGGAGAGCAATGATGTTTACACAACTTTGCGAATATACTTCATGCACTGAAATGGACACTTAAAAATGGTTTAAATGGTATATTTTGTATATATTTTACTACAGTACAAAAATTTTAAGGGAAAAAATGCCTGCATATGAGAAAATCCAACAGCTGTGAATGGCTAAATCATGCATTAACATTTCAATGGTAGAAAATGAAACAAGCAAAAAAAGTTAAAACAGTTTGGATTTCATGTTAGGTATATGTCAATCTGAATGATTCTGAAAGACTTTTCAATCATTATTTTTCAGTCTAAACACTGTTGTGAGAGGCTTCACGGTACTGATCACTCAGATACTTCATACCTAAAAACAATTCAGGCTTAGACAATACTTTAAACAAATGATTAAAATTTAAATCACCAATGAAGGGCAATGAGACATCATGTGTCCCCAAAGCATTCATTACCTGAGAAGGGCACGTCCCTGGTGCAGTATCCAGACAAAAATGCACAATCTTCATCTAAACAAGAGAAGCCACCAGCCAAACCCAAATGTGCTACATTCTACAAGACAGAGTCATGAAATGTCATTGCTCAGAATGTGAATGTCGCAAAGAAAAGCTTACAGGAACTATTCCAGATAAAGGAGACTAAAGAGCCATGACGAATAAATTCAATTTGTGATCCTGGGTTGGATCCTGTATCAGGAAAAAACAGAAAGATTCCTACAAATAACATTTTGGGGACAAGTGATGAAATTGGAATATAGGCTTCAGACAAAAGTACTGTATCAGTATTAAATTTCCTGGGACCTCCCTGGCGGTCCAGTGGTTAAGACTTCACCTTCCAATGCAGGGGGTGCAGGTTCGATCCCTGGTCGGGCAGCTAAGATCCCACATGCCTCGCGGTCAAAAAACCAAAACACAAAACAGAAGCAGTATTGTAACAAATTCAATAAAGACTTTTTAAAAAATGGTCCACATCAAAAAAAATCTTTAAAAAAATTAAATTTCCTAAATTTGAATAACTTATGTCCTTATATACAGTTTTCGAATTTAATACTTCAGTGGAAAACTGTTGAAAACAATTATCTTGACTAGATACTCACAGTAAGGCTAAAGAAAAAACAACTGTCCTGCTATAATCTAGTTAGTGAACGTGTTTCTCACAGGAATGTGAATTAGCCATTATGAAACTTCTTTATGTGTATACTAGAACTAAACAAATAGATAAATATATGAGTTTAAACTATTAAGGCATAAAAGTATGATGTATGCAACCTAATCGCAAATGGTTTAGAATAGATAGATGATAGATAAATGGATGGATGGATGAACGGATAGATATAAAGTACATATCTGGAGTGAGAGAAAAAAATAAGGCACATGTGGCAAATGTTAAATCTAGGTAAAGAGTGTACAAGATTTCTAGGTACTATTTTTACAACTTTTCTGTCAATTTGAAATTACTTCAAAATAAAAAGTCTAGCCTGGGGTCCTTGCCACTGCGTGGCAGAAAACCACCTCCATAAACAGAAATGCCGACACCAGGAAGGAAAGCTTCTGTTGTGTTAAGCCCCTGAAAGTTGGGGTGCACAGATGCTAACATTACACTAACCAAGATGATAGACTTTTCTGTAACTGATCTTTGCTTCTTACAGGGCACAGATCTAGTTTCACTTAATCAAATGTTTATCACAAATACTCTAGAAAATGATATGAAATTAATGGATATAGATCAACCAATAAATGGTAAAAATTAATGGGCAGAAGTCTGAGGAGATATAGGATATGTGCATAGCCTCAAAACACCTCCTGCAAGATGCTTTAAGTATAAGGGAAAACATATTCCCCTAAATTAGTGAAGACGCCAATTTAAACAAGGGATCTTGGTAAATGTCACCATGTAATAAGGCATATTAACATTAGGAAATCCATGATACAATGCGTCATCATGGAAAGGATGAAAAGGATGCATCATCATTTTTCTAGTAACCTTGCCAGAAATGTACAATCTCATTCAAAAAGACTGAGGGACATTCTACAAAATAACTGATCAGTACTCTTCAAAAGTGTCATGAAAGACAAGATTAAGAAACTGTTACAGACTAGATGAGACTTAAGTAAATTCAACATGGGATCCTCGATAGTATCCTGGAATAGAAATAGACCACCAGTGGAAAAACTGATGAAATTTGAATTAAGGTCTGTAGTTTGGTTAATAATACTGTAGCAATGTTAATTTCCTACTCTTGATAATTGTACTATGAAATATAAGATGTTAACATTAAAGGAGCAGGGGGAGGAATAGAGGGAACTCTGTACTATTTTTTTGCAACTTTTCTAAAAGTCATTTTCCGTAAACTCAACTCTTGGGTGACTGAATGAATATTCCTACTGGATTGAACATACATGTTAACCTCCACTCTCACTCAAAACTCCACTAGAATAATAATGCGAGACTTTTTTAAAAAGAAAAAAAAAGGCTTAAACCTACAAGCCCAAGAGAAAGGGAAAGAAGAATAAAATCATAGTGGCTAGAAAACAGATGGACATATAGTGACTGCAGGAAGCGGAAAACAAAAAGGTCATTTCATAGAACTGACTCCGGGAAAGGACCCAACTCCCTCTGAGGTGGTAAATACAGCTAGAAGCAGGAATATAACAGTACTTCAAACCTAAGACACCAATATTTCAGGTAGCACTAATAAAACACAGCCAAATAAGATATGATATAATACTTTACCACTTAGCATTTATCTTAGACTTATTAAATGAGTTATTTTAGACTTAGATTTTTCATTTATTACTCACACATTCACAAAAAGGAAAATAAGCAAAATTAATTGTTCAAGGTTTCCCTAAAACTTCCTCACATTCAGAATAGGACTTTTGTCAATCTTTTTGACTAAGAGTGGTCAATGTCCCTATTTTGCACAGTGTTGTCCTCTGTGCCATCAATAGCATTCAGTGATGCAGTATTTCTTAAAAGAATCCACAAAAAGAAACTGGAACCATTAGTACTCAGCTTTGAAATTATGTAAAGCTAGACTATTTTTTTAATAAATTTATTTGTTTGTTTATTTACTTTTGGATGCTTTGGGTGCTCGTTGCTGTGCGCAGGCTTTGTCTAGTTGTGGTGAGCGGGGCTACTCTTCGTTGTGGTGCGCAGGCTTCTCATTGTGGTGGCTTCTCTTGCTGTGGAGCACGGGCTCTAGGTGCGCAGGCTTCAGTAGTTGTGGCACGCGGGCTCAGTAGTTGTGGCGCACCAGCTCAGTAGTTGTGGCACACGGGCTCTAGAGCGCAGGCTCAGTAGTTGGGGCGCACGGGCTTAGTTGCTCCGCAGCATGTGGGATCTTCCCGGACCAGGGCTCGAGCCCGTGTCCCCTGAACTGGCAGGTGGGTTCTTAACCACTGCGCCACCAGGGAAGTCCAAAGCTAGACTATTTTTGACTCTTGCTTTCAGTTTGCTGCTAAACACTGAGGGAGCATCCAATTTACCACCTTTCTCACTATCCTCATCCCCATCTCCTACCCATTCAGTTCCTAAGAGTTAACAGTGCTCCAATCTAGACTCTAGTATCCTTTCTCAACCCACTAACACACAGTATGCAAGTTTTGATGAAATTTAAGATACCACCAATTGTGAAATGTCCTAAGTTTAAGTGGTGGGGGAAAGGGGAACATGTGTCTCAAAAATAAATAAAACAAATCAGCAAAGTGTGGTACTGGTATAATGACAGAAATACAGATCAATGGAATAGAATGGACGGTCCAAACATAAACCCTTATATTTATGGTCAACTGATTTTGGACAAGGGTTCCAAACCCATTCCATGGGAAAAGAATGATGCTAGGACAACTTTGCAACAAATGATACTAGGACAACTGGAGAGCCATATACAAAAGAATGGGAGTTGAACCCCTACCTCATACCACATACAAAAATTAACTCAAAAGGGATCGAAGATCTAAATAAAAGAGCTAAAACTATAAAACTCTTCAAAGAAAACACGGGGGTAAATCTTTATGATCTTGGATTAGGCAATGGTTTCTTAAATAAGATACCAAAAAAAGACGTAACAAAAGCAAAAAGTAAATAACCTCATCAAAATTTTTGAATTTTATGCTTCAAAGGACACCATCAAGAAAGTAAAAAGACAACCCACCGAATGGGAGAAATGTTTAGCAAGTCACTTATCTGACAGGAGACTTGTATCTAGAATATATAAAATACTGAGTTGTAAGAATTCTTTATAAAGACAAATGACCTAATTTAAAAACCGAGGACTTCCCTGGTGGTGCAGTGGTTAAGAATCCGCCTGCCAATGCAGGGGGACATAGGTTCAAGCCCTGATCCGGGAAGATCCCACATGCCGCAGAGCAACTAAGCCCGTGTGCCCCAATTACTGAGCCTGTGCTACAGAGGCCACGAGCCACAACTACTGAGCCTGCATGCCACAACTACTGAAGCCCGTGCGCCTAGAGCCTGTTCTCCGCAACAAGAGAAGCCACCGCAATGAGAAGCCCGCAACGAAGAGTAGCCCCGGCTCGTCACAACTAGAGAAAGCCCGTGCACAGCAACGGAGATCCCACATAGCCATAAATAAATAAATAAACAAACAAACAAAACAGTGGTGGTTTGAAAAAAAATAAAAATAAATAAAAACGGGCAAAGGGCTCAGACATTTCTCTAAAGAAGATATACAAATGGCCAATAAGCATCTGGTATCATCAACATCATAAGTCACCAGTAGAATGCAAACTAAAACCACAATGAAATCCCATTTCTCATCCACTAGGATGGCTATAATCAAAAAGACAGACAATAGCAAATGTTGGCAAAGATGTAGAGAAATTGAAATCCCTGTATATTGCTGGTGGGAATGTAAAATGGTACAGCACTTTGGGAAAGAGTCTGGCAGTTTCTCAAAGACTGAACATGGAGTTACTGTGTGACCTAGCAATTCCACTACTAGGTAATTAACCAAGAGAAATGAAAACGTACATCCACACAAAAACTTGTACCAAAATGTTCATAGCAGCATTATTCATAATAGCCAAACAGGAGAAATAACCCAAATGTCCATCAACTGATGAATTGATAAATAAAATGTGGTATGTCCATACAACAGAATATTTCCGGGCCATAAAAAGTACTGGTACATGCTACAACATGGACGAACATTGAAAACACTGGTGGCCTAGATATATTGGGATTGGAGGTGACTGTTAGTGGGTACAGGGTTTCTTTTTGGGGTGGTGAAAACATCCTGGAAACAGGGTGTGGAGAAAAGGGAACCCTCCCACACTGTTGGTGGTAATGTAAAAATTGGTACAGCCACTACAGAAAACAGTATGGAGGTTCCTTAAAAAATGAATAATAGAGTTACCATATGATCCAGCAATCCCAGTCCTGGGCATATATACAGAAAAGATGAAAACTCTAATTCAAAAAGATACTTGCACCCCAATGTTCATAGCAGCACTATTTACAATAGCCAATACATGAAAGCAACCTAGATGTCCATCAAAAGAGGAACAGAGGACTTCCCTGGTGGTCCAGTAGGGTAAGACTCCACACTCCCAATGCAGGGGGCCCAGGTTCAATCCCTGGTCAGGGAACTAGATCCCACATGCATGCCGCAACTAAGAGTTCGCATGCCACAACTAAGAAGTCTGCAGGCCGCAACTAAGACCCGGCACAGCCTAAATAAATAAATAACAAAACACTGACTCCTAGGTAAGATGAGGTATAGATCCAGATGTACAGAGCCTCCCACCAAATGAAATGGAATAAACAAAACTTTTAAAAAAAAAAGAAAGAAAGAGGAATAAAGAAGATGTGGTATATATATACAGTGGAATATTACTCAACCATAAAAAAGAATGAAATGATGCCATTTGCAGCAATATGGATGGACCTAGAGATTATCATACTAAGTGAAATAAGTCAGTCAGAGAAAGACAAATATCATATGACATCACTTATACGTGGAATCTAAAAAAATAATATAAATGAACTTATTTATGACATCACTTATATGTGGAATCTAAAAAAATAATACAAATGAACTTATTTACAAAACAGAAACAGATTCACAGACATCGAAAACAAATGTATGGTTATCAAAGGGGAAAGGGGATAGGGAGAGATAAATTAGGAGTTTGGAGTTAAAAGATACACACTACTATATATAAAATAGATAGGGAATTCCCTGGCAGTCCAGTGGTTAGGACTCCACGCTCTCGCTGCCAAGGGCCCAGGTTTAATCTCTGGTAGGATCCCACAACCTGCCAGACACGGCCAAAAAATAAAAGATAAAATAAAATAGATAAATAACAAGGATTTGCTGTATAGCACAGGTAACTATATTCAGAATCTTCTAATAATCTATAATGGAAAAAATTTGAAAAAGTATATAAATATACTTATAACTGAATCACTTTGCTGTACACCTGAAACACACCATTGCAAAGCAACTATACGTCAACAACAACAAAAAATATTCTGGAACTAGACAGTGAATATTCTAAAAACTGAATTGTATACTTTAAATGGGTAAGTTGTATGGTATGTGAATTACATCTCAATAAAGCTGTTATTTAAAAATTGGGGAAACGAGAAAAAGGAGAAAACATATTGCTTTAAAATAATTGCACGAATGTTCCAAAGTTGATTATGTTGAGTATGTTAAATCCAAAAGGATGAATGTAGAAGATACAATCTTTATCATACAGAGGATTTACTAAATTGAAATAGCACAATCAGCGCAGGTGGTTTAGTGAGAATTACTAAAGTATCAAATGTTTATGTTGGCTGATAGCCCAAAAGTAGAAAGCAATATAGTTAGAAATAAATAGAGCTGGGGGAATTACAATTACTGACCTAACGAAGGAAACATATTAACTAGTAAAATGATAAAATTCATTACGCTCCCTGATTTGGGAAGGGTTATGAATATCTGTTACGATAAAAACCAATATGGGTATAGAAAGAGAGCTGAAATCGAGTATATTTGAGATATGCCATAGCACAGGAAACTACGCTAGTAAGAACAGTAACAAGTAGAAGAGAGGAAAGTATAATACACACCAAAAGAGAACCTGTACATAAATCCCATCTGCTTTTATTATTCAATACAATCTCCCATTCTAGATGTAGAAGGATAAACAGCAGGGGTTGGCAAACTTCTTCGGTAAATACTCTAGGTCCTATGGGCTATATAGTGTCTGTGAGAACTACTCAGCCCTCCATTCTAGTGCGTATAGGCCACGGACAATATGTAAACATCTGAGTGTGGCTGTGTGCCAAGGAAACTTTGCTTACAGAAACTGAAATTTGAATTTCACGCAATTTGCATGTGTCAAGAAACATTATTTTTATTTTTTCCCAACCCTTTAAAAATTTACAAACCCTTCTTAGCTCATAAGCCATACAAAAAAATATAGGCAACAGGATGGATTTGGCCCATGGGCTGTGTTTGGCCGTCCCCTGACAGAAGAATGCTTTCAGTATCAGAAACACTTCAACACACTGGCAAGCAAGAAGGAGCAATCAAGTCTTACATAGCACAGTACTTACTCACCAGAAACCAAAAGGCATACTAATAAGTATGCCACATCTGGAAAACAGTGACAAAAACCTTTCAGAATGTTTATGGGAATTAAGTGAGTTAATACACAAAAAAAGTTCTAAGAATAGTACTGGGTACCCAGCAAGCCATTCACCAACTATTTCTGATATCATCAGCAAAAACATATTCATACTGACTCCAAGAGAAAATACAAAGGTAATGATTCCATTTCTGTAGTAGTACAATGCATATGAGAATTAGAGCAATAACTTTCAAGGCTAAAACTCCAAGCCATGGTATTTCTCGAGAGTCTAAAATTCTAAAAACTAGAGTAAACTTTATTTCAGCACTAGGAAGCTGTTATTTACACATAAGACAAATTTCTAGAAGGAAGGTGAGAGGATGACAAATGTTTGAGAGTTACCACTAAGAAATTGCCCAAAGGATTTTTTTCAAGTAAAATTCAAGATTAGGATCAAGAGTCCATCCTTGGCTACACATGAAACCAATGCTAAAACCAGCAGAGGAAACTGACTTTCATCAAGAATCTGTTCCATTTAAGAACCTGCAAGAAATGAGTATTTGATCAACAGCTCAGAACTCATCTAGTCCACCTGACCACGTGCCACATTTGGATTTATAAGGACAAGGCACTTAGGAAGAACCATTTGTTGAAGAATGAGAGAATTATACTACTTGCCCCCCACTCAATCTTGTGTTGCACACCCTGTAGCATCAACAGAAAGAATAGAGAAGACATTTCCTTATCACCATGAGAGGTGGCTTCAATCATATTTACCTGACATGCAAAGAAAGACATAATTCACAATACAGAGCACCACTACCCGCCCTTTACAGATTAAATTGCATTTTGAGAGAGAAGAGCAAATCAATACTCGTTTCTATTTCACAACCTTAAACAATGGAATGCTGACAAAGCACCCTGCTAAACACTCACCCAACCACCTGTCACCAACATCACCCTCGACACAAAGGGCTATTTTTATGTAGTACACTACTGAGGTAGATAATATCCCATTGCCATGGCAACAAGTTTTCCAGAAGATATGCTAGCCCATGAAGAAAGCAAAAAAAAAACCAAGCTATTTCTTTGCATTTGAGTTTACTTTGCAGTATATGAGGAGGATTCTACGTTTTTTAACAGCCTTGGTTTGCTCAACAGGGCCTTGGTGAGTTTGAGCAATGCACAGAGAAATCCTGAGTCTGCGCGCACATGCGTGCAGACACACACACACACACACAGCTATTTTGGGATGAGGAAAAATCCCTACAGGAATCCTATCCTTCAGGGAAAGAAAAAAGCCAAACTAACACGAGGCCATATCCCTAAATATTATAATACACTTTCCACTCCCCTGAACTAACTCATCTCCAGTTCTAGGGTGCCGTTCCCACCATGTGCAGCCAGTCCTCACAGAAGCTCCCAGAGGCTCCATGGCTGCATGTTTCCCGGTGCCCTGAACAAGAACAAACACTGCAACCGTTGGAAATGCCTGCCCCACTCTGATCGAAAAGCACCCACTCGTACACACCCCCATAGCCTCAAGGCCTCCCGGGAGAAGTGAGAAGAAGCCCTCTCAGCCCTCCTGGAGGGCAGGGCAGCAGGCCGGCCCATCGCGAGTGGACTCCCACTCTCCCCACACCGGCTGTGCCCCCTTCTCCCGAGGATCCAGGGCTCTGGGTCCCAGCCCAGCTGGCACCCTGAGCTGGCTCTTCCTCCATCCGTCCCCCAGAGCCCCCTCCAGCCCCTCGGCCCACACTCTGCACAAGAGGCCAGCCTCCGTGAGCTTCCACATGCAGGCTCCCATGCCTCCGGCCTCCAGCACGGCAGCCAACAGGGGACAGAGCCGGCCACTTGTCCCTCAGCTCCCATCCCACGCCCTCCTGGCCACGGGGCTGCCAATGACCATGCCCTTCCAGACCACTGTTCCTGCAGGCGAAGCACCCTTCGCAGCCCTGACAGCAACATTCCCGCCCCTGGCCCCTCAGAACCAGGGAGGCCGAGGCCGCCAGCCACCACTGCGCTCCACGCCTCCGCGCTCCTGCTCTCAGTCAACCTCTGGGCACACCACGCCTGAGGGACCCTGAGAACCCCAACTGCTGATGGCTTCCTTGGCCTCAAAGTTGAATCGGCCTGGCCCCGAGACTGTCCCTTGTTCTGCTTCACCCTACCACAGAAGCACCTCAGAAACGGTCCAAACCCTACTCAGACACGTGCCCACATGATCACCGCTTCAAGCGAGAACTCCCACACTTAGACAGAACTGCCATGGAAGCAACAGCCTCTCCACTGAGAGGTCATCAGGAAACCCCCCTTTCTTTTTTAGTTTGCCTCTTTAACAAAGACGGAATTCCATAACACGACACTGTAAATTAACTATATTTCAATAAAATGAATTTTTAAAACTTTTTTTTAATTTAAAAACAAAGACTGAATCCCAACCCAGATAATTCTTTAAAGGACTACTAGAAGTCACTTATCTACGTGACTGTGGGCAAGTTACTGAACCTCTGCGCCTCTGTTTTGTTTTCTTCGAACTGAGGATGATAATACCTAACCTAGTGGCTTGGTTGTGAGAATTAAATGACATGAGCGCTCTACAAGTTATAGGACGAGGCCAAGTACATGGTAATCAGTTAATAAATGGTAGCGGCTACCACGACTGTATATATGTGGACACCATATATCTACAACCAGAGTAGATTTTTCCCCAGGGGCATTTGGCAATGTGTGAAAACATTTTTGTGGTTTATTTTTTAAAGGTTGCTTCTCTTTTTTTCTTTTTATTTTTTAATATTTATTTATTTGGCTGCACCGGGTCTTAATTGCGCACATGGGATCTTCGTTGAGGCATGCGGGATCTTTTTGTTGTTCTTGTTGTGGCATGCGGGCTCTTAGCCGTGGCATGTGGGATCTGCTTCCCTGACCAGGGATCGAACCCAGGCCCCCTGCATCGGGAGTGTGGAGTCTTAGCCACTGGACCACCAGGGAAGTCCCTGGAAACATTTTGGTTGTAACAACTGGGGAAGGGACAGATACTAACATCTAGTGAGTAGAGCCCAGGGATGCTGCTAGACATCCTACAATGCATAGGACAGCTTCACTGTAAAGAATGATGTGGCCCAAAGTGTCAATAGTGCTGAGGTGGAGAAACCCTGATCTAGAACAAAGAATAAGTTAAAAGAAGCTAAACATCCACGTGCTAATTTCACTGCTTCACTTCCATTGCCATCTCTCAGTAATAGGACCATAAAACCACCAGAGCGTATGCAAAGGACAGGAGTTAAAACATTTTTAAATAATTTTAAAGAGAGCCTAAAAAAAAAACAAACTCAAAAGGCAAGCACATCAAACATCTCCTGGGGCAAAAAGCTGTTCATGTATAATCATCTGTTTTTCACAAGGCTGACCCTGAACTAAGGGAGAAACAAAGAGATCACTGTATTAAATATGTTCTTTTGAAGGCATCAGGGGCAAACATTATGCATTTAAGAAAGCCTGCTTTGAAAAAACAAACAATTCTTAATTGCTGGCATTTATGGGATTTACTTCAATTAGTCAGTAAATTAACACAGGTGAAACACTTAATCACCCCCAGGAGGCTGAACAAAAATATTTTTCTGTAAACTGAGGGCAAAGTGTTACAAATGAATTAAGTCAAAGCACACATTTACTACTAGCCTAATATTAATAGCCTCTCCTGGTCCTGAATTAAATTATGAGGATAGCTGAGTTTCTCCAGTCTGTAAAAATCACTTTTTCCTGTAAGTCCATGTTCTAGCCAGCCTCTGAAGTAGAGATAATAGTGGTAAATAAAACAGGCCCAATAGCCAGCTGGCGCGTGCTCCAGAGGGGCTCTCTGGAGTGAAGTGAGATTGAGAGGGCCAGACAGAAAGGTCAAGAGCAGAGACGGTTCAGAGCTGGAACTGCAGCACGGACTTGAGGGTGAGGTCCTGGAGGAAGCAGCTGAGCATCCATTCACTCTGGGCTTCCTTCCCCCTTACAGGACAGACAGGGGAGGAGGGGGGAACAAGAGCCTTATGGAATCTCATTCCTGACCCAGACTTGCCAGCACTGCTGCTACCATTCTGACTTTGGAAACAATTAGCTACGTAGAACCGGAATTTCTAGACACCTCACAAGTCTTTCAAGCAGGGCTTCTTAACCACTTTTGTGCTTTGGACCCCCCTTGGGCAGCCTGCATTGACCTCTTCTCAGAATAAATTTAAATGCATAAAAGTAAACACTTAAAATACACAGGATTACTGTATAGCACAGGGAACTCTACTCAATGCTCTGTGGTGATCTAAATGGGAAGGAAATCCAAAAAAGAGGGGATATATGTATACATAGAGCTGATTCACTTTGCTGTACAGTAGAAACTAACACAATATTGTAAAGCAACTATACTCCAACAAAAAAATTTTTTAAAATATACAGGATTATTGGGAATTGCCTGGCAGTCCAGTGGTTAGGACTCGGCACTCTCACTCACAGGGCCCAGGTTCGATCCCTGGTTGAGAAACTAAGATGCTGCAAGCCGAGCAGCACGACCAAAACTAAAATACACAGGACTGTAAACAAAATATATTGAACTACAGCTATCAAATATTTAAAAAAACAAGTTTGTGGTGGAAATACATGTGTTTATTAACACAATGATAAGATCAGCCAGTGTCTACAGCAGGGGTCCCCAACCCCCGGGTTCCTATTAGGAACCAGGCCACACAGCAGGTGAGTGGCCTGCAAGCAACTGAAGCTTCATCTGCTGCTCCCCGTCACTTGCATTACTGCCTGAGCCATCCCCCCACCCACCCCCAGAAAAATTGTCTTCCACAAAACCAGTTCCTGGGGCTTCCCTGGTGGCGCAGTGGCTGAGAGTCCACCTGCCAATGCAGGGGATGCCGGTTCGTTCCCCTGTCCGGGAAGATCCCACATGCCGCGGAGCGGCTGGGCCCATGAGCCATGGCTGCTGAGCCTGCGCGTCCGGAGCCCGTGCTCCGCAACGGGAGAGGCCACAACAGTGAGAGGCCCGCGTACCACAAAAAAATAAATAAATAAAATTTAAAATAAAAAACAAAAGTTCTATTTCTATAAGTGATCAAGTCACAGGAATTGCTAATGCTACTGTGGTTTATTGCCTACAATGCATAATAGAAGGAAATGCTCAATATCAGTTAGGGGTCAGTAAAAAGAAAACTGTATTTTTTCCCCACATCTAAATTCAAAGACCCCTCAGAGCTGGACCCAGATTAAAAAGGCCTGCTTTATTCTGTGCAGGAGCGAGCATGCACAGCATTCACATCTGCTTTTCCACTTTTTTTCCCGCCTCCTACTAGTTAAGAGGAAAAGCAAATTGTCTAAAGACTAAAATTGAAACTAATGCCTAAGAAGATTTGCCAGTCCTACTTGGCATAAGAAAATGAATTATGCATGAAAATGTTTTTTTAAAGACAAAGAAATTTGACATGAGTGGCTGAGCAAAAATATATCTATTCTGACCCCCCAAAGCTAACCAGAATAATTTTCTGCTTCAGAAAACTCTGGAAGGCAAGCGTGGTAGAAAGATCCTAAGGTGACCCCCCTTCCAAAAATTCTCACCTCCTGGTAATCTGTGCTTTTTTATAATCCTCTCCCCTTGAGTGCAGGCAGAACCTGTGACTTGCTTTGAACCAAGAGAATATGGCAAGGTGATGGGATGTCGCTCATCTAAGGTGACTGGAGAAAGTGAATCTCCTGCTGGCCTTAAAGAAGCAAACAGTCATGTTGTGAACTGCCTATGGAGAGGGCCATGTGGCAGGGAACTGCGGGTGGCCTCTAGGAGCTGAGGGCTCCAGTCCTAAAATCACAAGGCACTGAATTCTACCAACAACCATGTGACCTTAGAAGAGGTCCCCAGATGCAAAGAGGAAGGCCACCTGGCCAATGCCTTGATTTCAGCTTTGTGAAACCCTGAGCTGAGGACCCAGTTAAGCCATAGAAACAATTAGTAACAAACATGTGTTGTATTAAGCTGCAATTTACATTTCTGGAAATTCATTCCAGAGCAATAAACAACTAGTGCAGTAACCAAAAGACGGGGTGACCTACCATCCAAGTTTGCCTAGGACTGTCTTCGTTTGAAAACGGAAAGTACCATGCCCTAAGAAACAACTCAGTTCTGAGCAACCCAGGTTGGTTGGTTGCTGCTATGGTCTGAATATGTATGTCCTCCCAAAATTCCTATGTTGAAATCCTAATGCTCAGTGTGATAGTATTAGAAAGTGGGGCCTTTGGGAAGTGCTTAGGCCATGAGGGTGGAGCCCTCATGAATGGGATGACTGCCTTATAAAAGAGGCTCCAGAGAGATCCCTAGCCTTTCCCATCATGTGAGGACACAGTGAGAAGTCACAGGCTATGAACCGAGAAGGGAACTCTCACCAGAAGGCAACCACGCTGGCACCTTAGTCTTGGACTTTCAGCCTCAGAAACTGTCAGAAATAATTGTCTGTTGTCTATAAACCACCCAGTCTGTAGTATTTTGTTATAGCAGCCAGAATGGACTAAGGCAGTCGCCCACTAATAGACGTGTACTGAATAATATAAATACAAAATACTAGACCCTGTGCCTATAGGAAACAAACAGAAACTTTGAAAAAACCTGGAAAGGAACCAAACCCTCTTTTAAAAGTTACCAGTAATTAGCAAAACAACTCAAGGGAATTCCCTGGCGGTCCAGTGGATAGGATTCCAGGCTTCCACTGCCAGGGAAGGCTGGGGGGGGTGGGCGGTGTCAATCCCCAATCGGAAACTAAGATCTCGTAAGCTGTGTGGCACAGCCTTTAAAAAAAAAACCTCAAGATTTCCTCAAAACCAATTTTCTATACCCTTAAAGTAGAGCATTCCCCAGTTATGTGTGGGAAACTAGGACAATGTTCAAATCCAGCTTGCATTTCTAGTCTTCACGTTGTTTTTCAATTTCCCTATTGGTTGCCCCAGATGATTTATTTTAAATCAGTACTCAAACATCATTACCTTAAAGACTGGCAATGGCTCAATGATATGAAACCATCATTCACTCTTTTTTTTTTTTTTTTGCGGTACGCGGGCCTCTCACTGTTGTGGTCTCTCCCGTTGCGGAGCACAGGCTCCGGACGCACAGGCTCAGCGGCCATGGCTCACGGGCCCAGCCGCTCCGCGGCACGTGGGATCTTCCCAGACCAAGGCACGAACCCGTGTCCCCCATATCGGCAGGCAGACTCTTAACCACTGTGCCACCAGGGAAGCCCCCCATCATTCACTCTTGCCGTTTAACCATAAGCCACAGGTATTAAACCCATGCATGTTCCCATCCCCTCTGACCATCCCCAGGTTCCCTCCTTAAAGATAAACCCTATGGAATCATATGATGTCTGAGACTTGCTTCAGGATAAAAGAGGGGGCAAGGAACAAGGTAGGAATGCAGATGGAATGGAATTGACCGAGTATTGATGGTTGTTGAGCAGGGGTGGCAAGTGCAGAGGAGTTTAATGTATTAGTCTATCTGTTTGCTTGTTTCCATTTTTTTAAAAATTAGAAAAAAGCAAGCCTATGACACCCTAATCAATTAACTGTACTGTAACACTATCAACAATACCAGTGTGCTTTCTCTATCTAAGAAGGCATTTTGAATGTTTGTACATGTTTAGAACAGTTCCCTAGTCATGTAACATTCTATATATATATTTTTTAAAATGCCACCTACTTTCCATAAGCATAAAGGTCTCTACAGCCATTGGGACTTCCCTGGTGGCGCAGCGGTTAAGCATCCGCCTGCCAGTGCAGGGGACACGGGTTCAAGCCCTGATCTGGGAAGATCCCACATGCCGTGGAGCAACTAAGCCCGTGTGTCACAACTACTGAATCTGCACTCTAGAGCCTGCGAGCCACAACTACTAAAGCCCACGTGCTGCAACTACTGAAGCCTGTGTGCCTAGAGCCCGTGCTCCACAACAAAGAGAAGCCAGCGCAACGAGAAGCCCGCACACCGCAACAAAGAGTAGCCCCTGCTCGCCGCAACTAGAGAAAGCCCGCGCACAGCAACGAAGACCCAACACAGCCAAAAATAAATAAAAATAAATAAATTTATTAATAAATAAATAAATGAGGCATTGTAAGAGCAGGTAATGAAGATTTTTTAAAAAGAAACATAAATGAACTACAGCTACCTGTGTCAACAAGGGCAAACCTCAAAAACAAAACAATGAGAGGAAAAGCAAGTTGCGGAAGGTTACAGAGTACTATACTCCTCCTTCTGAGTTGAAAAGCCATACAAAACAATTTATCATTTTAGTGACACATGTGTATATATACATGTATGTACACACTATATATATACACACACATATAGCTATAATAAAAGTACAAAAACTTTTCAAATCATGCACACCAAATTCAGGACAGTAGTAACCTCTGAGGTGAGCAGGAAGGGGAATGGGACCAGAGAAGGGGTCACAGGAAACTTTCACACTAACTGGGCTGTTTTACTTCTTATGCTGAGTAGTGGGTACACACTTATTGTTGGGTAGTCCTCTAGTTTTACACACCAGAAATTTTTTTTTATAAGAGTTAACAAGGTACTATTATGCAAATGTCCTCCTTTTAACCAGACAATGGTATGGCTCTGGAACTTCCTTTATCTGCTGGCATTCATTCTCTTTTACAAAAAAAGAACACTGTTTATCTCAAAAGCACATATTCCAAGTTACCCTTTTAGCATGCTGGCCTCTATCTCCCTAAAGCATATGCTACAAAGGGATATGATATAAAGATGTAAAAACAGAAAACTGTTTCATTTGCATTAAAAAAATAGTTCTGGCTAATAATCCAACAACTGGAAGAAGTTCACAAGAATTTTGTCTTTTGCCTATAGTTGTTTTTAACGATTAAACAGTTGCGTTAAAGAATTACAAGAAAACCCTTAAATATGAGTTCTTCCCAAAGGTGAGTCCGTGCGCAGAAATTTTTTAAATATCCTCTACTTCTCCTAGCTTTGTTTTACTTCTTTTCCTCAATCAAAGCCACTGAAACAATCAGACATTACTTACTGGCTTTTTTCCCATTCAATAATTTCCCCTGATAATACGAAATCAACAGTGTTTCATAACTATTTCCCTTAAAGTCTAAGAGTTAACTGTCAAGTCAGCGAAAGACAAATAATGTATGCATGATCTCACTTTTATGTGGAATCTAAAAACAAACCAACCAACAAAAAACTGGAACTCATAGATACAGAGAACAGATTGGTAGTTGCCAGAGGTGGGGGTGAGTGAAATGGGTGAAGGTGGTCAAAAGGCACAAACTTCCACTTATGGGACCTCCCTGGTGGTCCAGTTAGTAAGACCCCGCCCTCCCAATGCAGGGGGCCCGGGTTCGATCCCTGGTCGGAGAACTAGATCCCACATGCATGCCCCAAATAAGAAGTCCACATGCCACAGCTGAAGATGCCGCATGCTGCAACAAAGGATCCTACATGCTGCAATGAAGATCCCACATGCCGAAACTAAGACCTGGCCCAGCCAAAATAAATAAATATTAAAAAAAAAACTTCCAGTTATAAAATAAGTAAGTCCTGGGGATGTCATGTATAGCATGGTGACTAAAATTGATAATACTGTATTATGTATGTGAAAGATGTTGCAAGTAAATCATAAAAGTTCTCATCACAAGAGAGAAATTTTTGTTAACTATGTTTGCTGATGGATATCAGCTAGACTTACTGTGATGATCATTTCGCAACACATACAAATATTGAATCATTATGTTATATACTTGAAACTAATACATCATATGTCAATTATATCTCAATAAAAAATATTATCTGAAAACAGTTAACCATATAAAAATGAAAACTGGGGGCTTCCCTGGTGGCGCAGTGGCTGAGAGTCCGCCTGCCGATGCAGGGGACGCGGGTTCATGCCCCGGTCCGGGAAAATCCCATATGCCGCGGAACGACTGGGCCCGTGAGCCATGGCCGCTGAGCCTGCGCGTCCAGAGCCTGTGCTCCGCAAGGGGAGAGGCCGCAGCAGTGAGAGGCCCGCATACCGCAAAAAAAAAAAAAAGAAAAGAAAAAAGAAAACTAATTATAATGACTACTTGAAATATGCACAGCATTCTCAAAGACTAAGACACCATCCTGAAAGACAGATATTATAAAGGAGTCTATATAGTTTGTTAATTCATTACATCAAGCAGAAAACTTGCCAGTTTAAGGTAGATACTTTTGTTCTAGCTGTTATATTTTCTTACTCAAGCCCTAAAAAATAAAAACATTTGCACTGCGGGACTTCCTTGGCGGTCCAGTGGTTAGGACTCAGCGCCTTCACTGCCAAGGGCCCGGGTTCGATCCCTGGTCAGGGAACTAAGATCCCACAAGCCCCGTGGCAAGCAAGCAAGAAATAAATAAATAAATAAAACGTCTGCTTTGGAATGTAAGCTCTGTGAGGACAGGGGTTGTGTTTGATTCACAGCTGTAACCTCAGCATCTAGAACAGTGCCTGATGCACAAAAGAAACTCAGATACCTCAAATACACATCCAACCCAAGTCTATGCATTCTAGTAAAATGCTGGCCTTTCAATACCAATGAAATACTTCACAACCTGGGAAACCAATCACTCTAACATCTATAGCTCTTTGTCTTGAAGTATTAAACAAAAACTATTTACCTGTTTCTCAGACATCCATATTTACTTTTTCTAATTTCAGTGTTTTACTCTAACATTTTTGTACCTAGTACTAGAATCCTGTTTTAAAATAAATCACGACTTCCCTGGTGGCACAGTGGTTGGGAATCCGCCTGCCAATGCAGGGGACACGGGTTCGAGCCCTGGTCCAGGAAGATCCCACATGCCGCGGAGCAACTAAGCCCGTGAGCCACAACTACTAAGCCCACGTGCCACAACTAGTGGAGCCTGTGCACCTAGAGCCCATGCTCCACAACAGGAGAAGCCACCACGATGAGAAGCCCACACACCACAACGAAGAGTAGCCCCACTTCGCCGCAACTAGAGAAAGCCCACGCGCAGCAACGAAGACCCAACACAGCCATAAATAAATAAATAAATAAATAAATTTATTACAAAATAATAAAATACATCAACACCTCTCTATAAAGAGACCAAAACGCCTTTCAAAATAAGCTATTATGATGCACTTAAATATAATCCAAGACAGAAAATAAGCATATGGAAAGATCCTAAACATCATATGTCTCTAGGGAATTGCAAATTACATCAACAAGATACCACTATATACCTATGAGAATGGTGAAAATCTAGAACACTGACAACACCACGTGTTGATGAGGATATAGAGCAAGAGGACCTCTCATTCATTCCCGGGGGATTGCAAATGGTACAGCCACTCTGGAAGACAGCTTGGCAGTTTCTTACAAAACTAAACTCACTCCTACCATATGATCCAACAATCACACTTACTGGTATCTACCCAAAGGGGTTGAAAACTTAAATGCACACAGATGCTTACAGCAACTGTATCCATAACTGCCAAAACTTGAAAGCAACCAAAATGTCCTCCAGTATGTGAATGGATAAATTGTGGTACATCCAGACAATGGAATATTATTCAGCACTAACAAGAAATAAGCCATCAAGCTATGAAAAAACATGGAGGAATCTTAAGTGCATACTACTAAATGAAAGAAGCCAATCTGAAAAGATTACATACTGTGTGATTCCAACTATACGACGTTTTGGGAAAAGGCAAAACTCTGGAAACAGTAAAAAAGATCAGTGGTTGCCAGGGTTTGGGAGTAAGAACAAGGGATGAATAAGTAGGGCACAGAGGATTTTTAGGGCAGTGAAACTACTCTGTATGATACTACAATGATGGATACATGTCATTATACATTTGTCCAAAACCAAAGAATGTACATCACCAAGAATAAACCATAATGTAAACTATGGACTCTGGGTGATTATGATATACCAATGCAGGTTCACCAATTGTAAAAAATGTACCCCTCTGGTGGGGTGTTGATAATGGGGGAGGCTGGGCATGTGTGGGGCAGGGTGTATATGGGAACTCTGTGTACCTTCCCCTCAATTTTGCTGTGAACCTAAAACTGCTCTGACAAGATAAAGTCTATTAAAAATATATACATATGTATTTCAACTGAAAACAAAATCCCTAAGATAACTCACTTCCATAACAAAGTAATAGGTATAGTGGTTTATTTTTATTCCAAGGAGGAGACAAAGTAAAGTATTTTTATAGAACATTTGCTTCAGGTAAGATTTTCAACCTTCCTGGAACATTATGGTAATCTTAACTGTATGCTTATTAAAAAGAAAAAAAATCTGTTACCATAGAAACTACCAGGGCTAGTTAATGACTCCATGACTTGGGCAGTTATACCTGTTGGGTCACTTAATTAAACTTACAGGTTCCTGTTTAACAGAGAAAGGCTAAAAACATCTACATCTGTTTAAAGAGAGGCTAAAACACTCATGGGGTAGTGCAAATCAGGATAAATGGAGTGCACGTGTGTACTGGGAGCACACACACCCAGACACACCACACCACACACCACCAAAGTGGTCAGTAAAAATTAGGTGGCTGCCGGCTGCTGGCTTTGGTTTGAATCTCTTCTGATTACATTTCTCTGTCCAGGATGCCTTTGATGTTCATGTTCACCTGTACGAAGAATATTGGGTTACTGCATTGCGTTAAGTTAATGGGGAAGGATATATTTTGTTTTGCTGGGCTGAATAAGGGAGCTTTAAAGCTCTGAGAGATTTACCACAAGCAATATTCTAGGGATGTCCCCTTTTGCCAGCATCTTTTGCAAGCAGGTTTCGACTAGACATCAAGAATATAATCTCATCCATACAATGGCACTGTGCCTTGAGTTCTTTTTAAATCTTAAACACCTCAAGGGAGCATAAGTTCTCACACCAGGAAAGCCCCTTCCCCAAGTCCTTAGGAGAAGTCAACCAACATAATTCATATTTAATATGCCCACCATCTCTTATCACACTCCATATATTACTGACAACAAAATAAGCCTTAACAGGTGCCCAGCTGTCACTTACTTGCTGTGTGGCCTCAGTCACTTACTCCTCTTTCAGTTGAGAAACAGCAACAGCATTTAATAAATTTATTATGCTTGGGAGTATTCTGAGGGCCTCATGTAATAGCTGTGGTTTGTGTTTTAAAATATTGACTTTTCCTCTACCTGGTCTAGCTTAACTGCTCAACAACAGAGGCTGAACTGTCTCCATAGCAAGGACTTCTTAAGGGACAAACAGCCATGTTAAGGTCTGTGAATACTAATTATATCTTCAGAAATCTTGAATTCTGAAAAGTGAGAGATTACAGGGTGGCTAAAGTTATGCTCACAAACAGACAGAGTGTATGCATGCCCCAGAAGTATAAAATGCAGTCAAGTGATTAAAAAAAGTCTACACACACAATGATATTATAAGTGAACCATAAAACCCTCAATACTCCTTTGGAACTGGATTTTAAAATACCACTCCCCACTTGAAATATACAACTGATGTTAACGTTCATACTGACTCCAGCTTTTAAGAAAAGGTTCATTTCACATTTGGGGCCTGATATTAAGAATCACCAGGCTACCCTGGTAGTTCAGTAGTTAAGAATCCGCCTGCCAATGCAAGGGACGCAGGTTCGAGCCCTGGTCCGGGAAGATCCCACATGCCGCGCAACAACTAAGCCCGTGCGCCACAACTACTGAGCCTGCGCTCTACAGCCTGTGAGCCACAACTACTAAGCCCATGCTCCACAATTACTGAAGCCCGAGTGCCTAGAGCCGATGCTCTGCAACGAAGAGTAGCCCCAGCTCACAGCAACTACAGAAAGCCCGCATGCAGCAACGAAGACCCAATGCACCCAAAAATAATTTTTTAATAGTCATTAATTCTAAAAAAAAAAAAGAAAAGGAAAGCACAAAACAAAAACAGTATCTACTGTGCATCATCCGCCTCCTTTTTCAGGTACGGAGCAGCCAAAAGGATGTAGCTATGACACAATTACTTTGTAATTCTATTTCAAGTCCAAATAATGATAAGATGGGAAACTACAACTGTCCCCCACGGTGGACGTCTGGGGTCACCTCTAGCCCTAAATAGGGAGTTTGTCTCTGCCTTGACAGACGTCCTCTTGCAGCCCTGTGTCCCTGTTCTGCAATTTGTCATTAGACTTGCCAGTTTAATTCTAATATGCAGAAATATGTTACCGGGCAAATATAGATAGTAGATACGTATATATTACAAGTAGTATATAAAGCGGACAACATTCAGTGGTGGGCCCCCGGCCCTACAGACAAACACATACCCTTCAAGTTCCAATCCTGCAAGCGCCCACCCACCCAGGAGAGGGAAGGGCAGGAGCCTCGAGCAGAGGTTAAACCAGACATGAGCCAAAACAAACACCACTTCCAGAACAAGGCAAACTTTGGGTCTGGGAGGCTGCAGAGCCCCAGAAACGGCCGGGGAGAGGAGGGAGTGTCCGTCAGCCTCAGGGGAGGAAGATGAGGAGCGCACCCAGCATTGCTGAGCTGCGGAGGAGGCTGGTGTCCCCTGGGGGACAAGGGCGTCGCCGCCATTCCCGGCTGCGAAGCCCCTCTTCTCCGCAACCTGGCCAAGGCCTCTGGGTGCCTGTCGGTAGCCCTGTCGCCCCACCCCGCCCCCCTGTCCCCGTAGAAATGGTCCCCACAGACCCACAGGGGCAGGGGCGCGGGGACCTACCTGGTGCAGCGTCTCGGCGGGCAGCTGCGACGCCCGGAACAGGTCGGCCACGGGGCCCGAGGCTGCGGTGGACGCGCCGGGGGCGGCCCTGGCGGCCTCAGGGGGCCCGGACCCGGGGCCCCCGCCTGCGGCGCCGGCGCAGCGCGCGAAGAGCTCAGAGTAGCACTGCTGCTCGCCCTCGCTCAGCAGCAGTGGCGGTCCAGAGCCGCAGCCCCCGCTTGCTGCCGCCTCCATGGAGCCTGAAAGGGGGCCCAGCGGAGCACCGTCCCCGGTTGAGGCGCCGCCGCCTTCACCACAGCCTCCGCCGCTTCAGCCTCGGCCTTAGCCGCCGCCGCCCCGACGCCCCGCAGCTGCCGCGCGGCCGCTTCCTCCCGGCGCGCGCCGGCCCCGCCCCCGGACTTGAATGTTGTGCCTCCGCCGCGCGGCACATGGAGACAGGCGCGGCGCGGCCCAATCACGGCCTGGGATCGCACCCCGGCCCCGCCCCGCCCCGCCCCGCCCCGCCCCGTGCGCGCCGGGCCAGGTAAGTAACTCCGCGCGCCTCCCGCCTTACGGACGGTCACCTGCTCAGCCCGCGCTGCAGAGTCTAGAGGGCAGGAGCCAGCGCTGTTCCGCGTCCACCCTGCGCGAGAGGGGCATCTTTGGCCCTTCTCCCTGGCCGGGAAGGGGAACATCTAGACCCACCTGGAGAATGGTGCTTTTCATGGGGCGGGAAAGGCTGTGGTGTTTTCTCCCTAGGACGCTGGAGCAAGTGTAGTGCCCACGACACGCCGTGCCCTTCCCAGAAAGGGACGAGGCATGGGAAATTAGGCTTCGCTTTTTCCATGACAGTACCCCTTATGTCCTGAAAAGCTGGAGGGCAGAGATCTCCATACGAACCAGGGTCCCATTGACTCCTATAGTGTTCTAGGTGGCGACGGGGTTAGGCCACTTTCTCAGCCAAGGCTCAAACCTGGAGTTGAGCCTTAAAAAGGAATAACATCGGTTAGTGTTAAACACTAGAGTAATAGGAGTGAAAAGGGCCCTGGGAAAAATTGCATGTGTATATGCATTAAGCCTGGCTGGGAAACACTAACCCAAGCGAAAACAATCAGTCCAGGGTTAAACACTAAACACTGGATAGATAGATAGATAGATAGATAGATAGAGATATATCATTCACCCCAAATAGTGTTATTTTAATTAAAAACAAAACAAAAACCATCTCAGGAAATAGCACTGATGATAACAAATATACTTTAGTATTTTGATCAACTAAAATAAGGACCAAGGACAGGAAGAGAGGAAAAGAAAAAGGAAGGTAAAGACGGGGGGAAGGGGAAAAGTGAAGAGAGATACATAAGAAGAAAAAAGAAAAATTATGTCAATTCATAATTGATAGCCAAAGTAATATTTGGAATCTGTAAAAAATGAAATAGAGAAAGAGGATCCCCAAAATCACTAAGATTTCCTTATACCATTTTTTGCTTCAGACCTGCCAGGAGAGAATTAAGACAGTGGTAGGTTTGGAGAGAAGTGTACCAAAAGAATAGGTAAGTTAAGGAACAGCAAAGACTAACTTAGTTGGGGAATTTCTGCTTCAAAATCCCACCACCATATTGTATTTTCCACAACTGTAAAACCTTCTCAGGAAAACTGGAAGCCAAGGGATCATGTTTATTCTTTTCCTACCTTTCCCTTTGTGGTCAGACTTCCCTGAGAATGGCCCACCATTCTAACAAAGGTGAGAAAGGGACCCATGCCCCGTGATAAACGCCAAACCCCACTTTTCCCTGTGACTCCTGCAAAAAGAAATGTGAGATATAACAATCCCTAACATTCATATAGTTCATACTACGATGTCTATTTAAGCCTCATAGTACCTCTCTGAGGTAGGCTGGTTTCCCATTTTAATCTCCATTTTGCAGATGAGAAAATGGATGCAAAGATGGTGTGATTTGCCCAGCTGAATACTAGATTCCGAGCTGATCTTTGTTACTCAAGTCAGTTTAATAAATTTGACAGATACTTATTAAGCACTGCAGAGATGGGTAGGAGGTCTCACAGCTGTGCCTATCAATCCATCAGTCAACCCTTATGGGTAGATGAAGAAGTATTAACCCTCTTCCTACTAGAGTACTGTGAGAGATTTAAAAAAAAAAAAAAAAGACATGTTGCCACCTCACTGGGAAAGACAAAACTAACACAACAAATAAAAACAAACAATAAAAGACAATATATAATTAAGTGCTAAACTGTGTACCCCAGGCTAAGTGCTGTGGGAGTTTAGAGAAAAGAGAAAATCTATGAGCCAGAGCTCAACCAGGAAGGCTTGACGGAGGGGGTTCAAGATGGTTGTTGACTAATGGCTGGGTTGGGGAGGTGAAAGGACAGGAGAGGGAGGAGTCCCAAAGACTTGGCGCCCAGGAAGTGAGGAGTGAGAAATGCAGGTGGGGCCAGGAGGGAGGGGCAGCCTCTGATGCGCTGTGACAAGCCCGAAGGAAGCTGCTCCATGAAGGACGAGAGGCACAGCCAGAAGTGACCCAACAGCAGCAACGTTTTAACCCAGGACACAGGAGGAAAAAATGGCATTTTTTAAATGTTTTAGTATCTAAGGAATGCCAAGTACTGGTCTTTATTTCTACAACAGTTTTCTGAATAGAAGAAATAGTTATCAAACTGCAAAATAAACACAGATAAGAATGTAGAAACTAGAAACACTGATAGCCCTTTAAGGCTGAAGGTAAACAAGAACATTTTAGAAGAGAATTTCTTTATCCTTTTTGCAGTTCTAAACCTACACACTAGGACTTCCCTGGTGGTCCAGTGGGTAAGACTCCAAGCTCCCGATGCAGGGGGCTGGGTTCGATCCCTCATAGGGAGAATTCTGTTTGGCTTCTCTGAGCTTCAGAATTGGCATGAGTGATACTGAGATACTTTAGATTATATCTCAAAGATTGGTGAACTTTAAAAAGTACTTATTGAGGGACTGACCAATGTAAACACTGAACAATCTACTTGTTCGGCTGATTTTAACTTTCTTTTTTTCTAGAAGTGAAGAAAGGTAGATCTTTTTTTTTTAACATCTTTATTGGAGTAGAAAGGTAGATCTTTAACAGTGTTAGAGGGAATCCTATTCCCCTGGCCTCATTTTATTGTGAGAAAATTTCCTGTCTACTCCGCAGGAGGGAATATGGATGAAGTAACATTGGTGCTTCTCCCAGCTCCTCTCATTTACTCTTCTCCAAGGAAGAAGTGACGGAGGGAGAAGAAACTGATCATTCCCGGTTCCAGCATTGTCTCTATCTTTTTCTGTCTCTGTCCGTGTGTGTGCGTGTGTGTGTGTGTGTGTGTGTGTGTGTATCTCTGTCCTTCTCTTGCTATCTCTCTTGCTCTTTCAAGCTCTCTCTCAAGCTCTCTCCACCACCACCACCCCTGAATTGTGCTGCCCTCAGAGGAGACGCCACTCTACCCCTGATTCCACATGGCAAGCGCACCTATTGGGGGCCACTCACTGTTCTCACTTGAAAGACTTGATGGGAAAAGATAACATCTTCCTTGCAACTTGAAAGGAGAGGGTCTGTTGTGTAGACACTCTGACGCAGGGAAGAAAGGGGGTAGGGAGAGTAAGAAGAAGCCTGATTGTGGCCACAAACCCAATCGGAATCTCCAGTCCAACTCCAGCAACAATGAAGCTGATGTTGGCCACGTGAACCTTACCTAATTCTTCCTACAATCCTAGAGAAAGAGAGGGGTTTGAGTACTAATGATGATGGAATCTTACAAGTAACTGTCTCCCATAAAAAAAATTTTGAATATCTGTGAAATTATATCCTCTACATACCCGTGTGTGTGAGTGTGTGTCTGTGTGTGATAATTTGCCCGCTTCCTTCCTATACCAACTCCATCCTCTGAAACAAAACTTGACACATTGAGAAGGTGGCTCTTCTCAAGCAACAAACAGCTTGTTCTCAGCAGCCCGGCTGGCCTCTTACGTGAGGTATCAGACAGTTCACCTTTCTCCATGGAATGAAGCTTTTGGTAGCCCTGGGAATGGCCGAATAGCTGAGCAGAAATGTTAAAAAACTGTGCACTGGGAAAGTCCAACAGTTATGTCACACAAACTGGAGCCAACAGTTCTCACTCCTTGTTAACAATAGGAAGCTGTCTAACCTTGGGAAAGCAGCTTCCTGCTTTGTTTCCATGAACAGGATTTTGGATAATTATCTTAGCCATATATTTTCACGGTGTTTTTTTTTTAATCACCCATAATACTCAGACTTTTGGAGAATTTTTCTATGTTTTAAAGGAATAAGAAAAAAATTCTTACTTTAGTTATCCAGCACTTCCGTCATCACAGATTTGAGCTAGGATTATTATTGATAATAAATTGATAGAATTCTGAAAATCAAATTTTCAGAAGCTATTCATGTTTCTTAAAAATGGAAGATTTAGGACTTCCCTGGTGGTCCAGTGGTTAAGACTCCGCGCTCCCAGTGCAGGGGGCTCGGGTTCAATCCCTGGTAAGGGAACTAGATCCTGCATGCCATAACTAAGAGCCCGCATGCTACAACTAAAAGATCCTGCATGCCACAACTAAAAAAAGATCCCGTGTACCACAACTAAGACCCAGCGCAGCCAAATAAATAAATATATTTTTTTAAATGAAGGGTTTGTGGGAATTCCCTGGCGGTCTAGTGGTTAGGGCTCCACGCTTCCACTGCAGGGGGCACAAGTTCAACCCCTGGTCAGGGAACTAAGATCCTGCATGCCACGTGGCCAAAAAAAAAACAAAACAGAAGGTTCACTAGATGAGTCGGGGTAGGCTAAATACTGAAACAACCTGGAAAGTCTTAGTGGGTTAACATAATCATGTTTTGTTTCTTGCTCGTGCCACAGTCCAACAAGGGTTGGTGGAGGCAGGGTGGATCACTTCGTGTTCATCAGGGACACTATCTGGTAGCTCCTCCATCCCCTGGGAACTCAAAATCTGCCACTAGATGCTCTGCATCTGGCAGAAATAAAAATAAAGGGAGGGGGAGCTCAGCAGAGCTAGAGAAGGAGAGCATGGAAGGCTGCTTGCCAAGGGGGTTTTAGGGGCCAGGGCCAGAGGTGGCACAAATCCCTTCTCCCTGCTTTCTATTGGTTAGAGCTGAGTCACGTGGCTGTACCGAACTGCAAGGGAGTCTGGGGAACGTAGTCAAGCTGTGTACCCAGGAAGAAGAAACGGGTTTGGGGAACATCTAGCCAGACTGACACGATTGTCACGTAAAAATTTCAAACCTGTTGTAGAAACTGTAGGTTCACTGCCAAGATTCCTGTCACCAGGCAATGCACCCATCCGTGAGTGTTGTCTGCTAATGGCTCAGAGCTGCTCCCTTCTTTGGAGACTTGTCCTCAGACAAGCTGTTTCAGGGAAGTTACACCTCCACACCCCGCACTGAGCAGCCCACAGCCAATGGCTGACTACTGTGAAGTATCAAAAGCCAGTCCCTTGCCTCAAGGGGAGACCAACTCTGGTACAAATCATGCTCCAGAGAGCCCCGTGGGATCAGGCAGACGTAAGTCTCCAGCTGAGACCACTTCCTTGCTTAGAGCCTTCTTCAGCCCCACCCTCCTTCCTTCACTCCCCTTCTCCCTCAGTGAAGCACTTACACAAGAATCCTCATTTCAGTCTCTGCTCCCAGAGAACCTAACCTGAGCCGGGATTTTATGTCAGAAAGTAATACTACTCACATCTCATAGAAAAAGAAAAAGTCGATCTGTAAATACTTAAGTGCTCTCAGTAGAGTATATGTAGTCCTATACTCAATAAACAAAGACTGCTTTCCCAGCACTGCAAACAGAGTCCTTTTTTGGTGAATATAGATTGTGGCCTCATTCTTCATTTTTGTTTCCTACCCTTTCTACTTTGACCAAGTCACTGTGGCCACTGGGGCATCTAGGATCTGAGTATCAGCTCTGCCAGGCCAGAAATGTGTTTATTACATCTTTGGAAGTATCACAACCCATAGGAGAGTACAGGTATAAATCATGAGTCCAGTTAACTGGTTTACGTCCATAGTGATATCTGTTCTGTGACCCATAAGTTTCATGTACATAGGATTCCCCTTCCAGGTGCATAAGTTCTCTCTGAAGATAAAAAAAAAAAAAACTACTTCTCAAATATAGAACCATAGGAACAAAGGAATTAAATAAGGACAATGAACTTGAAACACCCTTTTTCACAGTCAAGGATGTTTCCAAACAGTGTTTTGAAGACCAAGAGCACATTTTAATCGTCTCATGCCAAATAAATGACATTTAAATCAAGAGGAATCAGAATTACCCGGAAAGTTCTAGGAACACAATGGCAATGTATCCTTCCAAGATTTCTTCTTATCAGAAGCTTATGTTTGTCTTTGCCACTAAATCCCCTCCTAGTTTAAACCTACTGTCACAACATAACTTCATTCTCAACTTTATGTCTCTTTTTACATTTTTACTCATTTTTTTCATTCTCTTGTCTTAAGAGTTCCAGCCAGTCACTAAAACTTAAATTTTAGTTTAGCTGTTTCCTGATGACTTCTGAGCAATTACCGTAATCTCAATAATAGTTTCCAAAATGACAATGTAGATTTTGTTGTGTCTTGGAAATGCTCCTCTCATTTACAGATTACACCAGAATCTTGTAGAAAGTACTGATTTTACATTTAGGCAGCTGTCCAGGCAGCATGATTACAAGGTGCTTAAGATACGGAATTGTATTAATAATCTATTGCTGTATAACAACAAAGATTTAATTATCTCACAGTTCTGAGGGTCAGAAATTCAGGAGTGACTTAGCTGAGTAGTTCTGACTCAGGGTGTGTCAGAGGTTGCAAGGAAGCTATCAGCCAGGGCTGCAGTCATCTGAAGGCTGGACTGGGACTGGAAGATCCATTTCCAAGATGGCACACTCACATGACTGTTGACAAGAGGTCTCAGTTCCTTCTTATGTGGGCCTCTCCACAAGGCTGTCTGAGTGGCTTCTGGACACAGCAGCTGCCTTCCTCCAGAGCCAGTGATCTAAGACCGAGTGCTTCTGCAGGCACACTGTCTTTTATGACCTAGTCTCAAAAGAGACACACCACTTCTGCCATATTCTATTTGTTAGAAATAAATTACTGGGGAATTCCCTGGTGGTCCAGTGGTTAGGACTCGACATTTTCACTGCAGGGGGCACAGGTTTGATCCCTGGTTGGGAACTAAGGGAACTAAGATCCCAAATGCTGCCAAAAAAAAAAAAAAAAAAAAAAAACACACACCAAGTCCAGCTCTTGAAAATATGTCAAAGAATTTATGGACATAGGGCTTCCCTGGTGGCACAGTGGTTGAGAGTCCGCCTGCCGATGCAGGGGACGTGGGTTCGTGCCCTGGTTCGGGAAGATCCCACATGCCACGGAGCGGCTGGGTCCGTGAGCCATGGCCGCTGAGCCTGCGCGTCCGGAGCCTGTGCTCCGCAACGGGAGAGGCCACAACAGTGAGAGGCCCGCGTACCGCAAAAAAACAAAACAAAACAAAAAAGAATTTATGGACACGTTTTAAACAAATGCACAACTCTTTTTTTATAATTTTTTTTTAATTTTATTATTATTTATTTTATTTATTTATTTTTGGCTGTGTTGGGTCTTTGTTGCTGTGCGCGGGCTTTCTCTAGTTGCAGTGAGCAGGGGCTACTCTTCATTGCGGTGTGCGGGCTTCTCATTGCGGTGGCTTCTCTTTGTTGCAGAGCACAGGCTCTAGGTGCCGGGCTTCAGGAGTTGTGGCTCGGGCTCTGGAGTGCAGGCTCAGTAGTTGTGCGCACGGGCTTAGTTGCTCTGCGGCATGTGAGATCTTCCCGGATCAGGGCTCGAACACATGTCCCCTGCACTAGCAAGCAGATTCGTAACCACTGTGCCACCAGGGAAGCCCCCCCAAATGCACAACTCTTCACAGTACGGGTTCTGAACTACAATCATGTTCTTCAGAGTCCCTCTCAAATTTGCAAAGTGCTTTTTAATATGGTTTTGAGTTCAAATTGATGCCAATCTATTTATAATCTTACAACGAGGACAGGATTTTTTTAATTCACAGGCATTATTTTACTTTCTTAACTTTTTGTGGCAGTAATCTCAGATTCACAGAAAATTGCAAAAATAGTACAAAGAATTACTGTGTACATTTCACCCACATTCCCCAAATGTTTCATTTCCTTTATTCCCTTTCTCTCTCTTTCTATGTATTTTTCTGAATCATTTGAGAATAAGTTGTAGACATAACGTCCCTTTACCCTGAATACTTCAGGGTACATTTCCTAAAACCAATGGTACTCTCTTGTATAACCAATGTACAGTTACCAAAATCAGGAAATCAAATATCATCTAATCTATAAACTTTATTCACTTGTCACCAATTGTCCTACTAACGTCCTTTTTTTTTTTTTTTTTTTCCTTTTTGGCCATGCCACATGCAGAATCTTTGTTCCCCGACCAGGATGGAAACCTGGGCCCCTGGCAGTGAAAGCGCCAAGTGCTAACCACTGGACCACCAAGGAATTCCCCACTAATGTCCTTTAAAGGGGAAAAAAACTTTTTTCCTCATCCAGGATCCAGTCCAAGGTCACATATTGCATGTAATTGTCACATCTCTTTAGTCTCCTTTCATCAGAGTAATTTCTGTCTTTTTTTTTTTTTTTGGCTGCATTGGGTCTTCGTTGCTGCACGTGGGCTTTCTCTAGTTGTGGCGAGTGGGGACTACTCTTCATTGAGGTGCACGGGCTTCTCACTGTGGTGGCTTCTCTTGCTGCGGAGCACAGGCTCTAGGCACGCAGGCTTCAGTAGTTGTGGCACGCGGACTCAGTAGTTGTGGCCTGCAGGCTCTAGAGCGTAGGCTCAGTAGTTGTGGTGTACGGGCTTAGTTGCTCCTCAGCGTGTGGGATCTTCCCGGACCAGGGCTCGAACCCGTGTCCCCTGCATTGGTAGGCAGACTCCCAACCGCTGGCCATAAGGGAAGTCCCGCAATTTCTGTCTTTCTTTGTCTTTCATGACCTTGATATTCTTGAAGACTACAAGCCATTTATTATCTCAATTTGGGAGCAAATAGTATTCAACTTGCTTACAGACGTGCATCTTCATTCCTATGTAACCTTTGTAAATCTTTCTGAGAAGCACATAGAAATAAGCACTGCTAAATATCTTTACAGTCTATCAGTGGCTTGTGAGCCAACTGATAATTTTGAGAATCAATAAAGGGAAAGAATCAAATATTGATCTTGCCTTCCTTATCGAGCTGCAGCACTACAGAACCACATAATAGATGAAGTAGAATTACAGAAGGAATGACAGAATTAAAATATCACCATTTGGGACTTCCCTGGTGGTCCCGTGGTTAACACTCCGCACTCCCAATGCAGGGGGCCTGGGTTCGATCCCTAGTCAGGGAATTAGATGCCACATGTCGCAACTAAAAAGACAAAAACAAAAAGGATCCCGCATGCTACAACTAAGACCCGGCACAGCCAAATAAATAAATTTTTTTTAAAAAATCACCATCTTGCAACCCCCAATGAATAAATAAATCCAAACATTGATCATCAATGCCTGCTAACGTCACAAAAAGAGTCAGACATTATGTGCTGCTACCTAGGCATACCCAACACTGCCTATGAAATACAACTGCCAAAAAAGCAAACCTGAATTTCATCAAGTGTCTCTAAATCAGCACTGTCCCAAAGAAATATAATGCAAGCCACTATGTAATTTTAAATCTTCTAGTTGCCACATTAAAAGCAACTAAAGAGAAATATGTGAAATTAATTTTACTAACATTTATTTAACCCAATACGTTCAAAATATTATCACAACATGAAATCAAAATAAAAATTATTGGGGTTTCCCTGCTGGCACAGTAGTTGAGAGCCCGCCTGCTGATTCAGGGGACACGGGTTCGTGCCCCAGTCCAGGAGGATCCCACATGCCGCGGAGCGGCTGGGCCCGTGAGCCACGGCCTCTGAGCCTGCGCATCCGGAGCCTGTGCTCCGCAACGGGAGAGGCCACAACAGTGAGAGGCCCGTGTACTGCAAAAATAAAAAAGTTATTAATGAGATAGCTTCCATTCCTTTTTTGCACTGTCTTGATAACCTACTGTGTATTTTACACCTGTAGCACATCTCAATTTGGACCCGTATTAAAGATAATAATTATACAGACACTTGTTAAAGATGGTAGGGCAGATTTTATTCCAGAGGGACTACTGCAATGGGGTTTGCAGGAAGGGAGCAAGATTGGGCTCAACTCTGAATACAGCAAGCACAAATGGAGATTTATAGCCAAAGAGCAGAGTTGGGGTCAATGAATGAAAAATTACAAGAGGAAAACCTCATGACTAGGGGGATTATTGCAAGAGGGACTCAGGATTCTTACTGAAGGCAAGCTGGCATGATAAGATATTGAGGGTAGGGGATGAGGAATTTGATCAGATATCAAGAGTCGGATTTTCACTAAACTGACCCAGCAGGGTTCTTGCTAAAACTGGATAAAGCAGGCCAAGGACAAAGCGCAGGACTCAAAGGAGCCTAACTCAAGTTTGGTCAAAGAGGGAGAGTCTCTGTCACTCATCACATCTCGAGTATTCAATAACCACACATGGTCAGTGGCCACCATATTGGACAGTGCAGCTCTAGACAGAATTATCACTGAGCAAGAAATGCAGAAAAGAGAGGAACATGTTAGATACCACCCCAGAGAAGCAAGCAGCCCAGGCAGACAGTGGGATTCTCTACAAGACAATTTGATTTTTTCAACAAATAAACTGCAAGGTAGAAAAAGAGATGGAGGGGAATTTCTACACGAAAAAAGATTTAAAATGCATATAATCCAATCACAGTGTGTGGATTGTATTTGGATTCTGATGCAAACAAACTAAAACAAATGTATGCCACTTAGGACACAAATGGAAATTTGAACACTGGCTTGAAATTGTGTGACAATAAATAATTATTATCTAATTTTTTTAAGATTTATTTATTATTCATTTATTTTTGGCTGCATCACTTCTTAGCTGTGGCACATGGGATCTTCGTTGAGGCAGGCGGGATCCTTCGTTGTGGCATGCAGGCTTCCCTCCATCTGTGGTGTGCGGGTTTTCTCTTCTTTAGTTGAGGTGCACAAGCTCAGTAGTTGTGGTGCGCGGGCTTAGTTGCCTCGTGGCATGTGGGATCCTAGTTCCCCGACGACCAGGAGTCAAACCCGAGTCCCCTGCATTGTAAGATGGACTCTTCACCACTGGACCACCAGGGAAGTCCCTATTATCTAATTTTCTCAAGTGTTAATAATAGTCGTGTGGTTATGTTGAAAGAAAAAGTCCTTATCTTTTAAAGATACATACTGAGGTATCTAGGGATGAAATTGTATGATGTTTTAGATTCACATCAAAATTATAAAGGGTAGGGCTTCCCTGGTGGCGCAGTGGTTGAGAGTCCGCCTGCCGATGCAGGGGACACGGGTTCGTGCCCCGATCCGGGAAGATCCCACATGCCGCGGAGCGGCTGGGCCCGTGAGCCATGGCCGCTGAGCCTGCGCGTCCGGAGCCTGTGCTCCACAACGGGAGAGGCCACAACAGTGAGAGGCGCGCGTACCGCAAAAAAAAAAAAAAAAAAAAAAAAGTCAAAACAATAAAGCTCCTAAAAGATAATGTAGGAGAATATCTCTTTGTGCATACAACAAGCACCAGACAATAAGGACAGATAAACTAGACACAAAGTAAAACAGATGTTACACACACATACACACACACACACACACACACACATTATAAAGGGCATCCATTTGTATGAGGTCTGCAGAATAGGCATATGCATAGAGACTGAAAGCAGATGAGTGTTTACCAGGACTGGGAAGAGGGAGGGCAATGGGGAATGACTGCTTAATGGGTATGGAGTTTCCTTTTTGGGGGTATTAGGTAGTGCTGATGTTTGCACAAGATCGTGAATTACTAAATGCCACTTAATTGTACAATTTAAAATTGTGGGGGACTTCCCTGGTGGTCCAGCAGTTAAGACTCCACGCTCCCAATGCAGGGGGCCCAGGTTGCATCCCTGGCCAGGGAACTAGATCCCACATGCCGCAACTAAGAGTTTGCATGCCGCAGCTAAAGATCCCGCATGCCGCAAGGAAGATCCCACATGCCGCAACTAAGACCTGGCACAGCCAAATAAATAATTTTTTTTTAATGTGGAAAATAGTGAATTTTATGTTAGATGAATGTTACTACAGTTTTTTTTTAAAAAAAGAAATATATCTGAAAGAAAAATAAAACTATAAGCGGGAGAGCATGTGTGATTAGAGATGAATTGAGTTAGGGTTGATAACTGCTGAAAGTGGATCATTTTATTATTCTCTTTATGTTTGTGTATGTCTAAAATTTCCCTTAATAAAAATTAAAAAAACAAAGTCTGTCAACCATGAGGGAAATTTGAATATGGACTGAGTATTCGATGATGTTAAAGGATATTGTTTATTTTTAAAGTGTGATAGTGACATCATGGCACAGTGTTTATGAAAAAGAAAAGCTTATCACTTATGGATGCATTCTGTATTATCTACAGGTGAAATGACATGATACTTTGAATTTGAATAAAATACTCTGGCAGGAAAGAAAAGAGCAGGGAGGGGTTAGTTTGAAACAAAAATTGGAAAATGTTGACAACTGTTTAAGCTGAGTGATGGGTATGGGGAGGTTATATCAATCTCTCTAATTTTTTAACTTCAAAACTTTCCAAAATAAAATATTTTAAAAATACATCAACCCTTATCAGCACCCCTTAGCAGTCCCAGTTTTCATTCCAGTATGTAAGCTCTCACCTAGACTCTTGTATTTAAGTGGTTTCCAACGTTAACATTAAAGACATGTTAAACAAAATAACAGTATTAGGTCACGCCCTTCTCTTTGGAAATAGTGAAGTATCTGTCAGCTGCTTAGATTTTTTTGTTGTTGTTATTTTAGAATGTGACTGCATGAGACAGTTCGGCACATCTGGCCAACAATGCCTGCCTTCCTTTCGCACTGAAAGAAATAGAAGTGTATGTTCATTTTGAAGAGGACGTTTATGTCAAATGCGGTGCATTATCTTTGCAAGATTCCACCCCTTCACTGAAATGGGAGCCAGGAACAGGAGCACCCACTAATAAGCTGGGGTTTTTCTTCTTGTTTTAGCTTCAGAACCTCTTGGGGGAATATGTGTTTGCAAACAGTTTCCATATTAATACTAAACGTGCCAACTCAGTAACGATGAAAATAACAAGAACGGGTTAAAACAAATAAAAGAGTTTATCACCTCTGTAATTATTTCCATTTTGGAACCAGAGTACTGTCCTTGCATTAATAAGAAAAGGCTTTAGTGCACAATGAGACTTTCATCTGAGGCCTTGTGCAACAGAAAAATTGAAAACTTTTTTGAGTTCATGAAACTCATTCTCAATTTTGACCTAAACCAGCTGTTTCACTTAAGCCAATGGATATATATATATATTTTTTTTTTTTTTTTTTTTTTCAGTACGCGGGCCTCTCACTGTTGTGGCCTCTCCCGTTGCGGAGCACAGGCTCCAGACGTGCAGGCTCAGCGGCCATGGCTCACGGGCCCAGCCGCTCCACGGCATGTGGCATCTTCCCAGACAGGGGCACAAACCCGCGTCCCCTGCATCGGCAGGCGGACTCTCAACCACTGCGCCACCAGGGAAGCCCAAGCCAGTGGATATTTTAAAAAACAAAATAGGGCTTCCCTGGTGGCGCAGTGGTTAAGAATCTGCCTGCCAATGCAGGGGACACAGGTTGGAGCCCTGGTCCGGGAAGATCCCACATGCTGCGGAGCAACTAAGCCCGTGTGCCACAACTACTGGACCTGTGCTCTAGAGCCCGCGAGCCACAGCTACTGAGCCCATGTGCCACAACTACTGAAGCCTGCGCACCTAGAGCTGGTGCTCCGCAACAAGAGAAGCCACCGCAATGAGAGGCCTGTGCACCACAAGGAAAAGTGGCCCTCGCTTGCTGCAACTTAGAAGAAAGCCCTCACACAGCAACGAAGACCCAACACAGCCAAAAATAAATAAATAAATAAATTTACTTTAAAAATAAATAAAATAAAACAATAATAACAACAAATCTATTCTTTCCAGAGCCAGATCCCCCCCAGCAAAGCCTCAACAGACGTGTGATCTTTTAGGAAAGCACCATTAGAAAACTTCTACAAGCCTATCACAACGCCAGGGATTGTCCTTAACAATTGGCTTAAAATATATATTTAGCCAAGTGTATGCGAGTTCATCAAAGATGTAGCATGACCCACTAGTATGGCTATAATCAAAAAGTGAGACAAGAACAAGTGTTGGTGAAGATGCAGAGAAACTGGAACCCTCGTACACTACTGGTGGGAATGTAAAATGGCACAGCCAGTTTGGAAAGCAGTCTGGGAGTTCCTCAAAAAATTAAACACAGAGTTAGCATGTGACCCAGCAATTCCACACCTAGGTATAGACCCAAGAGAAATAAAAACACACATCCACGTCAAACTTGTACACAAATATTCATAGCAGCATGATTCATTAGATCCATAAAGTAGAAACAGCCCAAATGTCTACCAACTGATGCATGGATAAACAAAATTTGGTATAGGCACACAGTGTACTGACACGCACTACAACATGGATAAACCTGGAAAACATTATGCTAAATGAAAGAAGCCAGACACAAGAGCCACATACTGTATCATTCTATTTATATAAAATGTTCAGAACAGGCAAATCTAGAGAGACGGGAGTGGCTGCCGAGGGCTGGGTGGGAGGAGATTGGAGAGAAATAGGGAGTTACTGCTAGTGGGTATGGGTTTCTTTTGGGGGGATAAAAATGTTCTGGAATTACTAGTGATGTCTGCACAACCTTATGAATGTACTAAAACCCACTGAATTATACACTTTAAAAGGGTGAGCTTTATGGCACATGAATTACGTCTCAATAAAAATAAATGTTTTAAAATATGTAGCATGTTACTACCAACTGCCTAGTACTTCCTTGTAGAGGTAAACGAAGAACAGTGTGTAGTGGGGAAGATAACAATCTAGTTCCTCGCCCTTGCCTAAATCATGCTTGGAATTTAACCCGCAGCCTGTACCGATCCACACTGACCCAAACAGGCGACACTTCACACTGGGTGTTGCCACTCTTTTGCCTTTTCATTACATCGTGTAAATGCCATGATCACTTTGGACTATGTCAATTAAAACAAACGTAAAGAGTCAGTGGTCAGACGCATAGCACAGGGAGATCCGCTCAGTACTTTGTGACCACCTACAGGGGTGGGATAGGGAGGGTGAGAGGGAGACGCAATAAGGAGGGGATACGGGGATATATGTATACGCATAGCTGATTCACTTTGTTATAAAGCAGAAACTGACACACCATTGTAAAGCAATTATACTCCAATAAAGATGTTAAAAAAAAAAAAAGTCAATGGTGAGAACAGTGGAATTGAGTGGTGCCCTATCTAAATCTTGCCTCTCCCTGCCTCTTACCCTGGCTTAGAGGCCCCAACAGAAGTCCCCAGAGGGGGAAAGCAGTTTAATAACTCAGTCATGTGTCACTGACACCGTGGGTATGTTTCGGATATGTTTCTAAAACTATATAAACCAGATTTTCATAAGGATAAGTAAAATTTTAACAAATTTAGGAGAGGCTTAAAAATAAATCTTATTGGATTTCCCTGGTGCTCCCGTGGCTAAGATTCTGTACTTCCAATGCAGGGGAAACGGGTTTGATCCCCGGTTGGGGAAGTTCCTCACGCCATGAAGTTCCTCATGCCTCAGGGCAAGGCCAAAAATATAGATAAATAAATCTTATTATGAATAATCTTATTAAATTACCTCTATTTCTTTGTTGAGTCGTCCCTAATTTTCATATATCTAGTTTATTTAAAGTGCAGGAGACATATAAAGGTTCTGTATTATAGATATATTTATACATAAGTGAATATTTATATCTCTAATTCATTAGAAAAGAGCTTCCTGAACCCAGAAAATGGTTAGGTTCAGGTTTAAGTAGTGAAGCTAATTCAAAACTTTCTTTTTGGCGACCATACATCCAAAATGTACTTAGTAAGGCTAATTCTAAGTGGGTTTTGCTGTTTTTTTCTTTCTTTTTATAACTAAATGAAAATTCTCTGTCAGATTAATTTATATAAGAATGAGGCAGAGTATAAATATTTAAAATAATAACTAAATTTTTAAAAATAGGGCTTCCCTGGTGGCGCAGTGGTTGAGAATCCGTCTGCCAATGCAGGGGACGTGGGTTCAATCCTCGGTCCGGGAAGATCCCACATGCTGCAGAGCAACTAAGCACCGTGTGCTACAACTACTGAGCCTGTGCTCTAGAGCCTGCATGCCGCAACTACTGAAGCCCGCATCCCTAGATCCCGTGCTCTGCAACAAGAGAAGCCACCAAAATGAGAAGCCCGCGCATCTCAACAAAGAGTAGTCCCCACTCGCGGCAACTAGAGGAACCCTGTGCGCAGCAACAAAGACCCAACACAGCCAAAAATAAATAAATAAAATAAATAAATTTATTTTTTAAAAATAATAATACGGGCATACCTTCGAGATGTAGGTTCTGTTCCAGACCACCACAATAAAGTGAATATTGCAAAATAACAAAAGCAAGTCACATGAATTTTTTCATTTCCCAGTGCATATAAAAGTTTTGTTTGCACTATACTAGAGTCTATTAAGTGTGCAATAGCATTATGTCTAAAAAAATGTACATACCTTAATTTTAAAAACTGTATTGCTGGGAGTTCCCTTGTGGTCCAGTGGTTGGGACTCAATGCTTTCACTGCCATGGCCCTGGGTTTGATACTTGGTCAGGGAACTGCCACCCCACAAGACGCACAGCCAGAAAAAAACCCCAAAAAACCAATAACTGTATTGCTAAAAAATGCTAACCATCATCTGAGCCTTCACTGAGTCACAGTAGTAACATCAAAGATCACTGATCACAGATCACCATAACAAATACAATAATAATAATGAAAAAGTTTAAAATATTGCCAGAATTACCAAAATGTGACACAGGGACACGAAGTGAGCAAATGCTGTTGCACAATGGAGCCAATAGACTTGCTCCATGCAGGGTTGCCACAAACCTTCCATTTGTAAAAAATATATCTGTAAGGCACAATAAAACAAGGTATGCCTGTAATTATCTTACCCAAATTTCCACCATCAGATGAATGGATAAACAAAATGTGGTATGCGCATATAATGGAAAATTATTCCACCATAAAAAGGAAGGAAATCCTGACATATGCTACAAAATGGATGGACCTTGAGGACATCCATAAAATAAGTCAGACAGAGAAAGGCAATTACTGTATGATCTCACTTATATATGGAATGTAAAAACATTGAACTCAGAAACAGAAAGTAGAATGGTGGTTGCCAGGGGCTGAGGGGAGGGGGGAATGGGGAGATGTTGGTCAAAGGGTAAGCTTTCAGTTATCAGATGAATAAGTTCTGGGGATGTAATGTACAGCATGGTGACTAAAGTTAACAATACTGAAAAAAAAAAAGGGAGGACTTCCCTAGCAATCCAGTGGGTAAGACTCTGCGCTCCCAATGTAGGGGACCGGGGTTTGATCCTTGGTCAGGGAACTAGAGCCTGCATGCCACAACTAAAAGATCCCACACGTGGCAACAAAGATCCTGCATGTCGCAACTAAGACGGGCGCAGTCAAATAAATTAATTTTTAAAAAACCCAAAACCAATACTGTATTGTGTACTTGAAAGTTGCTAAAAGAGTAGATCTTAAAAGTCCCAACCTGTGGACTGCTGATACTTTGGTAAATCATACTGTTGATGTTAATGCTTCTCCCTCCTATTGTCAAGGCATTCCTGTCCTCAACCACTCCTTGGTCACCCTCTAACAAGCATCCTCTGAGAACTGTCGGCTGAGTTCAGTCCTCAGATTATTGGTAATGCCCGGAGTCCACAAAAGGGATCCACACACAGTTCATGAGTCAGAGGAAAAATAAAACAACTGTGTCCACATACATTTAATAAATTTGAATTTAAATAAAATATGATTTTCACAGAAATTTCCATTATGATTACATAGTTTGTGCATTCACCATAAACATGCAATCAATCAGCTAACATTCATTTGCTAAGGTGCATTTGATCTTAGACACAATGATTTTTTTGCGGTACGCGGGCCTCTCACTGTTGTGGCCTCTCCCGTTGCGGAGCACAGGCTCCGGACGCGCAGGCTCAGCGGCCATGGCTCACGGGCCCAGCCGCTCCGTGGCATGTGGGATCCTCCCGGACCGGGGCACGAACCCGTGTCCCCTGCATCGGCAGGCGGACTCCCAACCACTGCGCCACCAGGGAAGCCCCAGACACAATGATTTTTATGTCACTTGCATATTCTTACTTTCATTTGTCCAATTTGCATGTCTCGTTTTAACGGTAGTACTTCATCTTATTCCCAATTTGGAAAAATTGATCAGCAGTCTATTGAAGCATAAAATCAGTTAAGAAAAAGTTATCTAGGGCTTCCCTGGTGGCGCAATGGTTGGGAGTCCGCCTGGCTTCATAGTTGCGGCATGCGGGCTCAGTAGTTGTGGTTCGCGGGTTCTAGAGCGCAGGGTCAGTAGTTGTGGCGCATGGGCTTATTTGCTCCACGGCATGTGGGATCTTCCCAGACCAGGGCTTGAACCCGTGTCCTCTGCATTGGCAGGTGGATTCTTAACCACTGTGCCACCAGGGAAGTCCTTCAATGGCATTCTGTATCGAGCATTTATGATGATGTTTAGGTTAATAGATATTTCTCATTACAGCTGCAGTAAACTTTCCCTTGGCCTATGTAACAAGCATAGATGAGTGAGAAGTGCTCAGTATATTCTTGTGTTTATTTCTGAATACCCATGTTATAAAAACTATTCTTCATTTAGGTAAAAATTAGTGCGAGAACCAGTGCTGGGGTAGCACCGGCTATGCAAGCAGCAATACAGGGCTTTGGTAGGTGAATCAGATTGGTGGCAAGTGACAGAAAAAGAATTGAAAGTGCCTTAAGGGAATTCCCTGGCGGTTCAGTGGTTGGGACTCCATGCCTTCACTGCCAAGGGTGAAGGCTAAAAAAAAAAAAGAAAAGAAAAAGAAAGGAAAAAAAAGTGCCTTAAACCAGAGAGCATTTAATGGCTCACACAACTTAATTCAGGCACTCAAGTGATATCATCAAAAGCTGTTTTGTCTCCATCTCTCCACTCTGGCTTCTGCTCCATTAGCTTCATTCTCAGGCTCCACAGAGTGTCTCAAGTTGCCAGTCTTCCAATAGCCCCAACTACCGTCAACTTGAATCTCGCTAGGTCTAACGGAGTCACATACCCATCCATGAATCAGTCTTTGGTCAAAGGAATGCAATGCTTTGATTGGCCACACTTGAGTCACCATCCATCTCTGGAAATGGGGATGAATTCCACTCTCACCAAGGCAAAGAGTCTGAGATGCCAGAAGGGCTGATCTTCCAAAGGAAAATCAGGGAATCAGACCAAGAGAAGGTTGAATAGATGATGGGGAAGGAGGTGATAATAGACGCCAGTTATAGTGTGTGAACAAAAGAACAGTTTTTTCACGCTCCTTTATTCATTCAGGACAGTTGGACATCAGCAATATGCCTCTTGACTCTGTGGAAGTAATCCAATTAAACTGCTCCCACTCAGGGCATGCTTTCTTCAGTGTGCTCTGAAAAGTAATAGGTGACACGCATAAGATGACTTTTTCATACCGGAGTGCGTTAACTACCTAGAAAAAGGTGCTCGTATAAGCGTGAAATGGATAATGCCAGCAAATAACATTTCTGAATATTCCAGGGCTCGCTCCTTTCCAGAGCACGATGCAGCGATGCATTCAATACATTGGATAGTCTGAACTTATCGCTCGAGATCCAAAATATTGTGATTTCTAATGTTCAGTATAAAATTGTGGACTTTTTAAACATCACGCTAAGGCACAAATGGCTCAATCACCAGGACTTTCACCCTCTCTCCACCTTTGATGAGTTTCTTCAGTTGATGGATGTCGTAGTCCGAAAGTGGGTTGGAAAAGAATTTCCAGACACAAGGCAGGATGTAAAGAAGATAGAATTTATTAGAGGGAAGGGTCGCTGCCAGAACAGTGGGCCGACTTCCTAGTAGTCTGGGAGAAGCCCGAACATATGCTAATTTCCAGACACAAGGCAGAATGTAAAGAAGATAGAATTTATTAGAGGGAAGGGTCACTGCCAGAACAGCGGGCCGAATTCCTGGTAGTCTGGGAGAGTCGAGCCCGAACATGTGCTATTGATCATTTTTCATAGCCAGAAAACAAAGGAATGGTCCGAGGTGAAAATTTCATTTACTGATTGGTCGAGCCACATATACCTTCCTTCTATAGGGTGGGAGTGGGACAGGGCATACGCCTTTCCTTATTTGGGACAGGTCCTGTTGACCTGTGGGAGTCGCCCAGGTGGGCTCAGGAATTTCGTAACCATCGCAACACAGTAGGGAGGGAGATTAAGAGTCCGGTAGGGGGTGTAACGCTGAAACTTTTTCTGGCAGGGTCATCCTTTGTCCTTGAAGCACCATTGTCCTTGGAACACCACAATGGAGAAATCACTGCTGTATTTTGGGGTATGTTTTAGAATTGCATGCACTTCCAGTTAAACAAGGCAAATTGACTTCATACATATATCTTGGATCTCTCTTGAAACCCCACCAGAAACACTGAAAGGAAATTTTTGAAGGCACAAGCTTGAAAAGAAACAGACAGCCCTAGAGAAGATGACAGCAGACAAGATATGACAACAAAATTTTGAAAACTGGAAAGTGGATGGCCAAGTGGCATAGGACATGATCAAGCAGAAAAAGCTAAGTGCCTGCAAAGTGGGAAACCAGTGAAAAGCATGACTCTCCATGTCACAGAATCCCCAGTAAAGCTAAGGAGCCAGAGGGTGAGGGCCTTCTCAAGGCAGGATGCAGGGTGGAGCCGAAAACAGAACGGGTGATATTTATTTTTTTTTAATTTATTTTATTGAAGTATAGTTGATGTACAATATTGTGTTAATTTCTGCTGTAGAGCAAAGTGATTCAGTTAGACATATAAATATTGTATATTCTTTTCCATTATGGTTTATCACAGGATACTGAATATAGTTCCCTGTGCTATACGGTACGACCTGGTTGCTTATCCTGAGAATTCTTTCAGGGGAACAGCCAGAGCTCGAATCCTCATTCTATGCCTACACATTCCCAAATATAGAGTAAATGTGCGTAAAAATTTGCTTCTTTTTTTTTTTTTTTTTTTTTTTTCTGTAGGCGGGCCTCTCACTGTTGTGGCCTCTCCCGTTGCGGAGCACAGGCTCCGGACGCGCAGGCTCTGCGGCCATGGCTCACGGACCCAGCCGCTCCGCAGCATATAGGGATCTTCCCGGACCGGGGCACGAACCTGTGTCCCCTGCACTGGCAGGCGGACTCTCAACCACTGCGCCACCAGGGAAGCCCTGCTTCATTTGTTAATGAAGGAACCTGCAGCATAGCAAAGCAGGTTCAAAGATCATTTGAGAAACTGAAATCTATATACTCAAGCAGGAAAAACATGCTGAAATAAGTTTATTTAGCCACAAAACTATTAATATCCTACAGGACGATGAAACCAATAACCTTTGGGGTTCTCATTTCTACTGGACATCTCTACTGAACACAAAGTTAACATGTAAGTTTATGGTAATTTTTCTTATAAGGCAATAAACATCTCTTTGAAAAGCCATAATTTGAAAACTTACAAGCATTCTTCATATTACAATAGTATGAATAATATTATCTCACGTGTGTATTTAACGTTTTCCACTGTCCTAGCTCCTTTCCCTTAGGGCACTGGGGTTTTTTTGTTTTTAATTTTTATTCATTTATTTGTTTATTTTTTGGCTGCATTGGGTCTTTGTTGCTGCGCGCAGGCTTTCTCTAGTTGCGGCGAGCGGGAGCTACTCTTCGTTGCGGTGCATGGGCTTCTCATTGCGGTGGCTTTTCTTGTTGCGGAGCATGGGCTCTAGGCACGTGAGCTTCAGTAGTTGTGGCACACTAGCTCAGCAGTTGTGGCTCGCGGGCTCTAGAGCACAGGCTCAGTAGTTGTACCACACAGGCTTAGTTGTTCTGTGGCATGTGGAATCTTCCCGGACCAGGGCTCGAACCCATGTCCCCTTCATTGGCAGGTGGATTCTTTTTTTTTTTTGCGGTACGCGGGCCTCTCACTGTTGTGGCCTCTCCCGTTGCGGAGCACAGGCTCTGGACGCGCAGGCTCAGCGGCCATGGCTCACGGGCCCAGCCGCTCTGCGGCATGTGGGATCTTCCCGGACCGGGGCACGAACCCGTGTCCCCTGCATCGGCAGGCAGACTCTCAACCACTGCGCCACCAGGGAAGCCCGGCAGGTGGATTCTTAACCACTGCGCCACCAGGGAAGTCCCAGGACACTGGGCTTTTTTTTTTTTTTTTTTTAGGACACTGGTTTTTAAAACTAAATGTGTAAAACAGAACCTGGAGTGTTTCCTTTTTAAAAAGGCAGATTCAGGCCCATCAGAGATTCTGACCATATTGTGCAGAAACATGTCTTAGTACATAAATGTAATAGGTGGACAGTTACAAAGTAGAGATGGGTTTTGCCACAGCTGTGACAGGGTCAAGGTGCTCAAACAAGACAACCACCGTGCGTGCCCCTGAGGCTCCTTGGGTCTGCCTAGGCCCTTCAGACTGTGGCTTTCCTTTTTCTCCTTCGTCAAACCTCTCAGCCTGCCCATCTCCCAAACCAGGGCAATCCTAATTCCACCCTCATATGGGGTCATTCATGTCTTTCTCCTCTCTCTTTTTTTTTTTAACACCTTTACTGGAGTATAATTGCTTTACAATGGTGTGTTAGTTTCTGCTTTATAACAAAGTGAATCAGTTATACATATACATATGTTCCCATATCTCTTCCCTCTTGCGCCTCCCTCCCTTCCACCCTCCCTCTCCCACCCCTCTAGGTGGTCACAAAGCACCCGAGCTGATCTCCCTGTGCTATGCGGCTGCTTCCCACTAGCTATCTACTTTACGTTTGGTAGTGTATATATGTCCATGTCACTCTCTCACTTTGTCACAGCTTACCCTTCCCCCTCCCCGTATCCTCAAGTCCATTCTCTAGTAGGTCTGTGTCTTTATTCCCCTCTTACCCCTAGGTTCTTCATGACATTTTTTTTCCCTTAGATTCCATATATATGTGTTAGCATACGGTATTTGTCTTTCTCTTTCTGACTTATCTCCTCTCTCCTTTAAAGTCACTGTTTATATATCGCTTATGTGTGAAATCTGAAAAAAGGGTGTAAATGAACTTATCTACAAAACAGTAGAGTCACAGATGTAGAAAACAAACTTATGGTTACCCGGGGATAAGTGGGGGAGGGATAAACTGGGAGATTGGGATTGACATATACACACTACTATATATAAAGTAGGTAACTAATAAGGACCTACTGTATAGCACAGGGAACTCTACTCAAAACTCTGTAATTGCCTATATGGGAAAAGAATCTAAAAAAGAGTGGCTATATGTATATGTGTAACTGATTCACTTTGCTGTGCACCTGAAACTAACACAACATTGCGAATCAACTATACTCCAATACAAATTTTATAAAAAAATAAAGTCTGTTTATGGATCAACCTTATTACTCACTCCTTTAAGGGTTCTACCCTTTGATTTCCAAACACCTTATCTTTCCTCAAAAACCTTGGCTCATGCAAATCACAAGCATTGGCTTTTACACTGTGTCCAGTACCAGCTCTCCCCAAATACCACCAAAATAAACTGCTGATGAGCAAAACTGAGCTTATTGGTTACTGAATTCATGGAGATCACTACCTTGACAGTCTTATAGCATCTCCAAAGGACGAAGGGAAAATTGGGATATTTACAAGGTTTTTTTGGCAGTTCTGGTTTAAGGCTGCTGTTTTGTTCCAGAGGCTTGATGAGGATTAAGGATCAGAACTTCGTCTGATACGACAGAGTAGTTTCAGGATTGATTGATGGACACAATGAGGTATTTCAATCAAGTCTTAGAAAACAAAGAGTTGTTTGATGCTATGTATTGAGATGTTGATTAGTCTGACTTCCTTTACTGAATAGAACAATTACGCTATTTACATTTTTATCTTCCTAGGCAAAAGTTCCTGGGGTAGTTAAGTCATGCTGACGAAGACATTGGAATAGTAAAGGCATGTTAATATAGGTAGTAAACTGTACAGGAATACATACTTTCATTCTGAACCACAATCTCTGAATTGGGTTTCAGAGGCTATTTTGGTGATTAAAATTAGATGAGTTTCTCTTTGCATTCCTGCTGTAATAATCTTTAAAGTCTTCTAGACTATGGATGCCTCTGGCTTATTGTGGTAAGGTTCAGTTTTATAAAGTACCAACTTGAAAGTACATTAACATATCTCTAGCTTTTATCTTCCTATGTAAATATGTTCAAGCCTCTTAAATTTTTAAAAGCGAATCTCTCCAGGTAACCCAGGGATGCCTGGGGCATTCAACAGTTTCTGTGATTTCCACTGTGCTCCGCTTCTCATCAAGCTTAGCTACGTGCTCCTGGCAGACAGGGAGGGTTCTTGCCATCACTGCATTTCAGCAGCTCTGGGAATAGCTCCCCTGCATGGCAGATGTACAGTAACTGCTTAGAGAGCTGCATTAATAAAGTAGAAAAGAGAGAGCAAAAAGCAAGCAAGGAAACAAAAACAATAAGCAAACAAAAGCAGTAACAAAATCTCCAAGCTTTTTGAAATGGAGACCCAGAGTCACTCTCTTTCCTCCGTCCCTGGCAATCTGTCTTCTTTCCTCCACTCCACTGCTTTTGTTAAAATTATGGATGACATCAAAACTACTATCGCAGTGGTCACTTCTTAGTCCTTAACTTGCTTGATCTTCCTGCCCATCAAGGACTGAGAAAGAATTATCAGAAACGATGAAAGATAACTGAGAAAGCACAGTGTCATGGAAGTCTACAGAGGAATTTTAAGGAGGGAATGATCAACATTATCAAATACTGCAGAGATAGGACCAGAAAAATCACCCCATGCTTTTTGGCAGGTACAGGGCAGTTTGTCTGGAGAGAGATTGCATTCAACACTTCCCCAGTGTTTTCCTTCTATAGCAGTTTCCACCATCCAACCATGGTTTGGATCCACTGCCAATGTAAGCAGAGGACTGTTCCCAAATCAAGGATGGTGGATACTCCTGTTGACTTATTACTAATTCCATGAAGTTGTTAACCTAAAACAATAAAACAGTCAGTTATTTTACTAGGTTTATTTGGAAACAGCAAAGAATTGCAGTCTGGGACACACAAATATGGCGAACCACATGCAAGCCTGGTAAAGCAAAGGAGAAAAAACTCTTTTATAGGGAAGGGGAAATTGGGAGGGGCTGTTATAAACAAGTCCATTAAAGGAAACTGGGAGTTTGAAGTATAGTGGGTTTTCGTTGACTGAGTTGTGACAGTCTCTCATTGGCTGAGCTGTTGCCAGGCAAGGAGAAAATCTTTCTTCCTCCTAAGCATAGAAGTAAAGTACTGTCATTTATTGCTGGAGATGCAAAGTATGTCTCTTCCTGTTGGCATCTGTATTGATATCGACTGATACATGCATGAGAGCTCCCGCTTCTGGCCTCCTGACTCCATTTAGGTGAGGTTTCCCTTTATTAATTTTCACAAAGTCTATGCTAACTGGAACCTTCAAGTTGTATTTGAGGATGTTCTTGCTTTTTCTTTTTCCCCCACTCTTCGCTTTCTATTGATAAAGGAAATGTGAATCAGGACCCACGTCATGGTGGCTGCCCCAGTGGCCCAGCTCACATCACAAATCGAAACCTAAGTCAGCCCACACTTGAGGAAAACACTTCACTGTCTAGGAAACCTAACATACGCTAATCAGAGTCCTCCAATTCAGCTTTAGCTAGCTCATCTTATCCTAGAAAATAGGATGTGGTAACCTTATTAGGAAATCCCTGACCTTCTAGCGAACCATGCCCCGTTTCTGCGTTGCTGCTTCTAATGTTGTAAAAAAACCCCTCTTGCCCCAAATCCCTTGGGAACAGTGCTGCACTGCTCATGAGGTACTGTACTTCCGCAATCCATGGATTGTTTTCCTATAAATAAAGGACATCAAACTTGTTATTAAATTGTATTATCTTTGTCATTGACACTGTACAGCAATATGACATGTACAGACTTTGTCAAATCTCCCACAAAGACCACTAGAGCCACCCCTTGATCAGATGAAGCAAGTTTATTAAACTTGCTGAGTAAGGGAGAGCCCCGAGTTCACAGCTTTAGTAGTGACTTAGAAGAAGGAAGTTAGAGAAGCTACATACATATAGAGCTTTGGGGCTGGGCTCAGATGGTGCTAAGGCTGGTCTGGATAGGGAATAAACATATGTCAGAATTTGTAAACCACACAGGTTGCTGAACCTTGGAACACATGGATCTGAATGGGTTGATGTTAAAACACTTGGAGCTGAAGCAGTTTTCGTTACAAGTTTGTGGTCTGCCTTTCTGGGACAGACAGTTATGTTATCCATTATAGGAAATTATGCTATAAACAGTGTTCCAATATACCATTAAAAAGACATGCAGCCATTGTTTTGCCTATTCCTAAGTTTTGCATATTTTTTCCTTAACAGAAGAGCTAGGCATTAGAGGTCTGGGAGCAACATGTTATGGTACATGGATGACAATCTGTAGATCCAACTCAGTGCCATTGGCAGCACAGAGCTAGGTTGAGAAGGATTTTGAGGCCATGCCTGGGGTCTTAAAGAAAAAAAATGCTATGATCTATTACAACATTCTTTTAGGTTTCTGTAGAATTGGAATGGTCTGTAGAAATTGGAAAGCTAAAAACTACATTTTCTAGATTCCCCTGAAGCTAGACTTTCAGATATGCTTTGGGTTCTGCCAGTCAGATGCCTTCAAGCCAGGAGGGCATGAAGCATCTCTGTATTGGCATGGATTGTGGCCCCAGACCCTGAGCTTCCCTGGTTGTGCCCTTCTGGAGCATGGCTGTGCATGTGTCTCTTGGACTCCATGAGGCAAACCAAGACCCTGCCATCAAATCCCCTTTGCTGGGCTTCCCTGGTGGTGCAGTGGTTGAGAGTCTGCCTGCCGATGCAGGGGGCACGGGTTTGTGCCCGGGTCTGGGAAGATCCCACATGCCGCGGAGCGGCTAGGCCCATGAGCCATGGCCACTGGGCCTGCGCATCCGGAGCCTGTGCTCCACAACGGGAGAGGCCACAACAGTGAGAGGCCCGCGTATTGCAAAAAAAAAAAAAAAAAATCCCCTTTGTTATTTAAGTTAGTCCTACTTGGGCTCCTGTCACTTGCAACCCAGAGTCCTGAGTGATATATCTAATGGCACACAAAAATTTTCTCCTCAGCTTCAGGCCCTCACAAAACCCATCCACAACTCCCAGATTAAAGAGCCCTACTGTAAGGACTTTTATCATTTTACTCTGAGTTTATCTACACAATACTGAAAATCTAGTAGAAAGTTTACAAAATCTCTATCCGCATGGCTGTAGTCAAGTGATTATAAATAATGCTTTGGGGAGTTTCAGAAGAAAATTAGTCTTTTTCTCTTCCACTGATTCACCACAGTATTGGGTTGGCCAAAAAGTTCATTAGGGTTTTTCCATAAGCTGTTACGGAAAACCCGAACGAGATTTTTGGCCAACCCAATACCTAAATCCGCCCTTAAGGGTATGTTTCTCAGTGTTAAACTGTGACATCTTATTTATTCTTTTTTTTCAACAAATAGGTACTATATCCCTATTACAGTGGACACTATACTACATGAAGGCGATAGACACGATTCATGCTGCCACGGAGATTTAAGTCAAGTGGGGGAGAAAGAGAAGTAAGCAGGGGGTCTCTTACTTAAATGTCCCTGATGTACCAAAATCTCACAGACAATATGATAAGTGAAAGAAGCCAGATGCTGAGGAGTACACACTGTTTAATTCCATTTAAATGAAGTTCAAGAATGTGCAAAACTAACTGGTGGTTACAGAACTCACTAGAGTGGTTACTTCTGAGTTGCGGAGTGGTATTGACTGGGAAAGGAGCATAAGACTAGTTATCACACACAACTGTGTATGTGTTATACCTCAATTTAAAAAGTGTTTTTAAAAAGTCCTGTCATTTGGGGATTTCCCTGGCGGTCCAGTGGTTAGGACGCCACGCTCTCACTGCCGAGGGCCCGGGTTCAATCCCTGGTCGGGGAACTAAGATCTCATAAGCCATGTGGCGCGGCCAAAAAAAAAAAAAGTCCTGTCATGTGGAGAGGCTTTGGACTCTGGAGCGCAATTAGGGAAGAAATAAGACTCAAGAGAGACACCAATTTTTTTTTTCACATATATTGTGCCTTACCAACAAGTGCCTACAGTCAAAGGATCAAGGAAAAGCTAAGACAGGAAATAAAAATAAAAGTTGAGGCAAGAAGGACAGCCTTTACTGAAATATCAAAGTCAGATTGGAATTAAATTACAGGATCATCAGGGTCAGATAGGTAATCAGTCCACATAGAGGGACCAAGTTAGAGGTGCAGTGTGGGCTGGTAAAGTACCACCTAGAAGGACTTAGCCTGAAGGAGAAACTTTTGCATTGTAAGTTGTCTGGGCAGACATTTTCTTGGACGCAATGAGAGTGAGAAGGGCTTTTATGTTTTAAATTGAAGCATAATGAACTTTAATTGACATAAAATAAAACATATCAATCTTTTTTTTTTAGCTGCACCCCATGGCTTGTGGCATCTTAGTTCCCCAACCAGGGATCAAACCTGGGCCCTTGGCAGTGAAAACATGGTGTCCTAACCACTGGACCACCAGGGAATTCCCAAACATATCAATCTTAAGTATACAGTTCAATGGGTCTTGATAATTACATCCCCATGTAGCCACCACTCAAATGAAGACATAGACTATATCCTTCATCCCAGAAAGTTTCCTTGTGCCTCTTTTTAGTCAATCCCCATTCAATCCCCAATCCCCCTCCAACCACTTTCTAATTTTTATCACCCTAAGTTAGTTTTGCTTGTTCTAGAATTTTATTTACATGGAATCCAATAGAACAACTTCTTTCATTCAACTGTTTTTTTGTTTCTTTGTTTGTTTGTTTTTGGTTTTTTTTGCCACGCTGCGCAGCTTCAGGGATCTTAGTTCCCTGATCAGGGAATTGAACCCGGGCCCGGCAGTGAAAGTGCCGACTCCTAACCGCTGGACCGCCAGGGAGTTCCCCTCATTCAACATGGTTTTGAGATCTGTCCATGTTGTTGCAAGTGTCCTATTTATTTATTTCCTTTTTATTACTCAGTAGTATTCCACTGTATAAATATACTGTTAGTTGATAATCCATTCTACTGCTGATGGATATTTGAGCTGTTTCCAGTTTGGGGCTCTAGAAATAAATTTGCTATGAACATTTTTGTACAGTTTTTTGAACAGTCTTGAGAAAATACCTAAGAGTGGGATTCTTGGGTCCTAGAGTAGATGTATGTTTAACTTTATAAGGAACTGACAAAAAGTTCTCCAAAGTTGTCATACCATTTGACACTCCTACCAGCAGTTCAAGAAAATTCCAGTTGCTCCACATCCTTGCCAACAGTTGGTGCTGTCAGTCTTTTTTATTTTAGACACTGCAGTGATATCTCAGTTGGGTTTTCATTCCATTTCCATGATGACTAATGATGTTAAGCACCTTTTCATGTGCTTATTGGACATTCCTATGTCTTCTTTTGTGAAGTGTCTGTTTTTAGCGCCTTTGATCTGCCTTTTTTACAGCCTGCTTTATCCTTCCTAAATAAGAAGCAGTTATCCAGTTCGCTACCGGAAAGAGCTCTGTGATGAAACAGATCAATTCAAGCAGTAGATTTAACCAATATAGCTTTTTTATTTATTTTATTTTTATTTTTTATTTTATTTTATTATTATTATTATTTTTTTGCGGTATGCGGGCCTCTCACCACTGTGGCTTTTCCCGTTGCGGAGCACAGGCTCTGGACGCGCAGGCTCAGCGGCCATGGCTCACGGGCCCAGCTGCTCCGCGGAATGTGGGATCTTCCCGGACCGGGGCACGAACCCGTGTCCCCTGCATCGGCAGGCAGACTCTCAACCACTGTGCCACCAGGGAAGCCCCACCAATATAGCTTTTTTAAAATAAATTTATTTATTTTATTTACTTTTTTTTGGCTGCATTGGGTCTTTGTTGCTGTGCGTGGGCTTTCTCTAGTTGTGGCAAGTGGGGGCTACTCTTCGTTGCGGTGTGCAGGCTTCTCTTTGTGGTGGCTTCTCTTGTTGCGGAGCACAGGCTGTAGGCACATGGGCTTCAGTAGTTGTGGCTCGTGGGCTCAGTAGTTGTGGCTCACGGGCTCTAGAGCACAGGCTCAGTAGTTGTGGCGCACGGGCTTAGTTGCTCTGCGGCATGTGGGATCTTCCCGGACCAGGGCTCAAACCCGTGTCCCCTGAATTGGCAGGTGGATTCTTAACCACTGTGCCACCGGGGAAGCCCACCAGTATAGCTTTTTTCTTTCTTTTTTTTTTGGTTTTCAATATAGCTTTTTATACTGGTCCAATTTCACTGCTAAAAAGCAAACACCGGGCTTCCCTGGTGGCGCAGTGGTTGAGAATCCGCCTGCTGATGCAGGGGACACGGGTTCGTGACCCGGTCCGGGAGGATCCCACATGCCGCGGAGCGGCTGGGCCCGTGAGCCATGGCCGCTGAGCCTGCTCGTCCGGAGCCTATGGTCCGCCACGGGAGAGGTCACAACAGGGAGAGGCCCGCATACCGCAAAAAAAAAAAAAAGCAAATACCCTTGCTCAAGTAATAAATCGGTATGACTTCCCCAAAGTAAAATGCTGGCTCTAGTATTTTATTACCAACTCTGGGGTTTATGTATGTACTCTAAATAAACAGTTCCACCACAAGCACAAAAACTGGAGGCCATGGCCTATTATAAATAAATTATGCTTTTAAAAACCTATCTATTTGCTTTTAAATAACTCTGGCTGGGTGAACATTGTAAATCATAAGTACTTCTATTCCCTCAGAATGAGGTTGAGGCAATATATATATATATATACAAAATCAGTGAGTCTTAAAAAGGCTTTAGAATGGTTGGCATAAAATAAACTGTAGGTTCTCATTACAGAATTAACAGAAACTTTTATTTTCACCCACTACAAAGTGTTTCAATAAAGATCAAAATCTTACAGAAAGGAAATTTTAGATTTCTGAGGTAGGTTTATACCAATTTATCTAACTTATCTAATGTTAGACATCACTAGCAACGCCATATTCATCTTAAGGCTAAATCAGTTTGAATGCTTGATTATTCCGTCTTTGCCAATGAAGGCTCATTAACTGGTACTTTTATGTGCTGTAAGGAACTTAATATTACTGACTGTAATCATAAATGTGATGGTAGGGTGTGGTACAACGGTCATCAGTTATGTCTCATTCCACTTAAACCTGACCCCCAAAATAATCTCTTTTCTTCCTATCTATCTATTGCACTATGCTCACGTTACAACCTTTCAAAGATTTCTGATTTTTGCCTGCCACTTTACATTTGGTCTTGTCATTTTCTGTGCTTGTGAGTACTGATGCCAATGTGTTCCTGTTTCACAAAAGCAACTTGCTTTATCTTGAGTAGTTTTGTCATATTATACTGAGTCACCTAGACCAATGCTTCTCAAACCTTCATGTGCATAGGAATTATCTGGAGATCTTTTTAAAATGCAGATTCTGACCGAGTAGGTCTGCAGTAGAGCAAAAGGTTCTGAAAGAATGAAACACAGAAGCCCACACCTCTCTTTGGGGCCTAGAGACTGGAACTCAGAGCACAGAACCTGGCTGGATCTAATAGAATCAAGAAGAATGTTGTCTTAGCAGTTCAGGTTATCTTTCTAATAAGTCCACAACATAAAAATCAGATAAGATACAAAGCAGTACATAAATTAATGTGTCAACGACCATATGATCCAGCAATCCCACTCTTGGGCTATATCCGGAGAAAACCATAATTCAAAAAGATACATGCACCCCAAAGTTCATTGCAACACTATTTACAATAACCAAGACATGGAAGCAGCCTAAATGTCCATCAACAGATGAATGGATAAAAAACAATGAAATAATGCCATTTGCAGCAACACGGATGGACCTAGCGATTATCATACTAAGTGAAGTAAGTCAGTCAGAGAAAGACAAATATCATATGATATCACTTATATGTGGAATCTAAAAAAAAATGATACAAATGAACTTATTTACAAAACAGAAACAGACTCACAGACTTCGAAAACAAACTTACGGTTACTAAAGGGGAAACGTGGAGGGGGGATAAATTGGAAGTTTTGGATTAACATATACACCCTACTATATATAATATAGATAATCAACAAGGACCCACTGATAGCACAGGGAAACTGTACTCAATATTCTGTAATAACCTATATGGGAAAAGAGTCTGAAAAAGAACAGATATATGTATATGTATAACTGAATCACTTAGCTGTACACCTGAAACTAACACAACATTGTAAATCAACTATACTTCAATATAAAATAAAAATTAAATTTTAATTAATTAATTAATGTGTCAATAAATTGCTCAGTTACAAAAGGATGTTAAAAAAGCCACCTTTGGTGGCGCAGTGGTTGAGAGTCCGCCTGCCGATGCAGGGAACACGGGTTCATGCCCCGGTCCGGGAAGATCCCACATGCCGCAGAGTGGCTGGGCCCGTGAGCCATGGCCGCTGAGCCTGCGCGTCTGGAGCCTGTGCTCCGCAACGGGAGAGGCCACAACAGTGAGAGGCCCGCGTACCGCAAAAAAAAATAATAATAATAAATAAATAAATAAAAGCCACCTTTGGGAGTTCCCTGGTGGTCTAGTGGTTAGGATTTGGCGCTTTCACTGCTGTGGCCCGGGTTCAATCCCTAGTCAGGGAACTGGGATCCTGCAAGCCACGTGGCCAAAAACAAAAAAAGCCACCATCACGTGTGTGTGTGGAGGAAGGGTGCTGGGGGGGATCCTGGAAAACATTAAGGTATTTCTAGAAGTTAAAAATAAACAAAGAAACAACATAAAATAAAACACAACCTCCTACCAAAACAACGTATTGCTTTATCTCCTTAGTTCAATTTAAAAGACTTTTTAAAAACGTTCTTCAATGTTCTATGGGATAAGGAAGTTAGTGACCAAATTCTAGTTTGTTTTAAAGACTGTCACCAAAGAAAATGTTAGCCTTGCAAAGCCTACCTCAGCAAACCACAAGCTGAAATGCAAAAAGAAATGAGAACTAAGCAATTTGGAGTGTTAAAAATAGAAATTATAACCAGTAATAATATCACACTGTTTCCTGGGCTTTTCATTTCCATTCTTTCAGGAACACAAGTATGAAAAATATTTAAGCTGTTAAAATCTTTTGAGATGACTGATTTTCCGAGTTTAAGTGTTACAACTCTTAGTGGGCACCCACTCTAAAGGAAGTTGACAAAGTTTTAAGTTTTCCACCTAATTATTTTTACATTTAATATGTCACATCAAGCTGAGTTTTGTCTCTGTTAGGGCTACAAAGCTATATATGTTTGCTTTCAGTATAAGTAATAGCAGGTTTTTCCCCACAAAGTTTGCTATGAAGTTTTCAGAATTTCAAGTTTGTTATATTATGAAGTAAATAAAATGAAATATATACAATTTGAAAACATGTTTGAGTTAGTCTCTTTATTTTTTTATAAATTTATTTATTTTATTTATTTACTGTGGCTGCACTGGGTCTTCGTTGCTGTGCACGGGCCCTCCCTAGCTGCAGCGAGCAGGCGCCCCTCACTGCGGTGGCTTCTCCTGCTGCAGAGCATGGACTCCAGGCATGCGGGCCTCAGCAGCCGTGGCGTATGGGCTCAGTTGCTCCACGGCATGTGGGATCTTCCCGGACCAGGGCTCGAACCCATGTCCCCTGCATTGGCAGGCAGATTCTTAAACACTGAGCCACCAGAGGAGGGACCAGGGAAGTCCCTCCTCACCAGCATTCGTTATCTCTTGTCTTTTTGATGATAGCCATTCTAACAGGTGTGAGGTGACAACTCATAGTGGTTTTGCTTTGCATTTCTCAGATGATTAATGATGTTGAGCACCTTTTCATCTACTTGTATGTTTTCTAAAAATGTACATTAAAAAAACTTATCCAAACATTCACCATCCAATAATTGCTGGCTAAGAGACTCTAGAGATATAAATACAAGAAAGACGTAGTCTCTATAAAATAGATAACCAACAAGGACCTACTGTATAGCACAGGAACTCTACTCAGTATTTTGTAATAACCTATAAGGGAAAAGAAGCTGAAAAAGAATAGATATGTATATATATATATATATATATATATATATATATATATATATATAAAACTAACCACTGTGCTGTACACCTGAAACTAACACGACATTGTAAATCAACAGTACTTTAATAGAAAAAAAAACAATAAGAAAAGAAAGGAAAGATATAGTCTCTATATTAGGGTATCTTAACAGTCTACAAAAAGAGAAATAGGGAAGTTAACAAATGAATACTAAAGTTCTGTGGGTGCAAAATTAGAAATCTGTAAGTGGGGACTTCCCTGGTGGTGCAGTGGTTAAGAATCCGCCTGCCAATGAAGAGGACACGGGTTCGAGTCCTGGTCCAGGAATATCCCACATGCCGCGGAGCAACTAAGCCCACGCACCACAACTACTGAGCCTGTGCTCTAGAGCCTGTGAGCCACAACTACTGAGCCCGTGAGCCACAACTACTGAGCCTATGTGCCACAACTACTGAGCCCATGTGCCACAACTACTGAAGCCCGCGAGCCTAGAGCCCATGCTCTGCAACAAGAGAAGTCACCACAATGAAGAGTAAACCCCGCTCGCCACAACTAGAGAAAGCCTGCGTGCAGCAATGAAGACCCAACACAGCCATAAATAAATAAATAAATAAAATTTATATTAAAGAAATAGACTACTGCAATAGAGGAAAGAGACCTCAGTATAGAATGGGGTTAATTCTGAATACAGCATGGGCAACTGGGAATCTATAGCCAAGGAGCAGTCTGGGGGCCAGTGGATAGAAAATGACTAAGAAGAAACAGCAGGGTTAAGGGAAATTCTAGCTAAACCCACCTAACAGGATTCTTTGCTGAAGACAACCCTGCATAATCAGACATTACCTGAGGGATGGTGGGGGATGCGGAACCGATCACTTATCAAGGGGGACCAGATACAGAGGATGAGGGATTCTAGTTAAACTAACAAAGCAGGGTTTCTGCTAAAGCTGGATTTTCCAGGAAGTGCACAGATGGGCCTAGAAGAAGGTTCAGGAGCCTGACGAAAGTTGGGTCAAGCAAAGAATCTTCGTCACCATTAACAGGGAATTCACATAATATTGTTCCAGTTTACAGATGAGTATCCCAAGACTCAGGGATTTTAAGAAAATTGCTCTAGAGCCCCATGGATATGCAAACATCAGAGAATGGAACTAGAATATCAGGGCAGTGTGGATGGGGTTCCTTAGTTTATAGAAGAAAAATCAAATGAAGTAGCAAGAAGGGTAGTACGTCATTACAAGAGCTTTCTTGTAAATCTCAAATACAACCTCTTCTCATATCTCTACCACTGCCACCCCAGTCCAAACCACAGTGCCACTTAGCGGGATGACCACAGTCCCACAACCCCACCCACGCTCCTCCACAGTCCACGTTTCACATGTCTCCCAAATATTTTAGCAATCTTCATGCTCCTTTGATTCATCTGGCAGACAAGGGAACCCGTAGATAATTCTGGTCAACCTCCTCTCACAACCCATTAGTCCAGCACCCTCAACCCACCCCCAAGCACACAAGGGAAAAAAGAACTAAAAGTACATGAGCCCAAGCTGACCTGTTCACCACCTGTAGGCCCTGGGCCTTGCCCATGCCTGGATGGGCAAGGCATCCTGACATTGTCTCAGCCACCTTAGACAGTCTCCCTCACTCTTTTTGCTCAATTCCCAGTCTGCCAGATGGAGGGAAAAAAAGCTGCATTTCCGTTTTCATCCCATCTTGAGTATCTGCTATGGAACAGGTGACATGGTATTTCCCAGGGACAGGATGGTGAACCAGACACATATGGTCCCAGTATTCTGGAGCTTACATTCTAAGGAGGGATACTGGCAAACCAAGTCAATAAACAAATACAGAGAAAGTTCACACGGCGTGATAAGCACTAGGAAGAAGACAGGGTGTTAGAATAGAGAACAGTAGGGAGGGGGCCAACTTAGATTGGGTGGTTGGCAAAAGTCTCCCTGGGAAAATGACATTTAAGTTGAGACCAAAGGCAGGGTGGGGCTCGGGCATGAAGAGACAGAAAGGGAACAATAAGTTCAAAGGCTCTGAGGCGGAACAAAGAATTGGCAAGTTCAATAGACTGAAGGAAGACCAAAATGTTCTCGGTGCACAGTGAGCATGAAATGTGCTTGAGCGATTATCAGGAGTCCAGTTCGATAAGGCCTTAGAGACTAAGGTAAGGAGTCTGGATTTTATTCCAGGTACAATGGGAAGATATTGAAGAGTTAAGTAGGGAAGAGAAATAATCAAATATTTCTTAATAGTTTGTGGGAAATAGATTGGAATGGTTAAGGGTGACAGTGGAAGACCAAGTAGGAGGCTGTGGCTCGGGTCAGGTGAGAGATAATGGTGGCTGAGACTGGGCTGGTGGCCGTGAAAGATGGATCTAAAGATACATCGTAGGGCTTCCCTGGTGGCGCAGTGGTTGAGAGTCCGCCTGCCGATGCAGGGGACACGGGTTCGTGCCCCGGTCCGGGAAGATCCCACATGCCGCGGGGCGGCTGGGCCCGTGAGCCATAGCCGCTGAGTCTGCGCGTCCGGAGCCTGTGCTCCGCAACGGGAGAGGCCACGACAGTGAGAGGCCTGCGTACCGCAAAAAGAAAAAAAAAAATTAAAATATATTGTAGAGAAAGAATCAAAGGAAATTGCTTTAAAAAATCCACTTTTATCAAATAGCAATAGATTCATTTGTTTTGTTAATAATAAAAAATTAAATATCCTTAGACCAAAATGGCAAAAAACATATGTAAAGAGTATTATAGGGCTTCCCTGGTGGCACAGTGGTTAAGAATCTGCCTGCCAATGCAGGGGACACGGGTTCGAGCCCTGGTCTGGGAAGATCCCACTTGCCTCGGAGCAACTAAGCCCGTGCGCCACAACTACTGAACCTGTGCTCTAGAGCCCATGAGCCACAACTACTGAGCCCGTGTGCCACAACTACTGAAGCCTGCGTGCCCAGAGCGATGATCCCAACAAGAGAAGCCACTGCAATGAGAAGCCTGCGCACCACAACGAACAGTAGCCCCTGCTTGCCGCAATCAGAGAAAGCCCGTGCACAGCAATGAAGACCGAACTCAACCAAAAATAAAATTAAATTAAATAAATTTATTTGAAAAAGAATATTCTAGAAAGAAAAGTTATATTTGCGATTTGTGATTTAAATTTAAATAAATTATTCTGAAGGTACTTAGATAAAATATTTTTTAAAACATTTGAACCTTTGTATGTATAAGTGCCACCAGATTTGGAAAAACACATCATTTTAATTCATCTGAAACAGAAAAAAAAGTTATAGTCAGGCACATAATTGGATGACTGATGACTCACAAAGTGTTTACTCATTTAAAAACATTTTTTAAAAGAAATTGCTGATGGAGTAGATGAAGAAAGTAGAATCAAGAATGGCTCCAAGGTTTCTAGTTGAACAGTAAGTTGGTCGGTATTGACTTTGAATGAGATAAGGACAACTGAGCAGGGCATGAAGTAAAGTTGTACAGAGGGATTAAAAGTTCAGTTCTGGACATGTTAAGTTGGAGATGGGCTTAGTCTTCTTGACTCTGGATTAGGTAAACACAAGATGGTTCTTGATGAAAATAAATGTGTCTTAAATTGACACAACAACAAACTGTGATCTAATAACAGAGGGAAATTTGTATAACGCTTTCCAAAAATGAAAGCACCCAGAACAGCTGTGATTCTTAGAGAATTTATTTGAAACTTGCAACTAATAACATTATGAGGTAGGTACAGGATTATTGCTCTCTTATAGATGAGTAAACAAAAGGAATGGAAAGTTTAAAAACCTCATCCAGGGCTTCCCTAGTGGCGCAGTGGTTAAGAATCTGCCTGCCAATGCAGGGGACATGGGTCCGATCCCTGGTCCGGGAAGATTCCACATGCCGCGGAGCAACGGAGCCCATGCGCCACAACTAGTGAGCCAGTGCTCTAGAGCCTGCGAGCCACAACTACTGAAGCCCACACACCTAGAGCCTGTGCTCCGCAACAAGAGAAGCCACTGCAATGAGAAGACCGCGCACCACAAAGAAGAGTAGCCCCCGCTTGCCACAACCAGAGAAAGTCTGCACGCAGCAATAAAAACCCAACACAGGCAAAAAAAAAAAAAAAAGTCATCCAAACTACACAGCTAATAATGGTAAGAGTTAGGATGATGTAAATTGCAATAATTTATGGTAAATATACAAAAAGATTACCTTATTATTCTATGACCTTGTGTCAGAGAGTATTTTTCCCCAGCTCCAAACCTGTCTGTCCTGTGCATATCGTGGCTGATGGTGCCAGGGGCTTGGAATGCTGCAAACCACTTCTCTACCAGTAGGGGGAGCTAAAGAGACTGTACATGAACAAGGAGGAGACTTGCTCTCCCTATCTGCTTCCTACACCTTGGTAGCAGCAGCTCCTTCCCACAGCAGCATCTGAATCCAGTTTGCTGCTTTTCCAATATTTGCAGAACCAGCTTCATTGTCGCTGCACCTCAATTCCCAATAGAGCAGCCACAGTTGGCGACGCCCCTCTCCCCTGAGGCCTGGGTCCCAGTCCCCTTCTCTAAGTTTCTCAGTTTCAGTAATTCCAACCTCTTCATTTTGTTCACTCAGCCATGACACCTCAGAGTTCTCTTTTTATCCTTTCATAGTTAACAATTCTTTATATTACATTCTTTTTAAAAATCGTAACCTCTTATAACCGTTTATTTTAGTAGTGAATAGAAAGTTATAGGATGTCCCTTAACAGTGATCTTCCTAGGTTGGCTTAAGGCTAAAGGGATAATTGCAATTTTTCAAGAATTTTTTTTATATAAAAACTTTCTTTTGCCCAACTGATATAATGCAACTCAATTTGGATTCCATACATAGGGAGAGTCCTCTCCCAGGTGACCTTTTTTTCCCTCCAGAATTTATTTATTTTGCATAACTGAAACTTTGCACCCCTTGACCAAAACCTCCCCATTTCCCCTTCCCCCTAATTCCTGGCAACCACCATTCTACTCTCTGCTTCTACGTATTTGACTACTTTAGATCCCATGCAATACCTGTCTTCTGTTTCAATAACTGGTGTGATTTTTGTCTCCTAACTGCCCCTGGTTGATATAGGCCTGAAAGATGAAAATTACCAGCCAATGTCGCTTATGAATACAGATACTAAATCCTAAATAAAATTTTAGTAAACTCAGAAACAAAACTGTTAGAGGCATAGCCTGTGGCCATGGAATGGATCAGCATGGTGGAGCAGGCCTAATTAGCTAAATCATTCATTTAATACTATATTCTTATGAAGCACTGCCTATACATCCAAGACGAAGTCAGGAACAGACCACAAGACTGGGAGAAGACGTTTGCAAATCAGATATCAGATAAGGAATTTGTATCTAGAATACATAAATAACTCTTACAGCTCAATAAGAAGTCAGATAACCCAATTTAGAAATGGGCAGAAGATGTGAATAGACACCTCATCAAAGGAGATAAATGAATGGCCAATAAACACATGAAAAGATGCTCAACATCATTAGGGAAACACAAATTAAAACCACAAGGACATGCCACTTCATACCCCTCAGAATAGCTATAATCAGAAAGATAGGGCTTCCCTGGTGGCGCAGTGGTTGAGAATCTGCCTGCCAATGCAGGGGACACAGGTTCGAGCCCTGGTCTGGGAAGATCCCACATGCCGCGGAGCAACTGGGCCCGTGAGCCACAACTACTGAGCCTGCGCGTCTGGAGCCTGTGCTCTGCAACAAGAGAGGCCGCGATAGTGAGCGGTCCATGCACCGCAATGAAGAGTGGCCCCCGCTCGCCACAACTAGACAAAGCCCTGCACAGAAACAAAGATCCAACACAGCCAAAAATAAAAATAAATAAATTAATTAATTAAAAAAAAAAAAAGAAAGATAGAGGGACTTCCCGACTGGTCCAGTGGGTGGGACTCCGTGCTCCCAATGCAGGGGGCCTGGATTTGATCCCTGGTCAGGGAACTGGATCCTGCATGCATGCCGTGACTAAGAGTTCGCATGCTGCAACTAAAGATCCTGCATGCCACAAGAAGGATCCCATGTGCCGCAGCTGAGACCCGGGGCAGCCAGGATAAATGAATAAATAAATACTTAAAAAAAAAGCGAAAAGAGTGATAGATAATGACAAATATTGGTGAGAACATGGAGAAGCTCGTTGCCTCATAGATTGCTGGTGAGGATGTAAAATGGTGCAGCCACTTTGGAAAATAGTTTCGCAGTTTATTTAAAGTTAAACATAAATTTACCATATGACCCAGCAATTCCACTCCTTGGTGTGTACCTGAAAGAATTAAAACACGTCTATACTGGGCTTCCCTGGTGGCACAGTGGTTGAGAGTCTGCCTGACAATGCAGGAGACACGGGTTCGTGCCACGGTCCGGGAAGATCCCACATGCCACGGAGCGCCTGGGCCTGTGAGCCATGACCACTGAGCCTGTGCGTCCAGAGCCTGTGCTCCGCAACGGGAGAGGCCACAACAGTGAGAGGCCCGTGTACCGCCAAAAACAAAAACAAACAAAACAAAAAAAAAAACACGTCTATACCCAGACTTGTATTCAAATGTTCATAGCAGCATTATTCATAATAGGCCCAATATGGAAACAACCCAAATGTCCACCAACTGGTGAATGAAGAGACAAAATACAGTATTCTGAGGTACAGTTCACTGAAGAAAGCTGGATAAATGATTGGTTCTTTCCCTTTATTTACCAGCCTTAAAAATAATCTTTTGATTTTCTAACGTTCACCAAAGATGAACAATGAAATTTTGTGTTGCTTTTTCTTTCAAGTAATTGTGATGAGCTTATTGATTGATGAATATTTGATGTGTTTAGTTTCTATTCTTAATTTTTTTTTGTTTTGGCCATACCACGTGGCATGTGGGATCTTAGTTCCCCAACCAGGGATCGAACCGGCACCCCCTGCAGTGGAAGTGTAGAGTCTTAACCACTGGACCGCCAGGGAAGTCTCTCTATTAATATTTTCAAATTGATACATATTGATGTAAAATACAGAAAAAACTCATCCCTAATCATTTGCATGCATATGCATATATGCATATATCAAAGTCATTCATAACCACATGAACCTCTGTTGACATTTTGGTTTGTTTCCTTCTGGCCTTATTTCTATGCATATATTGATAGTTTTACTGGGTGAGAATGTACTAGATTCCAAATATTTCAGCATTTCTTCAGCAAAAATGTGAACACTGCCATTGCTAGTGAGCAATAGGGAAAGGTCTAAAGGCCAGTCTCTGGCCTTCCAAGAGCTCAGTGCAGTAGTCCTATTAACTTAACTTGACAACTGTACACAGTCATTATCCTGCACAGTCATTATCAATCCTGTGTTTCAAAGGCTTCAAGATGGCAGAAGAGTAAAACGTGGAGATCACCTTCCTCCCCACAAATACATCAGAGATACATCTACACGTGGAACAACCCCTACAGAACACCTACTGAATGCCGGCAGAAGACCTCAGACCTTCCAAAAGGCAAGAAACTCCCCACGTACCTGGGCAAGGCAAAAGAAAAAAGAAAAAACAGAGACAAAAGAATAGGGACGGGACCTGCACCAGTGGGAGGGAGCTGTGAAGGAGGAAAGGTTTCCACACACTAGGAAGCCCCTTCGCGGGCGGAGATGGTGGGTGGTGGAGGGGGGATGCTTTGGAGCCACGGAGGAGAGCGCAGCCACAGGGGTGCAGAGGGCACAGCAGAGAGATTCCCGCACAGAGTGCCGGAGCCCGAGAGGCTTGTCTGCTCACCCGCCGGGGCAGGGCGGGCGGGGGCTGGGAGCTGAGGCTCCGGCTTCAGTCGGATCCCAGGGAGAGAACTGGCGGCATGAACACAGCCTGAAGGGGTTAGTGCGCCACGGCTAGCCGGGAGGGAGTCCAGGAGAAGTCTGGACCTGCTGAAGAGGCAAGAGACGTTTTCTTCCCTCTTTGTTTCCCGGTGTGCGAGGAGAGAGGATTCAGAGCGCTGCTTAAAGGAGCTCCAGAGACGGGCACCAGCAGTGGCTAACAGCGTGGACCCCAGATATGGGCATGAGACACTAAGGCTGCTGCTGCCGCCACCAAGAAGCCTGTGTGCGAGCACAGGTCACTGTCCACACCTCCCCTCCTGGGAGCCTGTGCAGCCTGCCACTGCCAGGGTCCCGTGATCCAGGGACAACTTACCCGGGAGAACGCACGGCGCGCCTCAGGCTGGTGCAACGTCACGCCGGCCTCTGCCGCCGCAGGCTCACCCCGCACTCCGTGCCCCTCCCTCCCCCCGGGCCTGAGAGAGCCAGAGCCCCCGAATCAGCAGCTCCTTTAACCCCGTCCTATCTGAGCGAAGAACAGACGCCCTCAGGCGACCTACATGCAGAGGCGGGGCCACGTTCAAAGCTGAACCCCAGGAGCTGTGTGAACAAAGACGAGAAGGGAAATCTCTCCCAGCAGCCTCAGGAGCAGCGGATTAAATCTCCACAATCAACGTGATGTACCCTGCATCTCTGTAAAACCTGAATAGACAACGAATGATCCCAAATTGAGGAGGTGGACTTTGGGAGCAACGATATATATTTTTTTCCCGTTATTCTCTTTTCGTGAGTGTGTAGGTGTATGCTTCTGTGTGTGATTTTGTCTGTATAGCGTTGCTTTTACCATTTGTCCTAGGGTTCTGTCTGTCCGTTTTGTTTTGTTTTTTTCTTTTTTTTAGTATAGTTTTTAGCACTTGTTATCATTGGTGGATTTGTTTTTTTGGTTTGGTTGTTCTCTTCTTTCTTTCTTCTTTTTATTTTTAAAATTTGTTTTAATATTTTTTATTTTTTAAATAACTTTTATTTCATTTCATTTCATTTTATCTTTTTCGTTCTTTCTTTCTTTCTTTCCTTCTCCCTTTTATTCTGAGGCGTGTGGATAACAGGCACTTGGTGCTCCAGCCAGGCGTCAGGCCTGTGCCTCTGAGGCGGGAGAGCCAACTTCAGGACATTGGTCCACCAGAGACCTCCCCATTCCATGTAATATCAAACACCAAAAATCTCCCAGAGATCTCCATCTCAATGCCAAGACCCAGCTCCACTCAACGACCAGCAAGCTACAGTGCTGGACACCCTATGCCAAACAACTAGCAAAACAGGAACACAACCCCACCCATTAGCAGAGTGGCTGCCTAAAATCATAATAAGGTCACAGACACCCCAAATCACACCACCAGACGTGGACCTGCCCACCAGAGAGACAAGATCCAGCCTCATCCACCACAACACAGGCACTAGCCCCCTCCACCAGGAAGCCTACACAACCCACTGAACCAACCTTAGCCACTGGGGACAGACACCAAAAACAACGGGAACTACGAACCTGCAGCCTGCAAAAAGGAGAGCCCAAACACAGTAAGATAGGCAAAATGAGAAGACACAGAAACACACAGCAGATGAAGGAGCAAGATAAAAACCCACCAGACCTAACAAATGAAGAGGAAATAGGTAGTCTACCTGAAAAAGAATTCAGAATAATGATAGTAAAGATGATCCAAAATCTTGGAAATAGAATGGAGAAAATACAAGAAATGTTTAACAAGGACCCAGAAGAATTAAAGAGCAAACAAAGAATGATGAACAACACAATAAATGAAATTTAAAATTCTCTAGAAGTGATCAATAGCAGAATAACTGAGGCAGAAGAATGGATAAGTGACCTGGAAGTGTCAATAGTGGAAATAGTGGAATATTGGAATATTATACTGGAATATTATATATATATAATTATATATGTATAGTTATATAATGTTAAGCAATAGTGGAAATAACTCCTGCAGAGCAGAATAAAGAAAAAAGAATAAAAAGAATTGAGGACAGTCTCAGAGACCTCTGGGACAACATTAAACGCACCAACATTCGAATTATAGGGGTTCCAGAAGAAGAAGAGAAAAAGAAAGGGACTGAGAAAATATTTGAAGAGATTATAGTTGAAAACTACCCAATATGGGAAAGGAAATAGTTAAGCAAGTCCAGGAAGCAGAGAGAGTCCCATACAGGATAAATCCAAGGAGAAACATGCTAAGGCACATATTAAGCAAATATCAAAAAATAAATACAGGGGACTACCCTGGTGGTGCAGTGGTTAAGAATCCGCCTGCCAATGCAGGGGACACGGGTTCGAGCCCTGATCCGGGAAGATCCCAAATGCCGTGGAGCAACTAAGCCCGTGTGGCATAACTACTGAGCCCACGTGCCACAACTATTGAAGGCCGTGCATCTACAGCCTGTGCTCTGCAACAAGAGAAGCCACCGCAACGAGAAGCCCGCGCACCGCAACAAAGAGTAGCCCCCGCTCTTCACAACTAGAGAAAGCCCACGCACAGCAATGAAGACCCAAATTAGCCAAAAATAAATAAATTAATTAATTAATTAAAAAAAAGAAATAAATACAAAGAAAAAATATTAAAAGCAGCAACGGAAAAACAACAAATAACATACAAGTAAATCCCCATAAGGTTAACAACTGATCTTTCAGCAGAAACTCTGCAAGCCAGAAGGGAGTGGCAGGACATATTTAAAGTGATGAAAGGGAAAAACCTACAACCAAGATTACTCTACCCAGCAAGGATCTCATTCAGATTTGACAGAGAAATTAAAACCTTTACAGACAAGCAAAAGCTAAGAGAATTCAGCACCACCAAACCAGCTTTACAACAAACGTTAAAGGAACTTCTCTAGGCAGGAAACACAAGAGAAGGAAAAGACCTACAATAACATACCCAAAACAATTAAGAAAATGGTAATAGGAACACACATATAGATAATTACCTTAAATGTAAATGGATTAAATGCTCCAAACAAAAGACATAAACTAGTTGAATGGATACAAAAACAAGACCCGTGTATATGCTCTCTACAAGAGACCCACTTCAGACCTAGGGACACATACAGACTGAAAGTGAGGGGATTGAAAAAGATATTCCATGCAAATGGAAATCAAAAGAAAGCTGGAGTACCAATTCTTATATCAGAAAAAATAGACTTTAAAATAAAGACTATTACAAGAGACAAAGAAGGACACTACATAATGATCAAGGGATCGATCCAAGAAGAAGATATAACAATTGTAAATATTTATGCACCCAACATAGGAGCACCTCAATACGTAAGGCAAATACTAACAGCCATAAAAGGGGAAATAGACAGTAACACATTCATAGTAGGGGACTTTAACACCCCACTTTCACCCATGGACAGATCATCCAAAATGAAAATAAATAAGGAAACACAAGCTTTAAATGATACATTAAACAAGATGGACTTAATTGATATTTATAGGACATTCCATCCAAAAACAACAGAATACACATTCTTCTCAAGTGCTCATGGAACATTCTCTAGGATAGATCACATGTTGGGTCACAAATCAAGCCTCGGTAAATTTAAGAAAATTGAAATCATACCAAGTATTTTTCGGACCACAACACTATGAGACTAGATATCAATTAGAGGAAAAAATCTGTAAAAAGTACAAACACATGGAGGCTAAACAATACACTACGAAATAACCAAGAGATCACTGAAGAAATCAGAGAGGAAATCATAAAATACCTAAAGACAAATGACAATGAAAACACGACCACCCCCAGCCCACAGGATGCAGCAAAAGCAGTTCTAAGAGGGAAGTTTATAGCAATACAATCCTACCTTAAGAAACAAGAAACATCTCAAAAAAACAACCTAACCTTACACCTGAAACAATTAGAGAAAGAAGAACAAAAAACCCCCAAAGTTAGCAGAAGGAAAGAAATCATAAAGATCAGATCAGAAATAAATGAAAAAGAAATGAAGGAAACGATAGCAAAGATCAATAAAACTAAAAGCTGGTTCTTTGAGAAGATAAACAAAATAGATAAACCATTAGCCAGACTCATCAAGAAAAAAGGGAGAAGACTCAAATCAATAGAACTAGAAATGAAAAAGGAGAAGTAACAACTGACACTGCAGAAATACAAAGGATTATGAGAGATTACTACAAGCAACTATACGCCAATAAAATGGACAACCTGGAAGAAATGGACAAATTCTTAGAAAGGTATAACCCTCCAAGACTGAACCAGGAAGAAATAGAAAATATGAACAGACCAATCACAAGTAATGAAATTGAAAGTGTGATTAAAAATCTTCCAATAAACAAAAGCCCAGGACTAGATGGCTTCACAGGCAAATTGTATCAAACATTTAGAGAAGAGGTAAAACCTATCCTTCTCAAACTCTTCCAAAATATAGCAGAGGGAGGAACACTCCCAAACCCATTCTATGAGGCCACCATCACCCTGATATCAAAACCAGACAAAGATGTCACAAAGAAAGAAAACTACAGGCCAATATCACTGATGAACATAGATGCAAAAATCCTCAACAAAATACTAGCAAACAGAATCCAACAGCACATTAAAAGGATCGTACAGAAAAAAAAAAGGATCATACACCATGATCAAGTTGGGTTTATCCCAGGAATGCAAGGATTCTTTGACATACGCAAATCAATCAATGTGATACACCATGTTAACAAATTGAAGGAGAAAAACCATATGATCATCTCAATAGATGCAGAGAAAAGTTTTAACAATACTCAACACCCATTTATGATAAAAACCCTCCAGAGGGCTTCCCTGGTGATGCAGTGGTTGGGGGTCCGCCTGCCGATGCAGGGGACACGGGTTCGTGCCCCGGTCTGGGAGGATCCCCCATGCCGTGGAGCGGCTGGGCCCGTGAGACATGGCTGCTGAGCCTGCGCATCCAGAGCCTGTGCTCTGTGGTGGAAGGGGCCGCAGCGGTGAGAGGCCCGTGTACCGCAAAAAAAAAAAAAAAAAAAAACCCTCTAGAAAGTAGGCATAGAGGGAACTTACCTCAACATAATAAAGGCCATATATGACAAACCCACAGCCAACATCGTTCTCAATGGTGAAAAACTGAAACCATTTCCTCTAAGATCAGGAACAAGACAAGGTTGCCCACTGTCACCACTATTATTCAACATAGTTTTGGAAGTTTTTGCCATAGCAATCAGAGAAACAAAAGAAATAAAAGGAATCCAAATCGGAAAAGAAGAAATAAAGCTGTCACTGTTTGCAGATGACATGATACTATACATAGAGAATCCTAAAGATGCTACCAGAAAACTACTAGAGCTAATCAATGAATTTGGTAAAGTAGCAGGATACAAAATTAATGCACAGAAATCTCTGGGATTCCTATACACTAATGATGAAAACTCTGAAAGCGAAATTAAGAAAACATTCCCATTTACCATTGCAACAAAAAGAATAAAATACCTAGGAATAAACCTACCTAAGGAGACAAAAGACCTGCATGCAGAAAATTATAAGACACTGATGAAAGAAATTAAAGATGATACAAACAGATGGAGAGGTATACCATGTTCTTGGATTGGAAGAATCAACACTGTGAAAATGACTCTACTACCCAAAGCAATCTACAGATTCAGTGCAATCCCTATCAAGCTACCACTGGTATTTTTCACAGAACTAGAACAAAAAATTTCACAATTTGTATGGAAACATAAAAGACTCCGAATAGCCAAAGCAATCTTGAGAACGAAAAATGGAGCTGGAGGAATCAGTCTCCCTGACATCAGACTCTACTACAAAGCTATAGTAATCAAGACAGTATGGTACTGGCACAAAAACAGAAAGATAGATCAATGGAACAGGATAGAAAGCCCAGAGATAAAACCATGCACATATGGTCACCTTGTCTTTGATAAAGGAGGCAAGAATATACAATGGAGAAAACACAGCCTCTTCGATAAGTGGTGCTGGGAAAACTGGACAGCTACATGTAAAAGAATGAAATTAGAACACTTCCTAACACCATCCACAAAAATAAACTCAAAATGGATTAAAGACCTAAATGTAAGGCCAGAAACTACCAAACTCTTAGAGGAAAACATAGGCAGAACACTCTATAACATAAATCACAGCAAGATCCTCTTTGACCACCCCCTAGAGCAACGGAAATAAAAACAAAAAAAAACAAATAGGACCTAATGAAACTTAAAAGCTTTTGCACAGCCAAGGAAACCATAAACAAGATGAAAAGACAACCCTCAGAATGGGAGAAAATATTTGCAAATGAAACAACTGACAAAGGATTAATCTCCAAAATTTACAAGCAGCTCATGCAGCTCAATATCTAAAAAACAAATAGCCCAATCCAAAAATGAGCAGAAAACCTAAATAGACATTTCTCCAAAGAAGATATACAGATTGCGAACAAACACATGAAAGGATGCTCAACATCGTCAATCATTAGAGAAATGCAAATCAAAACTATAATGAGATATCATCTCACCCCGGTCAGAATGGCCATCATCAAAAAATCTACAAACAATAAATGCTGGAGAGGGTGTGGAGAAAAGGGAACCCTCTTGCACTGTTGGTGGGAATGTAAATTGATCCAGCCACTATGGAGAACAGTACGGAGGTTCCTTAAAAAACTAGAAATAGAACTACCATACGACCCAGCAATCCCACTACTGGGCATATACCCTGAGCAAACCATAATTCAAAAAGAGTCATGTACCACAATGTTCATTGCAGCTCTATTTACAATAGCCAGGTCATGGAAGCAACCTAAGTGTCCATCGACAGATGAATGGATAAAGAAGATGTGGTACATATATACAATAAAATATTACCCAGCCATAAAAGGAAACGAAATTGTGTTATTTGTAGTGAGGTGGATGGACCTAGAGTCTGTCATACAGAGTGAAGTAAGTCAGAAAGAGAAAAAGAAATACCATATGCTAACACATATATATGGAATATTTTTTAAAAATGGTCATGAAGAACCTAGGGGCAAGATGGGAACAAAGACGCTGACCTACTAGAGAATGGACTTGAGGACACGGGGAGGGGGAAGGGTAAGCTGGGACAAAGTGAGAGAGTGGTATGGACATATATACACTACCAAATGTAAAATATGTAGATAGCTAGTGGGAAGCAGTCGCATAGCTTAGGGAGATCAGCTCTGTGCTTTGTGACCAAGTAGAGGGTGGGATAGGGAGGGTGGGAGGGAGGGACACGCAAGAGGGAAGAGATATGGGGATATATGTATATGTGTAGCTGATTCACTTTGTTATAAAGCAGAAACTAACACACCATTGTAAAGCAATTATACTCCAATAAACATGTTTTTAAAAAAATCCTGTGCTTCCCGAGTCTGCAGTCTAACAAGGAAGAAAATATGAATATAAATAACTGTAATTCAATATAAAAATATTAAGTGGCATGAAAGGAAAATTCTATGGGTGAGATGACTTCTACTGATCATGTTGCCTTCCTAGGTTGCCACCTTCCCAAGCTGAGTCACCTCTGCTCTGTGGCTTCTCTTAAGATGTTACTATGATTATCTAAAAACAGAGGACTCTAGATCAGTTCTTCTCCTTGGTCAGGCATTAGAATCACCTGAGGTGCTTTTAAAGCTCTCAGGCTGCACCACAGTCCAATTAAATCTAAATTTGGAGGGAGAGACCCAAGCATCAACATTTTTAAAAAATTCCCCAGATGATTCCACTGCGCAGCCGAGGTTGAGAATTGCCAAATGACTTCTGTATCCAAAGTCATATGCCAAATTCTATGAAGTGCTATAAAAAAAACCATAAAATACATGTCTGTATATCGAGGCACTTCACTTTTTAATAACATGCTATTCTTACGTCACATCATTTTTCCTCGTGCATTTCTGTCCATTCAAGCAATTAAAGATAAACAGGTTAGCCATTTGAACTCATAACTATTTGTACCTTATTAATTGCCCAGTCTAACAGAACTAGTGAACTTAAGATGCAAATGGGAACTGCAAGTTCAAAGCCATGAAAAAGTTAATGATTTATCCTCCCCCCTGTTGTTGCAGAAAGATGACTATTTGATAACCCTCATGTTTATTTTGGAAGCAAAGGAGATGCCTGCTATAAAGAATGATCCCAATCTCCATTCTAGACTCCATCTAGAAGTCTAGAATTGTAGCTGCCTTTCTTAAAAATTGAAGTATAGCTGATTAACAACATTGTGTTAGTTTCAGGTATACAGCAAAGTGATTCAGTTATACATAAATATTTTTTCAGATTATTTTCCATTATAGGTTATTACAGGATACTGAACGTAGTTCCCTGTGCTATACAGTAGTACCTTGTTGTTTATCTATTTTATAGATAGTAGTATGTGTCTGCTAATCCCAAACTCCTAGTTTATCCCTCCCCTTCCCCCTTTCCTCTTTGGTAACCATAAGTTTGTTTTTTATGTCTATGGGTCTGTTTTCTGTTTTGTATATAGATTCATTAGTATTTTTTTAGATTCCACATATAAGTTACTTCAAATAATATTGTCTTTCTCATTTTGACTTACTTCACTCAGTATTATAATCGGTATGTACATCCATGTTGCTGCAAAGGGCAAATTTCATTCTTTCTACGGCTGTAGCTGCCTTTTTAAAAAAGTTTTTGGGGTGTGCTCAGAGCAGGGGGCCTGAAGAAATGGCTCCTCTGTTTACAGCACACCCAACAGGAATCTGGGTTCATTGTAACAAGGGGCACAAAACTTGTGGCCTTCCTATGAACAAATACCCAACACGTCCCCCTGTACCAGTGGGACAGGGCTCAACTTTGGAAGAAAAGCTACAGTATTTAGTGGCGGAGTTTGCCACCTAGAGCCTGTCCGGTCCATGCATGCGTGGGCCATGAGTGGTCTTACAGACATAAAGGCTTTGAACCTCTCTCTTCAAGGAAAAAAAAGAAAAACAGATTCCAACTATACGCCATTCTGGAAAAGCAAAACTATGGAGACAATAAAAAGATCAATGGTTGCCAGGAGTTTGGGGGGAGAGGGGAGATGAAAACACAGAGTACAGAAGTTTTTATGAGTAGTGAAAATGCTTTGTATGACATTATAATGATGGATATATGTCATTACACTTTTGTCCAAACCCATAGAATGTTCAACACTATTCACTTCATTAAAGTGAACCCTAAGAGGAAAAAAAAAGCTTTTATTGTGAAATAATTTCAATCTTACCTAAAAGTTGCAAAAACAGTACAAACACATGCCATATATCCCCTTCATGCCATTTCATCAACTGTTAACATTAATGTCCATATAATACTATTATCCAATCTACAGTTCATAATCACATTTTTCCCACTGTCTCAATAATGTTCTTTCTAGCACTCTTTTCCGGTCCAAGACCCAATCCAAGAGTATTACACATGGCCTTTAGTTGTCATGTCTCTCCTGTCTCCTTTCATCTGAAATAGTTCCATGGCCTTCTTTGCTTTCCTTGACATTGACAGCTGTGAAGAATACAGGCCACCTGTGTTATGGAAGATCGCTCAGTCTGGGTTTGTGTCCGGTTTTCTCACGATTAAACTGAGTTCCATGTTTTTGTTTTTGGCCACGCTGTGAGGCTTGCAGGATCTCAGCTCCCCAACCAGGGGTTGAACCCAGGCCATGGTAGTGAAAGTCCAGGATACTAACCACTAGGCAACCAGGGAACTCTCTGAGTTTCGTGGTTTTAGGTGGGGACACCAAGTAAGAGATCCTGTGTCCCCCTCAGGGTACCACATAAGGAGGCTCATGAAGTCAGCTTGTTCCATCACTGGTGAGGTTAACTTTGATCACTTGGTGTCTGCCCGTTTCCTCCATTGTCAAGTTACTAATTTTCCCCTTGTAATGTCATTTTGGGGGACGTGCAGGGTTGGGACTAAGATGAGGTGAGCAAGGCACTTAGGGCACAAAATGTTAAGGAGACACTCACTTTCAGAGGGATGAAAGCACTGGTCCAGCCCCTGATAGGGAGATCCAATTGTCCCTTTTCTGCAGTGAAAGCTCAGAGTCCTAACCACTGGACCACCAGGGAATTCCCCGACTGTAGCTTTTCAAAAACACCTTTGAGGGACTTCACTGGTGGTGCAGCGGTTAAGAATCCGCCTGCCAATTCAGGGACACGGGTTCGAACCCTGGGCCGGGAAGACCCCACATGCCGTGGAGCAGCTAAGCCTGTGTGCCACAACTACTGAGCCTGTGCACTAGAGCCCCCGAGCCACAACTACTGAGCCTGTGCACTAGAGCCCCCGAGCCACAACTACTGAGCCTGCGTGCCACAACTACTGAAGCCCATGCACCTATAGCCTGTGCTCTGCAACAAGAGAAGCCACCACAATGAGAAGCCTGCGCACTGCAACGAAGAGTAGCCCCTGTTTGCTGCAACTAGAGAAAGCCCGCGCACAGCAACGAAGACCCAATGTAGCCAAAAATAAATCAATCAATAAATTTATTTTTAAAAAACACCTTTGAATTGCATAAGCAATTCCTCTGTCATCTCTTGGGAGGTTCAGGAGGCAATCCTGCAAACTTAAAATTATGATATCAAATTTGAAAAATAAAACTGAAATCAAATTCTGACATCAAATTTAGTCTCAATGAGAAGAGGAATCCAGGTGGATAGGGATAAAAACAGCAAAAGCAAAGCAAGTGGGGAGGGACTTCCCTGGTGGTGCAGTGGTTAAGAATCCTCCTGCCAGTGCAGGGAACACGGGTTGGAGCCCTGGTCCGGGAAGATCCCACATGCCACAGAGCAACTAAGCCCGTGCACCACCACTACTGAGCCTGTGCTCTAGAGCCCGCGAGCCACAACTACTGAAGCCCGCGTGCCTAGAGCCCGTGCTCAGCAACGGGAGAAGCCACCGCAATGAGAAGGCCATGCACCGCAAGGAAGAGTAGCCCCCGCTCGCCGCAACTAGAGAAAGCCCGCGCACAGCAATGAGGACCCAACGCAGCCAAAAATAAATAAATAATTAAAAAAAAAAAAAGCAAGTGGGAAAGGGGATGTTGAGAAAACGTCACTGGTGCTGGGAGCAGAGGGTGTGGGCCAGGATTACTGTGTGGGACCCCGTGTTGGTCTCCCTGAGTCTGTCCTAACACAAACACCTGGCGTGCCTTCAAAACTCCAAGGGCCGTCATGTGGATCCTCCTCTCTAGGAGTGACAGGCTAATTGCTCACCAGGCGGAGCAGTAGCCGCCCCCACTCATCTCTCAGACCTCATCTCCCAGCCTCTGCCATGGCTCAGCTGCTCTGCTACGACAAAGCCATCACCTCCACCTTTCTGGCCTCAGGGACTCCGTGCTAGTTCCCGGGCCTGGACATTATGTCCCAGATCGCCATGTGGCTCCCTCCCTCCCCTCCTGCAGATTTTCTTTATTTCCTTTTTCTTTTTTCTTTTTTTTTAAAGACTAAGGATAGAGCTTACTTTATTTTTTTTTAATATTTATTTGTTATTTATTTATTTTTAGCTGCACTGGGTCTTAGTTGTGCCATGCAAACTCTTACTTACGGCGTGCATGCAGGATCTAGTTCCCCGACCAGGGATGGAACCCAGGCCCCCTGCACTGGGAGCTTGGAGTCTTACCTGCTGAACCACCAGGGAAGTGCCCCCTCCTGCAGACTTCTGCTCAACCTGGTCAGCGAGACCTTCTCTGAGCAAAGCCAAAGTTCCTGCCCACTCACTCCTACTCCCTACCTGCCTCCTCTGCTTCACTTTTCTCCAGAGCACTTCAGACCACGTACTTACAAACGTGTAACAGGACGGGTTTATTGTGAAGCTAATAAAGCTTAAGGAAAGATCCTAACAACGTTTTTACACGGCCACATGTTGATACTTGCAAAAGTAAAATGCTTAAGGTTCAGTTAGTTCAAAACAGCAGCTCTTTCCACTTCAGCACCCCCTCCCTCATACTTCCTGTAGTGGCTTTGTCCCACATCAACTTAGCTAAGCTGCAACCACATTGCCTTCCCCGCGTGGTCCCAGGTTAGCACTGGCCACTAGAGACATTTTGTGGGAGGCAGATGTGAACCAGCAGTCAGATTTTTGAAGCTCCGAAGGTTAGTTCAGGGTGCCCGGCAGTGTGGAAGCTTGCACTCAGGTCACTGATCTGATCCCCACTTAGATGGCACTAGGTAACACTCCACCGCTAGACCTTCTTCTTCCACACAGCTGGTCCTGCTGACCTACAGCGACTTCGGGCTCAACAGCAGACACAGGGGCAGCAGCCCACACAATAATCAGACCCGAGATGGCGGAAGAGTAAGACTCGGAGATCACCTTCCTCCCCACGGATACACCAGAAATACATCTACACGTGGAACGACTCCTACAGAACACCTACTGAAAGCTGGCAGAAGACCTCAGACCTCCCAAAAGGCCAGAAACTCCCCACGTACCTGGGTAGGGCAAAAGAAAAAAAGAAAAAACAGAGACAAAAGAATAGGGACGGGACCTGCACCAGTGGGAGGGAGCAGTGAAGGAGGAAATGTTTCCACACACTAGGAAGCCCCTTCGCGGGCGGAGATGGTGGATGGTGGAGGGGGGAAGCTTCAGAGCCGAGGAGGAGAGCGCAGCAACAGGGGTGCGCGGGGCAAAGCGGAGAGATTCCCGCACAGAGGATCGGTGCCGACCGGCACTCACCAGCCTGAGAGGCTTGTCTGCTCCCCCACCGGGGCGGGGCTGGGAGCGGAGGCTCGGGCTTCCGTCAGATCGCATGGAGAGGACTGGAGGCGTGAACACAGCCTGCAGGGGGTTAGTGCACCACGGCTAGCCGGGAGGGAGTCCGGAAGGTCTGGAGCTGCCGAAGAGGCAAGAGACTTTTTCTTCCCTCTTTGTTTCCTGGTACGCGAGGACAGGGGATTAAGAGCACTGCTTAAAGGAGCTCCAGAGACGGGCGCGAGCCGCAACTAAAAGCGCGAACCCCAGAGACAGACATGAGACGCTAAGGCTGCTGCTGCCGCCACCAAGAAGCCTGTGTGCGAGCACAGGTCACTCTCCACACCCCCCCTTCCGGGGAGCCTGTGCAGCCCGCCACGGCCAGGTTCCCGGGATCCAGGGACAACTTACCCGGGAGAACGCACGGCGCGCCTCAGGCTGGTGCTACGTCACGCTGGCCTCTGCTGCCGCAGGCCCGCCCCGCACTCCGTGCCCCTCCCTTCCCCCGGCCTGGGTGAGCCAGAGCCCCCGAATCAGCGGCTCCTTTAACCCCGTCCTGTCTGAGCGAAGAACAGGCGCCCTCCTGAGACCTACACGCAGAGGCGGGGCCAAATCCAAAGCTAAGCCCCTGGGAGCTGTTAGAACAAAGAAGAGAAAGGGAAGTCTCTCCCAGCTGCCTCAGAAGCAGCGGATTAAAGCTCCACAATCAACTTGATGTACCCTGCATCCGTGGAATACCTGAATAGACAACGAATCATCCCAAATTGAGGAGGTGGACTTTGAGAGCAAGATTTATGATTTTTTCCCCTTTTCCTCTTTTTGTGAGTGTGTATGTGTATGCTTCTGTGTGAGATTTTGTCTGTATAGCTTTGCTTCCACCATTTGTCCTAGGGTTCTATCCGTCTGTTTTTTTAAAATTTTTTTCTTAATAATTATTTTTTAATTTAATAACTTTATTATATTATATTTTATTTTACTTTATCTTCTTTCTTTCTTTTTTCCTTCCTTCCCTCCTTCCTTCCTTCCTTCATTCCTCCCACCGTCCCTCCCTCCCTGCTTCCCTCCTTTCTTTCCTTCTTTCCTTCTTTTCTTTCTTTCTTTCCTCCTTCCTTCCTTTCGTTCTTTCTTCCTTCCTTCCTTTCTTTTTTCTTTCTTCCTACTTCTACTAATTCTTTCTCTCTACTTTTTCTCCCTTTTATTCTGAGCCATGTGGATGAAAGGCTCTTGGTGCTGCAGCCAGGAGTCAGTGCTGTGCCTCTGCGGTGGGAGAGCCAACTTCAGGACACTGGTCACCAAGAGACCTCCCAGCTCCACATAATATCAAACGGCGAAAATCTCCCAGAGATCTCCATCTCAACACCAGCACCCAGCTTCACTCAACGACCAGCAAGCTACAGTGCTGGACACCCTATGCCAAACAACTAGCAAAACAGGAACACAACCCCACCCATTAGCAGAGAGGCTGCCTAAAATCATAATAAGTCCACAGACACCCCAAAACACACCACCAGACGTGGACCTGCCCACCAGAGAGACAAAATCCAGCCTCATCCACCACAACACAGGCACTAGTCCCCTCCACCAGGAAGCCTACACAACCTACTGAACCAACCTTAGACACTGGGGACAGACACCAAAAACAACAGGAACTACGAACCTGCAGCCTGCAAAAAGGAGAGCCCAAACACAGTAAGACAGGCAAAATGAGAAGACAGAAAAACACACAGCAGATGAAGGAGCAAGATAAAAACCCATCAGACCTAACAAATGAAGAGGAAATAGGCAGTCTACCTGAAAAAGAATTCAGAATAATGAGAGTAAAGATGATCCAAAATCTTGGAAATAGAATAGACAAAATGCAAGAAATATTTAACAAGGACCTAGAAGAACTAAAAGATGAACCAAACAATGATGAACAACACAATAAATGAACTGAAAAATACTCTAGATGGGATCAATAGCAGAATAACTGAGGCAGAAGAACGGGTAAATGACCTGGAAGATAAAATAGTGGCAATAACTACTGCAGAGCAGAATAAAGAAAAAAGAATGAAAAGAACTGAGGACAGTCTCAAAGACCTCTGGGACAACATTAAACATGCCAACATTCGAATTATAGGGGTTCCAGAAGAAGAAGAGAAAAAGAAAGGGACTGAGGAAATATTTGAAGAGATTATAGTTGAAAACTTCCCTAATATGGGAAAGGAAATAGTTAATCAAGTCCAGGGAGCACAGAGAGTCCCATACAGGATAAATACAAGGAGAAACACGCCAAGACACATATTAATCAAACTGTCAAAAATTAAATACAAAGAAAGCATATTAAAAGCAGCAAGGGAAAAATAACACACAAGGGAATCCCCATAAGGTTAACAGCTGATCTTTCAGCAGAAACTCTGCAAGCCAGAAGGGAGTGGCAGGACATATTTAAAGTGATGAAAGAGAAAAACCTGCAACCAAGATTACTCTACCCAGCAAGGATCTCATTCAGATTTGATGGAGAAATTAAAACCTTTACAGACAAGCAAAAGCTGAGAGAGTTCAGCACCACCAAACCAGCTTTACAACAAACGTTAAAGGAACTTCTCTAGGCAAGAAACACAAGAGAAGGAAAAGACCTACAATAATGAACCCAAAACAATTTAGAAAATGGGAATAGGAACATACATATCGATAATTACCTTAAATGTAAACGGACTAAATGCTTCCACCAAAAGACACAGATTGGCTGAATGGATACAAAAACAAGACCCATATATATGCTGTCTACAAGAGACCCACTTCAGACCTAGAGACACATACAGACTGAAAGTAAGGGGATGGAAAAAGATATTCCATGCAAATGGAAACCAAAAGAAAGCTGGAGTAGCAATTCTCATATCAGACAAAATAGACTTTAAAATAAAGACTATTAGAAGAGACAAAGAAGGACACTACATAATGATCAAGGGAGCAATCCAAGAAGAAGATATAACAATTGTAAATATTTATGCACCCAACAAAGGAGTACCTCAATATATAAGGCAAATACTAACAGCCATAAAAGGGGAAATTGACAGTAACACATTCATAGTAGGGGACTTTAACACCCCACTTTCACCCATGGACAGATCATCCAAAATGAAAATAAATAAGGAAACACAAGCTTTAAATGATACATTAAACAAGATGGATTTAATGGATATTTATAGGACACTCCATCCAAAAACAACAGAATACACATTTTTCTCAAGTGCTCATGGAACATTCTCCAGGATAGATCATATCTTGGGTCACAAATAAAGCCTTGGTAAATTTAAGAAAATTGAAATTGTATCAAGTATCTTTTCTGACCACAATGCTATGAGACTAGATATCAATTACAGGAAAAGATCTATAAAAAATACAAACACATGGAGGCTAAACAATACACTACTTAATAACGAAGTGATCACTGAAGAAATCAAAGAGGAAATTAAAAAATACCTAGAAACAAATGACAATGGAGACACGATGACCCAAAACCTATGGGATGCAGCAAAAGCAGTGCTAAGAGGGAAGTTTATAGCAATACAAGCCCACCTTAAGAAGCAGGGAACATCTCGAATAAACAACCTAACCTTGCACCTAAAGCAATTAGAGAAAGAAGAACAAAAAACCCCCAAAGTTAGCAGAAGGAAAGAAATCATAAAAATCAGATCAGAAATAAATGAAAAAGAAATGAAGGAAACGATAGCAAAGATCAATAAAACTAAAAGCTGGTTCTTTGAGAAGATAAACAAAATAGATAAACCATTAGCCAGACTCATCAAGAAAAAAAGGGAGAAGACTCAAATCAATAGAACTAGAAATGAAAAAGGAGAAGTAACAACTGACACTGCAGAAATACAAAGGATTATGAGAGATTACTACAAGCAACTATACGCCAATAAAATGGACAACCTGGAAGAAATGGACAAATTCTTAGAAAGGTATAACCCTCCAAGACTGAACCAGGAAGAAATAGAAAATATGAACAGACCAATCACAAGTAATGAAATTGAAAGTGTGATTAAAAATCTTCCAATAAACAAAAGCCCAGGACTAGATGGCTTCACAGGCAAATTGTATCAAACATTTAGAGAAGAGGTAAAACCTATCCTTCTCAAACTCTTCCAAAATATAGCAGAGGGAGGAACACTCCCAAACCCATTCTATGAGGCCACCATCACCCTGATACCAAAACCAGACAAAGATGTCACAAAGAAAGAAAACTACAGGCCAATATCACTGATGAACATAGATGCAAAAATCCTCAACAAAATACTAGCAAACAGAATCCAACAGCACATTAAAAGGATCGTACAGAAAAAAAAGAGGATCATACACCATGATCAAGTTGGGTTTATCCCAGGAATGCAAGGATTCTTCGATATATGCAAAACAATCAATGTGATACACCGTATTAACAAACTGAAGGAGAAAAACCATATGATCACCTCAATAGATGCAGAGAAAGCTTTTGACAGAATTCAACACCCATTTATGATAAAAGCCCTCCAGAAAGTAGGCATAGAGGGAACTTTCCTCAACATAATAAAGGCCATATATGACAAGCCCACAACCAACATCATCCTCAATGGTGAAAAAGTGAAAGCATTTCCACTAAGATCAGGAACAGGACAAGGTTGCCCACTCTCACCACTATTATTCAACATAGTTTTGGAAGATTTAGCCACAGCAATCAGAGAAGAAAAGGAAATAAAAGGAATCCACATCGGAAAAGAAGAAATAAAGCTGTCACTGTTTGCAGATGACATGATACTATACATAGAGAATCCTAAAGATGCTACCAGAAAACTACTAGAGCTAATCAATGAATCTGTTAAAGTCACAGGATACAAAATTAATACACAGAAATCTCTGGGATTCCTATACACTAATGATGAAAACTCTGGAAGTGAAATCAAGAAAACACTCCCATTTACCATTGCAACAAAAAGAATAAAATACCTAGGAATAAACCTACCTAAGGAGACAAAAGACCTGTATGCAGAAAATTATAAGACACTGATGAAAGAAATTAAAGATGATACAAATAGATGGAGAGATATACCATGTTCTTGGATTGGAAGAATCAACATTGTGAAAATGACTCTACTAACCAAAGCAATCTACAGATTCAATGCAATCCCTATCAAACTACCACTGGCGTTTTTCACAGAACTAGAACAAAAAATTTCAGAATTTGTATGGAAACATAAAAGACCCCGAATAGCCAAAGCAATCTTGAGAACGAAAAACAGAGCTGAAGGAATCAGGCTCCCTGACTTCAGACTCTACTACAAAGCTATAGTAATCAAGACAGTATGGTACTGGCACAAAAACAGAAAGATAGATCAATGGAACAGGATAGAAAGCTCAGAGATAAACCCATGCACATATGGTCACCTTATCCTTGATAAAGGAGGCAGGAGTGTACAGTGGAGAAAGGACAGCCTCTTCAATAAGTGGTGCTGGGAAAACTGGACAGGTACGTGTAAAAGTATGAGATTAGATCACTCCCTAACACCATACACAAAAATAAGCCCAAAATGGATTAAAGACCTAAGTGTAAGGCCAGAAACTATCAAACTCTTAGAGGAAAACATAGGCAGAACACTCTATGACATAAATCACGGCAAGATCCTTTTTGACCCACTTCCTAGAGAAATGGAAATAAAAACAAAAATAAACAAATGGGACCTAATGAAACTTCAAAGCTTTTGCACAGCAAAGGAAACCATAAACAAGACCAAAAGACAACCCTCAGAATGGGAGAAAATATTTGCAAATGAAGCAACTGACAAAGGATTAATTTCCAAGCAGCTCATGCAGCTCAATAACAAAAAAACAAACAACCCAATCCAAAAATGGGCAGAAGACCTAAATAGACATTTCTCCAAAGACGATATACAGACTGCCAACAAACACATGAAAGAATGCTCAACATCATTAATCATTAGAGAAATGCAAATCAAAACTACAATGAGATATCATCTCACACCAGTCAGAATGGCCATCATCAAAAAATCTAGAAAAAATAAATGCTGCAGAGGGTGTGGAGAAAAGGGAACACTCTTGCACTGCTGGTGGGAATGTGAATTGGTACAGCCACTATGGAGAACAGTATGGAGGTTCCTTAAAAAACTACAAATAGAACTACCATATGACCTAGCAATCCCACTACTGGGCATATACCCTGAGAAAACCAAAATTCAAAAAGAGTTATGTATCACAATGTCCACTGCAGCTCTATTTACAATAGCCCAGAGATGGAAACAACCTAAGTGTCCATCATCAGATGAATGGATAAAGAAGATGTGGCACATAAATACAATGGAATATTACTCAGCCATAAAAAGAAACAAAATTGAGCTATTTGTAATGAGGTGGATAGACCTAGAGTCTGTCATACAGAGTGAAGTAAGTCAGAAAGAGAGAGACAAATACCGTATGCTAACAAATATATATGGAATTTAAGGAAAAAAATGTCATGAAAAACCTAGGGGTGAAACAGGAATAAAGACACAGACTTACTAGAGAATGGACTTGAGGCTATGGGGAGGGGCAAGGGTAAACTGTGACAAAGCAAGAGAGAGGCATGGACATATATACACTACCAAACGTAAGGTAGATAGCTAGTGGGAAGCAGCTGCATAGCACAGGGATATCGGCTCGGTGCTTTATGACTGCCTGGAAGGGTGGGATAGGGAGGGTGGGAGGGAGGGAGACGCAAGCGGGAAGAGATATGGGAACATATGTATATATATAACTGATTCATTTTGTTGTGAAGCTGAAAGTAACATACCATTGTAAAGCAATTATACTCCAATAAATATGTTAAAATGAAAAAAAGATAATGCAGAGTAAGAAAGGTAGCAAATTTATAACTGCCACTTTCAGAAGCATAATGTAATGATGCAGTGCCTGTTTTGTTTTTGAATTTGATTTTTTTGAATAGGTAATATTTTACATGTTTTAAAAATAAAAAAAATGTATGTATTTGAAGCAAAAAAATAAAATAAAATAAAAATAAAAAACTACAAAATAGAACTACCATATGACCCAGCAATCCCACTACTGGGCATATACCCTGAGAAAACCATAATTCAAAAAGAGTCATGTACCAAAATGTTAATTGCAGCTCTATTTACAATAGCCCGGAGATGGAAACAACCTAAGTGTCCATCATCGGATGAATGGATAAAGAAGATGTGGCACATATATACAATGGAATATTACTCAGCCATAAAAAGAAATGAAATTGAGCTATTTGTAATGAGGTGGATAGACCTAGAGTCTGTCATACAGAGTGAAGTAAGTCAGAAAGAGAAAGACAAATATCGTATGCTAACACATATATATGGAATCTAAGGAAAAAAATGGTCATGAAGAACCTAGGGGCAAGACGGGAATAAAGACACCGACCTACTAGAGAATGGACTTGAGGATATGGGGAGGGGGAAGGGTGAGCTGTGACAAAGCGAGAGAGAGGCATGGACATATATACACTACCAAACGTAAGGTAGATAGCTAGTGGAAAGCAGCCGCATAGCACAGGGAGATCAACTCGGTGCTTTGTGACCGCCTGGAGGGGTGGGATAGGGAGGGTGGGAAGGAGGGAGACACAAGAGGGAAGAGATATGGGAACATATGTATATGTATAACTGATTCACTTTGTTACAAAGCAGAAACTAACACACCATTGTAAAGCAATTATAACCCAATAAAGATGTTAAAATAAATAAATAAATAAAATAAAATGGCATGATCAACCTCAAAATAAAAAAGAATAAATCTGTCAAAACTTGGGTGTGATATATTTTCAGAAAACTACAAAACACTGATGAGAGCAATAATACAGGACTGTCTATAAATAGAAAATATATATATATAGCACTTGTTTAAAACAAAAAAACTTAACTTGCAACTCTCACGTTGTGCATTTTTTTAAGTCAACACTACACAGAATGATAGCATTTACTAAAAAGGCCCCCATATCAAGCATTGTTTCCTATTATAGATTTCCAGTGTCTATAATAGTGCCTAGCTGATATATTTATTGGCACATTGCAGGTTCTCAAAAAATATTAAATGGGTATATCTGGCTTGATGACTATCCCGATGACTTTGGGCCAGTTACTTCTTCTCTCTGGAGTCTGCTTCTTCATTCATAAAATGGGTACACTGATATCCATCTCTCAGGTGCCTAGTGAAGGTCAAGTGAGATGAGATGGGTATATAAGTGTGCCTCGCACAGTAGCTGGCCAATGGTGGGAACATCACTGTTATTGCCCTTTACCTCTTAAGTTATTGCTGTTAGAATCAAAGTTGTTTAAATGCCAACATCGTAAAGCCATTCAGAAAAACCATATTCCTATAAAGTCTAGTCCTCTAGATTTGTGTGGTCCAATATGGCAGCCACTAGCCACACATAGCTGTTTAAATTTATAATTAAATTAACTAAAATTAAATTTTCATTTCCTCAGTCACATTAGCCACATTTGAGGAGTTCAGTGTCCACATGTGGCTAGTGGCTGATCCACTGGAAAGCACAGATACAGAACACTAACATCACCGCAGAAAGTTCTATGGGACAGTGCTGGTCTACACTAATAACAAGAGTACTATACTGCTCATGTTGTGTTTTGTTTTCTTTTCTTTTCTTTCTCAACCCAAGCAAGGATCTTCCCAAAACGTTTTATACCAAACTTCCCTTGATTGATGTATTTGTGCGCCCTCATGTGGCTAGAGATGGAAACTAGTCTGTGTTTTACTGAGGTGAAGCAGCACATTTATAAAACGGATAGTTTAGAATTCTTTAGTAATCTCTAACAGAACACTGTAAATCAACTACACTCCAATTAAAAAAAAATCTTAGGGACTTCCGTTGCGGTCCAGTGGTTAAGACTCCGCGCTTCCAATGCAGGACATGTGGGTTCGATCTCTGGTTGGGGAACTAAGATCCCACAGGCCGTGGGGCCATAAAATAAAATACACATTTTAAAAGAAATCTTTAGTAATCTGACCGTTAGCAAGAAATGTAACGTAAAAGAGTATATGCATTTTGAATTCTCTCGACACTACTAAGGAAAATCTATTTGAGAAGGTATGAGCCTAGGCTTGTGAGACAGACACTCCCTGTTTAAACAAAGGATAGTACTATGTAACTGCTTAAAAGTGAGGAGAGACAGCAGGGATTATTAGATGAATGATCCCAGGAACTTTCTCAGTGGTAGCTGGCAACAACCAAGATGGAACCCATGACTCTCCCACTGTGGATTGGGGGTGGAGAAGCTAACCTGAGACCCAGCTTTCCACTGGATGAAGGAGATTCCTGTTTCTGGGTGCCAGTCATGTGGCACTTCTTGGCACTCCCCTACGCAGCTGGCACCTCAACTCAGCCTGCTTGGTGCCTGATCCCAAAAATTTATTCCCCATCTCTCCACTCACTATGCCAGGCTGTTCAGTGCGCCTGCGCAGTAAAAACAGAGACCGGGGGTGAAGGGGTGAGGCCTCTCCTGGATCAGTTGGTGCCAGAATTCAGCAGCCCCTAACCGAGCACACGCTCCAGCCGATGCACACAGAATGGGAGGGCCCTGGGCAGGTACTGACTCTTCTGCCCAGCATCCAGCCTTACCGCTGACACTCCTGGTATGGAAGAAACGAAAAAGCTAAACTCTTCATAAAGGTTCTTTTTTTTTTAAGACAACATTACTATATCATTTCCAACAACAACAACAATAAATCAGAGAACTTCTGGGTGGAGGTGCTGGGACAGTGGTGCCTGGAGAGGGCGTGGAAGCTCCATTCCCTTCCCATACCTTGCCCTATGCATCTCTTCCATCTGGCTGTTCCTGAGTTATATCCTTTTACAATAAATCAGCAATCTATAACAGATTATTCCTATACTACTCAACTAACAAGCTCCAGATTATAGAACAGCATGCAAACTCTCTAATTCATTTTATGAGGACAGTATAACCCTGAAATTGAATCTTGAAGAGTTTACAGGCATATCTCGGAGATATTGAGGGTTCAGTTCCAAACCACTGCAATAAAGGGAATATCTCAGTAAAGAGAGTCATGCGACTTTTTTGGTTTCCCAGTGCATATAAAAGTTATGTTTACACTATACTGTAGTCTATTAAGTGTGCAACAGCATTATGTCTAAAAAAAAAGTACGTACCTTAATTTAAAAATATGTTATTGCTAAAAAATGCTAACCATCATCCGAGCCTTCGGCAAGTCATAATCTTTTTGTAATACTAATATCAAAGATCACTGATCAGGGACTTCCCTGGTGGCGCAGTGGTTAAGAATCCACCTGCCAATGCAGGGGACACGGGTTTGAGCCCTGGTCGGGGAAGATCCCATATGCCGCAGAGCAACTAAACCTGTGCGCCACAACTACTGAACCTGTGCACTAGAGCCTGCAAGCCACAACTACTGAGTGAGCTCACGTGCCACAACTACTGAAGCCCGTGCACCTAGAGCCCATGCTCTGCAACAAAGAGTAGCCCCAGCTTGCCACAACTAGAGAAAGCCTGCACACAGCAACAAAGACCCAATGCAGCCAAAAATATAAATTTATTTTAAAAAATCACTGATCACAAATCACCAAAAGGAATATAACAATAGTAATTAAAAAGTTAAAATATTGCCAGAATTACCAAAATGTGACATACAAAGTAAGCAAATGTTGGAAAAAATGGTGCCGATAGACTTACTCGAAGCAGGGTTGCCACAAACCTTCAATTTGTAGAAAATGCAACATCCGTGAAGCACAATAAAGTGAAGGGCAATAAAATGAGGTACGCTTGTAGTTTGAAAAAAAACAGAAGACCAAAGCACTAGATGAAAAACTATAAACAGTATAATAGCAAACAATTCAATAGTACGTTAACACAATCGTTCACCATGACCAAGTAGGACTTAGTCCATGAATGCAAAGACTTCTGTTTTTCAGACCATTTTATTAAAAAAGAAAGAAAATCTTATAGATTTAAAAAATCAGAAAATACAGATAAGTATAAAGAAAATAAAGATCACCCAGAATTTGGTCACCCAAAGAGAATCACTAGCTAATGTAGCTAACTAGAAGAATGCACTACACATTGTGGTAACGCCCCCCCCCCCCCACGCTAGTTTACACAGCTTTAAAAGATATGCAATAAGCAATGCAATGCATGTAGCCAAAAAGCAGCTGCTTTCTGGGGTGGTCAGGCACGGCTTCCAGGTCCCTCCACCACACGGAGCATGCTCAGTTGCAAACATCGGGTTGAACCCAGTGCTGAGTACTTCAACTCAGGGCCGCCGCCCCTTCAATGCGGCACCTACCTGTACAATATGCTGGGTGCCTTGTCTCTGAGAGTAAGTGCCAAATCACCTCCCTCCTAGTGCAGCTGCAACTCATCAATCAGGGGTTTCACAATGAATGTTTTTGAAAACCAGGTGCAAGCTGACCCACTAACATTCCACATTTATCTTAGCAAACTACATTTGAGGGAGCAAATACACGTAGTGTTGCTTTTACTTTAAAAAAAAAATACCTTTATTGAGATATAATTCACATACTGTACAATTCACCCATTTAAAGTGTACAAATGACTGGGTTTTAGTATATTTACAGGTTTGTGCAACTATTGCCACAATCTACTTTGAAAACATTTTCATTCTCCCTAAAAGAAATCTGGACCCATTAGCAGTCACTCCCCATTTCCCCCCAAACTTCCCAACCCTAGGCAATCACTAACCTACTTTGTGTCTCTAATGGATTTGCCTATTCTGTACGTTTCATTTAAACAGACTATTACAATATATGGCATTTTATGCCTGGTTTCTTTCACTTAGCATATTTTCAAGGTTTATCCATGGTGTAGGATATATCTGTACTTCATTTCCCTTTATTGCCAAATAATATCCCATTTTAATGGATATGCCACATTTTATATAGCCATTCATCAGCTGATGGACATTTGGGTTGTTTCTACGTTTTTTAAAAATAAATTTATTTATTTTATTTATTTTTGTCTGTGTTGGGTCTTCATTGCTGCGCTTGGGCTTTCTCTAGTTGTGGTGAGTGGGGGCTATTCTTCATTGCGGTGTGCAGGCTTCTCATTGCAGTGGCTTCTCTTGAGCACAGGCTTCAGTAGTTGTGGCTCACGGACTCTAGAGCGCACGCTCAGTAGTTGTGGTGCATGGGCTTAGTTGCTCCGCGGCATGTGGGATCTTCCCCGCCCAGGGCTCAAACCCGTGTCCCCTGCATTGGCAGGCGGATTCTTAACCACTGCGCCACCAGGGAAGTCCTACTTTTTGACTACTATGAATAATGCTGCAATGAACGTTTGTGTACAACTTTTTGTGTTAATATATGTTTTCATTTCTCTTGGGTACATATCTAGTGGTAGAATTGCTGGGTCATATAGTGACTCTGTTTAATTTTTTGAGGAACTGCAAACTGTTTTCCAAAGCGGCTGCCTTATTTTACATTCCCACCAGCCATGTATGAGAGTTCCAGTTTCTCCACATCCTCACCAACACTTGTTATTGTCTGTCTTTTTCATTATAGCCATTCTTGTGTGTGTAAAGCAGCTTCTTACTGTGATTTTACTTACATTTCCCTCTTCATGTGCTTATTGGTGCAGGGTTCAGGACACACAATACCCCGGTTTACTATTCTTAGCTCATATCCTTTTTATCTTATTATATTTCTCTGCTCTTCATCAAACCTAGCATAAAAGCATTCATGTTTAACCACTTCTTCAGGTCTTCATTTCCTTATGAAAGCTCCTGTGTCACATAGAACTTATATTAAATAAATTTGTATGCTTTTCTCTTGTTAATCTATCTTTTGTTACAGGGGCCCAAGCTGAGAACTTAGAAGGGTAGAAGAAAAAATCTTTTTCCCTCCCCTGCATTGGCTATTTGTACATCTTCATTGGAAAAATGTCTATTCATATCCTTTGCCCATTTTAAAACTGGGTTATCTTTTATTGTTGAGTTGTAAGAGTTCTTTATGCATTCTGGATACATTCTCTTATGAGATATATGAGTTCCAAAAATTTTCTCCCATTCTATGGGTTGTCCTTTCACTTTCTTGATGTATCATTAGCAGCACAGAAGTTTTAAATTATTCTTTAATAAATATTTACTTTTTTAAATAATTTTATTTTTGGCTGCACTGGGTCTTTGTTGCTGCATGCAGGCTTTCTCTAGTTGCAGCGAGCAGGGGCTACTCTTCATTGCAGTGCACAGGCTTCTCATTGTGGTGGCTTCTCTTGTTGTGGAGCATGAGCTCTAGGTGCGTGGGCTTCAGTAGTTGTGGCACACGGGCTCAGTAGTTATGGTTCGAGGGCTCTAGAGTGCAGGCTCAGTAGATGTGGCGCACAGGCTTAGTTGCTCTGCGGCATGTGGGATCTTCCCAGAACAGGGCTTGAACCCGTGTTGCCTGCATTGGCAGGTGGATTCTTAACCACTGCACCACCAGGGAAGCCCCAGAAATTTTAAATTTTGATGAAGTCCAGTTTATCGGGGGTTTTTTGGTGTGGTTTTTTTTTTTTCTTTTTTTTTTTTTTGGTCACTTGTTCTTTTGGTGTCATATCTCAGAAATCACTGCCTAACCCACAGTCTCGAAGATTTACTCCTATCCTTTCTTCCAAGAGTTCTACAGTGTGAGTCCTCCACCTTTGTTCAAGACTGTTTTGGCTTTTCCAGGCCCCTTGATCTTCCATCTGCATTTGAGGGTCAGCTTATCAATTTCTGCAAAGAAGTTAGTTGGGATTGTAATAAGGACTACACTGAATCTATAGATCACTCACATTGTTTTCTAATCTGCTTTTTTTCCAGTAAAGTATATTGTGGACATCGTTCCATTTCAATACTTACAGTGCCATGATCTGTTATTCTTATGTAATAACTCAACAAACATTTATTAAACAGTTACAAGACACAAGGTGGTCTGGTTGCTGATTATACCGAGATGAGTCAGGCACATATCCTATCTGTAGAAAGGAGCTTTCTACCTAGGAAGGGAAATAAGACATGAACATAGATAACTGTATTCCAAGTATGAGAGAGAGAGATAAAATGCTACTAAAAAGATTATTTACAGATATGAGGGAGGTAAAGCTTCCATGACAATATAATTATTTAGCTAAACTAGGGTTTCTCACCCTTAGCACTATTGCTATTTGGGGATCATTCTTTCCTGTGAAGACTGTCCTGTGCACTGTAGGATGTTTAGTAGCATCCCTGGCCTCTACCCACTAGATGCAAGGAGCCCTCCCCTCCCCCAGTGTGACAACCCAAAATGTCTCTGGACATTGCCAAAGGTCCCCGGGGAGGCGAAATCGCCCCTGATTGAGAACTACTGAGCTAGACCTTAAAACATCATTGTTAATGGCTGTGTAGTACACTACATGGATAATCTACAATTTATGGAACTAATACCCTGTAATTGCACGTTCCTGTTGTGTCCAATTTTCCACTGTTTTTTTGTTAAGTAGTACTTTTATTTTATTTTATTTTATTTATTTGCTGTGCCGTGCTGCATGCAGGATCTTAGTTCCCCGACCAGGAATCGAACCTGTGCCCCCTGCATTGGGAGCATGGAGTCTTAAACAGTGGACCGCCAGGGAAGTCCCTCCACTATGTTTTATAAAACATGACTTTTGGAAGTATGACATGACATCAGCTCCTTAGGATAAATAGCTAACATCACGCTAGAGTTCTTTTTTACTATAAAAGTTATACATGTTAAAATTAGTCTTTCAAACAATTTGAAAAGTAAAATTAAAAGGCTTGATCTAGGGACTTCCCTGGTGGTCCAGTGGTTAAGAGGCCATGCTCCCAACACAGGGAGCCCGGGTTCGATTCCTGTCAGGGAACTAGATCCCACATGCATGCTGCAACTAGGAGTCCACATGGCGCAGCTAAGAGTGCATGCCGCTGCAATGAAGATCCTGCAATGAAGATCCCACGTGCTGCAACTAAGACGCAGTGCAGCCAAATAAATATGTTTTTTAAAAAGGCTTGATCTATCAATCTCAATCCCCAGAAATACAGTCTGTGGTATGTCAATTGAAAATTTTTATATGTATTCAGAAGTAAAGTGGTAAAAGCCCTCTTTTAATGCATTTTGATAATCACATGTGACACTTTGGTCTATTCACTGGAAATTTCATCTGGAGCTTTCCAAGCCACATTTTTAAAACTATAGGTCTTGGCCCATTAGTGAAACGAATTAGAGGATCAGGATGAGAATTTTTTAAAAATGAAAGAGAACAGAATAGAATAGATCACATCAGAGTGTATTACACACAGTGAGGATAGGTACTACTTTGTGAGAAATTTGTTTCAGTATCATAGAAACATGGAAAGATGATAGACTAAAAGATGATAGATTGATAGATAATGTAATGTATATAATGTAATGTAATGTAATGTAATGTATACGTTGATAGATAATGTAATGTAATGTATACGTTGCTGTGGATTGCACCCAAGAAAAGTTTTAAAGCCACCACTTTAAGCAATCTAAATATATATATATTTTTTAAGTCGGCGATTTTTAAAAATAAATTTGTTTATTTATTCATTTATTTATTTATTTTTGGCTGCTTTGGGTCTTCGTTGCCCACGGGATTTACCTAGTTGCGGCGAGCGGAGACTACTCTTGGTGTGGTGCACGGGCTTCTCATTGCGGTGGCTTCTCTTGTTGCGGAGCACGGGGTCTAGGCACGTGGGCTTCAGTAGTTGCGGGACGCAGGCTCTAGAGCGCAGGCTCAGTAGTTGTGGCGCACGGGCTTAGTTGCTCTGCGGCATGTGGGATCTTCCCAGACCAGGGCTCGAACTCGTGTCCCCTGCAATGGCAGGCGGATTCTCAACCACTGTGCCACCAGGGAAGTCCCTAGGGATTTTATAGTTTCACATTTAGGTCTACTCTCCATTTTGAGTTAAGTTTTGTAAAAGATGTATGGTCTGTGTCCCCATTCAGTCTTTTGCACGTGGCTGTCCTGTTCTTCCCACAGCATTTGTTGAACAGACTATCCTTTGTCCATTGAATTGTCCTTGCTCCTTTGTCAAAGAAAGGGTAAGACTTTTTCACAACACACCCAGGTGTTCTTCTCGTGTCAGTTCTTTTTGCTGGTAAACTGATGACAGCTGTGTTTAAGGGAATTGCGCTGGAGTCAAGGACCTAGTATTTATAATCTAAGCTCCTTCAATCACAAGCTGTGAGACCATGGGTAAGTTACCTCTCTGAGCCTCAGTCTTCTCAATTGTATAATGGGTTTGATAATAATAGGATTGATAATAATCGGAGGGTTATCATGAGACAAATTAGATAATAGATGTAAAATAACTGGCACATACTAACTGCTCAATAAATGTTAGCGGTCATTATTCAGTATTCTAAATTTAATTTGCTTCCTGTCTCAAGGACTCACCATCAAAATATATCAGACAGGAATACACACTATTTTTCTTCATTCTCTAGAATTCTTTCTAATTTTTATAAAATCGTGTACCATTTAGGTTTGTTGGGTTTTTTCAAAACCACATTCTCTGTAAACTCATCTATAGTGACAGAAAGCAGATCAATGATTTTTCTGTGGCCGGAGACAGAGGAAGGGGCACAGGGAAACTTTGGGGGATAATTTAAATGTTCTGGTTTTTTTTATTGTGGTAGTGCTTTTATGGGTGTCAACATCTGTAAAAACTTGATGAATTGTATACTTTAAATCGGTGCAGTTTATGGTACATAAACTATACCTCATTATGAGACAAGTCAGGAAATGTAAATGCTATCTGGATACTGATATCAAGGAATTGTTAACTAATTTTTTTGCGTGTGAGAATGTATTGCAGTTATTTTGAATTTTTAGAAAAAGACGCCCTTAGAATCTTCATACACTGTTGATAAGAATGTAAACTGGGCTTCCCTGGTGACGCGGTGGTTAAGAATCCACCTGCCAATGCAGGGGACACGGGTTCGAGCCCTGGTCCAAGAAGATCCCATATGCCAGATCCCACATGCTGCGGAGCAACTAAGCCCATGCGCCACAACTACTGAGCCTGCGTGCTAAAGCCTGTGAGCCACAACTACTGAACCCGCGTGCCACAACTACTGAAGCCCACATGCCTAGAGCCCATGCTCCGCAACAAGAGAAGCCACCACAATGAGAAGCCCGCGCACTGCAACGAAGAGTAGCCCCCGCTCACCACAACTAGAGAAAGCCCACACACAGCAACGAAGACCCAACACAACCAAAAATTTTTTTAAAACAACAACAACAAAAAAAAGAATGTAAACTGGTGTAGCCACTATGGACAACAGCATGGAGGTAGTTACCCCCAAAATTAAGAATAGAACTACGTTACGATACAGCTAATCCCCCCCTTTTTTTTTCTTTGGCCGTGTGGTTTGTCTTATGGGATCTCAATTCCCCGACCAGGGATTGAACCAGAGCCCCAGTAGTGAAAGCCTGGAATCCTAACCAGTAGGCAACCAGGGAATTCCCCCAGCTATTCCACTTCAGGCTATTTATCCAAAGAATACGAAAACACTAATTCAAAAAGATACACGCACCCCTATGTTCATCTCAGTATTATTTATAATAGCTAAGTGTCCATCAATGGATGAATGAAAAAAGATATACACACGCGTGCGCACACACACACACAGAAATACTAATCAGCCATAAAAAAAAGGTGAAATCTTGCCATTTGCGACAACATGGATAGACCTTGAAGGTATCATGCTGAGTGAAATAAGTCAGACTGAGAAAGAAAAATTCCACGATTTTCACACATATGTGGAATATAAAAAACAAACACACAAATAAATGGACAAACCAAACCAAAACAAATACGTACATACAGAGAACAGAGTAGTGGTTACCAGAGGGGAAGGGAGGAAGGACAAAATAGGTAAAGGGGGTCAACTGTATGGTGACGGATGGAAACTAAGTTTTTGGTGGTGGGCACGCTGTAGGGTGTAGAGAAGTAGAAATATAATGCTGTACACATGAAATATGTTATAAACCAATGTTAACTTCAATGTAAAAAAATTATAAAAAGGAGCCCTTGTATTTTAGAGATGCATATAGAAATATTTACAGATGAAATCATAAGAGATGTGATATATCCATCAAAATAAATGAGGGATGGTAGGAGTGTGGGGGGGGATAGATGAAGCACATTTGACCATGAGCTGATCACTATTGAAGCTAGGTTCTGTATACATGGGCGTTCGTTCCACTATTCTCTTTTCTTTTGTGTATGTTTGAGATTTTTAATTTTAATTTGTAAATAAAAATTTTGAGATAATTGTGAATTCACATGCAGTCGTAAGAAATATTATAGAGACAGCCTTCATACACTGTGCCCAGTTTCCTCCAAAGGTAACATCTTGCAAAACTATAGTATATTATCACAATCAGAATATTGTTACTGATACGATCCACTCATCGTCAGATTTCCCCAGTTTCACCTGTACTCATTTGTATGTGTGTGTCTTTGTGTATTGTGCTACACAATTTTATCCCTGTATAGGTTTATGTATCCACCACCACAGTTCAAGATACTGAACCATTCCAATACCACAAGCACAAGGATTCCTCATTTTGCTGTTTTATTATCACACTCACATTCCTTAAACCTCACCCCTAATCCCTAACCTCTGGCCACTACTAAGCTCTCCTCGATTTCTAAAGTTTTGTCATTTCAAAAACGCTATATGAGTGGAATCATAAGGTATGTAACCTTTTGGGATAGGCTTTTCTCGCTCAACATAATTCCCTGTAGATTCATCCAAGTTGTGTGTATCAATAGTTCCTTTCTTTTTACTGCTGAGTATGATTCCGTGGTATGAATTGTAGAACAGCTTGTTTAACTATTCACCAGTGGAAGGACATCTGGGCTGATTTCAGTTCTTGGCTATTGCAAATAAAGCTGCTATGAACATTCACAGATGCATTTTTCATCTAACATTTTGTTTTCTAGCAGTATAATAATTTCTCCTATTCATTAATCTTAGAAGACTGGTAATTTTGCAAACTTTCCAAGTAAAATCTGTTAGGTTAATTGATTTATACATTTTAAGCAAAAGTAATTTCCCTTAAGTGAGATTATGAAGTATTTTCCTAATGATATAATGAATTTCTCTGGCTTTTCTTCTAACATATTTTGAAAAGCAAGTCTCAAAAGGAATTTGTAAATTACCTTACAATTACAGAACCTCTTGATGACTAAGAAAGCTTTACATCAATGCTGGTTTCCTCTTTGTAATAATCAAATGAAGCAATCTTGCTGTAACTTCTCCACCTCATAAATATGTATTAGGAGACAAAGTTTCCAACTGATACATCCATATGCCATCACTAAGGGCCAGAGAACATGTTACAGGTTTTAGATTTGTGCCTTTACGTCTTTAGGCATAAAGTACAATAATGATGTAATTTACATTCAGCCACAGATATACTGAAAATTTCCAATTTACCAGGGAATTCTATTTTCAAAAACCACTACAGATCCTTTTAAAGGTAAAGCATGCTTTCATCATGGTTATTCACCTGCCTCAGCTCTAAGCTGACCGTTTTTTTCTTTTTTTAATATTTATTTATTTATTTGGCTGCACCGGGTCTGTAATGCGGCACACAGGATCTTCGTTGTGGCATGTGGGATCTAGTTCCCTGACCAGGGATCCAACCCGGGCCCCCTGCACTGGGAGCGCAGTCTTAACCGCTGGACCACCATAAGCTGACCCTTTTTAACTCTGCTCTGTGATACCAGGGCTGGGACTCTACTAACTGTTTTTCCCAAACACCCAAGCCGGTTGCCTTCCCGTGAGGTTCTGTTAATGGGAGGTTCTGATGGGAGATTGGAAGGAGGGACAAGGGACCTCTGGTTGCCAACTTCCATCAACAGCCCCCACTCACCCCCCACCACCAGCCTCCACCTTCTTTCAGCCTTCCCAGCATCACCATACCAGGCCTCCACAGAGGCACCAGCGCCCACCAGCCACGCCTTCTTGGGGGTCTGAGCAGGGGCTGTGTGGAGTGCCCCCACCAGAGGCCCATGCACCAGCCAGCGCAGGACCTCTCCTCCAAGCTCCCAATTCTGGTAACCCCACTGCTTTCCTTTCGTTCCCCAAGCCCTAAGTGTGGTAGCTGCTTCTTGCAGTTACTAATATCAGCTCTAGGGGTACAGGAAGCAGTGACAAATATCCAGGTTATCTTGTCCTTTCTTTCAGCTGTGTACCCAATTCGCTGTATTGAATCCGCCGTTGGAAACACTTGGCACAACTTTCTGTTTTCCTGTAGCTTTCATACAATTGTAAATACACATTTGCAAAGTTTTTAGTACCTTATCTATTTCCTCTCCAACTACAGGGCCATAGTCCTTATTCAGGAGAATCTATGGTTGAATTCAGGACTTGGAGGCGGAAGGGGTTAGGTGAACATCAGACATCCTTTGGTTGTAAGCAACAAATGGACTCAGGCTAACTTCAGGAAAACGGGAATATATGGTAGGGCATGTGGAGCTCACAGAATAAAAGCAGCCATTCTAGAGATCTTGGAAGCAGGAACCAGTGGCCAGCACCTTGGGGTGCTTCACCAGCAAGAGTTTAGGGAATCCACATTCCAGAAAGGGCATGGCTGACGGGCCCAATAGGGGTTAAGTACCTACACTTTGGCTGGTGGAGAGCAGAGTATCCTGATGGACAGTCCTACCAAACTACAAGAAGGCTGAAGAAGGAAGAGGGGCTCACTCTGGAGAAGGAAGAATGGACAATGGCCAGCAATTACAAATTTTCACTCCAGTGAACTTCAGAAGAGGTCTTCAGTTGTAAATTAAAATGCCCAGTACACTAAAATTCTGAATAAAAGAAAAACGTGCTTGGGGTAGAATGCTTAGAGCAAGGTTTCTAAAACGAGGTTCTATGTGTGAAGCCTTCTCATTTCTGCTTATGGACTGGGCCAAGGCCAGGAGGAATTTCCTATTCAATATTTTTCATTTGACAAATATTTATTTACTTCGCCCCACTGATTCTAAGTCTAAGCCCCAGGGATTCTGCTCTAGGTCATTTCCTTTATTCACTGTCACCAATGCAGAGCTCGTGTAGCTTAACGTTAACGGCTAGCACAGCGGGGAAGGGTGGCCTTTCAGAAATCCAGAGGGACGCTCCACAAGGGTTAAATATTAACGCATTTATAAGTATAAAACAATTACTTCGCTCTACCTAATATCACAATAGTAAATGAAAACAAAGTACAAGTTCAAACAAGTACAGTGTGCTTTCAATTTTATAATTTTCCTCCAACTCCTTCACACAATTGCATTAAATATTTTAAGAGAAATTACTTAGAATTCTATCACACTAAGACAACTTTTCATTTGCATCACTCATCTACCATTGCTTTTTATATTTTTTCTAAAATGTGTGGGTTTCTTTTTCTGTTTATAAGACTAATGTCTGTCCGTTGGAGAAAAATTTTAAGTAGAGCAATATATAAAGAGTAAAGTAACCATCATCCATAATATCAGTAACCAAGAGCCAATGACTATTAATGTTTTCGTGTATTTTCTTCCACTCCCAGTGATTTGAATAAAAACAATTTGGCCAGAAACAAAATTGGTATTCTTTATGTTCTTCTTTTGTTTGTGTAATTTTCAGGTTTTTCTGTAACGAGCTCTGATTTTGTAATAAGAAAAACAAACAATAAAGGGATTTATAAAAGGGCAGGAGACTTGTATATGTCTTGTTCATTCCAGGTATCTCCAGTTCCCGGAACAACACTTGGCACACCGTGAGTACTGCAACATTTTTTTGAATGGCTAAGATTTTTTGCCAAAAACTAGTGAGACAGGGTTGCTAATGGACACAGAATCACCCGCAGCTATGTCCGGGTATTATTTCCCTCTCTCATTCCTTTCGGTCAACAGTTCATTTTATCAGATACGATCACTTTTGCTGTCTCTTTTTTTTATCATGAGATAATTTATTATAATTAATAGTATATGGTATCATATATTTTTGTCAATAATTCCACCGGTCAGCCAGCTGGAAACTTTAAAATGACCAATATATAATAAGTAGTCAATAAGTATTTGATGTCACTTTCCTCCCAGTCACCCTTCATCAAGTCTTGTTGATTTTTCTTTGCAGCATAGCTCCTCTTTTATTTTCCTTAGAGCCCCAGTGCCATTAGCCTTACAACATAATTATTTTACCTAGTTTATCACAAGTAACTCTTAACTAGTCTCTCTCCATCTATTCATTCTTGTCCAAAGTGATTCATTCTCCGAAACACTTTTGCTGTCTTAATAGAAGATCGATTAAATTCAAATTCCAACTCCAACACTCACTATGTGACCTTGGCACTGTCTGCCTGAGCTTCCTCATCTGGTAAGCTCTGGTTCAGTTGCCGAGGGTACACTAAAACAAAGATCCCGCCATCGATTTACATTCTAGTGTAGGAGAAAAAGCCTATGAACAAACATTTGTCAGGTGGTGATAAGTGCTATGAAAAAAAAAAGAAAGAGGATAGAAAGTGATTACCTGTGGAGGAGGTGTGTTGCTATTTTATAAGGGGTGGTCAGATAGAGAACAGACTTGTGGGTGCCAAGGTGGAGGCCAAGATGGGGGCTGGGGAGGAAAGTATTGGGAGGTTGGGACTAGCAGATGCAAACTATTGTACACAGGATGGATAAGCAAGGTCCTACTATAGCACAGGGAACTATATTCAATATCCTGTGATAAACCATAATGGAAACGAATATGTATATATATATATATGTATAACTGAGTCACTTTGGTGTACAACAGAAATTAACACAGCATTGTAAATCAACTATACTTCACTAAAATTAAAAAAAGAAACGTAAAAGGTGGTCAGGACCTGGCTAGAGGTTTCAAAAAATATACTAGTGTCCAGTCTCAAACCACAAGTTGTGACTCAGCGCGAAAGCAATGTAGGGGGTCGTCTGCATACTTTTAAAAATGAAATAAGAGCTTCCCTGGTGGCGCATTGGTTGAGAGTCCGCCTGCCGATGCAGGGGACATGGGTTCGTGCCCCGGTCCGGGAGGATCCCACGTGCCGCGGAGCAGCTGGGCCCGTGAGCCATGGCCGCTGGGCCTGCGCGTCCGGAGCCTGTGCTCCGCAACGGGAGGGGCCACAACGGTGAGAGGCCCGCGTACCACAAAAAAAAGAAAAAGAAATAAAATACGAGAGTACATCACACATATTAAAGTCCAGCACTGTGTGGTCTAACTTGTTTTGGTTTATATACAGTGTACTAGTCTGTAAAACACGGTCGGCATGAAGAAAGTGGTGGTTAACACTACAGCAACTTTGAGGTAAGCAGTCTTAAGAGAACGGTACCTAAACAGGGCATCTCTCGGTTAAGAGAGCCCACATCCTGTGCGCACACCTGTTGGTGCCTTATTCAATTAGTGGACTCAGCTGACTGCAAGAGAGACAAAAAGACAACCACAGAGAAACTGGAAGATTAGGACTAGAGCTCATGAGGTGGAGTGAAAGGCAAAACCAAAACTGAACAGTTCGCAATTCAAGAGAGAAAAACTGATACATTTTTGACACAAAAAAGTACTTGACCAAAAAAATTTAGAGAAACAGAAATGACAGATTCAATTTAACAACAAAATCCCAAACTAACAAAATATGCTGTACCAGTTACTTTGGGATTGTGTATGATAGTACCTGAGTATTTTCACAAACTCCCAAAATATCTGCTCCGTATTTCCTACTCAGACCCTCAGTGAGGTGGACAGCATAAAGATTTTAAAGTCAAATCGTCTGGGAAGATTTCTTTTCTTTCAACCATTTAAACATTTAATAGGTTTTGGAAATCATGCCTACCCACCAGAAAATAAGTTAAATATATTAATGGGAGACTGGAAATCGTCTGTCAAGCCTTCTCTTACTGTGCACATGAGGAAGTTCCCATTGAAGCAGAGCTATACGACACAATTATTCTAGAACACGGTGGGCAAACTACAGTCCTCCCATCTAAATCTAATCCACCACTTAATTTTGCATGGCCCACGAGCTCAAAATGATTTTTCAATTTTCAAGTGGTTGAAAATAATCAAAAGAACATTTTGTGACACGTGAAAATTATATGAAGTTCACATTTCAGTGTCTATAAAGTTTTATTGGAATACAGCCAGGTTCATCCATATTGTCTAGGGCTGCTTTCTCGCTATAACGCTGCCGAGTAGTTGCCCCCAAAGCCTAAAATATTTACTATCTGGCTCCTTTTAGAAAAACGTTTACCAACCAGTGTTTTAGAACAAGAGGGCTGTATTGTTTAAACACCCTTCCAACCCTCTTCCCTCTCCAGCCGCTCCCCCCTTCCCCAGCTTCAGTCACATTCCTGAAGCTGACATGAAAGGGAGAGCGTTATAATAATGAATTGTACCATATCGGAAACCAGAGACACCAGACAGTAAATTTCTATATAAGGTAATACGAGTGGTTCTGCCACGGACTAGAGTAATGCCTGGGTTCGTTTCCCGATCATAAAAGTGGACATCAGAGCAGCAACCGCACGATTTCGTTTCAGAATCACCATCGTCATTTGCAAGAAGGTGCTTGGAAAGCATCACGGCAGCAAGTGTCCCGGCGCGGGGGTGCTTTTGCAGCGGGAGCCTCTCCGAGTCTGGATGTAGACTGAGGCTCCCTTTGCACTAGGCACCTCGGCCACCTCCCCCAAGCCCGTCCCCTCTGCTCCTGGCTCTCATTTTCATTCCCTTTTGGCCTTGCAGCCTGCTTTCTCCTCACCCCCGAGCACTCCTTAGGGGCTACCAAGTTCCAGGGCAGAGCAAGCCTCCGGCAAGCCGGCGCAGGTCAGCTGTGCCCAGCTCTTTCCAGCTTCGCCAGCTTGGGGTGGGGCCACACTGGGACCCCCGCAGGTGACAAGTATGACTCAGCAGGGCCCGGGGCTAGGACAGAGACCAGAACGCCAGTGCAGGGACAAAATCCCCCGCAGTACGAGAGGCCTCAAACATCATTTGAATGACTCAAATTTGTGAACAAACAAAAATGTAATTCAAATCAGCTTCGGAGCGTTTGCGGCCTGTGCCTGAACAGGCCGCAGGTTTAGCCTACTAGGGAGGCCCGGCGGCTTCTGCAGTCACAAAACGCCCGCGGCCTCTGCAAAAGGCCCCCTTTGCCTCCGACAAACCCTACCTTGACTCGACCAGGCCCCAGAAAAGGCCAGTCGGCTGGAGGGAGAACTTTCGGGTGCAGAGAATTGCATGCCCGCGACTGTCAGGGAGACTTTGAGGGCACAGTAGTCTCTCGAGACTAGAAACCATTTTCCTTTCTCGCTCTGAGATTTTGCTTGGCTAAGCGGCGGCAGCCTCCCTGCCCCCTACCCCCACCGCCACGGCCACGGCCGCTGCAAGCAGCCACGCCCCGCGGCCTCAGGGCTCGCCGCCCCGGGGCTCGCGGCCCCCACGCAGCTTGCAAGCCGCGCCTCCTTTCGCCCCACCCCCGCGCGCCCCCATCCGCCCCCGCGGCCGGCCCTGGGAGCGCCGGGCGAGTCCTTGCGCCTGCGCCTCGCCAACTTCCTGCCGCGGAACGCCCCGCCCACCCCTAGAAGCCCGCCTCCGAACGCCGCGTGAAACCTGCCTGCCGCACGTCATTGGTCGAGGCGACGAAGCCGTCGGCTCCCAGGCCCGCCTCGCCACCGCCTCTCACTTTTCCCAGGGCGGATGCGCCTGCGCTCAGCTGCCTGGGCGGGCTGGGAGGCGCGGGTTGAAAAGTCTCGTTCCAAGTTTGGAGAGAGAGAGAAGAGCGCCTCAGACCTCGGTACCCGTAAGCGGGGAGGAGGTGAGAGAGAAGGACGCAGCGTCTGGGGAGCACCCAGGCTGTAAGACGGAGCTCAGGCTTCGAGAGCTAGAAGTGTGTGACGTGCCTGGGAAAGGCAGGAGCGCCTGCGGTTGGGCTGCTCTTGGCTAGCAAGGGGAGTCCGAGGAGGCGGCGAGGGGCGAACACCCGACGCAAGATGGCGAGTAAAGAGAGTAAGAGGCCCTGCGGGGCGGCGCGCGGCGGGGGGCGGCGGGCGTGCGAGGCCGCGGCACGCGCCGGCGAAAGGCGCGAATTGGCGTGAGGAGCAGGGGGCGGGGCCGGGCGCGAGGCTCGGCGCGCGGCTCGAGGGGCCTACGCGGGACGGGGCCGCAGCGCGGAGGGCTCCGAGCACTTCCGGAGCCGGGCGTGGGGCCGCGGGTTGGGCCCCCTTCCCGCCACCCTCCCCTCCCGCCACCCCCCTCCAGCGGCGGCGCTCCCTAGGCCCCCGGGCGGAGGCGGCCTCTGCCGCCGGAAAGCGGGCACGGCGCCTCCTAACACGCGCGCGCGTCGACCGCCTCGGGGTCGCGGCCCTTGTCCGGGGGATTCTGGAACCCGCTGACTTATGGCTGCCGACGCGGGCTTCGTGGGATCAGAGGCCTCTCCTGGTGGGGGATGGAGGGAGCGGGCTGATGGGTTTCTGCTACACGTGGATTCGTCTCGCCGGGTGGGTCGGGGAGGTCCTCTACATACGGGTCGTCATCTTGGAACAGGTGCGAGCAGCTGTAACCTGCAAAACAATTGCGTTGTCTGTGTAGTTACCCAATTTTGTATACGCAGGCGGTATTGATTTTAAAGTGCAAAAAAATAAGCTCCCTGGTGTTAATATTCTCTCCACGTTCTGGAAGAGCAGTTGGTTGTTCGTGTCCAAATTAGAGGTAAAGGGAAAGAGGAGATTAGGTGTGGTCGTCTCGAGGTGACCTCCAGTGGAGATTGTGACTCCGATTCCTCTCAGCCACTTAATCGTGTGGGCTTTCTCCAAATTTCAGTGTTTGAAGATACTGTGGAGGAGCGTGTCATCAATGAAGAATATAAAATCTGGAAGAAGAATACACCGTTTCTGTATGACCTGGTTATGACCCATGCTCTTCAGTGGCCGAGCCTTACCGTTCAGTGGCTTCCTGAAGTGACTAAGTAAGGGTTTCTGGCAACTTTTATTTCGCATAAATTTAACTATTGACTTGAATTTCCTAGGGTTTTTTTTTTGGCGTTTTATACATAGAACATACGCAAGTAATCAATTTAGACCTTGCGTGATGTGGCAGGTGATTTTTATTTTCAGGACTTAAGCGATTTATGGGGTGGTTTCTGACGTATAAATGTGGCGTTAAAAGGGGACAAAGAATCTGTTGTGAGATTAAGGATATATGTAGGATGCACTGGATATATTTGACATTTCGTGGACTTAAATATAGATCAGCATTTCTTTGGGCCCCAGACTAATGGATTTCTTAATAACTTTATGGGAAAATGGCATGTGCACAGAAAAGTGCACAGATCATAAGCGTGTGGCTTGATGAATTTTTACAAAGTGAATACACCCTTGTAACCAGCCCCCAAGATGAATACGTCTTAATTGGCAAAGGTGAAGAGAATTTAGCAGCAGTTCACCAACGAAAAGGTGGTGGTGTTGGCTTATAGTATGGGATACGCTTTGAGGTTGCTGTTGGTTTTTATGAGTGTTCTTTGCACCTCTTTGTAAAATTTCTCTGGTAATAATTGCTGACATTTATTGAGCACTTAGAACAGGGCCTGGCGCATGTGAAGAGCTTTATGTCCTATTTTTTGGTTTAATACAACAGTACAATAATTACTTTTTATCATTCTTTTTTTTAAATCATGTGGAGACTGGGGCTGAGATATGACATAACATGCCCCAGGTCACACAGCTGGTGAGTGGTGGAGCAGGCTTTCAAACCCAAACCAGGTGGCCCCAGAGTTGAGGCAACCTCTGCACTAGGTTATCTTTCTCATACAGTTGCACTTTTCCTACTAGGAACTGGGCCTTGTACTTTATTTTTTTTTAATATAAATTTATTTATTTATTTATTTATGGCTGCGCTGGGTCTTCATTGCTGCGCGCGGGCTTTTCTCTAGTTGTGGCAAGCCGGGGCTACTCTTTGTTGTGGTGCGCGTGCCCTTGTACTTCAAAAGTGTATTAAATTTTGAGTATTGTGAGCATATAACTTAATGAGGATTAATCAAACTCTAGAGAGGGGATTTTGCAAGAACTTTTAAAAATAAGAGTAAATTACCTTCATATAAAACTCTTCATATGATGGCCAGATTTTCCATATGTGAACATTGACTTCCATACAGTTAGGGACTTCCACTGGGCCTCCCAAAAATCTCAATGTAAATGTGCAGATGTGGGAAGAAGAGCCAAGAACTAAATAGTGGAGGTTTCTAATCCTTGACATTTATAACTTTGACCATCAAATGCTTAAGGGTATTGAGGTTCTGGTTTAGAGCATCATGTGCATTTGACTCTTTGTGTCTTCCTGTTAAGCAGATGATTTACATTCGCTTGGATCTTTTTGACCTACTCTAACTGTAGAAAAGAGCCGAGGCTTTAAAGTTAGAGACGTGAGTTTGAATTCTGCCCCTTGCTTCTTAGCTTTGTGAATTAGGGCAAGTTGGTCAGTCTCTATCCTGGAGTAGCCTGGTCCGTAAATGGAGGTGCTCATGGTTCTGACAGCCTGCACTTGAGGAAGTAAATAAGATCGTGCATGTTTAAGTGCTGGCACAGAGTGAGTACACAGTAAATGGTGACTGATGGTAATTCTCCCACCCTTTCCTATTCAGAAATCATTTGTTAGGGTGGAATATCTCTCTTTTTCCATTTGTATTTCAATGAATACTGTTTACTGAAGTCTTTTTAATTTATTTATGTTAACATCTTCTTTGGAGTATAATTGCTTTACAATGGTGTGTTAGTTTCTGCTGTATAACAAAGTGAATCAGCTGTACATATACATATATCCCCATATCTCCTCCCTCTTGCGTCTCCCTCCTCCCACCCTCCCTATCCCACCCCTCTAGGTGGTCACAAAGCACCGAGATGATCTCCCTGTGCTATGTGGTTGCTTCTCACTAGCTATCGGTTTTACATTTGGTAGTGTATATATGTCCATGCCACTCTCACTTTGTCCCAGCTTACCCTTCCCCCTCCCCGTGTCCTTAAGTCCATTCTCTAGTAGGTCTGTGTCTTTATTCCCGTCTTACCCCTAGACTTTTTTTTTTTTTAGATTCCATATATATGTGTTAGCATACAGTATTTGTTTTTCTCTTTCTGACTTACTTCACTCTGTATGACAGACTCTAGGTCCATCCACCTCACTACAAATAATTCAATTTTGTTTCTTTTTATGGCTGAGTAATACACTGAAGTCTTTTTAAAATGTTACCTATAACATGTTTTGCATAAAGATCTTAAAATTATAGATCTGTGTATATCAGCCCAGATATTACTTTTTAAAAATTTTTATTTATTTTTTATTTTTATTTTTGGCTGCTTTGGGTCTTTGTTGCTGTGCGCAGGCTTTCTCTAGTTGCGGTGAGCAGGGGCTACTCTTCTTTGCAGTGTGTGGGCTTCTCATTGCAGTGGCTTTTCTTGTTGCGGAGCATGGGCTCTAGGCACATGGGCTTCAGTAGTTGCAGCACACAGGCTCAGTAGTTGTGGCTCAGAGGCTCTAGGGCGCAGGCTCAGTAGTTGTGGTGCACGGGCTTAGTTGCTCCATGGCATGTGGGATCTTCCCAGATCAGGGCTTGAACCCATGTCCCCTGCATTGGCAGGCGGATTCTTAACCACCGTGCCACCAGGGAAGCCCCCCAGATATTACTTTTATATTAAGAATTAGGAACTTAACAGAAAATACTTTAACTAAATTATATATTCCATGGTGTTCTTTGCATGCAAAGAAGTGGGATCTGGTTGTGGCACGTGCAGTGGCTCTGGGAATGCAAGAAAATGCCAGCCAGCCTGCGTTCTTGGGTGTTGAGGACGGCTGTCTGGTGCTTTGCAGGGTTCTGTTTGGGGTATGAAGGGACTGTGATTGTGTTTCATCACTATGTAGGACAGTAAAAATGTTGGCTACTCTTATAGCCTGGCTCTTTGAGAGATAGGCTCTACTCAACCTCATCAGGCTGGCCTTCTGCCTACATACAGCATGCTTCCGAATGATTACTTGCACTTTCTAAGCTGTTGTCCTTAAATTCACTTAGGCGATCATCCATATAATTGATTTGGCTCTTTAACCTTTTTATTTAGGTATTTCTAAGAAATTATTTTTCAAAACTGCTAGATCATTATTTCATATCTTTTAATTGGATAATTTCTTAAACATGTTAAGACTTACACTCTACCTAAAAACCTGTGTATACATTCAAACTCAGATGATACAAAACTGCATAAGTCCCCCTTCCACATCCTCTATTCTCCTAGTTCCCTTATCCAGAGCGGAGGCAGTCCTTGTTTGCGATTTCTTATCCATCCTGCCGGCATGAAGAAGTACATGCTATGTCCCTCCATCTTTTTTTCTGGTAGCAAGTTGTTGACTTGACTTTGCATCTTAGTTCCCTGACCATGCCCCCTGCAGTGGAAGCATGGAGTCCTAACCACTGGACTACCAGGGAATTCCCAATTCACTTGACTTTTTAATGAGAAGTTTATATTGGAGACTTTTTTCCTATCAGCATACTTATATATATGTTCTTTTGTTTTAAGGGCTCCATAAAGTTCCGTTTATGGATATACTATAATTTATGTCACCAGTTCCTTATTGATGGATATTTGTTTTCAGTCTTTCGCTGCTTCAGGCAATGCTACTGAGAATAACCTTGTGATAATCTGTGGTTGTTTGGTGAATGTCTTAGCAGTAGAGTTAAAGTGGTCAAAGGATTCTGGCACTGAAAATGCACAAGGTCTTTTATAATGAGTGCTTCTGCAGCCTTAGGTGCATCCAGTATTGGAGGAAAATAGATATTGATTGGCTCAGGAAAATAGGCTTGTATTTTAATGATGGAGATGAAAGAATTTGTAGTAAAAAGAAAAATCCTTATGTGATGATCGGGTCAGGGGAAACCAGAATAATTGAATTTTAGAGTCAAAAGGAGTTTTTCAGACCCTCTAGTCCATCTGTGGTCCTGCTCCTTAGAAAGGTCATATGATGGATTGACGTGTTTAACCTGTAACTTTACCTGCTGGTCTTAGTTTTTTCTGCTTAATGCCATTAAAAAGAAGTCACTTTCTTCCTTTTATGTCAGTCCTAACATTGCTCTGTGCTGCCTCCTTTCTCTCAAGTATTCCTATTTCTTTTCAAATGGTTCTCATGAGATATGTTTAGGTTCCCTTTCATTTTAAGCCACTATTCCTTGTAAAGGTTTCATTTTGTCCAAATCCTCCTAAAGTACATTGCTAGAGCCTAATTTTCTAAGTGTGGTTTTTCCAGTTAAAAATAAGTGAGTGAATGCTCATGTGTTTTGCCTTCTTCCCTATATAAGTTCATCTCAGATGAAATTAATTATCTTTTTTGATAGCCACGTCGTATTCTTGGTCACTGAATGTACGTTGACTCAGACCCATGTCTTTTTTCAAATAAACTGCTGTTGCTTAGCCATGGCTGCCTTATTCTTTTCTTGGAGTTTTTGTGTATTTATTGCTGTTTTTTACCCTAAGCCAAATATTGGTAAAATTTCATCTTGTATTTTTTAGTTATTAATAGATTTTTAAAAATAAATTTATTCACTTTTATCTGTGTTGGGTCCTTGTTGCTGCACGTGGGCTTTCTCTAGTTGTGGTGAACGGGGGCTGCTCTTTGTTGCGGTGCGCGGGCTTCTCTTTGCTGTGGTTTCTCGTTGCGGAGCACCAGCTCCAGGCGCGCGGGCTTCAGTAGTTGTGGCTTTCGGGCTCTAGAGCACAGAGTCAGTAGTTGTGGTGCCCGGACTTAGATGCTCCGTGGCATGTGGGATCTTCCCAGGCCAGGGCTCGAACCTGTGTCCTCTGCATTGGCAGTCAGATTCTTAACCACTGCGCCACCAGGGAAGCCCAGTTATTAATAAATTACATGCCTAGAAGTAACCCACAAACCTTTTTTTCTAAACCACTGAATCCTTTGTGCAACTGGAATTTAGAAACAGATAAATAGTCTAGGCTGTCTGATGCTGGGGCCCAGAGCCTTACTTCTCAGCCTTCCTCACTGAGATGGGACCATGGAACACAGGTGAAAATTGCTCTTCTAGATAGTACAAATGGGAAAGCATTGTTAATAGATCCAGATGCAGAATCATTGCTTAAGCATTGTTAATAGATGCAGATGCAAAATCATTTCTTGGACCAGGGTGCCAAGAGGTATCAGTGATTTCTTCAGCCACAAAGTGAGTTTCCACAGAATAGGGTAACAAAGACCCGCCTCCCCTCTCCCATAAAAATGAGAATGCCTATTTTATAAGCTTTAAGCACCATAAATATAAACAAGGGTTTTCACATAGTGCCATTTTCACTCATAACCTGTTGTTTAGGTGAAGAAACTGAGGCCCACAAGGAAGTTGTGATTTAAGGAATTGCATATAACTAATTTTAGTTTGAGCCAGGATTTAAACCCAGTTTTTCTGACTCAGCACTTTATTTTTTCCATTGTACTTTGTTGCTTCTTACTCGGAAACCAGAAACAACTAGTGTGTTTAAAATTGAAGATTTTTTTTTAGGCAAGAAGTCATGATTTATGAACATGGGGATGGGTGATGGACTGGATTTGTTAGCAACTGATTTCTTAAAGGATTAGTATGACTTTCTTTCTTTCCTAAACAGACCAGAAGGAAAGGATTATGCCCTTCATTGGCTAGTGCTGGGGACTCACACATCTGATGAGCAGAATCATCTCGTGGTTGCTCGAGTCCATATTCCGAATGATGATGCACAGTTTGATGCTTCCCACTGTGACAGTGAGAAGGGTGGTAGGTATACCATATATTCCAGCATTGGTGTCAAGGAATAGGCCTCTAATTATATGCTATTAAAACGTTGTACTAATATCTTTTGGCCCAGCAGTTTAACTTCTAGGACTTTATCCTACAGAACTACTCACCCACATGTGCACAAGGATTTTACAGTAGCAGTATTTGCAAGATTGAAAAATTAGGCTCAACCTAGCAACCAGATGTTAGTTCATAGGAAGTTGGTCAAACACATTATGGTATGTTTGAAATACTGTGCAGCAGTTACTAAGAATGACCTAACTTTGAATTTTACACACAGGCAGGGAGATAAATCTGTATGCACTGGTATGGAAAGGTTTCCAAAATAAAGTGAGTAAGTGGTATGTGTGATTATAGTAACTGTTTTGGTAACAGTAAGAATATGTGTTGGTGTAGGCATAGGAAAAAGTCAGGAGGCATTTACACCAAACAGTTAATAGTGGGTTTTTTATGGAAGCTGTTGACTCCCATCCCCCAATCCAAACATACAGTCCCCTGTTTTGGTATTCCCACAACCACCCAAGTTTGGTGATTTTGCTAGGAGGACTCACAAGACTCAGCAGATTATGCTCATGGCTAAAGTTTGTTACAATGAAAAATACAGAACAAAAGCAGCAGGAAAAAGATAAGCATCAGGGAGTCTACAGAGGTCCAGCACAAGTCTCATCCAGGGCCACACAGGATGTGCTTTCCCTCTGGCAGCAAACGACAGGGACACGTGTGGACTATCTCTGCTCAGGGACGCCCATTCGAGGGTCAGGGTCTCAGTCTTTCATGGCGGTTGGTTTTGTAGGCACATCATATTGGCAGCCAGCCATGACAGCTGAACTCGGGACCCCCCCGCCCCGTAATGAAATCAGGTGCATACCATCAGTCTTGATATTTGTGCAAAGCAACCCTGACAGACTGGTACAGCATGGTCCCTTGCTTCAGGTGTACACCACAAAATCAACCCATCAGTGACATCGAGAACATTCTGAGGTCATGGTCCCAGGAGTTGGTCAAGGGTCAGTCATGGGCCCAGTGTCTGTCAGAACTGTGAGGGCTAAGCAACCAGACCTGCTGGGTTAGTGCTTTCCCCACAGCCCCAAATGGTTGAATAGAGCTTTCTTATTGAAAATAAAATTCTACTTTTTAGCTAAAGTCCTGCCACCCCTACTCCATTCCTCCTTGCTTTCTTCTCCAGAATTCATCACGGTCCTGAAATTAGTGTGCCGTTTTCAACTATTTGTATTTTTATTATTCATACAGTAATAAACATACATAATGTTGTTTTGCAGTTTGCTTTTTTCATTCAATTTTGTCTGTGTATACTATGTAAATGTCTAGGTCATTCTTTTAACAACCGTATAGTATTCCATTATGCTTAAACCTCAATTTTTTCTTCTATCAAGGGGCAGTTGGATTGTATCTGTGTGGGTGTTTTGCTGTTATGAGCAATGCTTCAGTGAACATCCTTGTTCCATCTCCTCGTACACGTGGGAGAATTTATGTAGTGGAGTGGAATTGCTGAGTTGTGTGGTATATTCATTGTCAACCTAAAATAATATAAACCTTTTCCAAAATGATTTACTCAGTTTACCACTTCCACAATTCATAGTCCATTACCCTACAACCTTATGCATTATTTCTGTAAATATTGTTGTAATCAGAAAAATTTTAATGGCTGTTAGTCCTAAACTATGTACTTAATTGGACTTTCAGCTTAAGAATTAGTCTCTGTGCATGATACATGGAGATATTGTTATTAGTAACTTGTCCAGTGAATTACATTCTAACAAGTGACTACAGTAATTCACAGTTAACACCTTTTAAATTTTTCAGTTATGGTATTTTTAATGGATACTATTGTCATTAAGATAGTGATTTTTCAAGCTTTTCCTTTTGAGTTTGAGAAAACAAAGCCCTGTATACACAGTAAATCTTACCTGGAAGCCCAGTTTTTATTAAAGGAGAGCTGTTGAGTTTGTTTTCACTAAAGGAATTTGGAAACTTGAGTATCTTTGTAGCAGAAGGGCGAGAAAGAATCCTTGGGGTCCACGTGGTGGGAGATTGAAAATATAAAAGCGGCAGCTTTGGAGCAGGCTCTCTGGTGGTGGCAGGTGATAGGATCAGGAGGGGTGTCTTGGAAAGGCTGAGGCATTTTCTTCCATTGACTCGATGGGAAGGGGAAGTGCTAAGAGGGAAATGGGTGATTGCGTATGGTTGTGTGAGAGTTGTTGTGTGAAATGGGCTATGACTTTGAGCCTCAGAAATAGTAAGCAGTGTTTGCCATAGAGAAGAATGGCTAAATTCTTCCCCCATCCCCCCACCCCTGGCCCCGTGGCTTGCGGGATCTTAGTTCCCCAACCAGGGATCAAACCCGGGCCCCGAAGTGAAAGCACTGAGTCCTAACCACTGGACCGCCAGGGAATTCCCAAGAATGGCTAAATTCTGATAGTAAGGCATGGGAGCTAGTGTTGCTTGAGCATTCCTACATAGCAGGGCCTGGCTGAAACTGAGTAAAGGCTTACTGCTTTCGGTGTGTTTTCGCCAGGCCCCAGCCAGTCTGTTTTAGTTGTTACCTGCCTGGTTTCATTAGGCATTTGAGTTAGTGTTACTTGACCTGAGACACAGGGTAAGCTGAAAAGGAATGTGCAAAGGAGAAGAGATATAGGTCAGGAAGAAGTAACAGTTATAATGTGAAGCCTCCGAGTTTTTTCAAGTCAGCAACTAATTTAGATTTGTTGTCTACGAGCACAAAAGAGAAAATGTTCTTGTTTGCTCTTATCTGCTTAGATATTCTCTACTTGTATTCTTTCTGCTATCACCTTGCTTCTGCTCCGAAGTTACACTTTTTATGTGGCTTTCTCACTTTTCCAAGGCCTTTTTTTTCCCCCAAGGCCTTTTTAGTAACTATTTAACATTGTAGTCATATTCCTACACCAGATAGGGAGGTTAGCCCACTCATTTTAGCTTTGGCACTCCACTAGCAGTTGAACCGACATGTTCAACTGGATTGAATGTGTTCAAGGATTCTGGTGGAACTGACGTACGTGTGTGTGTGTGTGTCTGTCTGTCTGTCTGTCTGTCTGTCTTGGGATTGGGTGGGTGTTAGTTGGATTTCCGATATGAGGATGTTTTTGACTTTAGACTCAAGGAGTGTTCATACTCCTGAGGATGAACCTGTCTTAATGAAACCATAAATACAATTCTAATTTCAGCACTTCCAAATGAGTTGTATTTGAACTAAAAGGCTGAGGTGTGTTAATTGTGTGGTTATTTGAATTTTCGTGAATAATTACATCATCTTCACAACTGAAAGAAGGTGGTTTTTAAATGTTTTAAGTCCAAGGTGGAACTGAACTGCATAAAATAGGGATCAACATTTTCCAATTCACATGGGCTTCGAGAATAAATTAATTCCAAGTGGCAAGCGAGCCTATATTTTTGTGTTCTTGCGTGCCCTCTCTCCCTCTCTCTTGGCAATTTGTGTTGTATTCTGTCAGATTAAAATCTCAGGTTGATTAAACTGAGTGACTTGTGAATTTTAATCGTAAGTGTATGTGTTTATTTCTTTCTTCTCACATTAGAATTTGGTGGCTTTGGTTCTGTAACAGGAAAAATTGAATGTGAAATTAAAATTAACCACGAAGGAGAAGTAAACCGTGCTCGTTACATGCCGCAGAATCCTCACATCATTGCTACAAAAACGCCGTCTTCTGACGTGCTGGTTTTTGACTATACAAAGCACCCTGCTAAACCAGGTATGTAGTAATAAAGTCAGACCATTGCTTGACCCTTCTTGATTCAAAATGATAATAACTTTGACATCATTCAAACTAGTATACTCTAATTTTTAAAGGTTTAGAAATTGTTTCAGGGGTCCCAAAACCATGCCAAATTCAGTGATTTAACAGAAGAACCTCACAGCAGGTTATTATATTCCTGGCTAAAGTTTATTAGAGCAAAGGATATAGAGCAAAAAAAACGGGAATAAAAACTGGCTAAGGTTTATTACAGCAAAGGTTACAGAGCAAAGACAGGAGGAGAAAGATGCACATCAGGCAGAGTCCAGAGAGGTCAGGCATAGACCTGTGAATCCTTCTCCTCTGGGGCCACATACCACAGGGGCATAAATATCTCTGCCCAGGGAAGCCCATTTGAGTCTCAGTGTCTGGGGATTTTATGGAGGTCTGGTCACACAGGTACATTCTGCTCTGTGACCAGCCATGGTAAGGGAAACTCAGGACCCTAGCAGTGAAGCCAGATGCATCATGAATCTTGCTCAACAATCCTACAGGTCTCGACAAGCTGCCACAGCATGCCCCACTGCTCTGGGCATACACAGCTTCATCAGACGGCGACATGAAGAATTTTGTGAGAGTCACATTCCCAGGGGCTGGCTAGGTCAGTCATGGTTGCAGGCTACCTTGGAGACATGCAAGGACTGAACAGCCAGACCTGCTGTGTTAACTGTTGCCTCACAAAAATGTTCTTAAAACTGGACTTGGAGCTGGGGTGGGTTGTCACCATGTAAATTTGTGGGCTGGTATAGTTTTCAGTATTTTGTGTTAGAGCTTAGTACTAGGTTTTGCAAAGGAACAAGTCATTTTATGGTCACGAAACCTGGTTTGCATTGAGTATTTGAAATGAAGCACAGAGAACAGCTTTTCAGGGTGGTCGTGGGTGAAACCAAGTCCTTGCTTATGTGTGGTGCTTTTCCAGGCATTATGATAAATGTTACGGCTCACTCAGAAGTGGGAATTTGCTCTTACCAGTTCTGATAAACAGATAATCACTTAGTAGTTAATGTATTTCTTTTTCTTTTTTTTTTCTTTTCTTTTCTTTCCTCCTTTTTTTTTTTTTGTTTTTTTTTTGTTTTTTTAGACCCAAGTGGAGAATGTAATCCTGATCTTAGGTTAAGAGGCCACCAAAAGGAAGGCTATGGTCTTTCTTGGAATTCTAATTTGAGTGGACATCTCTTAAGTGCATCTGACGACCATGTGAGAAACCTATTCTTCCTAATCTACTCATGCACTGAGAGTTAAAGACTGTGTCACGGACAGCTCTGCACTGATGGAGACTAATAGATGAAAGGTTTTCTAAGATAATACTGATTGTTGTGATAACATTTCCACAGGATTTAGAGAAATGGTTATCACACTGCCCTTTTGGAGCCTTAGAATTCCACAAAGCTCTTTTGAAGCAGCCTTAGAGTGGAAGGAAAGTGGGCAAAAGGTGTCCCATTATTTAAAAGTGGACCTCTGTAATGGAGACTCTTTAAAGTGTTTGTGAGGCCTGATTAATATAAATTACATTTTAGTTTAGTTGTTTTTTGGTTTTTTGGGTTTTTTTATACTGTTTTTTAAGTGTACAATTCCGTAGGTTTTAGTATATTTGCAAAGTTGTGAAACCATCATTAGTATCTAATTCTAAAACATTTTCATCAAATGTCACAAAAAGTAACTCCATACCCATTAAACAGTCACTCCTCACTCCTTCCTTCCCCCAGCTCCTGGCAACCACTAGTTTACTTTCAATCAGTAGATTTGTCTTTTCTTGATATTACATATAAATGGAATCATATAGTATGCGGCTCTTTCTGTCTGGCTGCTTTGATTTAGCATTAATGTTTTCAAGGTTCATCCATGTGAAAGCAGTGTCGGTACTTCATCCCTTTTTATGGCTGAACAATACTCCATTATATAGATATACCACAATTTATTCATTTATCAGTTGGTAGACATTTGGGTTGTTTCCCCTTGGGGCTGCTTTTGAGTATTGCCACTGTGAACATTTTTGTACAGGTTTTTGTGTAGGTATGTTTTCATTTCTCTTGGGTAGTCACCTAGGAGTTGAATTACTGAGTCATGCGGTAACTTTATGTTTAGCTGTTTGAAGAACTGCCAAACTTTTCCAAAGCAGCTGCACCACTTCACATTCCTACCAACCGTGTATGAGGCTACCAGTTTCTCCATGTCCTCACCAACACTTGTTATGGTCTGTCTTTATTATAGCCATTCTAGTGGGTGTGAAGTGGTATTTCATTGTGGTTTTGACTTATATGTACTAATGGTGTTGAGCATCTTTTCATGTGCTTACTGGCCATTTCTGTACCATCTTTGGAAAAATTTGTATTGAAATCCTTTGTCCATTTTCATTTTGTATTTCCTTGAGAGTGCTTTATATATTCTAGATTCAAGTCCTTTATCAGATACGTGATTTTTTAAAAATTTCTCCCATTCTTTGGGTTGTCTCTTCACTTCCCCCCCCCCCCCCCCCGTACGCGGGCCTCTCACTGTTGTGGCCCCTCCCGTTGCGGAGCACAGGCTCTGGACGCGCAGGCTCAGCGGCCGTGGCTCACGGGCCCAGCCACTCCGCGGCATGTGGGATCTTCCCGGACCGGGGCATGAACCCGTGTCCGCTGCATCGGCAGGCGGACTCTCAACCACTGCACCACCACGGAAGCCCTCTTTTCACTTTTTTGATGATTTCCTCTGAAGCCCAGAAGTTTTAAATTTTGAGTTCAGTTTATATATTTTATGTCACTTTTGCTTTTGATACCATATCTAAGAAACCATTACATAATCCAACATCACAAAAATTTACACCTATGTTTTTTCTAAGAATTTTACATTTTTAGCTCTTATATTTAGGTCTTTGATCCATTTTGATATGGTGTGAGGTGTAGAGGTCCAACTTCATCCTCTGTGTGTGGCTGTCTAGCTTTCTCAGCCAATCTTTCCCTGTTGAGTTGCCTTGGCATCTTTTAATATAAAGTGTTTTAATTAACAATGAAAAGTACCACACAAATGCAAAGTGATCTTGTTAATTTATTATAGATCAACGTTTGTAGCATTCTTGCCACTAACAGCCCCATATTTTCTTTCATGGTTCCCATGCTGTAAGCCTGAAGTGTCTGCTATGACTCCAAGTACAAGCCGAGAGTAGACTTTTGGAGCTTTTGAAAGCTCATGTAACTTGGCCACAGTTAGCGTTTTATGTCAGCTTTGTGAGAGGTTACTTGCCTTCTTCCTTAGTATATCCCCATACCTAGAACAGGGCCTGTCACATCGCAGACCTTCTTTATTTGTCTGTTAATTGCAGTTTCTGTTCAGCTTTTTGAAGTATTGAAAGTAGGCAATTGGCCCAATCAAGATTGTTTAGTTACAAGCAAGCAAAACCAACTGTGGCTGATGGTTTTGTTTTGTTTTGTTTTCTATAATTTTTCTCTACCTTTTTGTAAATTTTAAATTTTTACTATTTTTATTTTTTGTTTTTAAGGATATTCTTCAAGGGCATTTTCTGAGTGATCTTTTTAAAAAAATATCTCTTTTAATTTGTTTTTAAAAAATAAATGTATACCCCCTTCACCTATTTCTCCCACCCTCCACCCCTGGCAACCACCAATCTGTTCTTTGTGTCTATGAGCTTGTTTTTTGTTGTCGTTGTTTTTAAGTTTCCATATATAAGAGAGATCATGTGGTATTTGTCTTTCTCTAACTTACTTCGCTTAGCATACTGCCCTCAAAGTTCATTTTGTCACAGATGACAAGATTTCCTCTTTTTATGGCTGAGTAGTATTCCATTGCGTATATACAGCACATCTTTATCCATTCATGCATTGATGGATACTTAGGTTGTTTCCTTGTCTTGCCTATTGTAAATAATGCCACAGTGGACATGGGGGTGCATATATCTTTTCGAGTTAGTGTTTTCGTTTTCTTTGCATAAATACCCAAGTGGGATTGCTGGATCATGTGGTAGTGCCAGTTTTACTTTTTTGAGAACTTCCATAACTATTTTCCTTGGTGGCTGCAAAGATGGTGCTGGCTGATTTAAACAGAAAAGTAATTGATTGGAAGGGCCTTGGGTAGGGTAGCTCACAGAAGTGCTGTGGCGGCTAGAAAATGGTCTGGAAAAGAGGGGAGGCCAGGTCGTTGACCCAAATTAGGCCAGTGAGGATGTCATTCTTGCCACCCTTGGAAAGTGGATGTAACACCCCCGCCCCCCAATCATCAGAACAGATTCTCCTTTTGTTGCTGTTCACAGTTCGAAGACCTGGTCAGATGATTGAGCCCATGTCATGTTCTTGCAACCATGCTCCAAGGGAGGCTGGGAAGCAAGGGTCTACCTCAGTTCTCTGGAAGGAAGCTTTCCTTTGTTTCCCTCAAAGTGAACATCCTCCCAACAGGGAGGATGGGTTATGCTCAGGAACTTAACTGCTAGTACTTTTTGAAGACACCAGGCTGGGAGTTGCTAGTCATAATTAATGGCTGACGTTTCCCAAGGGCTCCATATATGCCAGGGATCTTGCTAATGTTCCCAGGATCCTTCTGAGGTGAGGAACAGGTGATGGCAAGAGTTCCACACGTTCCGTCTCTTCCGTGCATGTAAATTGTGCAAGTACCAACAGAGACTAAGGGCCATGTGTATTATGTAACAGAAACCCTTTCAGGTAAAAAAAAGTGATTTATAAAGAGATGAAGCTGATACTAGTGTCAGTGAAATTAGGTCGAATATAGCTTAATGGAATTACCTCTTGTTTTAAACCATTGAGATGAGAATCATTGCGCTATAGCTTGTAGTATTTTTTCATAGAAACTTAAGACTTTTTTCTCAACTATTTTTATGATGAGATGTTAAGAAGAGACTCAACTCCCAGAGCCTGCTGATCTGTGATCTTTGAGGTCTGGGCAGGCCCTGTGGCATCTTCCAGTAGCCTCATAGGGGTTCCTAGGTCATTCACCTTTTGCACTTCCTGATGTGTGTAGTGGTTTCTGCCATGAAGTGAGACTTGGCCAAAGGCTTTTGCTTTTTAAGAGGCATATTTTAGTTTTAATTCCCAGTCTCCCAACCCAGCGTTAAGTTTTAAGATGTGCATTTCTGTTCAGTAGATACCGAACACCAGGCTGTCAGTGTTGTGTTGTGTAATCTGGGTGAATTTTAGATACTTGACTGAATGTATGTAGGTGGAAACTCTATCTTGAATTTCTTGCCTGCCACCATGCTGTCTTCCTGTCCCCATTACACTGTATCTTCCTTGCCCTCTGCATCTCAGATTGTGGAAGCTGTACCAATACACTCTTCTGTTTATGAAGCTTTACTTTTGTTTATATTTCCTCCTCGTGTTTATTTGTAACTTTTATATAATTAAGTAGTTTTGTTTTTAATAAAGGTGTTTTAAATAAGGTGTTAGCATTTAAATTCAGTATCTTATAACTTGTTTTGTTCCTTCTTCAGACTGTCTGTCTGTGGGATATTAATGCAGGACCAAAGGAAGGCAAAATTGTGGATGCTAAAGCGATTTTTACTGGCCACTCGGCTGTTGTAGAGGATGTGGCCTGGCACCTGCTGCATGAATCATTGTTTGGATCTGTTGCTGATGATCAGAAACTTATGATGTAAGGTGGAAAATTCAGTGGGGTCTCATTATATGGGTGTCCTGAATGGCCATCAGTGATTGTGGTGGCCTGTGGTTTGATTTCTTTTTTTTGTAATTATGTCTTGGCCTTCAAAAAAAAAAAGAAAAGAAAAAAAATAGCTTTAGTGAGGTATAATTGACATAATAAACTGCAAGTAGGTATGGCCTTTTTACATAAAAGTTACTGTGCTGTATGGTTGAACACAACTTTTTATTTAGAAAAAGAAAGGAAAACAGGTATGTACACACAAAGAAACATGCTTAGGGCAGTGGTATGTATCAAAATTGGGATCAGGGTGGTTTGCATTGAAGTTGAGGGAGAGAGTGATTGCATCAAGGCATGGCCACGGGGCTGCATTCAACTGCCTGGAATGCTTTTTATCTCATAAGCTAATGTCTGAGGCAAACAAAGCAAAACACGGAAATTTGACAAGGCTATGTTGTAGGTATCAAATTGTTACATTTTTCTTTATGTAGTATTTTGTGTACACTTGAAATAGCTGGTAATCCAGACAGGAACCTAAGGAACAAGAAAGCAGAAATAGCCCTAGTTTGTTTTGCGCAGGTTTAGCACATATCAGTTAGTGGTTGGAAGTCCAACTCTGCGTGGTTGGTGTCCCTGAAGGGGCGGGTTAGCGAGAGAACAGTGGCGTGGAGTGGTGCTGGTGTGGGCGCCGAGTGTTGGGGAGAGAGGCTGGGTTGGGTTGAGCAGCCTGCTCGTGTGCTATGTGCCTTGCTTGTACCTTTGTGTTTTAGATGGGACACCAGGTCCAACACCACCTCCAAGCCGAGCCACCTGGTTGATGCGCACACCGCTGAGGTCAATTGCCTGTCGTTCAATCCCTACAGCGAGTTCATTCTCGCAACTGGCTCTGCGGATAAGGTTTCTTAAGTTTTTGCATACTTGGTGTTTACAAACCCAGTGGTCTTGTTACTGTAATATTTTAAAATTCTTATGTAAAGTGCATAAATGAATTCCTTTTCATTTATTTTTCTTCAGACTGTAGCTTTATGGGATCTGCGTAATTTAAAATTGAAACTCCATACCTTCGAATCTCATAAAGATGAAATTTTCCAGGTATGTGACAGTTTTCTGATATCTGTCAGATTTTAGTAACGTTTTGGTAGAGGGAAATCAAAAAATTTTTTTCTTTTATATCATGGTCAGTGGGCATTGTTTTTTTGTTGTTTTGTTTTTTTTTTTTTTGGCCAAACCTCGTGACTTGCAGGATCTTAGTTCCCCGACCAGGGATTGAACCCACGCCCTCGGCAGTGAAAGCGCAGAGTCCGAACCACTGGACTGCCAGGGGAGTCCCTGTTTATTATTTTTGAAAGCTCCTCTTCTCCTGTGTAAGTTAACTAGTGAGAAATAACTTGGAGCTTTTTAGAAACTATTAGTTCAGAAGTAGAAGGAAAAAACCTTGCAAAATAAGATCAGTTTAAAAAGTGAAGGGAGTTCCCTGGTGGTCTACTGGTTAGGATTTGGCACTGTCACTACTATGGCCTGGGTTCAGTCCCTGGTCGGGGAACTGAGATCACGCAAGCCGTGTGGCACAGCAATCAATCAATAAAATAAGTAAATAAAATTTTAAAAAGTGAAATCCAGAGATTCTTCCCTTAAGGTATATCAGCATGGTGGGTCCTCTAGTGAAAAATATCTTGTATGTGGTTTAAAACAGAGATTTGCATAGGCTAAAATATACTTCATTGAAAATGTTAAAAGCTTCTGGGATGGTTTCGGGGCTGAATAAGTTTATTTGGACCCCTAGCTGAGTTCCCTTGTGTTGGGGAGTATGACCTTCCTGGGGGAAAGCTGAGGAGATGGTCCAACAAAATTGAGTTATTTGCAGTGAGGTGGATGGACCTAGAGTCTGTCATACAGAGTGAAGTAAGTCAGAAAGAGAAAAACAAATACCGTATGCTAACACATATATATGGAATCTAGGAAAGAAAAAAAAAAGGTCATGAAGCACCTAGGGGTAAGACGGGAATAAAGACAGACCTACTAGAGCATGGACTTGAGGATACGGGGAGGGGGAAGGGTAAGCTGGGACGGAGTGGCATGGACATATATACACTACCAAACGTAAAAGAGATAGCTACTGGGAAGCAGCCGCATAGCACAGGGAGATCGGCTCGGTGCTTTGTGACCACCTGGGAGGGTGGGAGGGAGGGAGACACAAGAGGGAAGAGATATGGGGATGTATGTGTATGTATAACTGATTCACTTGGTTATAAAGCAGAAACTAACACACCATTGTAAAGCAATTATACTCCAATAAAGGTGTTTAAAAAAAAAAAAAAGAGTACCTGAAGGGACAGGACAAAGAGGGTGAGGGCTTGTAGGCCAAGGAGAGGGTATAGAACACGAAATGGGAAAATGTCAAGGATTAGAACAATATCCACAAACTTAGGAACGGATGATTCTTTACATTTTCAAATATGTATTGCTAGGTCCACTGGTCTCCACATAACGAAACTATTCTGGCTTCAAGTGGTACTGATCGCCGCCTGAACGTGTGGGATTTAAGGTAACTCAGTACCTGGTGACAAGAAATTGCATAAATATGCTAATCTGGCAGATTATGTAGTAATTCATAAACTAGAAGAGCAATTTGCTAACCCCAGTTTAATAAGTCTAATATTAATTTTAAGTACCTTCCTGAAGAGTCTTTGTTCCATAAAATAGAAGTGAATCAGCAAATGGACTGTAAAGTAAATTTATGCATATGTGAGTTTTGTTTTTCTATTGATAATTAGGACTGAAGTCAGGGGGCGGGGGTGCATGTGTGTTTCAACATCAAAATGATGGCATTGAAAACACTTCTGCTGTAGAAGGGGGTAAAGACATTAGCTGTTCATGTCTCCTTGGGTCACACTTACACCTGCAGGACTAGTCTTTCTCAGTTTTTTTTACCATTTGCTCTTCTGTGCTTTCATTGGTTCTCTTCGCAGGTATGAGCTCCCGCTGTGGGTTGTGTAACTGCTGGGGTAAACTTGGGAACAGGATGAGCATAGCCTGTGCTGTCAGAGATCTTAAGTTCTTCTGGGCGCTCATTGTGTAAAGAGTTGCTCCCAATTCTTAAAGTTCCTTGACTGCAGAGTTGCTGTTGCAAGAATTTCAGACTCCTTTGCTTTTTTTGAGCCTTTAGAGCCGTTAATAATGTTCCGTTACATACATCTCTGTAAGATGTCCTTATCTCAAATTTAAATCATTAAATTCCTGAAAATAACTTCTTTCCTACCTGTATTGCTTTGAAGTGGACTAAGTTTTTAGTCAAGGCTGCCTTACTTACAGAGACAGTAGACCCACTTTTCAGTGTATGGAATAGAGACACTGTAGAATAAAATGCTTGTGTTGTAAAACTGCTAAACATCTAATGTTCTGTGTTCTTATGGAACAAACTCTGGCTGTGATAGATGCTTGAAAATGTAGAGAATCTTTAAAACAGACATTTGAGTGATTTTTTTTAACTTGAAAACAATTTTAGTAGTAAAATTAGAAACCTTAAACAAAAACTACAGTGTTGTATGAACTGGTGCAGCAAGGTTTGAAAGTCTGATGTCCTGGCAACTGGATTGTCTTTAGGGGTGCCGTAAATAAATTTGCAGGCATTGTATAATTTCTTCTTAAAGTTTATTCATGTCTTGCTTGCTATTAAAAGAATACATTAGATAAAATTATGGATTAAAATGGTCGATGTTAGCAATTGTACTCCTGACAGTGGGAGGAGAAACATAATTGTCTAGCAGTCCCATGTGTTTGGCTTGTTTGATTAGCTTTATTGGAAAGAAAAAGTCTAGCACATGGAAAGTTGTGTATTTTGGCTGTATTTTTTTTTTTTTTAGCAGCTATTACTAGCAAAGTCCACCTGTTTACCTAGGTATCAGGGCTGATGATTGGTGTGTAACGAGTGATTTCACTGTTGGAACTGCTGGCAGCAAATTCTACAAATTGACATTTTTAAGATAAGAAAAAATTAAAACTTAACCTTTCCTTGGCTTATATATTCCATAGTTAAAGTTGTTTTGTTGTCATATCTTTAGACACATCTACAGTACTGATGTGTAATTGTATTTCACTCCTGGGATGAGAAAGGCTTTAAGAGTGAAGTGTAGGGACTGGGCATCAGTTCTTCTATAGATATTTTATATTCTTTTCACCTTTTAATCCTAATGCAGGAAACACCTCAGTTAAAATATTGAATGAATTTTAAGCTAATATTTATTAACAATAATTACTATTCTTCAGCTTCAGTTATGAACGGCTCTTATTACCATTTCCAGGAAGTAAGCACCACACCCTCCCACCAAATAATTAATACAAAAACTAACCGATAACACTAGAGAAGTAAGTTGCTTTTAGAGTGTGTGTTTTAGGATGGGATTTGTGGGCTGATGCTGGCTTTGCAAACATTGATGCTAGAAGAATTTCAGTAATGAAGGCATTGTGTTCTTTCTCAATAGCAAAATTGGAGAAGAACAATCAGCAGAAGATGCGGAAGATGGGCCTCCAGAGCTCCTGGTATATATTGGCTTTTCTTAATGCAAGATGAAATGTCATATGCAGATTGGACTATTTGTCATTGTTTCATGTATCTGGAAAATGAGTCAAGAACTTCAAATTCTAGCTCTTGAAGATGATTTCAAATTGGAGGCCTTGGAGGTTATTGTGATAGAGTTTTGACATTTATTGAAAATACTAAATAGAGCCCAGTAGGTTTTACCAATGTTTCACTAAGAATAATTTAGGCTCCTGGAAAATAGTGTATAATAATTTCTCACTGATTCTCTCAATTATGATGTTTCTGAGGGTTTGGGGGTGAGGGGCATTGATATTCAATTAGCAATACTTAACACTTTCTAACAGTATGGAAAAACTTAATGACCTGATTAAGTTCCCTGCTCAGAAAAATGAATGCTTCCTCGATCTTGTTGATGCCAACAGTGCCCACCATCTTCCTCCCATTCCTAATTAAATTATCTTGGCATCTCCTTGGCCCTTTGAAGGTTTGCATGGTGGTATCTGTCCTCATCCTTCCTGACTCTGAGTCCTTCATTGTACACTTCAGGTCACTTTTCTATGAATCATTGCCAGACTTGGTAATGGTTCTTTGTCCTCACTCTGAATTCAACATTTATCTCCACCAGTCATTTGGCAGATAATCACTCGTTCCTCTGTAACGTATATTTAGCTCTTAGGCCAGTACTAATTTTTGGAATGCTTGGGCTTTGCCCACCACTTTTAAAAGGTAAAGAAGGCCATTGAGGATGAGCCCTGCACACAGAAGATGTTCACTAGATGCCACATAGTATGGACATCCGAGACCCCCTTACTCCTTGCCCTGTGTTACCGTGCCTGACGTACTAGCATGTTCAGTGTTAATACTTCTGCTGCTTATAGTATTTCTCAATAAAGTGCTACCATAGACAGATGACAGCATCTAAATGCTGTATTCTGTATTGGGTGTCTTAATTTGAGAAGTCTGTTTTGTGATGCAGGGCCTCGTAAATTTTTTAAGTCTTTTTTTAGCTAAGGTGTTGCTACCAACCATTTTTACTTTTTTCTTTTTTTATATTTTGTTAACGCTTACTGAGATATAATTTACAGATCATACAGTTCACTGAAGTATACACTTCAGTGATTTTTACTATGTTCATAGAGTTGGACATCCATCACAAGTCAATTTCAGAATATTTTTTTTTACCTCAAAAAGAAATTGTACCCTTTAACCATCACTTCCCAGTCTTCTTTTGTGAGCCCCTGGCTACCACTAATTACTTTCTATCTCTCTAGATTTGCCTGTTCTGGATGTTTCATATGACAGGAATCATGCAGTATGTGGTCTTTTGTGACTGATCCTTGCACTTAGTGTATAATGTTTTTAAGGTTTCCTGCTAGTTTTTGATATTGCAGGGAGAGGACAATGTATTTGTACAATGTCTCTGTAACAGTTTCATGGGCCTTGACAAAATCCACTAGTATTTTGCTTCCTTTTTCATGAGAGTCTGAAATCAAGGGACATTTAAGTGTAGTAAACTGGATACTAACAAGATTTAAATATAACAATGTCTTGATTTAATGACTCCTGTTTATATTCCAAGCCTGTGGTCTGAAAGGATTTTCACTTATGTCCCCTTTATGACTATATTTAAAAGCTGTTAATCCCATCTTATACTAGGTAAAATAGTTACATTGCATATAACCTAATTGGTGGAGATAGACCTCACTGTCAAACTAAAGTCAAATCTGACTTTCTGTCAGGAAGGGTGACTTACCAGTTCATAACAAAGTATTCATATTCTCCATGTGAAAATTGTTTCTTCTTTTTTTTAATTTTTTTTTTTTTTTTTTTTTTTTTGGCTACACTGGGTCTTGGTTGCTGTGCGCAGGCTTTTTCTCTAGTTGCAGTGAGCAGGGGCTACTCTTTGTTGTGGTGTGCGGGCTTCTTGTTGCAGAGCATGGGCTCTAGACCACAGGCTCAGTAATTGTGGTGCACGGGTTTAGTTGCTCCGCGGCACATGGGATCTTCCCAGACCAGGGCTCGAACCTGTGTCCCCTGCACTGGCAAGCGGATTCGTAACCACTGTGCCACCAGGGAAGTCCTCTTTTTTTTTTTGGCCGCGCTGCGTGGCACGTGGGATCTTAGTTCCCTGACCAGGGCTCGAACCTGCGCCCCCTGCAGTGGAAGCTCGGAGTCTTAACCACTGGACCAGCAAGGAAGTCCCAAGAACTGTTTCTTCTGAATCTTAATTCTAAGATAAATAAAGCCCAGTGCAGGAAGTAAGACTGCCCCCTTCAGCATTTCTTAGCAAATACCTCGGTTTAGGTCTTATGGGGGAGGTTAAAAGACCTTCTGGAGTCCCAAGAATTCTTTTTTTCCCCCAGCCTTGGGGCAGTGTGCCTTGGAGAGATTGAAGGATGGCTGAGAAGTATGCCTTTCCATTAGTAAGGGGGAGAAGGGGATCCTTCAGGGGGCCACAGAAGAACCAGGAGACTCCAGGTGGGCCAGTTTTAGGAGAGTATGTATAACATAAGACATCCTGGAAATGTATGACCTTGAATATTTGTATCTATATATTTGCTAATGAGGCAGAATTTTAGTGTTAATTATATTAGCTATGGAAATGGCACTGTGGTCGTGAAGGAAAATGTCCTTTGTTTTCGGTGATGCAGGCTGAAGTATTTAGGGGTTAGGTGTGCTGTCTGCAACTTTGTGGTGGCTCAGCAGGTGGTGTGTTAACGAAATAGTATTTGGGGAACCTAGGTGATGGTTATCCAGGCGTTCGTTGTACTATCCTATCACCTTTTTTGGAGGGTTTGGAAGTTGCCAAAATCAAGAGTGGTGGAGGGCTGGCTTACTAATAAGCCTGTACCACCCTCACTCCAAACTGCAGTTCAGCGACCCGTTACAAGACTGATGCTCTAAAAACTAACTTCCAACATGAGATATGAAACCAAGGCTTTTTTTCTTCTTAACAGTTTATTCATGGAGGACACACCGCCAAGATATCAGATTTTAGTTGGAACCCCAATGAGCCTTGGGTCATTTGCTCGGTGTCTGAGGATAACATCATGCAGATATGGCAAATGGTGAGCCTAAAGTATTTATTTTTTCCTCAATGACTATCTTGGAGAGATTTTACTAATGATTAATATAATAGACATATATCAAACATTTAGGTACATATTATATCAAATATTTATAGAAAGTCTTAAAAGACCTTTTCCCATTTTAACAGCAGTCTTTAGTTCAATATGCACCTGTCGGGTTGGGAGAAATCTGTGCACACGTTGATGTAGACGTAGCACCTGCTCCGATTTTCATGATCGTTACGCCCTTTATCAGCTGGGCTCTTGGCATCACTGCGCCATGTCCAGTGTCTGATGTGTCGTAGGCATGAAGGATACGGGAGGAAACATCAGTGCGTTCACACTGAGATACTGAGTTCTGTGGTGATGCGCACTAAGCACTTCAGGGCTATCACTCCGTCGAAGTGTCTGAAATGCTTTTGGAAAACACCTTTTATGGATAACTGAAATAAGTAGTAGTGCATGGGCAGCTAGGTGTGTGTGTGGAGTTACATGCTGGCAAATAATTTTTGAGGACACTGGCGTGCCTTTTCCTCATGAAATTTATTGGTCTTTGGGGGTAAAACAAAAAGGAAACTAAGTTTACTCCAAAATGTGTCCACATTTAATTTCCAGCACTAAATCACTCTGGCCAGTGACAGCTAAAATCTGGATAGAACTAGTGAATGCTATTTTTAGATAGTCTTGTAAAATCTTTGGGGGGTTTTACCTCTGATTTTATTTGGTTGTCTCCAGGCTGAAAATATTTACAATGATGAAGAGTCAGATGTCACAACATCGGAACTGGAGGGGCAAGGATCTTAAACCCAAAGTATGAGAAACGTTTCTATTGAATGTAATGCTACACAAATGCTTGATTTATCAAGCGCCAAAATGGCATTGTATAGTAGAAAGTCTAAGTGGGGTGGCATATGGCGTTCTTTACCTTCTGATCCTAGCACTTTTCAAGTGAGCTATTGCGTACTGTATCATATTGTAGCTTTTAGGGAAGAAAGGAATGTTGCTTAAGAAAGATCATCAGCCATTGTTTTAAAATACAGTAGCAGGGTACTGCCTTTGATTCAACTATTTTAAGTCCTTGTTTTCTCAAACTAAGTGCTTGCTCTTCCTAAATATGCAAGAATAATTAACTTTTACACTTTTTCCCTCCAACACTTCTTGATTGGCTTTGCAGAAATAAAGTTTTAAAATAAACTTTGTTTTATTCTTTTAGAACCTGGGTTGGGGGTGTGTGTGTGTGTGTATGGATGGATCTATGTATGTCCCTTCATGAGGAGGCTGTCAGGGTATACATGCTGAGAACTACCTGAATTTCTTTCCAAGGTACGCGATGGATATCCTGTGCAGACGTGGGAAGAAGTTAGGTGTATTTTGTGCTTGATTGGTGAATCTAGAACTACCTAAAACTTAATGTCATTTGACCCATATGCTATTTCTGCCTTAACTTGGGCAGCTTTAAACGAACACGAGATTTCTCCCCAAGAAAGAAAAGCTTGTGTGGCAGGTGAGCAAAGGGGACAGACTGGCCTGCAGCTTGGCCCTCAACCTCTTCTGTGAGGCCTGCCAGCTAGGGATGGTTTTCGCATTGATTTTTTTAAAGAAATATTTTTTAAGCATTTTATTGAGTGAGTGAGTGAGTCAGTCAGCCACACTACACATTCCCTGACCAGGGACTGAACCTGGGCCCCAGGCAGTGAAAGCGTAGAGTCCTAACCACTGGCCAGCCAGGGAATTCTCTACATTGATTTTTAAAGGTTGTTTGTTGTTTAGGAAGAAACAACCACAGTAATCCTAAAATACTTACTTGCTGACTTACTGACTGACTTACAGGAAAAGTTTGCCAACTCCTTCGTATATTTGACTATACGTGCTTAAATACTTTTTGTTCACCATCAAATAAGGTCTTTTCCTATGTGCCCCTGTGTACATACCTACTCTCCTGCTGTTGAGATAGGTACACCCTGGAATGTGCTAAGAGCGCCCAAACTGAAGAAATCTAGTCCTTGTAGATTTTTGAGGCTCTGACAGAAACTACACTGTAGAGTTTTCCTAGTCCTCTATTTTAGAGGTTAAAAAAAGGGTCTGGCTACATAAAACTCATCTTCTGTCACCCAATCTGAGTGGCCGGTGCCCCATCTTCTTTCTTGAATCATACAATAATGAAACTTTTTTAAGGCACAAGGAACAGTATCTACAACTGTCTTTGCACTTGATCGGCATTAAGGTCACATGGGCAACAAAAGAATACACAGAAGCTGTTAAGTTTATCATACATATTTACTTAATCTATACAGAATTGAGTAGATAAAATCAGATTCACATTAGTGAAAAATCTCTACAAAATGTCTTTGAAAAGCAAAACAAGACTGCCTCTTAACAATTCGTATCCTCATGAAAGACGTGGGCTGTAAAAATAAAGCAGTGTGTTTAGCACAAACTAGAAGATATCTGCATCATTTTTTCACAGTTATTTCCATCTACAGTCGGAAAGAGGTAGATTTTTCTGCAACACCTGAGAATTGAATTGATAACCAGGTGTAGTAAAGGCAGTTGCATACATAACTAAAAAATACTGGTCTCAAGACCAAGAAATGTACTCCTACAAGTCTGAGGATGAAATGGTCCATTATCCAAGACCCAAGTTTTCTCTACTCCTTGGAGTCTCCTGCCACTATAAATAATATACATCAAGATTCCATGATGGTGCAGCAAATGCAGTTGAAGCAAATTTGACATTCCAATCTTTCCTGGGCCAGCCTTAGTAGCATTACAGTGTTCTAGAATGTGGTAGAAACAGGGTGCGCTACAAAGCCACAACGCTGGGCTGGCGAGGTGATTGCTTTAGGAGCGTGTCCTTCTCAGAGGGTCCCGTTTGTATTTATTCACAGGGTAATGGAAGGAGAGATTCTGAAAGGATACCAAATGCACCCCAGAGAGAATCCATGTCCTTTAAACACCATGAGAGCATCTAGCTAAAAATACACAGTAAGCCAAAAGCAGCAGGCCAAGTACTGTAAATCATGTCGCTTTACAAAGCCCTTGAAAATACGCAACAGGTCCGTTACAACCTTCCACACAGGACAAGCACCACAAAGAAACGTGGCGGGCTACACAAATGGCTTAAGATGGTAAGAGCTGTACATCCAGCAGAGCGCTTGTGAAATGGGATCATTAGTACCAATTTTACAGTAGAGTGTATTTCTGATGTATACCTCCATTTCCTCTCAGGGAAATGAGTCCAATGTTTCATTTAGTAACCGAAGGGGGTATCTATAAAAGGCTGCTGGAGGAGGATGTGTTTGTTTTTGCTTCCGACTCATTTGCACAGTAATTAGATAACCAACTTTGTGGGTTTCTTTTCCTTCACTGTCTGGCCCTTTGATTAACATGACTGATGGCAGAAGCTTAGATATAATCCGCCACTCCAGGCGCTGTTGCCTATCTATTGGACAGTTTTCAATTCTTCAACCCAGTTTAGACTATGAACGTGACAGGACAAATAAAACTTTAACAAAGAGAAAAACCCTTTTAACTGGACAGAAGGGAGTTTATTCGGTCCAGTAAGCAATATAAAAGTGTCAGTTTGATAGTTTTGCTCAGTGGAATGTGCTTAGCATCAGTTCTAATAGAGCCTTTTTATTTCATAAAGTATTTCAATGCAAATTATACCAGGGACAAAGTCAAAACTCTCATCAGTGCAGCCTGGTTAATGATGTGTATAAACTCGACCACATGTGACACTGTGAAGAACAAAGGAAGTTAGAGAGCAAATCCAAAAGTGATGTGCTGCATTTCCGAAGTCCCCCATTCCAAGTGTAGACACCTTGATAATACTGGTTTTTACTAAAAAAAAAAAAAAACCAAAAAAACTCTAGAAAAGGGGCAGAAACAGACTGAAAGCATAAGTAATAGATCCTGGCTACTCTCTGCCAAGTTTCCTCAAAGTTAAAAATGCTGGTTCCAGTCTTTGTTTTAGAAATGGAATCAGTTTCATTCAGTTAGCATGATCATAATTAAAATTCCCTTTAAAAAACCCTGGAGAACGGTGCTGTTTGGACTGTCGGAACAGTTGGACACCAACTTTCAAGCAGCCAGAAGGTAGTGGAGGGACTTCCGCTTAAGGAAAGCTACACATGATTTTATCCTCATCGTCTTACACTGACTGACAAAGGACTGTCAGTGGCAGCTCTCCGTGGGAAGTGGAGGATGCGCACCCAAGTCCCAAGTGAAAAGCAAACAAACCACCGGGCTCCCCACACAGCGGGCATCCAGGTGGTCCAAATTCAGATACTGCTTCTATCCTGAAAACAGCGGTGGGACTGTTTTTAATCATATAAACGTTAGCCCTGTCTCTCCAAGGATTTGCCTGTATATACTACTTTGTTTAAAAGTTACACCTTTATGTACATATTCTGCCAAAACCAAGTCTAGGCTTGCAGCCACCTCAATTTGTCAAGTGATATAAATATCAAAAAGCTAACTTGAATCAAATATGCTATGCTTGTTTCTGACCCAAGCCTAGAGTTTTATTTTTACTTGGCATTTAAAATGGGCTATTAGACAAATATCTAATCATCTTGATATTTTTCTTTGAGTAATATTAATTGCGGGAGGGGCAGGATGTTTAAACGAGTATTGTTTTCACATCAGGAACCATTATCAGGGACTTCCCTGGCGGTCCAGTGGTTAGGACTGGTTCAATCCCTCGTCAGGGAACGAAGATCCCACAAGCCGCGGGGCGGGGGTGGGGGTGGGGAACCGTTATCAGAACAAAGTTCCCTTGTAATGGTCAGCCCTGGTGAGTGACATTTTAATTCGGACAATTCTGTGCAAGCAGCAGGGGAGAGGGAGAAAGGCAATGAGCACATGCATTCCGATGAAGGGGAAAGAGGCAGATGTGCAACACAGCTGAGGAAAATGTAGAGAGTAAAACTATTCAAACCTGCCAAGCAGCCTCCTGTACCACATAAGTCCAGTAGTTCTAAGAAAATACAGATATGGTAGAAAAAGTAAGAAAATTTTCACCACAAAACCAAGTTACTACTAACAGAGAAAGTTATACACAAAATAGAGCTCTCGATACAGTGATCATACTTGATCTCAGTCAACTGACTCGATGCTGGGCCCAGCACCCAGGGACTCGGCCTCCGGGCTGACACGGGCAGTGCTTTGCCAGGCGGCGCTGGGCTCCCCGGCAGAAGCCGGGGCAGCGCAGGGCTGGGCCCCGGGCGGCGCTGGGCCCCCGCCCGCCGCCCTCCCCGAGACCTGCTCCTTCAGCACCTCGACCTTCTCACTGAGCTCGTTCCTCTCCGTCTGCAGGGCCCGGCACAGCTTCTCCAGCCGTTCCAGTTTTATGTGAAAGGCCTTGTACTCTTTATCTCGCACAGTTTTCTGCAAAGAGGAAAAAGCAGGATTTATGTAACCCAACTGAATACAAGTTAGGTTACCGGATACAACAAATTTAAGTCTTTTGAGCCACTTGTTGGTCACCTCTTGAACATGTTCAGTTTCTTCAACACCTCCCAACGTCCCGCCTGCCTTCTGCACACATAGCTACAGACACCAATTAACGTTCTGGGGTGACAAAATGAAATTCCCCGTCATGTTTCTTAAAAAGAACCAAAGCTGGGCTTCCCTGGTGGCGCAGTGGTTGAGAGTCTGCCTGCCGATGCAGGGGACACGGTGTCCCGGTCCGGGAAGATCCCACACGCCGCAGAGCGGCTGGGCCCGTGAGCCATGGCCGCTGACCCTGCGCGCCCGGAGCCTGTGCTCCGCAACGGGAGAGGCCACAACAGTGAGAGGCCCGCGTACCGCAAAAAAAAAAAGACCAAAGCCCACTTTTTTTTTTTTTTTTTTCCCAAAGCCCACTTTTAAAAGCATTTTGTATTGATGAAATTACTAAGGAAACTGAAGATACTCACCACCAAAGACTAGTGGATAAAAAATGAAGGGCCTGCTTAAAAAAAGAGGACTCATCTTATTTCCACCTAGATTTCTCTTGTTTTTGCCAATCCTCAGATGAGAACAGGATTTAAGGTGTGATATTTAGTGTTTGCAAACAGTACATCTCAGCTTCATAAGACTGGCAAAAAGTACTATGCTACCTTTTCAGAAAGAGTAAGTCGAGGTGGAGAGAGAGGCACCCGAGTCAGTGGCCTGTGCTGGCCAGGTGGGCGCCTGGTCAGAAGGCAGATTCCCCGACCCTCAGCCCCAGACCCAGTCAATCAAACGCCGGCTGAGCGGTGGGAAAGCCCACATCACCTGGGGCTCTAGCTGCGACTCCTGCCGGGACAGATCCCACTCAGCAGCTCTGGCCAGAGCCGTCGGCTAGGATGGCAGTGTCACAAGGCACATCCCCCTGCCCTGTCAGCTACCTGAACATTATGAGCCCGCGGGAAACCACCTCACCTCTTCAGCCATTTGCAGAAGTGCTTTGTTATTGTTTTCCCATTTGGTCCGCCATATTATCGTTTCTTTTTCCAGTTTTTTAATTTTCTTTGTCATCTGCGAATCGACACAATTGCAAATTTAAATTCAAGGTTCCCTTATCTCTACAGCCTGCCCCACCCCCTGACCGTGCGCATACGAGTTCTCAGTTTAATATCGAGGGTAACGCCTTCCTTATCACAGGCAGGAAAAAGAACCAGACGCCAAAAAATTGGTTTGCTTGAGGGAGAAAGAATTCAGTGGGAGTATAAACGAAGAAGAAGAAGGGGAAAAAAAAAGCTAAAAAGATAGAAACACTGATCTGTATCGACCAACCAAAATACATAGTTACTGTTCTGGGCTTGGTTGTCTTTAAATAATTTGATCTCCAAGGACATCGAGCTTTGTGAAAAGGGTGTGGGGTGGGGCTGGGAGGTATCACCTGAAGCAAATAAAGACACCGCTTTACGGCTAGCAACAAATTGTATTTAATAGAGGAGTTAACTTTAATAAAGACAACGGTGAGGGCCTAGAGATCACTAGCTTCATGGGGCACTACTGAGGGCAAAGTGACTAAACATGATGCCACTGGAGGATCAGAAGAGATGAGATGAAGACAGTACAGTAAAAACATGAACTCATCCAAGTAGCAATCATGCTTAAAATAGCTTCTTATATAAATTCCCTTTTAGGCAATACTCCACTAAAAATAGGCAAATACCTTTTCCATTTCCTGCCGGAAGGTTGTAAACAGTTCATTACTTTTTGCCATGGTAGTCTGGAATTCTTCAAACTTATCCATATAAAGAGAAAGCTACAGAAAACAAGTATAAAAAATTCAGAGTTCTAGGTAAATGATTTAAAATCCCAAGCACTTTCAAAAAGAACGTAATATGGTTAAACGTCACCTGTTATAAGCGACAGAAATAAGAACAAATGCACACCCAATCCTCGACCCCAGACATCAATGGCTGCAGTTCTAAGAACCCACTGGAATGCACTGAAACTTAGGAAGTTATGTTAACCTCACCATCTTTAGATGAAACTGTTTAAAATGTACAAATATTAGCTCCATTCCGCCAATTATAATAAAAACTGAAGTATGTGGAATAGCTATAAGTTTCATACAATTAATCCTTTATGAACTACCTCCTCTCCTTATATTTGAAAAATTGTCCTTGGAAAAAGATCATTCTCTTAGAATACCACCTGCACAGTTCCTAGCTTGAAATCAGGGATATCTCTTTTCTTAATGTAGGCAGGAAAATGAAACAGAAGCCAAAGGATTGGTGTGGTTAGGGGAGAAAGAATTCAGTGGGAGTATAGTTAAGAGAAAAAAGCTGAAAGAAGTAGAAACAGCAATTTTTCTTTTAACTCCCACCCTTAAGGAATTTTTATTCTAGCTGGGAAAATAAGGCACTAACCGATAAGGCAAGCAGAATTTAGAACACAGAGTCACCTTCTCCCCCAGGACAGGAATTAACAGAAGCCAGGGGTGGGGGGAGGCTTGGTAGGGGTCAGAATAGAATAGCTAGGGAAGCTCCTTGTGGCTGAGGCCCAAGCTAGGTCTCAAGGGCAGGCTGAATTATTTCATTTCAGACAAGGTGGGAACCCTGAGAGCCCACCTAATGTAACTGCATTACTTCAGGATGAGGAAACAGGCCTGGAGGAATAAAGTGCTTTGCTCAAGATCACACAGCACATATAAAGAGAGCGGAGAAGAAAAGATCACCAGCGGCCAAGAAACAGCGTCAGCGATGCCTGTCCACCTTCAGCAGTGCTGTGTGCAGAGCATAAAGAGAAACCAAGACCAGGGCGGGAGGGGAGATGCCCTGGGAGGGAGCGGAGCAGCCGGTGGAAAGACGGGAGGCCAGCTCTGCTGTGTGGGAAGGAGACGCGGACCAAAAGCAAGGCTACCAATGGCAACAGGCCAGGCGAAGCTATGATAAGACAGCCAAAGCACGCCCCCAGGAGGGGGAGGCTGAAGGCTGGGACCAACAGAAATTTCAGGGTGAAGAGAATAGCGCAGAGGATTTCCAAGCAGAGCAGTCCATAGAGGGGCACATGGTGACAGAGCCGCCAGGGCCACTGGCCTGGGGTCGGAACAGCGGTGAGGCTCGGGCAGACTGGTAGAGCAGTTCCAGCACCTGAGGGAGATTAGAAGTTATGGCAGTCTTAGCATGGTCTGTTTTTATCAAAGATAGAACACCCAGGTGGACTGTCCCGTCAGAGTTCAACGCTGGCCCCCTCTGGGTAATGAGTAAGTGGCAACTACCATCTTGGACTTAAGGGCCTAGATTACAAAATTGGTCAGAACACACCAATAAGACTAAGGTCATCAACAAAGCCTGGAAACGGACATGGTGAGCAAGAGCAGAGAATGAGATGGACTCTTGGGAAGAACAGCACATTTGGGGAGCAGGAAAAGGAAGAGGCGGCAGCAAAGGAAACAAATTAACGATCAGATAACATGACTCAGGGCGACACAGATCACAGACAAAAGAAGCTGCACTGCTAACAGTACAACAGAACTGGAGCTGCCCGTGAACTCGGTAGAAGGGCCCTCTGGGGCCCTGCATTAAAGTCCATCTTCCAAAGCTATCTATAGACTTTTTATACATTTTCCACATTGATTCTCTTCTCCATTTATGTGGACAACTGAATTTATAGGGCTAATAAGGGGTTCAAAGTTTCCTAGAAGCATTCTAGCACAATAACTTATGGTGGAAAGTTCAAAAGACTTCTTCAGTTTTCACTCTAAGTTAGGCTAGCTTTATAGGAAACGAGTGTCACCACGCTATAAAACGCACCCAAAGACAAACAGCACTCAAAAAGTGTGTTCATAAAGATTCAGGCCAGTCTGCATTTTAGAACTAATCTAGAGTCCTTACATTTAAAAAACTTGTTACATAATAAACTTTCAAAATGAGTAATACATTTTTTCATCAAAATGTAATCTGGTTTTCTGAGAAGGGGTGAATTGTAGGTACAAATGCCTAATTTCACCTGTCTGTGAAGACATGGGAAGTCCTTCCTGTACCTCTTCTTTGAGTGGGGAGGCATCTGCTACCCTTACTCCACACAAGGCACCACAGAGAAAGACTGCATTAGAACAAACCAAAGGGGTCTGGACTGAAAAGCAGGGAGGCAACGAAGAAAAGCCTAGGCCTAGACAGCTTCATGGGTGAATTCTACCAAACACTGAAAGAAGAACAAACACCAATTCTTATCAAACTCTTCCCAAAAAGTGAAGAGAAGGGAATACTGCTGAACTCATTCTACAAGGCCAGCATTGCCCTGATACCAAAGCCAGATAAGACAGTACAGGCCAGATAAGAAAACTATAAGGATGGTTCAACATAGGCAAATCAATAAATGCGACACACCACGTTAATACAATAGAATGAAAGACAAAAATCGTATGATCTAATAGATGCAGAAAATGCATGTGGTAAAATTCAACATAAATTCATGATAAAAATGCTTAACAGGGAATCCCTGGTGGTCCAATGGTTAGGAACCTGCGCTTTCACTGCCAAGGGCACGGATTCAATCCCTGGTCAGGGAACTAAGATCCCACAAGCCGCGTAGTGCAGCCAAGACGAAACAAAGCAAAACAAACAAAAAAACGCTCAACAAACTGGGTACAAGGAAGGAACATACTTAATATAATAAAGGCCATATATGACAGAGCCACAGCTAACATCACACTCAAGTCAGTTGAAGGCTGAAAGCTTTCCCTCTGAGATCAGGAACAAGATAGGATGCCCACTCTCACCACTTCTATTCAACACAATAGTGAAATTCCTAGCCTGAGCAATTAAACAAGAAATAAACAGCATCCAAATCAGAAAGGAATAAGCAAAACTGTCTGTTTGCTGATGACATGATCTTATATATAGAAAATCCTGAAGACCCCACAAAAAAACTGGTAGAATAAATTCAGTAAGGTTTCGGGATACAAAATCAACATACAGAAATCAGTTATGTTTCTATACACTAACAACAAAATATCTGAAAAAGGATTAAACAGAAATAAATAAAATAATCCTATTTTCTATAGCATTAAAAAAATACTTAGGAATACATTTAACCAAGGAAATGAAAAATCTATACACTGAAAACTGTAAGACATTGATGAAAGAAATTGAAGAAGAGAAAAATAAGTGGAAAGGTACCCTGTGTTCATGGATCAGAAGAGTAAATATTGTTAAAAATGTCCATACTAGCCAAAGCGCTATCAAAATTCCAATGGCATTTGCCATAGAAATAGAACAAATAATCCTAGAATCTGTATGGAACCACAAAAAACAAACAAACAAAACAAAATAGCCAAAGCAATCTTGAGAAAACAAAGCTAGAGGTATTATACTCCCTGATTTCAAGCATTATTACAAAGCTATAGTAACCAGAACAATATACTATGGGCATAAAAGCAGAGACACAGACCAACGGGTCAGAACTGAGAGCCCCCCAAAAAAACCCACACAGGGACTTCTCTGGTGGCGCAGTGCTTAAGAATCCGCCTGCCAAGGCAGGGGACATGGGTTTGAGCCCTGGTCCAGGAAGATCCCACATGCTGCGGAGCAACTAAGCCCGTGTGCCACAACTACTGAGCCCATGTGCCACAACTACTGAAGCCCACGCGCCTAGAGCCCATGCTCTGCAACAAGAGAAGCCACCGCGATGAGAGGCCTGTGCAACACAATGAAGAGTAGCCCCTGCTCATCGCAACTAGAGAAAGCCTGCGCACAGCAACGAAGACCCAACGCAGCCAAAAATAAATAAATAAAATTTAAACAAAACAAAAATAAACCCACACAAATATGGTCAATAATATTTGACAAATATGGTCAATAATATTTGACAATAATATTCTTGGCTCAAGTATTTCAGCCAAGAATACTCAATGGGGAAAGGAAAGTATCTACAATAAAAGGTGTTGGGAAAACTGGATAACCACATGCAGAGGAATGAAACTGGACTGCTATCTTGTACCAGTCACAAAAATTAACTTGAAATAGGTTAAGGACTTAAACAGGAGATATGAAACTGTAAAACTCCTAGAAGAAAACATAGGTTAAAAAGATCCTTGACAGTGGTCTTGGCAATGAATTTTTGGATATGACAACAAAAGCACAAGCAACAAAAGCAAAAATCAACACGTGGGACTACATCAAACTAAAAAGCTTCTGCACAAAAACAATCAACAGAATGAAAAGGCAATCTACAGAATGGGAGAAAATATCTGCAAACCATATATATCTGATAAAGGGTTAATATCCAAAATATATAAGGAACTCATACAACTCAATAGCAAAAAATTTAAAAAAATTTTTAATTTTTAAAATTTTAATTTAAAAACCAGCTTGAATAGACATTTTCCCAAAGACATACAAATGGCCAACAAGTACATGAAAAGGTGCTCAGCATCACTAGTCATCAAGGAAATAGAAATCAAAACCACAGTAAGATATCACCTCACACCTGTTAACAAATGCTGGCGAGGGTGTGGAGAAAAGGGAACCTTGTGCACCGTCAGTGGAATTGTAAACTGCTGCAGCCACTATGGAAAACAGTATAAAGACTCCTCAAAAAATTAAAAATAGAACCACCATATGATTCAGAAATTCCACTTCTGGGTATATATATATATCCAAAAGAAATGAAAACAGGATCTCAAAGAGATATCAGCACTCCCATGTTCATTGCAGCATTATTCACAATAGCCAAGATATGGAAGAAACCTAAGTGTCCATCAACATATAACTGTATAAAGAAGATGTGATGTATATACACAATGGAATATTATTCAGCCATAAGAAAGAAGAAAATCTTACAATTTGTGACACAGTGGATGGGCTTTGAGGGCATTATGCTAAGTGAAATAAGTGAGACACAGGAAGACAAATACTAAATACCGTATGATATCACTTACCAGTAGAATCTAAAAAAGCCAAACTCTAAGAAACAGAGTAGAATGGTGGTTGCCAGAGGTGGAGGGCGGGGAGAAAGGGGAAGATGTTGGTCAAAGGGTACAAACTTTCAATCAGAAGATGAATATGTTCCAGGGATCTCATGTACAGCATGGTGGCTATAGTGAACAATACTGTACAGAGGAAGGAAGGGAGGGAGGGAGGGAGGAAGGAAAGTTGGGGGCCCCCATTAAGGTGGCCACCACCTCCATACTCTACCTGGGAGTGGAAATGCATGATCAATAGGCAGTTTTTTAAAATAGGTTACAGGCTCATAGCACAAAATTCTAAAGATTTTACGTTACACTATATGAAAATGCCATTTTGTAGGTCAAATAAGTATCAGCAATTTCATATGGTTCAACCTCACAAAAAAGAACTAAAATCTGAAGATTTATCAGTTTTTCTTTAGCAGGAAATTAGCTGACACACATGGGGACAGAGAAAGGGAGGAAATACGTGTGATACTGGAAGGAGGACCTGCACATAGCGGGACAAACTGTCCCATCTGCCTGATTCCTGGGACCGAGTGCTAAAACCAGGAAAGTCCTAGGCAAATCAGGATGAGGTGGTCGCCCTAAATGAAGATGAAAACTCCAAGAGGGACGTGTGATCTACTCTCAGGTCTGCTGGGAACAAGCAAAATCATCTTAGAGGAGATTCAAGGTATGTATCAAATGAACCATAGATTTTTTTCTTACAAATTCTACTACCCCTGCTGTCAAGTTACCTGCTGTTTTAGTTGTACTTCTTGTTGTTTCATTTGTTCATATTTGTGTCTTGATTCCGTTGCTTCTTTTAATAACTAGAAGACAGAAACATTCTGGCAAAATACTAATAGTCATTACAAATACGACTACAACGTCCAACGACCAGATAGTTAGGCTTAACCCTTCCGCTTATTATTTTAGCAAGAACCACGACTCCATGAATGAAACATTCTGTCACATCAATTGCTAATTACCTGTATCTTTGATCTGTTCCATTGTTAACACTTAGGAATGTAGGAATACTCTTTTATTGCTTAGAAGTACCACCCAGGAGGCCTAATAATAGGTTTACAAAGCTCAGGGTTAAACTGTTGTCTTTTAGATGAAAATAATGAGAAGTCTAGTGTTGAACAGAAAACATGGCTGAGAATCTCGACATTATCTGGGTCATTTAGAAAGCCCCTCTGGGACGTCCCTGGCGGTCCAGTGGTTAAGACTCTGCGCTTCCACTGCAGGGGGCACAGGTTCGATCCCTGGTCAGGGAACTAAGATCCCGCATGCTACGTGGTGTGGCCAAAAAAGAAAAAAAAATTAGAAAGCCCCTCTGCTCCATGAGAGGCAAGATGAGACATTGTATGGAGCAAAACAATGAAATCAGGAACCTGGTTTCTGATCACTTTTTTTTTAAAGCTGGGGGTGGGGGTGGGGGGTGGTGATGGGATGGGAGCTTTAATTTATATACTTGAGTTTAAGAAAATTATGTAGTGAAATTGCATAGTAGGCAGCTGTAAAATTCAGTCCCTGAAGTAAAATGTCACACTTAGTCCAGTAGGTTTTGAAAAGTCCTTAAAACCAACCAGAAATAGATGTATCGTATGTATTTATTTAAATATGTGTATCATATTTCTATTCTAACTTGGGAAATGACAACTGTCTCTTCAGTTATGCATAGGACGGCGCTGTCAGTTCACATGGAACGACCACGCTGTGTGAAAAATGTCTCTCTCTTAACCCTAGACTCGCACTCAGAGTGACATGTTCACATCATGAGGGCCATTCAGGACCCGAGTCTTCAGACCTGGCTCACCTCAGGGCCTAGGTTACTTAACTGAAATCTGGGTGGGACCGTCCTCATTATCATAACCACTTCTAACTTTTTTTTTTTTTTTGGTTAAGCAGGTAAAGTTAAATTTGCATGTGTTAAATATACAAACCCAATGACATTCCACTGTATTCACAATTATTGACAGGCCATATAATCTGAGCACACATTCTGAGAATAATGCTGAGTGATTAGGATGTAGAGAATTCTGTTAAAGTTTTTCGGAAAATTATACCAGAGTAAACAAATAGTTTCCCTAGTTTCAAGTTACTTGTTTGAAATAAACTGTAACAGTATGAAGGACACCCATGTTTGGTAAGCTTGCTATTAAATCGAATCCCCAAATTTAATGTGTTAAATACTGATATAATTCTTAAACTTGGTGGCCATTATCTAAAAAGTGAAATAAATATTCTAAGTACAGGAAAGTCCAGTCAGTGCAGGTCTTTGCACTAACTTGGTCTAATCTCTCCAGTGTATCTTCTGTATATAAAGTTAAATAGAAAGAAAAGCTAATGTTTTCTAACACACACATGCCCTTCACAATCTACAGAAAAAAACAATTAGCACAACCCAGTGCTAATTTAAATGTAGAATAAGTTTAAATGTTTTAAATGGCTTTGGTTACAATTTTGGCAATCATTTCTTCTTTTAAGAAATTGCAGACTTACAAACTCTCTCTCTCTTTGATGTTTCTCATCAGCTTCTTTTATCAGCTGTGTCGTCTGCTGCAGTTTGGCGTCCACAAGCTGTTGCTGCAGTTCCTTATGTTTGAATACTTTATCAATGTGCTACGGGGAAAGTAAAATTTCTTCCGTCACTTAATGAAATAAGGGACAGAATGACGAGGAAACACGACACAAGTTACAAGACCTCACTCATGAGGCTGCTTTTCCTGCTAATACCACCAGGGCTAATACCAGCAAGGTGCCTGTCTGCGTGCTGTGCTGGCAGAAGCCTGTGTCGGCATCCCTCCCTCCGGAGATGGCCCAGCAGCACCTCAGCAGCCGGCCTCGTACTATTTCTGCCGTAAGGTAGAAATGAAGCTCTAATTGTATCAAGAAAAAGACGGCTACGGAGATCAAACTGTTAAACCCATAATACATCATACACATAATTACTGGATATTTTTTTCTCCCCATTAAATTTTCCCAAATCTCTCAATTGGAGGCAGCATGCTGTGATGGGAGGAATGGCCCCAGTCGAATACTCCCCCTTGCTGAACCTCAGTCCCCTCACCTCGGGGGGTAGCCACAACCACACTGCAGAACTGTAAAGGCCAAAGCAATGGCTATACTATGTCAGGTGCTTGGTGCCTGGCACTCATCAGATAAATGTGATAAAAGGTCATTATGATTTCCAAGTGAAATTATTAAGTGGTTATTTATGTACAATAAAGTCATCAGAACATCCCTCCCTGACCAAGGAAACAACATTCAATAATACTCAAACTGAATAAGGCTCACAGGTAATGTGATTTCAACACATATAGCTTTCAAATTTTCTACATCTATAATGTGGCAGACTGTCATATTAAACAACAAAACTAAAACAATAATTTTAAGAAAAGTGAGGGCTTTATAACCTAATAGAAAATTTATTCTCTAGGACAAAAAAAGTTTCTTCAACAAACACACTGTAAGAATAAAAAAGAGAGAAAAGGAAATGTTTATGTTAGAGACTTGATACACGTCAGCCAGTGAAGCAGATGGGCTTTATCTGGATGATTCAAATAGGTTTTTTCTTTTTTAAAAAAAAACGGGGAGACAATCGGAAAAATGTAAACGATGACTAGATTTTAATATTAAATAATTACTGCTAATTTTTTAGGTATGAAAATGGTATTGTGGTCACACCTAAAAATGAATCCTTAGTCTTTGTGAGGTACACCCTCAAATATATATGAATGGACTGATACCTTGGATTTGCTTCAAAATAACCCAGGGGAAAGTGATGGGAATATAGTTGAAACTGTGGTTTCATTTGCTAAAACCAGGTGATACAGTCTCTACTTTTCTTCGTTTATAATTTTCCATAATAATAAGGGGAAAAAAAGGTAAGCAAAAAGCATCGAGAGTGATAAAAAGAAAATCTTTTAAAAAACTAACAGTTTTTAAAGGGCTATATGGAAAACCCTAAATTAATAAAAAGTTTGCCTTGAAAACTGGATAAAATAACCCACAGAGATGCCACAATCTTTTTTTTTTTTTAAATCAGCTATTTTTAATCTATCTCTATAAGGGATACAACACACATAAAGAGAACATTTTACTAACTTAAAAGGCAGGGAATGTGTCATTTAAAGAACCTAACCCTTTTGTTCCTGCCCATCTGACCTCTAAAAGGGAGGAACTTTAAAAAAGCACATGATCGCCTACTTGCGTTTAATCTAGACACCACGCCCAGACTTCTCAACTGGCTTGTAGAACTCTTAGTTGGAGGCCAGTGACCAAGATGAGGTGCCACAGACCCTTCCAGTTAACTTTTTACTTCAATTGGGTGTATAAGGGTTTAGAAATAGGTTCGTTTTTTCTCCCAAATACTATAAAACCTCCACTAAAAAAAAATATCTGAAACACAGGCATAATGGAATGATAGTGTAGACCATACAGATTATCACAGACGTCTAAAATACAGTGTAGTTTGGGGCCAGGTATTTACTCACTTTTAGTCTAGATAAGGGGAAAATCTGTGCTAAAATTACAATCTTCCAGAATCACACAGAAGATGGAAGACGAGTAGTGCTTAACACTGTCTCCAAGAAAACGCCTCACGCACCCAAATCCACTGACTTCCGGGCCATCGAGTATGGTCCCCACGAGTCCTGTGAGGGAAGGCCAGACTTCCACCATGCATACACAAAGATTCTAAAACACCCTGGAGGAAGAGCTTTGGTGAATGCTTTTGGTTCGTAGTGAGGGGACACACCAGCTGCCCTACCTCCTCCCTCAGTGCGTACTGCTCGATGAGCTTCTTCAGCTTTTCGCCCAGCTCGACGTTCTCCTGGCGGAGCTTGGCGTTGTGTATGTCGTGTTGCTCCAGCTGTGCCTGGATTTCATTCAAAGTGATTTGGAAGTGTGCAGTGGCCTCTTTCCGTCTTTCTTCCTCCTCTCGTGCCTGCTGCATATTTTCTTCCTTATTATCCAAAACAATTCCTGTTAATCGTACAGACCTATAAGATGGCACAGACGCCCACAAAAGACACTACTGCCATGTGGGCTCACTGCTTGCTGCCCTGAAGTGCTGCTTCTGAACTAGAATTCCTTCCCTTTATTTAGGACCGGAAGGCTCTCGTTTGAAAGCAAGCAGCTTCTCCTAGGTAGATAATGAGAGAGGCGCCGCCTGCCCTGCTCTACAGTAAGCGCTCTGTGATCACGCTGAGAGACGAGGAAGGAGTCTTGCCAGGCAGCTAGCCCCCTCCAGGCGGGCTTCCCAAACACCCTCCCCCCTGGCTAGTCCTGCAGGGCAGCATCTGAAATCAGCCGCAAGAGGGTGATCCCTTCCTGCCCTTTACTTTCTGGGTCACACCTTCTACTCCCTAGATGGCGAGGGACAAAAGGAATCTGCATCTTAAAAGCTTAGTCCCAACTCTTGCTCAGATCCAAGTGCTAAGAGACCTTTAGGTGCCTAGTGTCTGAAGCATTACCAGTCCAATCAAAGTGTGGACTTGCCATGGGGAAAAATTACCACTCAATTTCGTGAACACCGAAATCCAAGGATTCAAAAGCAAAGAAAACCCAACGGCTCCCATATCAGGTAAAGATCCATTTCCTGAGGGCTCCTATGTTCTAGGGCCTTGGGTGCCTGCCATGGTGGGGGAGTCTCACGAGCAATGCGGCTCAGTCAAAATCACACCACAACTGCACACGAGGACAGGCCCACCCCTGTGTCTCTGCCTTCTTCCCTTCTTCCTCTGTTGGTACCAACTAACTTGTGGATACCCACTGCTTTGTCTTTTAATCAGCCGAGGAATAAGCGCTCTTCTAAAAGTACTTGGCAATGGGGAACTGGGACGGACAAGGGTGGCCGGTGATATAACCAATGAACAGCCCTTGAGGACCTCAGTGGGGCCTTTTCCCTTCCCTCAAGTCTGCTCCTACTCGGCTTCTCATTTCATGTCCACTTTTCACACGTGCTAATGAACGACCTCAGTGCTCAGCAGGAAACTGCAAATTTGAGCTTCCTAAGCCATGGCTCCTAGCCAGAAAGCTGTGGTCTAAACATCAATCTCATCTAGATTCCCCACGAGCAAGTATGAGCAAGTATGAGGTGCGTTAAGAAGCACAAGGCCAAGCAAAACAGAACAGTGGCATCCCTGTCTCCAAGGAGAGACAAGGATTTAGTTCAAATAGGTACACAGTGACTATAAATCAAGCTAAGCCAGACCCTCCTGAAAAACAGAAAACGGAAACAGACTTCCCTGGTGCTGCAGTGGTTAAGAATCCACCTGCCAATGCAGGGGAGAGTGTTTGAGCCCTGGTCCAGGAAGATCCCATATGCCGCGGAGCAACTAAGCCCGTACGTCGCAGTTACTGAGCCTGCGCTCTAGAGCCCTTGAGCCACAACCACTGAGGCCATGAGCCACAACTACTGAAGCCCGCACGCCTAGAGCCCGTGCTCCACAACAAGAGAAGCCCGTGCACTGCAACAAAGAGTAGCCCCTGCTCGCAGCAACTAGAGAAAGCCCGCGCACAGCAATGAAGATCCAGCACAGCTAAAAACAAATTTTAAAAAATTGAAAAAGAAAAACAAAAGGAACCAACTCACCTTTAACGTCTTATTGTGACGCTGAAGTTCCCTGCAAAGAGACTCGAGTTTGCTTCTTGCCAAGATAGCCTTGCTGTGTTCACTCTGCAAATGAACTTTCTCTTTCACGATCTGGGCTTGCTTCTTCTGCAGAATCTTCATTTGCTTCTGAACGTTCCTGCTCTCCTCCAGCTAAAAGTAATAAGCACTTTACATTTAGGAAATACAGCGAAAACCTTTGAGTTATGGCTGGAAGAATTACAATAAGAACTAAGGAATACATTTCCAAAAACCCACAGTATTGTAGTGTAATATTTTAACTGTTTCATGCCATGCTGCCCTGCCAACCTTCTCTTTTCCCATTATGATAGGAACGTAAGCAAATGATTTAGGGTAGGAAAAAAACAATCTTAATCTCTTTATTTATTTATTAAAAACAAAAAAAATGACGTTTTTGGACTTTTTAGGAATCGACACCAGAAACTTTTACTTTCTTGAAAAACACACTCAAGCTACTTTATTGAAACAATCCTCCAAATTAGAACTCAATAAGCAGCACTCAGTTCTTTGCAAGTGAGAGGGGGCGCACTGCAACTGTAGGTTTGGAGCAAATGCATCTGTTTCAAGGTTACAGCAACACTAACAGATAAGATGGCAGCCTTACTGACCTGTTAACTGGAGAAGGAAAGGATGCTGAGTCACTATTTCAAGAGCAAGAGCGACACCTTGTGGCCTCTCAAAACATACCACACATCCTTACAGGCGAGATGCTTATAGCTATTAAAAACACCTTTACAGAAATCCCCCCGCCAGAAAATAATTTTGTTTTTGTAAAATACTCTCGTAAAGTAACCTTACTCAGGACCGTGGGCTGCAGGATCTGCACACACTATCAGTAACTCCACCGAGGGCTGGAACTCCCCCCACCCTCCCCGGATTCAAGGTAACCACAACCCTGAATCCTGGGGTCACTACTCCTTTGCTCTCCTCTGTATTTTATGTCATCCTTGTGTGGTCCTAAAAGAAATCGTTTTGTTTTTTGTTTTTGCATTTTTGCGGTACGCAGGCCTCTCACTGTTGTGGCCTCTCCCGCTGCGGAGCACAGGCTCCGGACGCGCAGGCTCAGCGGCCATGGCTCACGGGCCGAGCTGCTCCACGGCGTGTGGGATCTTCCCAGACCGGGACACGAACCGTGTCCCCTGCATCGGCAGGCGGACTCTCAACCACTGCACCACCAGGGAAGCCCAAGAAATCGTTTTGATTGTAGTTGTTCTGACTTTATTGTGGCTACTGCAACTGAAAAACCAAAATTTAAATTTTCTTTAATTTAAATGAACTCAAGGGACTTCCCTGGTGGTCCAGTGGTAAGGAATCTGCCTTACAGTGCAGGGGACTCGGGTTCGATACCTGGGCCAGGGAACTAAGATCCCACATGCCACGGGGCAACTAAGCCCGCACGACACAACTACTGAGCTTGCATGCCTCAGCTAGAGCCCACGTATTGCAAACTGCAGAGCCCACGCGCCACAACTACAGAGCCCTCGTGCCCTGGAACCTGCGCACCACAACTAAAGAAGAGAAAACCTGTACGCCACAACTAGAGAGAAGCCTGCACACTACAACGAAGAGCCCAGGTGCCGCAACAAAGATCCCGCATGCTAAGACCCAACGCAGCCATAAATAAATAAGTAAATATTTAAAAATTAAAATAAATGAATTCAAGATTAAATGGCCACATATGACTAGTGGCTACCATTCTGGACAGCACAGCTGAAGGTTACACTGCTAGGATTCATTCAGATTGTTTGCATGTAGCTACAGAACAGGGACCAGCAAACTTACTCTGTAAATGGCCAGAAAGTAAATATGTTAGGCTTTGCAGGCCATAACATGTCAGTTGTGTTGTCACTGTCTTTTAAACAACACTTTTAAACAACAATTAAGTAAAACCATTCTTAGCTTGTGGTCAGTACAAAAACATGCCTTGCTGGCTTTGGCCCTCAGGTTGTATGCTATTTCACTTTTTTAAAACTATGCAAGGGGTTTCCCTGGTGGCGCAGTGGTTGAGAGTCCGCCTGCCGATGCAGGGGACATGGGTTCGTGCCCCGATCCGGGAAGATCCCACATGCCACGGAGCGGCTAGGCCCGTGAGTCATGGCCGCTGAGCCTGCGCGTCCGGAGCCTGTGCTCCGCAACGGGAGAGGCCACACCACTGAGAGGCCCGCGTACTGCAATCAATCAATCAATCAATAAATGTTCTGTTGCACATGACAATGGAACACTGTTTTCCAGAGTGGCCAGCACATTAACTCGCACACCAGCAATTTTTAAGAAATCATGTAGATGCACTTCTCCAAAAACTTCATACGATCACAATTCTTCCTTTATGCCACTTACACTGGACATAAAATAGCATGTTGCTATGGTCTTGAGTTGCATTTCCCTGTATTCATAAGATCGAACATCCCTTGTATGTTTACCTTTACGTTAAGATATCTTCGAATCTTGATGTTTCTCCACTTCTATGAAATGCCTCTTACACATCTCTTGCCCAGTTTTCCATTGGGGTAATTGTCCTTTTTGTATTCATTTGTAGGTGTTCCTTAGATATTCCTCACATTGAATATTCTACTGGTTATTATTTGTTGGAAATATGTTCTCCCCAGTTTGTAATGTGTCTTCTCACTTTCTTTTAAAATGTCGTTTGATGAATAGAAAGTCTTAATTTCAATACAGCCAATTTCTGAAATCTTTTCTCTGGTAGTGCTTTTTGTGTCATAAGAAATCCTTCTTTTAATTCAAGTTTGGAAAAATATTCACCTATTAATATATTTAAATAAAGCTAAATGATACCTAAAATTTTCATTTAAGTCCTTAATCCCTGTATATGGTGTTCAAGGATCTAAATTCATTTTTCCCCCATAAGGATATCCACTTTTTAAGCTCCATTAATTTCTTAAGGATTGTATAATTCTCCCCTAAATGCAACTACAGATTCCATAAAATGCTCCTCAAAATCCCCAAGGGGTGTTTTCTTCCCATGGAACTAATAAGTTGAATCTAAAATTTTATAGAGGGTAAAGAGTCAAGAACAGCCAAGATACTTCTGATGAAGAGAAGATACACCTACCCAACCAGAAAATCAAGATTTCTTATTACACTATAATAATCTACACAAACTAAGGACCGTGTTACAGGCCTAATGGGATCCACACTTAGCAAGTGAAATGTGACAAGTTCATAAACCCATGTTATCTGGTGAACGTGGCAGCCACAAGATCTCCCCAGAGGACAATCCCCATCACAGCGCAGGCACCGGTCCAGCTGCTCTACAGGACTTTCCTACCCCTCTGAGCCACAAGCACCAGTGATGTCAGACGATGCTGTCACCAAAAGGACAGAGGACAGTGATGGCAAAAGGGAAGTTTTCGGAATAATCCTCGGGAAGAGCCTACTGCCTTGATAGTCTCACTGCTATATAACCTATATGCTCTACCTTTTAAAAGAAATGAGTGTTGTTTCAAGAAACAAAGCTTTATAACATTTTCTGAAAACAGTACACGTTTCGTCCTTCATATGCTCAGCACAAATCTAAATCAAAGAGAGGTTGCTCACTAAGCAAGTCTTCAATGTGTCACATCCTAAAATGAATGTAGCGATGATTACTGGTGCTTTAAAAGAATTAACCATACCCTCCCCCTCCCCCACACACACAAAACAAAGGCCACAAACAAAACGCCCTAGACCCTTGCTGCTTAAAAAGTGTGATCCAAGGGGTAAGAGTATCATCATCAACCTCACCTTGGAACTTGTTAAAATGCAGACTCTCAGGCCCCAGACACAGTGAATCACAACGTGCCTTTGAACAACAGAAGTCCCAGCATCTGTGTGAGTCTAAGAAGGACTGCTCTAGGCCACTGTCTGCCCTTTCTTCTCCTAATCCACGTGTGACTGTCTGCTGTTGTCCCAACAACACTGGGTCAAGTAGCTAACCTGCTACACTGCTTTTTTTTCTTTTACTCTTTTCTCCATTTTTTTTCTTTTCCCTTTTTTGTTTTTGTCTTCTTTTTCTACCACTTCTCACATGATTCTCTTCATGTGGATGGAACCAATAGGGACTGTCTTCCACAGCCAATGGAAGTGTTCCTTTCCTGAAGCCAACAATCTGACCTTGTGTTTTCTGCCATCTTTGTATTTGTGACTGTTCTAGGCTATTTTCATTGATGCATGGGGTGTCCTGCTGCTCTGAACAGAAGGTGCCAGACTGCTGAACGCCAGCTAAGTGGGGGTATTCATGGACCCCTTTGTAAACTGAAGGAAAATATAACTGTAATTGAGTAATAATTCATTTTCAAAGCTGGTCACTGATAAAAATTAGCGTTTACGACACGGAATAACTGCTTTAACAACAGACGAAAATGCATCAACATTGTCCATGATAATTCACCTAAGTATTTCACAAAAGATATTAACTTAGCATATTAGAACCATTCATTCTAAAAGCTTCCCACAACCCTTATTTCAAACGGTTCAATGGCTTCCCCACTCTTCAACTTAAAGAGGACAGCAGTGTTTCCATATTGAGACTGCTTTCATAATTTGACAAAGAGAATTAATGCTACTTGAAATAACTCAGGCACAGAACAAATGAGGTTAATTTCTTTGGAAGATGGAAAAAGGAATGCCTGGCACATATTAGAGACTAAATAAATACTTCCTGAGACAGAGTATTGTTTTAGTAGACTATTTCACCTAACTCACAATTTCAGTCACAATGGTTAGAGCCTTTATCTCTAGAATTCCCTTGGGAAAAGTTAACTACAGGAACCACTACACTCCAACTGACTGGCATTTAAAGCAACACAACACAAGACTGAGTTTTAGAAAACCTACGCTGTACCTTTAGCATTATAATGCTCTATATATGTAACACCTTACAAAATGAAGTCATACAAGCAACAAAAAGCCCCAAGAAATCAGATTCTCCTCTTCAATTCTGGAGTAAAGTATAATTTTACATGTAAAGCTACATCAAAAGCTACATCATATTTTAAAAAGCTTATCAAGCACATACACATTTTGCTATACTTTATATGGACCTCACTCCCTTGATTTAATACTCACAAGATCGGCATATTTCTTACAGAGAGCTGCCAGCTTTTCTTCTGGAGTTGAAAGGGTGTTTAGGGCTTGCATCAATAATAAGACTTCTTTTCCTGATGATTAACAAGATAAGAAATAAGTCCCAGAAGAAGAATGAGATCAACCTGTAAATTCTAAATAACACTTCCTATGTTCTGACATCCAGAGTAAAATAATTTATGCCTATAACTAGAAATAAGAGATTTACTAGCTAAATTAAGAAAGCTATTTTTAAAATCTGGATCAGCAGGCACCCCTTCCTCCCCATCTCCACCCCAAATTTCTTCACTCACTAACACTGCGAGCTATTTGTGAAAAGAACTCTTGCTGAAGGCTTAAAAATTCCCTTGCTTAACCACTGATATTCAGGTTAAGACAAAGGGCAAGTTACAAAGGGCAGAATATTTTTATATGCTTCCTCCTAACCAAGTACGAATATAGAAGGAAGTTCAAAGGCAATTTCGGGTGGTACTCTCCGCCTATCTAAGACGCTAAGACGATCATTATCACCGGTGACACAGATCTTTTCCTTTGAGCAATTTAAATAACTTCTGATGACTTAGTAAGCATATTGTGTGTTAACCAAATTTAGTGTAAAAAAAAAAAAGAAGAAGGATGTCAAGATGGCACTTCTCTTGGGAAAAAGAGCTGAACAGTATTTTAAGGACTCTGGCAGTGAGAAGCAGGTGACTGAGACAGGATGGAACAAATGGTGTTTTAAAATAAGTGATAAGTTTTATTTCTTCAGCTGGGTGGTAGGTACCATTTTTATTTTTTTAAACGTTCACTCTTCATGAAGAGTATTTCATTAAAAATACATATGTGATGGCAATTCCCTGGTGCTCCAGTGGTTAAGACTCCATGCTTCCACTGCAGGGGGCACAGGTTCAATCCCTGGTTGGGGAACTAAGATCCCGCACGCTGTGCAGCATGGCGAGAAAAAGAAAATAAAAGTGAAAATGACTCTGACTTTGGTATATGGTGTTCAGATTGCTATGAGGAAAACAAGCAGGCTAACTTCAAAACAGAATCCTTTTCCAACCACAGAAAATTTTAGCAACAAATCCCCTCTCGTTTGGCCCAAGGCCAATAAGAATTTTAAGAGAGATGACAAAATATGATTATTGAATATGATTAGAAATAACAGTAAGGTAACTTGCAATTTTTATGAAGATTTTAAAACTCACACTCTACCTGGTTTTTTCTGAGATACAACTCACATACCATAAAATTCACCCTTTTAAAGTGTGCAGTTGAGTATAATCACTAAGTCGTACAACTATCACCACCGTCTAATTTCAGAAACCCCATGCCCATGAGCGGTCACTCCCCAGACTCCCTCCTCCAGGTCCCTGGCAGCCACTACTCTACTTCCTGTTTCCATGGATTTGCCAATTCTAGACATTTCATACTAAGTGGAATCATAATTTGCTGTCTTTTGTGTCTGGTTTCTTTCACTTAGCATAATAGTTTAAAGCTTCACCCACAATGTATGAAGACTTCATTCCTTTCTACCACTGAATAATATTCCATGTACAGACAGACCACATTTTGTTTATCTACTCATCAGCTGACGGGTAACTGTGTTGCTTGGACTTTACAGCTATCATGAATAATGCCGCCTTGAGCGCTCCTGGACACGTTTTTGTGTGGACACGTTTTCAACCCTCTTGGGAATATAACTAGATGTAGAACTGCAGGGTCGCATGGTAACATTATGTGTCACTTTTTAAGACTCCTTCTGCTTTTACACATTTAACTGGGGCTGCTAATATTGAAGAAATTTGTCTTGTTCGTAAGGAAATAAAAATTTATAGAAATATGAAAAATAATTTTAAGTTTGCCAAGTTAACAGAAAATGGGTATAATACGAAGGATCACTCCAACTCAGCATATAGAAAACCAAACAAATTTAAACACTGTTAATCTCAGGTAGAATAAGTATAAAAAACGTAGGGGCAACCAGTAAGCTTAAAATAAAAGGGGAATTCAGATTTCCTAATGAGATTTACCATACCGCATTCTTCATCCTGAATCTCAAACACAGAAGAAAACATACCCTTGAAAACCAGTCTTAACCCACTTCTTGAACTTCACCCAACGTTATATCGTCTCTAAAGTTTTGTGACTAGGTTTAAAATAAAATGATCAAATAAATATACAGTTTTCACAGTAAATTTTGGTCAGACTACATTAAAGATGCAAAGAAGGCAAATCAAATACTACTTCCGTCTGGGACTTCCCTGGTGGTCCAGTAGTTAGGACTCCGCGCTTTCACTGCCAAGGGCGTGGGTTCAACCCCTGGTCAGGGAACTAAGATCCTGCAAGCCTCATGGTGAAGCTGGGAGTGGGGACTACTCCTGTCAAATTGGCCCCAGATTTTTTTCACGAAAGCCCATTCTTGACTACTGAGAGAGAAGTAACCTCCTCCTCTGCTGTCTCGGGCCCCCCAGCACGTCACTGCAGCAGACAGGCTGCCTGCCCCACTGAAGACAACAGATGTGCCAGCTGAGCAACATTGCCCCCGACGCTGGCCATGTTCATCATCACCTGTGCTGCGGACAATACAACCCAAAGGAGCAACGTGTGAAACATGCAACCCCCAAGCTGAGGTTGTTACCTAAGGTTTTGTCTTTGTTCCTGTCGCACTCTGAATCTTGCTGACCATCAGGGGGATCTGTTCGAGCCTCTCGCCCAGGAATTTCCTCCCTTGACTCTCGTGTGCAGTACTCTGGGCTCACCAAACTCCTGCCCTTCGTGATAAAGTCACTGTGTGCATCCTCTTCCAAGGAATGCTTGTTACTTGTGCCACCACAGTGTGAGCCTTGATGCTGAAGAATATCATTGGACTGGGAGTTACGCAACATATCCGTTTTCACCCCTAGCCCGCACATTCCAGCTTCTTCCATTGTGCCAATCACAAACTAGAGGGAAGGGGAGAGGAGAAAAAAAGATGGGAAGGGGGGGTTAAATTAAATGTAATCAATGTTTACAATCCATCACACACCACAGGTTGACAGCTTTTTCCTTTCTTAGTCGTTTGCGAAACCGATGTAAACGTGGTAATTTCTAAGTTTCACTGAAAGGTGACCTCACTGTAAATAAGAAAATTAAAGTTAAGATGGCCAAAAAACACACGAAAAGATGCTCAATATCACTAATTATCAGAGAAATGCAAATCAAAACTACAATGAGGTATTACCTCACACCAGTCAGAATGGCCATCATCAAAAAATCTACAAACAATAAATGCTGGAGAGGGTGTGGAGAAAAGGGAACCCTCTTGCACTGTTGGTGGGAATGTAAATTGATACAGCCAATATGGAGAACAGTATGGAGGTCCCTTAAAAAACTAAAAATAGAACTACCATATGATCCAGCAATCCCACTACTGGGCATATACCCTGAGAACACCATAATTCAAAGATACATGCACTGCAGCACTACTGACAATAGCCAGGACATGGAAGCAACCTAAATGTCCATCAACAGAGGAATGGATAAAAGCAGATGTGCTACAATATATACAATGGAACACTACTCAGCCATAAAAAAGAATGAAATGCCATTTGCAGCAACATAGATGGACCAAGAGATGATCATACTGAGTAAAGTAAGTCAGAAAGAGAAAGACAAATATCATATGATATCGTTTATATGTAGAATCTAAAAAAATGGTACAGGGCTTCCCTGGTGGCACAGTGGTTGAGAGTCCGCCTGCCAACGCAGGGGACACGGGTTCGTGCCCCGGTCCGGGAAGATCCCACATGCTGCGGAGCGGCTAGGCCCGTGAGCCATGGCCGCTGGGCCTGTGCGTCCGGAGCCTGTACTCTGCAACAGGAGAGGCCACAACAGTAAGAGGCCCGCATACCACAAATAAATAAATAAATTTTAAAATGGTATAAATGAACTTATTTACAAAACAGAAATAGACTCACAGATGTAGAAAACTTACGGTTACCATGGGGGAAAGGGGGGGAAGGGTAAACTGGGAGGTTGGGATTGAGAGATACATACTACTATATATCAAAATAGATAACTAATAAGGACCTACTGTATAGCACAGGGAACTCTACTCAATACTCTGTAATGGCCTATATTGGAAAAGAATCTAAAAAACAGTGGATATATGTGTATGTGTAAGTGATTCACTTTGCTGTACACCTGAAACTAACACAACATTGTAAATCAACTATACTCCAATAAAAATAAAAATTAAAAAAAGAAAGAAAATTAAAGTTAAAACAAATCACAGAACTCAGTGGTACCAAAGGAAGCAAGAAATGCCATTTAGTTGTACATCTAAACTTGTTTCAAAAAAAAAAGTATCAAGTTGTGTTAGTGCCCTAGCCAATAAAAAATAAACATATTTCCTTATAAAAATTCACCACTTAAAATAATTAGCATCTTAAAAGACATGAAATTATCCCAAGTTAACGAATGTTAATTATTCTGGTCTTGGCCTCTAGGACACAGTACAGCAGAGATGGCTCACTGGCTGTACAGCAGAAACCCAGGCTCCTCCACAATCCTGTGGAGCCGGGACTGGTGGCCAAGTGCTCAGACCGGCCGACACTTCCCAGCCCCTTTCATCTGGCCGGGACTCCCATGCAAAGTTGCCACCAATAAAATGTGAGCCCAAGGAAGGACTTTTCCTTCTGCAACAAAACTTTTTTTAGAAGCACACATTCTTTCTCCTCCATCTCTTTCCCACTCTGGCTGGACGCAGAGGTCTCCAAGACCCCAAGAGATGGCAGAGCCACAGGATGAAAGCAGCCTGCACCCCTAAAGTTCACATACCTATACAAGGAAAGCCATCCGTCTTACTAAGAACACCCACACTGGGCTATCAGATGAGAAAGAGAATAACTTTCTTTCTTATAAAGCCACAGACATTGTGAGAATTAGGTTTTAAACAGCTACCCCTGCCCTAACAAATACAGACAGCAGGCATGGGACAGACAGCTTCATTCTAGTATTTTATTCTCCATCAGTACTTTAAACTTCCCCTCTCTTCTATCATACTGTTAACCCATTTACTTATGGGGTGGTGTGTGTTTTTCCCCTGGTTGACACTACTTGGTCATATGATCGGGCACAAACTTAAATTCTGTATATTTCCTCTCTGCGTGAAAGAGGGCCTCTTCCTTTTTTGAATAACATAACTGATGGGGAGGTGGCTAATACCTTTCTCTTATTACAAGTGGACAAAAGCTACTCTACAAAGTTAATAGGAAAAGAGAGATTTATTTTTTCAAGTTACAACAGTATCCAGCTGAAGAAATGAAGATAATTTAAAGTATCGAAGTAGCAGAGTATGGGGAGGTTAAGGGAACTAAATCCGCATCTTTTATAGTCCAACATTGATAAATCAAGTACTGTGCTTTTGCAAGAACAAACTGGTGCAGCCACTTTTAAAACCTTTTGCAATATGGCTACCTTCCAATCCAGTTAATTCTACCCCTAGGATTTTACCCTAGTATGTACAGATGTGCAGCCAAAGGCCAAGAATGTTTAAAACCACACTATTTGTAATTGCCCCCAAATGAAATCAACCCAAATTTCTATCAACAGAAGAATGGATGCATTGTGGTGTGTTCATATCATCCAGCAGTGAGAACGAAGTACTGCTAGATGCAGCAACAGGGATGAGTCTCATAGAATTTTGTGAGGAAGGTGCCAGAAGAAAACATACTACAGGAAACCATTTACATATAAAGTTCAGAAACAAGCAAAATTAATCAATGGTGCTAGAAATCAAGATTGTGTTCACCGCTGGGGGTGGGGCCTTCTGGGGTGCTCGGTAATAGTCTGTTTCTTGATCTAGGTGGGGTAACGTAGATGTTCACTTTGTGAAAATTCATTAAGCCTAAACCTTTATGATTTGGATACTTTTCTGAATGTATGTTTTACTTCAATAAGGTTTATTTTAAAAGTTGTAATTTATATATTATTCCAGCATTATGAAGAACCAAAACAGAAATATTTTCCTCTGGGGAGAGAGATTAGAGATGCATTCTTTTCTGATACTACTTTTTAAAAAATGTGCCTGTTACACTTTTTCTTAAAAAAATTAATGCATTAAGGAGAAATGCGTTGTTTAGAGTTATGGTTTGATGCTACACTCAAATTCTTTCCAAAAAATTCTCTTCCATACGTAATGCAGTCCATAAAGCAGTATTTCTCAAATGTAATCCAGAGATATTAGGTCTACAAAAAATTACCAAGGATTTAGGAAATGTCTTTTGTTAAATTTCATTACTGCAGAAACTTCTTAAAGTCCTTGATAGGCCCAAATAACATACAGAAGTATTAATATCAAGCCAAACGCAAAGTGATCGTTTTTTTTTTTTGGCTGTGCCATGCGGCTTACAGAATCTTAGTTCCCCGACCAGGGACTGAACCCGGGCCCTTGGCAGTGAAAGTGCAGAGTCCTAACCACTGGACCACCAGGGAATTCCTGCCAAGTGATCATTTTAATGCTACATTATACACAGAACTACTAGTCCCACCTCTATGTTATACCAAATATTAAACTGTCATTACTAGTTGGGCAGATGGATAATGTTAACAGAGATCCTTTATGCAAAAGCAATACTGAGAAGAAGAAAAAAAAAAACCAACCCAGGGCTTCCCTGGTGGTGCAGTGGTTGAGAGTCCACCTGCCGACGCAGGGGACATGGGTTCGTGCCCCGGTCCAGGAGGATCCCACATGCCGCAGAGCGGCTGGGCCCGTGAGCCATGGCCGCTGAGCCTGCGCATCCGGAGCCTGTGCTCCGCAGCGGGAGAGGCCACAACAGTGAGAGGCCCACGAACCACAAAAAAAAAAAAAAAAAAAACCCAACCCAGTGCTATTAATACCATCTTCCCCAACTTTTTAAAAATTAATTAATTAATTTTTATTTTTGACTGCGTTGGGTCTTTGCTTCTGTGTGTGGGCATTCTCTAGTTGTGGCGAGCAGGGGCTACTCTTCGTTGAGGTGTGTGAGCTTCTCATTGTGGTGGCTTCTCTTGTTGCGGAGCACAGGCTCTTGGCGCGTGGGCTCAGTAGTTGTGGCTTGTGGGCTCTAGAGTGCAGGCTCGGTAGTTGTGGCACACGGGCTTAGGTGCTCTGCGGCATGTGGAATCTTCCCGGACCAGAGCTTGAACCCGTGTCCCCTGCATTGGCAGACGGATTCTTAACCACTGCGCCACCAGGGAAGTCCCCCCAATTTTAAAAAAATAATTTTTAAACCGATTCCCTGAAAACCATTAGTCCAATATTAAGAATAGGGCTACAAAACCACAATGCTGGCTTTAAACACTGATGAAAGTCTGTTAAAAGATAATTAAAATGGAAGATTGCTTATCTCTAAGAAAGAATTTCTCAGAAGCATAATGATAATAAAACCCACAAAATACCAGAAAACATGGTGTCAAGCAATATCAAAAATATAATGAGCAAGCAATTTGTTGGAAGAAGCAGGAGCATAAATAATTTTCACCAAGAAAACCCAAGGCCTCTCCTAAGATCAATTTTATCGAGAAGCCTACCTGAGGATTGGAATTGGTTATTTCTAGTTTCCCAGTTCAATTAGTGATTTTTCATAACACCTTTATTGAGATATAATTCACATACCATCCAATTCACTGGTTTTTAGTGTATTCACAAAGTTGTGCAACTATCACCACAATCTATTTTAGAATACTTTGGTCACCTCAAAATGAAACTCAGTACCCTTTCCAGCTATAAACCCCTAATCCGCCCAAAACTCCCAGCCCTAGGCAATTAATGTGCTTTCTGTCTCTATAGATGTGGTTATCCTGAACATTTCATATAAATGGAATCATACAATATGTGACCTTTTGTGTCTAGCTTCTTTCACACAGCATAATGATTTCAAGGTTCCTCCACATGGTAGCATGTATCAGTACTTAATTTCTTTTTATTACCAAATAATATTCCACTGTATGGACAGACCATATTTTGTTTATCCATTCATCAGTAGATGGACATTTAGATTATTTTCAATTTTGGCTATTATGATTATTTTCAACTTTGGCTATTATAAATAATTTTGCTATGAACATAAATGTACAAATCTTCGTGGGGACATCTGTTTACATTTCTCCAGGGTATATACCTAGGAGTAGAACTGCTGGGTCATATGGTCACTTTATGTATAACCCTTTGAGAACCTGCCACACTTTTTCTAATCGATTGCACCATTTTACATTCTCACCAGCAGTGGGTGAGGGTTCCAATTTCTCCACATCTTCATCAACACTTGTTATTGTCTGTCCTTTTCATTATAGCCATCATAGTTGGTGTGAAGGTATCTAACTTAATGACCAGTGATGCTGAGAACATTTTCATGTGCTTACTGACCATTTGTATACTTCCTCTGGAGAGACGTTTATCCAGATCCTTTGCCCATTTTTAAATTTGGGTTATTTGTTATTTTATTATTGAGTTGTAAGAGTTCTTTATAGACACTGGATACAAGTCCTTTATCAGAGGTATGATTTGCAAATATTTTCTCTTATGATTCTCCTTCATTCTCTCAATTTTGGAGAAAACTCACAGTATATTTATTCACCTATTTCAAAATGCCATAGGTGATTTAACTGCAAGTTATGCTGGCTTTCAGATTAAAGGCATATAGGTCAATTACAACTACCAGAGACAGAAAAAAGACAGGTTAGAAAGGCCAAAATGTTCACCTAACTTAAAATAATAGCTGGTGGCAGGCTTCCCTGGTGGCACAGGGGTTAAGAATCCACCTGCCAACACAGGGGACACGGGTTCGAGCCCTGGTCCAGGAAGATCCCACATGCTGTGGAGCAACGAAGCCCATGTGCCACAACTACTGAGCCTGCGTTCTAGAGCCTGTGAGCCACAACTACTGAACCTGTGTACCACAACTACTGAAGCCTGCGTGCCTAAAGCCCGTGCTCTGCAACGAGAGAAGCCACCACAATGAGAAGCCCGCACACCGCAATGAAGAGTAGCCCCTGCTCACCGCAAGTAGAGAAAGCCCGCGCGCAGCAATGAAGACCCAATGCAGCCAAAAATAAATAAGTTTAAAAATAGCCGGTGGCACTGAGCATAAATAAGGATGTTAAATTAATCTGTATAGTGCACAACCATCATATCTAACGTTATCCTTCTAATTTTATTTCATCATTATCTTTAGCTAACACTACTACTTTTTTGTCTTTCCAGACACTCCTTTCACCTTGAAATTCCTACCACACATATTACATTATCACTTATTTGGTATGTACATCCTCCTAGATAGCGACAGCTTATGCATAAAAGGTGCTCAAGTGCCAACTGAGTGGAAAACACGAGGGGCCAAAATGGCTGCTTAAAACAAGCCATGGGAAGTATCTATTGAGAAAAACACCACTATTATTATTTTATCATTAGAAGCAGGACAGTATTACATTTCCCTTCTCTCCTGTACAGTTAAGTTTGATTTATTCTTCACATTTGCTAATGAAAGACTTACTCTGGCTCTACAAAATCTTTTTGTTCATGAATAAGCCCAGTTAGAGCTGGGCTTGATTCCAACCCTAGTCTACAAATACTCTTGATATAGTAGGCCCCAATTTTCCCCACTTGAGGTTCCGCACTGGACCATTTGATATGAAGCAAATTCTTAGGGCCAATAACTTTATTTAAATTGTAAATGATTTCTCAGCCTTCAACTCCTTAAGCAGAGAATTCTCTATCACATGGCCAATACAACTTCCTACTCTGCCCTCTTTGACACCCATTCTGGACGCCTTTGCTTGGGTACACTCTCTTGGATAAACAACAGCAGCAACAGCTAACACTTACACAGCAAATACTATAGCCAGGCACTACTGTAAGCACTTTCCTATACTCACTAATTTAATCCTCACAATAATGTCAAGAGACAGTTATCATCTCTATTTTACATGTGAGCAAACGGTGGCGTGGTAAAGTTAAGTACCTAGCTGAAGGTCACAGTCAGTAAATTGCCCAGCAAAGATCTGAACCCTGGCCAACTAATTTCCGAGTCCACGCTCTTAACCACAACGATGTACTGCTTCATGAGTCACCTTTGTCTACTGTACAAACACCCTTGTCCTGACCGAGCCGTCTTACAGAAGTCTATTTGATAACGGGGAGAGATGCTCCCGAAGTATTATATATAAAAAGAAATTACAAAATAGTATGCACCATGTATTATGTATATATACACAGACACACAAAGTATTGGGAGGAAATACATCTAGAAACAGATGAATTTGGGAATTCCCTGGAGGCTCAGTGGTTAGGACTCTGTGCTCTCACTGCCTGGGTTCAATCCATGGTTGGGGAACCAAGATCCTACAAGCCACACGGCCCAAAAAAAAAAAAAAAAAAAAAGTTCAAAAACTTTCACTTATGCTCCTTCAAATATTGTTGAAGCTAAAGAACCACCTTTCTTTGGCTTATTTTGTTTAAAAGAGCTTAAATGTTTTTAGTGATGGTTGTTCTTTTACTAAGACTGGTCTAAAGGAAAAAACAAAAAAGCCAACATTCACTTTCAAATTATTTCAACTACCATCTGCTTAAACCAGCTTGAATGCCTTTGACCAGTGCCAGACACGTGCTGAGCGCAGACACTCCCTGTGGAGAGCTGGGCGGCCACAGGAGGGGCAGGGGGGAAAGGCTGTGTACACAGATGCATTTCCCCATCCCCGCCAGAGGTCCTGAGCTCGCCTCTAGTTCCCAAAGAGTCTCGAGAAACTTATCAAGTAGGTAAAGGTAAACCTTCAGAACCTACAAGCCCCATTACCCCATTTAACCTTCTCCACGCCACTGAGAGGTGGGTCTTAGGAAAATGAGACTCAGTGACGTGAAGTAACTTGCCCAAGATCATATTCAAGTCAGTAAAATGGGCCAGTAAAACTCAAACCAGGTCTGTCAAATTCAAGAGCCTATGTTCTCTCCATTACACCACTCCTTTCCCTTCACACATCAGCCTTGGAAAATGAAAGTTCAAAGTCAAACAAAGAAATCGGAGACATTAAATGTCTAAAAATACATACCATGCTAGATATACCAGCATGAATTTAGGAAAACATTGGGAAAGAGCTGGAGAGTTTTTAGCAGTAATTAACTCTGGGGTTTAGGGAGGCGAGACAACACTAATTTGGGAGTAGAGACATCTTTAAATAATTTTAAGTGATTATATTTAAGACATTGAAGGGTTTTTTTAAAAAAAAACTTTTTGTGTCTTAGGATTAAACTAAATTATCTCTAAAAATCCCTTCAACCCTATGTTTCTAATAATTTCCTCTAAGAGTCATCAACGACGAAGCAGGAATGTGAAGACACAGAGCGCACGCCTGCCTGGCCTCAGACACCAGGCGCTTCCCGCTCTCAGCATGGCCACGACCGGCCTTATTTGGTTTTGAAAATATGAACCTCTTTTCTAAACATTTCCAGTATTTTGAAGGGCTTTTACATTTCCAAATACAAATTTTACAAACAAACCTACCCATAAAACTTACATTTTCATATGCTTTTTTATTTGTTATTTTTTTAAATAAGTGGTTGGAGTTGGTAGGTTCATATGCTTTTTAAATTAGAAAAGTAGCAGAAGATCTAAATAGGTATTTCTCCAAAGACCCAAAAGGCACAGGAAAAGATACTCAACATTGCTAATTATTAGAGGAACGCACATCAAAACTACAGTGAGGTTATTACCTCACACCAGTCAGAATGGCCATCATCAAAAAGTCTACAAAACAATAAATGCTGGAGAGGGTGTGGAGAAAAGGGAACCCCCTTGCACTGTTAGCGGGAATGTAAGTTGGTACAGCCACTGTGGAGAACAGTATGGAGGTTGCTTAAAAAACTAAAAATAAAACTACCATATGACCCAGCAATCCCCCTACTGACATATACCCTGAGAAAACCATAATTAGAAAAGATACACACACCCCAATGTTCACTGCAGCACTATTTACAATAGCCAAGACATAGAAGCAACCTAAATGTCCATCGACAGATGAATGGATAAAGATGTGATACACACACACACACACACAATGATATACTACTCAGCCATAAAAAAAGAAGGAAATAATGCCATTTGCAGCAACACAGATGGATCTAGAGATTATCATATTAAGTGAAGTCAGAGAAACACAAATACCATATGATATCACTTATATGTAGAATCTAAAAAGATGATACAAATGAACTTATTTACAAAACAGAAACAGACTAACAGACATAGAAAACAAACTTATGGTTACCAAAGGGGAAAGAGGCGGGAGAGGGATAAATTAGGAATTTGGGAGTAACATATACACCCCACTATATATAAAATAGAAATAAGGACCTACTGTATAGCACAGGGAACTACACTCAGTATTTCGTAATAACCTACATGCGAAAAGAATCTGAAAAAGAAAATATATTTGTATAACAATCACTTTTTTTTTTTTTTTTTGGCTCCGTTGGGTCTTTGTTGCTGCGTGCAGGCTTTCTCTAGTTGTGGCAAGCGGGGGCTACTGTTCACTGCGGTGCGCGGGCTTCTCATTGCAGTGGCTTCTCTTTTGTTGTGGAGCACGGGCTCTAGGTGCGCGGGCTTCAGTAGTTGTGGCACCTGGGCTCAGTAGTTGCGGGATGCAGGCTCTAGAGCACAGGCTCAGTAGTTGTGGCACACGGGATTAGTTGCACCACGGCATGTGGGATCTTCCCGGACCAGGGATCGAACCTGTGTCCCCTGCACTGGCAGGTGGATTCTCAACCACTGTGCCACCAGGGAAGTCCCTAAAAAATTTTAAAATGATGTCATTTCAAACTGGTAAAGGAAATAAACGATTTGAGATATCTCCCAAGTCATATGGGGGGAAAAAGTGATAACCAATCACACCCCTCCAGATATATCAAGATTGAAACGTGAAAAATGAAAACCACAAAGAACTAGAAGTTCAAAGTGAAACTTTGGGGCTTCCCTGGTGGCACAGTGGTTGAGAATCCGCCTGCCGATGCAGGGAACACGGGTTCGTGCCCCGGTCCAGGAAGATCCCACATGTCGCGGAGCGGCTAGGCGCGTGAGCCATGGCCGCTGAGCCTGTGCGTCCGGAGCCTGTGCTCCGCAACGGGAGAGGCCACAGCAGTGAGAGGCCCGCATACCGCAAAAAAAAAAAAAAAAAAAAAAAAGTGAAACTTTGGTCTAAGGAAATCAGAGAACTCGGAAGCTATTTTATTTTTTAAAGAAAAGCAAAATCAATTTACTAAATATTAATTGAAAACCGCAGACTAGCCAAAAGACCACGTTCATAAGGGCTTCAAATGAGTCAGAGACCCAGCTTTCAAGGATTTCTGAACAAGGAGATCACAGTTAAAGAACTAAAAATGCCCAACATACAAAAACATGTTCAAACTGGACTTCCCTGATGGGCCATCGGCTAAGACTCCACGCTCCCACTGCAGGGGGCACAGGTTCCATCCCTGGTTGGGGAACTAAGATCCCGCATGCTGCACGGTGCATCCAAAAAAAGTTCGACCTCATTCATAATTAAAGAAATACAAATAAAAATGCAAATCAAAGCAATACTGACCAGATTTTTTTAAATGATTTTTTAAAAAAACAAAACAAACCTTCATGTGGGCAAACAGGTCCCCCAGTACAGTCCTGAGAAGCCTACATTGGTAGCATATTAGTTTTGCAGAGGTATTTAGCAGTATCTCTCAACATCTGAATGCACGTTCACTTTCACCAGTGAGTCCACCATAGTTTATTCCACAGACACTCTCACTCAAGGGCAAAGGCTATTCAGCACACCACCGCTTATTACTACACACAAGAACCAGAACGTCTACTGATAGTGAACTGATTAAAGGGACTTCCCTGGTGGTCCAGTGGTTAAGACTCTGCGCTTCCTCTGCAGGGGTTGTGGGTTCAATCCCTGGTCGGACAACTAAGATCCCACATGCCGCGCAGTATGGCCAAAAAATTAAAATAAAAAAAAAATTTTAATAAAATTTTAAAAAGAACTGGTTAAATAAAGAATGGTCATCCACACAAGTTAAAGGAGGCAGTTATTCAAAAGAGTAAGGTAGAGCCATGTCAATATGAACAGATCTCCAAGGTATAGTTAAGTAAGGAAAAAGAAACATTTGGTCCTGCAAAAATGTATTCATACAGAAGCCAGTAAATGGAGAAAACTTTTCTATAAAGATATCCCCCAAACTGTTCACCATGACCAGTATTATACGAAGTATTATAAAAAGCAGTATTATAGGGCTTCCCTGGTGGCACAGTGGTTGAGAGTCCGCCTGCCAATGCAGGGGACACGGGTTCGTGCCCCGGTTTGGGAGGATCCCACATGCCGCGGAGCGGCTGGGCCCGTGAGCCGTGGCTGCTGAGCCTGCGCATCCGGAGCCTGTGCTCCGCAACGGGAGAGGCCACAACAGTGAGAGGCCCGCGTACTACAAAAAAACAACAACAAAAAGCGGTATTATATTTTTTCACTATTCCACCACACCCCAGCCTCAGAGTCTGAAGAGTTGCAGGAGTTTCTTTCGAGTCATTTCATGTCATCTTCTCCCTTCACCCTGCTCAACAGACCTCTGGGTCTGTCCCCCCAAATCTTTACACTACACCTTCTACTATAGTAGGAACACGATCTACTAAGCATGAATTTTTGTAGCTGTTCTGATATATCTCCTTCTTAAAACAATTATGAAAACTAAAATATCTCATTTAAACTTGGCCTCAATCTATAACTACGGCTAGGACATCTACCAAATCATTTTACCAGTTGAAAAAAAAATAGGTTCAATCATGGATAGTTAACTCTTCCCAAGTAGAATCAGACAGTCAACAGCTAAGCCTATACATAGAACACACAAAAGAGGGTTAACATACTGTATATAAGGCTAAGTTCTGACTCAAGGGAGAAAGGAAAAAAACCTAACATTTACTAACTGCTATGTGGTAGACATTTAAAATACTTTATTTAGTTGAGCCTTACAATTCTAAGACAGTGAGAATATTACTTCATTATACAGATAAACTAGGGAACAAAGTAGGAAGTGAGTGAGGAAAAAAAAGCCATGATTTCAGACCCACATGTACTGAGCCTGGTATGAAAGTAGTGTTTCTATGTCCTAAAGAATCACATCTGAAGTTAAGAAACGTGAAGACTACCCAAATGTCCATTGATGGATGAATTGATAAATAAAATATGGTAAAGGCATACCTGGTTTTATTGTGCTTCACAAATATTGCGTTTTTTACAAATTGAAGGTTTGTGGCAACTCTGCATGGTCAGATGACAATTAGCACTTTTTAGCAATAACGTATTATTTAATTAAGGTATGTACATTGCTTTTTTAGACTTAACACTACTGCACACTTAATAGACTACACTATAGTGTAAACAACTTTATATGAACTAAAAAACCAAAAAATTCGTCTGACTCACTTTATTATGTTATTTGCTTTACTGTGGTGGTCTGGAACTGAACCTGCAATATCTCCAAGGTGCACCTGTATATAAGTACATTAGGATATTATTCAACCTTAAAAAGGAAGAAAATTCTTTTTTTTTTTGCGGTGCGGTACACGGGCCTCTCACTGTTGTGGCCTCTCCCATTGCGGAGCACAGGCTCTGGACGCGCAGGCTCAGCGGCCATGGCTCACGGGCCCAGCCGCTCCGCGACACGTGGGATCTTCCCGGACCGGGGCACAAACCCTTGTCCCCTGCATCAGCAGGCGGACTCTCAACCACTGCGCCACCAGGGAAGCCCAGGAAGAAAATTCTGACACATGCTACAACATGGATGAACCTTGAAGACGACATTATGTTAAGTGAAAAAAGTCAGACACAAAAGAACATAGTATGATTCCACTTATATGAAATACCTGCAGTAGCCAGATTCATAGAGAAAGAAAACAGAATGGTGGTTGCTTGCCACGGGCAGGGCAGGGGGAATGGAGTACAGAGGTTCAGTTTGGGAAGATTAAAAGGTTCTGGAGATGCATGGTGGTGTAGCTTGCACAACACTGTTAACCTCTTAATGCCAATGAACTGTACGCCTAAAAATGGTTAAAATGGTAAATTTTATGTTATATATATTTTACCCCCGCCCCCCCCAAAATCATGATGAATCACAATTTTAAATATTCAAGTCTTTAGCAAATAAAATCTAACTTTATACTGGTCATCGGGAGTTAATGTAAAAATATTCCAGTTGCTAGAATTACTGAATTGCTCCATTAGCAAGATAAAGCAGTTGAGTCAGTAATAAATGGGATGCCACATTCCTCAGAACAAGTCTTAGGAAAAGACCCATGAAAAATAAGCCTATTCTCTTCTGACAGAATACAGAATAATCTTGGGAAAGATGAAACAAGAAAGAGCAGTCCCCACTTCTGATAAAACCAGAGGGCAGGGCTTCCCTGGTGGCGCAGTGGTTAAGAATCCGCCTGCCAATGCAGGGGACACGGGTTCGGGCCCTGGTCCAGGAAGACCCCACAGGCCCCGGAGCAACTAAGCCCGTGCACCACAACTACTGAGCCTGCACTCCAGAGTCCGCAAGCCACAACTCCTGACCCCACGTACTACAACTACTGAGCCCGCGTGTCACAAATACTGAAGCCCACACGCCTAGAGCCTGTGCTCTGCATGCAACAAGAGAAGCCACTGCAATGAGAAGCCCGCGTGCCGCAACCAAGCGTAACCCCGGCTCACGACAACTAGAGGAAGCCCGCGCACAGCAACGAAGACCCAATGCAGCCAAATAAATAAATAAATAAATAGATAAACAAAATTTATTACAAAAAAACACAACCAAACACAGGAGAGCAGCTAACAGCAGCCAGGTGGTGACCAGGACATTTTAAAGCTTCAGAACCCTGGAATGGCTCAGGAATTCTGAGCTACCTCTGAAGACAGAGGAAGAAATTAGTATCAGGTGGGCAAACAGCAGTGTCTGCCAGTTTAAAACAAAATGAAGGAAGAGCAGTATAAGCGTATTCTGAGATATAGAGGCAAACAGATGAAACTGCTAAGGATGTAAAATGGTGGTTTCTGGGAAGTGGGAATTGGGATGGGGAAAAGCAGTTTTGGGGTTTTGCTCTTCTGAAAGCCTTGCGTCATTTGACCTTTAAAATTAGGTATATACATCACTTAGATTTTTTTTTTTAAGCTGCTTTTGAAACGGGTATGGGGGAAAAGGCACGCAGCACTGCAGATGGGAATATAAAGTTGTACAAACTTTCCGAATGGCAGCTGGGTAATATGTTTCTAAAATATGGGAAACATTATTAGATATAACCCACATTAACAAAAGTTCCCTGGGGTAATCAATAATTTTTAGGTATGCAAAAAGACCCTGAAACCAAAAAGTTTGAGAACTGCTGCCCGGCTGCGGTAGAGGAGGAACAGAGAAAGACGAGAGGCCAGCTCAGTGAAAGCATGGTCTGAGAGGGCTCCCAAACCAAGCAGATCCATCTCTAGGGAACACACCCTGGGACCGGGTGGGAGGACAGAGAGAAGAGTGTCCTTTCCTTCCTGTTCAACCACACCTAACAAATCAGCCTCTTTCCCTTTTGGTTAAGTCACTACAGTACCAATTACTATAATCCACATGGGTGGTGAGGGAGAATTGGTATAAGCCATTTTCCCTTGGCCTTTCTTTGTTGCTCTGGTTCATTCAAAAGCCTCTCCAACAGTAGTTGATATACTTCCTCACTGAATCCTCAGAACTGTCTTAAAGGCAGGTATGATGAACAACAGCCTCAGTGATCAGGTAATCTTTTTTTTTTGTGGTACGTGGGCCTCTCACTGCTGTGGCCTCTCCCCTTGTGGAGCACAGGCTCCAGACGCGCAGGCTCAGCGGCCACAGCTCACAGGCCCAGCCGCTCCGCGGCACCCGGGATCCTCCAGGACCAGGGCACGAACCCGCATCCCCTGCATCGGCAGGCGGACTCCCAACCACCGCACCACCAGGGAAGACCCAGGTAATTAAGTAATGTGTCCAGTCACGGACCTAGGACTTAGAAAGCAGAGACTGAATTCTCTTCTTTCTCTATAATATTCCAAAGAGTATGTTCTTCCAAAGTATGTTAAAAATAAACAAGTGTGGTGATGGCCACACAACTCTGAATATACTAAACATCATCGAATTCTACACTTTAAGTGGATGAATTGTATGGCATATGAATTATACCTCAATAAAACTGTTAAACAAAAAATGAATGAACACAAGCAATGACAGAGTTCTGAGGAGGGACACAAATTGGAGGCAAGGTTAAGTTTAGGAATCATCCCAACTTTTTGTTTTGTTTTTCGCTGCACAGCTTGGGGGATCTTAGTTCCCCAACCAGGGATTGAACACAGGGCCCTGGCAGCAAGAGTGCTGAGTCCTAACCACTGGACCACAAGGGAAGTCCCAAGGAGTTGTCCCAGCTTCTAACTTTAGGCAGCAAAAGGCTCCAGAGTGATCTGTCACAGCATGTAGAGGACAAGGGAGCACACAGAGGCATTAATTAGGTAAATGAGAAGAAAAGAGGGGCAAACCAGTGCTGAAGTTAGGGCAAAGGCAACTGATTTCTCCCACTGGTGAAGAAGACAAGAAGGAGCCAACAGAAGCAAGAACTACAATCCTGCAGCCTGTGGAACAAAAACCACATTCACAGAAAGACAAGATGAAAAGGCAGAGGGCTATGCACCAGATGAAGGAACAACATAAAACCCCAGAAAAACAACTACATGAAGTGGAGATAGGCAACCTTCCAGAAAAAGAATTCAGAATAATGATAGGGAAGATGACCCAGGACCTTGGGAAAAAATGGAGGCAAAGATCGAGAAGATGCAAGAAATGTTTAACAAAGACCTAGAGGAATTAAAGAACAAACAAACAGAGATGAACAATACAATAACTGAAATGAAAACTACACTAGAAGGAATCAATAGCAGAATAACTGAGGCAGAAGAACAGATAAGTGACCTGGAAGACAGAATGGTGGAATTCACTGCTGCAGAACAGAATAAAGAAAAAAGAATGAAAAGAAATGAAGACAGCCTAAGAGGCCTCTGGGACAACATTAAATGCAACAACATGCACATCATAGAGGTCCCAGAGGAGAAGAGAGAGAAAGGACCCGAGAAAATATGTGAAGATATTATCTCAAAAACTTCCCTAACATGGGAAAGGAAATAGCCACCCAAGTCCAGGAAGCGCAGAGAGTCCCATACAGGATAAACCGAAGGAGAAACATGCCGAGATACATAGTAATCAAATTGGCAAAAATTAAAGACAAAGAAAAATTATTGAAAGCAGCAAGGGAAAAACGACAAATAACACAAAAGGGAACTCTCATTAGGTTAACAGCTGATCTCTCAGCAGAAACTCTACAAGCCAGAAGGGAGTGGCATAATATACTTAAAGTGATGAAAGGGAAGAACCTACAGCCCAGATTACTCTACCCGTCAAGGATCTCATTCAGATTCAACTGAGAAATCAAAAGCTTTAAAGACAAGCAAAAGCTAACAGAATTCAGCACCACCAAACCAGCCCTACAACGCATGCTAAAGGAACTTCTCTAAGTGGGAAACACAAGAGAAGAAAAGGACCTACAAAAACAAACCCAAAACAATTAAGAAAATGGTCATAGGAACATACATATCGATAATTACCTTAAACGTGAAGGGATAAAATGCTCCAACCAAAACACACAGGCTTGCTGAATGGATACAAAGACAAGACCCATAAATGTGCTGTCTACAAGAGACCCACTTCAGACCTAGGGACACATACAGACTAAAAGTGAGGGGATGGAAAAAGATATTCCATGCAAGTGGAAATCAAAAGAGAGCTGGAGTAGCAATACTCATATCAGATAAAATAGACTTTAAAATAAAGAATGTTACAAGAGACAAGGAATGACACTACATAACGATCAAGGGATCAATCCAAGAAAAAGATATAACAATTATAAATATATATGCACCCAACATAGGAGCACCTCAATACATAAGGCAACTGCTAACAGCTATAAAAGAGAAAATCGACAGTAACACAGTAATAGTGGGAGACTTTAACACCTCACTTCCACCAATGGACAGATCATCCAGACAGAAAATTAAAATGGAAACAGAAGCTTTAAATGAAACAACAGCCCACATGGATTTAATTGATATTTATAAGACATTCCATCCAAAAACAGCAGATTACACTTTCTTCTCGAGTGCGCACAGAACATTCTCCAGGATAGATCACACCTTGGGTCACAAATCAAGCCTCAGTAAATTTAAGAAAACTGAAATCATATCAAGCATCTTTTCTGACCACAACGCTATGAGATTAGAAATGAATTTACAGGGAAAAAAACGTAAAAAACACAAACACATGGAGACTAAATAATACATTAATAATTAACCAAGAGATCACTGAAGAAATCAAACAGGAAATCAAAAAATACCTAGAGACAAATGACAATGAAAACACAACAATCCAAAACCTGTGGGATGCAGCAAAAGCAGTTCTAAGAGGGAAGTTTATAGCTATACAAGGCTACCTCAAGAAACAAGAAAAATCTCAAATAAACACTCTAACCTTACACCTAAAGGAACTAGAGAAACAACAAACAAATCCTAAAGTTAGCAGAAGGAAAGAAATCATAAATATCAGAGCAGAAATAAATGAAATAGAAACAAAGAAAACAATAGCAAAGATCAATAAAACTAAAAGCTGGTTCTTTGAGAAGATAAACAAAATTGATAAACCATTAGCCAGACGCATCAAGAAAAAGAGGGAGAGGACTCAAATCAATAAAATTAGAAATGAAAAAGGAGAAGCGACAACAGACACCACAGAAATACAAAGCATCCTAAGAAACTACTACAAGCAACTCTATGCCAATAAAATGGACAACCTGAAAGAAATGGACCAATTTTTAGAAAGGTATAACCTTCGAAGACCGAACCAGGAAGAAACAGAAAATATGAACAAACCAATCACAAGTAATGAAATTGAAACTGTGATTAAAAATCTTCCAACAAACAAAAGTCCAGGACCAGATGGCTTCACAGGTGAATTCTATCAAAATTTAGAAAAGAGCTAACACCCATCCTTCTCAAACTCTTCTAAAAAATTGCAGAGGAAGGAACACTCCCAAGCTCATTCTATAAGGCCACCATCATCCTGATATCAAAACCAGACAAACATACCACAAAAAAAGAAAATTACAGACCAATAACACTGATGAATATAGATGCAAAAATCCTCAACAAAATACTAGCAAACAGAATTCAACAACACACTAAAAGGATCATATACCATGATCAAGTGGGATTTATCCCAGGGATGCAAGGATTCTTCAATATACGCAAATCAATCAATGTGATACACCGTATTAACAAGTTGAAGAAAACCATGATCATCTCAATAAATACACAAAAACTTTTTGACAAAATTCAACACCCATTTATGATAAAAACTCTCCAGAGGGCTTCCCCGGTGGCACGGTGGCTGAGAGTCTGCCTGCTGATGCAGGGGACACGGGTTCGTGCCCCGGTCCGGGAGGACCCCACGAGCGGCTGGGCCCATGAGCCATGGCTACTGAGCCTGCGCATCCAGAGCCTGTGCTCCACGATGGGAGGGGCCGCAGCAGTGAGAGACCTACGTACCGCAAAAAAAAAAAAACACCTCTCCAGAAAATGGGCATAGAGGGAACCCTTCTCAACATAATAAAGGCCATATACGACAAACCCACAGCAAACATCATTCTCAATGGTGAAAAACTGAAAGCATTTCCTCTAAGACCAGGAACAAGACAAGGATGTCCACTCTCTCCACTACTATTCAACATAGTTTTGGAAGTCCTAGCCATGGCAATCAGAGAAGAAAAAGAAATACAAATTGGAAAAGAAGTAAAACTGTCATTGCTTGCAGATGACATGATACTATACATAGAGAACCCTGAAGTTGCCACCAGAAAACTACTAGAGCTAATCAATGAATCTGGTAAAGTTGCAGGATATAAAATTAATGCACAGAAATCTCTTGCATTCCTATACACTAATGAAAAATCTGAAAGAGAAATTAAGGAAACATTCCCATTTACCACTGCAACAAAAAGAATAAAATACCTAGGAATAAACCTACCTAGGGAGACAAAAGACCTGTATGCAGAAAACTATAACACACTGATGAAAGTAATTATAGATGATACCAACAGATGGAGAGATATACCATGTTCTTGGATTGGAAGAATCAATACTGTGAAAATGACTATACTACCCAAAGCAATCTACAGAATCAATGCAATCTCTATCAAATTACCAATGGAATTTTTTATGGAACTAAAACAAAAAATCTTAAAATTTGTATGGAGACATAAAAGACCCCGAATAGCCAAAGCAGTCTTGAGGGAAAAAAAACGGAGCTGGAGGAATCAGACTCCTTAACTTCAGACTATACTACAAAGCTACAGTAAGCAAGACAATATGGTACTGGCACAAAAAGAGAAACACAGATCAATGGAACAAGATAGAAAGCCCAGAGATAAACCCATGCACCTACAGTCAACTAATCTATGACAAAGGAGGCAAAGATATACAATGGAGAAAAGATAGTCTCTTCAATAAGTGGCGCTGGGAAAACTGGACAGCTACATGTAAAAGAATGAAATTAGAACACTCCCTAACACCATACACAAAAATAAACTCAAAATGGATTAGAGACCTAAATGTAAGACCGGACACTATAAAACTCTTAGAAGAAACATAGGAAAAACACTCTTTGACATAAATCACAGCAAGATCATTTTTGATCCACGTCCTAGAGAAATGGAAATAAAAACAAAAATAAACAAATGGGACCTAATGAAACTTCAAAGCTTTTGCACAGCAAAGGAAACCATAAACAAGACCAAAAGACAACCCTCAGAATGGGAGAAAATATTTGCAAACGAATCAACAGACAAAGGATTAATCGCCAAAATATATAAACAGCTCATGCAGCTCAATATTAAAAAAACAAACAACCCAATCCAAAAATGGGCAGAAGACCTAAATAGACATTTCTCCAAAGAAGACATACAGATGGCCAAGAAGCACATGAAATGTTGCTCAACATCATTAATTATAAGAGAAATGCAAATCAAAACTACAATGAGGTATCACCTCACACCAGTGAGAATGGGCATCATCAGAAAATCTACAAACAACAAATGCTGGAGAGGGTGTGGAGAAAAGGGAACCCTCTTGCAGTGTTGGTGGGAATGTAAATTGATACAGCCACTATGGAGAACAGTATGGAGGTTCCTTAAAAAACTAAAAATAGAATTACCATATGATCCAGCAATCCCACTACTGGGCATATACCCAGAGAAAGCCATAATTCAAAAAGACACATGCACCCCAATGTTCACTGCAGCACTATTTACGATAGCCAGGTCATGGAAGCAACCCAGATGCCCATCGACAGATGAATGGATAAAGATGTGGTACATATATACAATGGAATATAAGCCATAAAAAGGAATGAAATTGGGTCATTTGTTGAGACGTGAATGGATCTAGAGACTCATACAGAGTGACGTTAAGTCAGAAAAAGAAAACAAATATCGTATATTAACGCATCTATGTGGAACCTAGAAAAATGGTACAGATGAACCAGTTTGCAGGGCGGAAATTGAGACACAGATGTAGAGGACAAACGTATGGACACCAAGGGGGGAAAGCTGCGGGGGGGGCGGGGGCGTGGGGGTGGTGGTGGGATGAATTGGGCCATTGGGATTGACATGTATACACTGATGTGTATAAAATGGATGACTAATAAGAACCTGCTGTATAAAAAAATAAATAAAATTAAATTAAAAAAATTTTTTTAAAAAGGAGCCAACAGGTCTGGAAAAGGCCCTGTCAGAATGCAGCTTCTCTGGCTGCATGCTCTCTCCAGCAGGGGTTTGTGCTACTATCTCTAGTGGTTGGTGCTAACATCTATCTTAGACTGTGCACATCGTTTGCCTTTTAATCCAAGGATAATGGCACTCGATTTCACATTTAACTTCTATGGCCATTTCTTTTATTAAAAGGAAGGGTGCTGGACTCCATAATTTGCAAAATCACTTCTAGCTCTAAAACTGTAGTTCAGTGATGAGCCGCAATCTGAGAGATACCTGTATTAGCCTGAACACCTATCTAGGTGGCAAAAGGATCAGAAAATAAGATGTTAATTCCCAAAGCTACTGAAATGTGCTTGGGCCTGATCTACTTTGCAGAAGGGCAGGGGCCAGGCCACACATTTAGCATCTTCAAGCCACAGACTCCTGAGATGTAAAATGGTCCTCTACTTTTTACAGGTTATGTAAATGCAACACCCCTGTTCCAATTTTATGAAGTCATCCTTCGCCAGCTCCACATGGACCAATCATGATGCACCTTTGAAACATCAAACCTTCTCTTTTTCTTGTCCTACTTAACCCAACCACTTCAGCTCTTTGTTAACACTGTGCTATGCAGACTTTGAGAGGTTAAAAAAAGGGTCTCTCTCTAAACCCTCTACCTTTTAATTCATCCAAACTACACTTGGAGGTGCCTTTGCAGGGAGTCAAAAGCACACTTCCTAAATCAAGTATCTTAAGGTCAACCTGGGGCCTAAGGCAATGAAACAAAAGCTATAAGGCTCAAAACTCCCTGGGTTCCTGGATTACAATAGCTTTCCTATACCCCCCAATGACCTAACCCCACCCTTTGTAACTTGATTTCATTCAGCAAAAACTATTACTCATTTTACCTATCACCAAGTTTTACTCACATTCAACGAAGAGCACATTTTTATTTACCATCCTCAAGAAATGTGTTTAGAGAGCACAAGAGACATGGAATATGGCTAATGGCTTTGGAGCCCAGAGACCCCGGCCTTTGAATATACCACTTACTACCTCGTGTGTTGCCATAGGGAGGTCAACCTCTCAGTTTCCTGATCTGTAAACTAGAGATGCACAGTACCTACCTCCTAGAGTAGTAAGATAAGCTGTAATGAATATATATTGCTACCATGCAGCAGAACTGTTTATAATATGTGAATAAGGATGCATTTGCAAATTATGCATTCTCACTTTTAAATATGACCCACATGTCAATCTAAAACATCCTTGGGACTTCCCTGGTGGTCCAGTGGGTAATACTCCACACTCCCAATGCTGGGGGCCCGGGTTCGATCCCTGGTTGGGGAACTAGATCCCGCATGCATGCTGCAATTTAGAGTCCACATGCCACAACTAAGACCTAGCACAGCATAAATAAATAAGTTTAAAAAATGAAACATCCTTAACGAAACGTGCTTCTAAGCTACTGGCACATCTTCCTCAACAAACCATTCTACTTTGACCTGAGTAGGGAAAGAAGAAAAATGAACAAGTGGTAGTTTAGCAATATTACTCGTGGCAGACTACAGAGTAGGAAGTGGGGGTAATGGGGGTCGTCCTGGGGACATTTTGGAAATGGAACACAGAATGCAAACCAGCAACCTGAGCAATAATTGTTAATAAAATTATGTTGCCAGCACAACAGGACAACAATGGTCATTTTATATATCTTTTCCTTCAAGTAATAAAATTTAAGTAGTTGTAAGTCCCAAGAGAATTTCAACTAGGAAATAAATTGAATCATAAAAACATACTCAAGGTTCAAACCCTTAAAGGGTCACCTAACCTATTTTACCCTCTTCTAGAAATGCCCCACTTGGGAAAATTTTAAACATAGCTAATTCTCAATGTTGATGAATGCTATATTAAACTTGTATACCACTTTACACACTTTAAATACTGTCACATCCATTACATTAACTAAAAGTTACTGATAATCGTGTTAGAACCAAACAAAAAGTAATTGGGAAGAAGGGGGGTGGGGGGGGGAAGAGGCAAAGGGATTTCTTTGGGATATTAGGTTAGAGAAGCGGAAACTGTCCATGCAGTAGGGTACATCAGTTGCGTTATCAATTACACGATTATATACCGGCTCTAGGCCAACTTCACCAACTCTGAGCTGTGTTATTTAATTTGAGCAAGATTTGCTGTTGTTGTTTTGACTGAGCTTCAGATGCCTTATCTACATACCTAGGGATACCACCTATTCTGCAGAGGTAAGGAAGATATCAGAATGCAAGCACATTTTAAGTGCTGAGCACAATGCAGGAAACAGTGAGAACTCGAATTCCTTTCCTTTGAAATACAACTCTCTGCAAAGTGTAAAACCTGAACAGCATATCTACTGAAAGGAAAACTATTATAGTGACTCCTTCTGTGAAGAATCCCACACAAAGGAAAATCACATGTGACCTGTTTTATGGAATCTGGATTTGGTATATACACTCCTAAATAAAATTTCTCTAGTCAAGACCGATATAAATGACACAAAATAACATATACAACACCTTCCAGTAATGTAATAAATAACTGTGGCATATTATGATCTATGAATGTGGTATTGCTAGAGGGATGTGCTGTATCTGGTCTGCTCTCATTACTGCTTTGCCCGTTTGGTTCTCCATGAAAATAAAACTTACCAAAGTTTGCTGATAGAATTAGATGACAATGTCGTAAAGAGAACATCACTTTGATTCTTATTACTTAATCTCTGTGCTAGAAGAGTGGAAATTCATCATCAAGTCCGCAAATGGGGAGAAAAACAAGACAACGAAATGGTTTCTTCCTACCCCATACTCTCGCCCCACCCTGACCTGATTTCTCCTCATTAAGTCTATCACTGAGAGATTCTGGGAAGAGTGAAGGACACAAAGGTTGGAAGATAGATTTACAGAATAACACCCTAAAAGCAAGAGAAACGGATCTTTCATATATGCTAGCCTCCCCACCAAGTAAAATTCTACATGCCCGGCACTGGGCTGAACGTGTCACATCAACTTTTTTTTTTTTTTAATTTTATTTTTACTTATGTATTTTCGGCTGTGTTGGGTCTTCGTTGCGGTGTACAGGCTTCTCATTGCGGTGGCTTCTCTTGCAGAGCACGGGCTCTAGGCACATGGGCTCAGTAGTTGTGGTGCACAGGCTTAGTTGCTCCGGGGCATGTGGGATCTTCCCGTGTCCCCTGCATTGGCAGGCGGGTTCTTAACCACTGCGCCACCAGGGAAGCCCTCAACTCTCCTACTTCACAACAGTCCTATGCAGTAGGGATTAGCATCATCGCCACTTTACAGATGATGCAATTGAGGCTTAGAAAGATTGCGAAACCTGCCCAAGGTTGCACAGCTAATAGGTGGCAAGAGCCACGGGTCTTGACTCCAAATCCATACTATTTGCCCACTACCACCCTACTTATTACTGTAGTGTAGATGAAAGGGTACTTTCCACACTCGGCTTCACCCCTTGGGCAAATCACTTGACCTTGCTGATCAATTTGTCATCTATAAATGAGGACAATGACAGTTGCCCAGCCTTCTCCACAGCACCTGAGTGATGCTGAAAAACTTAATATATGTGCAAAAATATGCTATAAAAACTATAAGGCAACATGTAAATGTAACATTTCATTAATTTGAGCATACATTCCATATATCTTTATCCTTCCTATCTGACCTGAAAATAAGTTTTTAAGAGTAGTTAAATAATTTTTAACACTCCCAAGCAAAAATCTAGAGGGAAAAAAATCAACCTTAGACATTCTGGAAAAGGCAAAACTATAGAGACAGTAAAAATATCAGTGGTGGCCAGTGGTTTGGGGGAAGAGAGGAAGGGATGGAGGTTCTTAGGGCAGAGAAACTGTTCTGTATGATATCGTAATGGTGGACACATTTGTTAAAACTCTTAGAATATACAGCACCAAGAATGAACCCTAATGTAAACTATGGACTTCAGTTAATAAGAATGTATCAATATTGGCTCACCAATTGTAACAAATGTACCACAATACTGCAAGATATAAATAACAGGGGAAAGGGGTGTGGTGTGAGGGGATAAATGGGAACTCTGCAATTTATGTTCAATTTTTTGGTAAACCTAAAACTGCTCAAAAAATAGTCTATTCGTTTTTTGAAAACTCAACCTTATAAAACAAATTCTAGTAAAAATACAAACAAACAAAAAAAACCCCCACAAATTCTACACAAGGATTTAGGAAGTACTATGAAGGAGCTTGGTGTTCTAAAAAATGCCTGGAATACTTGACAAAGTAATATCCCATCTTTTTAGACCAGTGCTGTCCAATAGAACTTTATGCAATGTGCGATGATGGAAATATTCTAGATCTGCTCTAACACAGTAGCCGCTAGTCACATTGGCTACTGAACACTTGCAATGTGGCTAGTATACTGAGGAAGGGAATTTTTAATTTTACTTAATTTTAATTAACACTTAAATAGCCATAGGCGCCTAGTGGCTATCACATCAGACAGCAGTTTTAGACAATTCAAGAGACTCTTAGAAATGTACTGTAATGTTAAAAGAAAAAAGTCACCTTAAGAGACCATCCAAATAGCAGTAGTTATGAAACAATGCCACAATTACCTGAGGTCAAGAGTGACTAGATGGTTAAGACAAACAGGAAGCAACAAAGCCCATCTCCAATTGTTTCTCACTTTTAAGTCCCATAATGTAACCCAAAAGTGACAAAACGGTCACTGTTCCTTTAATTCCTTCAATATTTTCAAAACAACTCAATTAGTTAAACAGCATTTCTGCTTCCTGAAAAATAGGGCTGAGGTCAAGTTAGAATTACGAATATATTTTCAAGCTAGTGGCCAAGAGGAAATAAAAAACAAGGGGTCCAAAGAAAATAACTTAAAAAGTGACTTCTGCAAACACAAGATATTCACCCAATTTTTTAAAACGAAAATTCAGAAACTAATATTTAGCCATGTATTTCAATTCCACGTCATAGTCAATTGTAAATCAAAAGGAAAAAAGATGCCCAAAAAAGCCTGAGCAAAGAAGAATGGTGCCTGAGTAAGTAAACAAAACTGAGACAGTACAGACACACCTGACTATTCTTATCCAGCTGTTAACCAGAGAACTGCGTCAAAGGGTCATTACCTCTTCCTCGTTTAAAATGCTAGTTGATTTAAACGTCAGCTCCTAGTGCTGACTTTTTATCCTTAGGCTAGGGGCATAAAAAGGAACTCATATCCTCAACTGCACTGGCTTTTTATCGGAGTCCTCCCCTGGGGGGCCTATGAAATCAAACCCTGAGATTGGCTCCCCACCCTCAGGGAATAAGTGAGGTGTCCAAAGTGACAGTGTTGAATCCCTAGAGTTCCGTTCGGTCCACAGCTTCTTTTTCAGTCCTTCAAGTACTGGATCTTTCTTTTAGAGTACAAAGAGAGGGAGAGAAAGACAGGTAATTGAGAAGCAGTAACACGCTCATGAAGACAGACGTGAAAACACGTGACCTTAGAAACAGGCCTCGAAAAGCTAATTCTTGACACTCTGCGCAGAGGTAAAACGAACCTTTGTTCTTTTTTTTTCCAAGTTCACGAGTCGCATTAGAAAAATATTATTTCGTAATTTCCAACAGGGGTGATCTTTAAGAGTATTCAAACGCATAATTAAGTGACATTAAACAGCCCCGAGTGATCAAGCACGAAGTCCAACAACTTGAATGTTTCAATCTGTTCAAACGCAAGGAACGAGACGGGTTTCCACCTTTCCAGTCCTTTTCCCCGCACCTCTCTCTTCCTGGGCCCTGAAAGCCCTGTATACCGTTTGTCGTGCAATTTTTTTCGAACTCCACCCACTGACTCCAGAACAAGTAGAATTCTCCCATTCTGAAGGTCGGGATTTTCCTCCAGAAAGGGAGGGAGACACTGAAAACTCCTTGACGTGAGTCAAATAAGGCAAGGGGAACAGTCCAGCCCGACTCCCAGATTAAGAGAGACCAAAGGCCAAGCTGGGGGAGGCGCTCAAGTTTCCGCTCACCAAGGTGGGGGGGGAGAAAGAAAGAAAAGGGGCAGAAATAAAGAGCGAGAAGGGGAAGGAGGGAGGGCTGGATTGGGAAGACCGGTTATCCGCGATGCTGCTCCCAACTGTGCGGGACCCAGGTCCTCCAGCATCTTCTCCCCACGTGCAGCCAAGCCCGTGGCGCCCACAGAGCAGCCGCTGGGCCTGGGTCCCGGGGGCCGAGAGGCCCGGCTCGCCAGCCCGCGCAGTGGCGGGGAGCGCAGGGGGGCGGGGGAAGGGGGGCGCAGCGCAGCCCCGGCTCCCGCGCGGTTATCTTACTGCGCAACAGCCTCGCCCGCGCCGCCCGGGCGCACCCAGCAGCGCGCCCCGCGCACCTGCCCGGCGCGAGGAGGGTGAGCCAGCGACCCCTGGCAGCCCAAACGGCGGCGCCCAGCGCTAGGAGCACTGGAAGCACGCGGAGGGCGGGGGCTGGGAGAGGGAACACCTGGCGCCCGGGGCCCCGCGGCGCCGGCCGCACGTGGCTGTCACACCTGGCGCGCCCCCGCCAAGCACCCCTTCCCCCTCCCACTCGGCTGCGCCCCCTGCCCTCACTCCCGCCCCCGCCTCAATCCCCAACCGTCGCCCCCTCCCACCCCATCCACCCCGGTTCCACTCCCCTCACCTGCTCCCACCGTCGTCACCCTGGGAGCGAAGAGGGCCGATGGTCGTCCCGTGGCTAAAGGTAACCCGGGAGAGTGAAGAGGTGCACCCCGAAACAGCTAGCCCCAGCATTCCCCGGGCCCAGCAACAACGCAGGCACCCCCCAGACTGACCTTCTGCCGCGGGCTGCGTCGCCGTCCGCCCCGTCCGGCCTCAACTGCCTCCTCGGCGCCGCCGCCTCTTCCCCGCGAAGCCTCCTCTACCCGCGTCGCCATGAGGTGACGGCAGCAGCCAAACAAGCAGCCCGACAAGGGGCACGGAACCTCGCAGGGCCTCGCGCCCCACCCCTGAATCCCCCAGCCAATTGCCGCATGCAAGGCTCCCCACGTGACCGGAGGAGGTTGGCCCCTGAGGGGACGGAGCGGAATGGGGGTGGGGAGCATTGAAGCCGGGGCTGGGCTACTGCAGGGCCGAAGGGCGAACAGAGGCCGCGCGAGCCTGCGCGAACGAGGAAAGGGACTCTGGAGCGGACTACAAGTCCCAGCAGGCTGCACGGCCACGGCTCGCAGACCCGGATCAGGATTGGAGCGTAATGCGGCGTTCTGAAATGGGGGAAGAGTATCCACTGTGCTGCGCGTGCAGCCTCCTGGGATTTGTAGTTTTCTAGGGTCGATGTACCAGTACCGGAAGGTACTCCTTATCATCCTGCGGGAAAAGTTCAGAAATAGTTCAGTGTTTGGGAGGGAGCGAGGTCTGGGACACATTGTTCTGCTTTTGTTTTGGTTGCTCTTCTTCGGAACAGAGCCCGAATGATTGGGGGATGAGGAGAAATACTTCGTGACTTTCAAGGCGGGAGAGTTGTAATGGCTTTCAGAATTTGAGGTTTCTGGCTCGACACCTGTCCCGAGTCCTGCCCCTCCACCAGAGCTCTCAGCACCGTTTAGCGGTCCCGAGCTCCTGCGGGGTGGGGGCTGCGTCATATTCACCTTGGCTGAACCGCCCGGGCTTCTAGCACAGTTCTCCTCCCTTAGTTGGCGCTAAATACACATTGAACGTACTGGCTTCCTCCGCCAGTTGTTTCGTTACTGAAATTTTTTAACAAACTCGGTTTGCTGAATCGATTTTTTTTTCTTGACGAGATTAGGGCGGGGATGGATTTTTTTCTCAGGCCTATTTACATCTGATGGAACCAGATCTCCAATGACCGAGCTTCTGATAGTCACAGAGCGTCATGAAATCCTGACATGTTGCCTTAAATAACTCATTATGAAAATTTGTGTAAATCCTATGTCATTTTTTATGAGAGAATACTAAGTAGTGGTGTCAGGCGCCAAAAATTTAATAACTTACGTGAGAGTAAATTTCAATATTGGGGAAATTCCTTCTATTAATTTTAATTATTTCTGTAAATTTGGGGAAAGTACCATTATTTTATTTCACAGGCAGAACACCTCAGTCCAGCTATGAGATTTCAAAGCTAGAGCAGCAGATAATGAACCCATACCTAGACACTATATAAAGCTGATGGCCTCGGCCACTATTCCTCACCTTCTTAAAGGCAAAAGTCCCAGTGAGATGCAGAAAAAAATCTATCGGTAATGCTGCCTCTAACCCGCCTGGGGAATTGAGTATTAAAATGCACCATAGTTAAATTATGGTACAGGAGAACACCATGCAGCTACTAAAAATGATAAACATTTTTTAAATTGACCTAGAAAATATACATAGCACAGTGAGCTTAAAAAAAAATCCATTTTCATAGAATTGCCTGTAGGTTTATAAAGAGATGTTTAGAAGGACATTAACCAAAGTGTTAATAATGTTTTTCCCTGGGAGATGAAACTTGGGAGTATTTTTACTTCATGATTTTCTGTATTGTTTGAGTATAAGTATGCATGGAATTAAAAAAAAATAGTTATCTTTATTAAGAAAACAAAAGGACTATGCAAGTGACCTCAAGTCTTAAGAGAATTGAAAAATAGTTAATTGTATTTGTTTTATTTATATACATTCTTATTTCAGAGGGATTTGGAAGGCTGTAAACATATACACGATATGCCACAACATACATATGTGTGTGTGTAGATATATAGATATATGTCATATCATTCTTTCATATACAAATAGAGAGGCAGAGAGAGAGAGAGAGAGAAAAATGGCAAGAAAGTGAAAGTGAAAGAAGGATCAGGAAAAATAAGAAGTCATGGGTGAGTTGATTCCATAAAACACAAGCCTTGAGGTTCTTGTCCACAAGCTGGACATGAGCCAAATTTTTATTTTGAGCTTCTTGACAGCTGGGAAAAGAGGAAAACACAATTTACAGAGTGATTCACAACATAACAAAATAAAAACAAACCGGGTGCTCAAGAGAAACGTAGCTATTACTGCTCCCGCGAGAAATATGAATTTCAGAGGTCTGCTGCTTACAACGTCTTTAATAGAGGGGATGGTGTTTTTTTAAATCTGTCCACAAGTTCTTTGATGCTCCTCGCTTCAAAAGGTGGAGTCTGATTCCCCTATTCTTGCAAGTGGGCCAGGCTTAGTGATCCGTTTCTAAGGAAAACAGCTTAGCAGAAGGGAGAGAGAAAGAATAGCTTCTGGCTGGCTCTCTGGGTCTCAGATCACTCTCTTCTTCCTCAGGTCAAACTAACCTGATTTTTGATAGACCCATTCTCTGTTTAAATGCCTTCAAAGAGGTTATTCTCCAGCCTTAACCCAAGGCTCTATAAAGCACTGTACTTATCTCAGCTGGGATCCATTATTGGGGTTATGTTTTAAGTCTCCAAGAGCTAACATTTCTTTTTTTTTTCCCCCAATATATTTGTATCTGGCTGCGCCAGGTCTCAGTTGCAGCATGCGGGATCATCGTTGCGGCATGCATGCAGGATCTAGTTCCCTGACCAAGGATCGAACCCGGGCCCCCTGCATTGAGAGCACGGAGTCTTACCGCTGGACCACCAGGGAAGTCCCAAGAGCTATCATTTCTTTATTTCCAACTCTTTAATAGGCATCCCATGATCTATCTGCATTAATTATTCTCACGTTTTGCTCAAGGACTTACGGTCTCTGTTAAGAACTCTACCTGCCAGAAAGGTGAACGTCACAAGAAAAACAGCTCGTCGCCAGTAGGGGGTATTCTCCCCACTTCCTCCCTAAAGGCTATGCATGTACCTGAATATGGGCCCACTTATTCAGATGCTTAGTAAACAGCCAGGAGCCTGAGGCAGAAAGTTCTTAAGAGCAGTAAGCTCAGTGATGCCCCCAGCTCTCTGTCCTGTTAAGAGGCCAACTTGCCTCTGTTACAGAGGCAGGATTCTGTTGGCCTTATGGCCACAGGGAACTGGAACCCTCAGAGTTCATAGCTGGACACAGGGCTATTTAGAGGTTTGGCCTGTAGTATTACGCCTTAGGGAGCAGGCTTCAGATTGCTAGGTTCTCATACCCTGTCAATGCAACGGTGCAGAGACTCAAATTTTAAGCAATGCACATCTTGAATATTACTAATTTCACCGCTGTGAGCCCATTTCTGACACCCATCATACTGGCTAACAAGCTACTACTTTCACCAATGAAAACCCATTTCTAACTTTCAATTTGCTACTTAGCAAAGCCTCTGCTATTGATTGAGCTATGGCTAACAGAAGCATTTGTAGTAGCTAGAATCTGGAATACAGACTCCCTGATTAATATAGCCGACTACCCCTCCCCAGGTGTGTGACATCCTGATTGGGGTCATTGCTAGCCCTTAATTTTACACAACACACACACACACACACACACACACACACATACACACAGAGGCTACTACTACGACTACTACACGGTCTTTGCTGGCAGTAAATTAACAGACCCCGTCATACCGTATAATATGATCAAAGGTACTGACAAATCTCAAGAAGCAGTGTGTCTCATCAGAAGAGTGGAAACCTAGAAAAGGGAGAGTCAGGGAGGCCAGGCTGACTGGCCCATCCAAGCAATGTTTGGGAGAGAGAGAATCCTGGTCAAAAAAGAGAACTTCACAAATAATGGCCCCGGGCTTCCCTAGTGGCGCAGGGGTTAAGAATCCGCCTGCCAATGCAGGGGACACGGGTTCGAGCCCTGGTCCAGGAAGATCCCACATGCCGTGGAGCAACTAAGCCCGTGTGCCACAACTACTGAGCCCACTTGACACAACTACTGAAGCCCACGCGCCTAGAGCCTGTGCTCCGCAACGAGAGAAGCCATCGCAATGAGAAGGCCGCGCACTGCAACGAAGAGTAGCCCCAGCTCCCTGCAACTAGAGAAAGTCCATGCGCAGCAACGAAGACCCAACGCAGCCAAAAATAAATAAATTAAATAAGTAATTTTTTTTTAAAAAGCCAATTGAAATGTAAAATAATTTTTTTAAAAAAAGAAATAACGACCCCATTTCCAAGGCTATCCTTAGTGTGGGGACGGAGGCTCCAGCATGCTAATCTAATGCCTTTGAACAGGAGACTTGTTTTGATTTCTTACTCACCAAAAAACCTTCCCATTAGAATCTGTCTCCCTATGTGGGTCTGACTCTGGAGAGGGAATGTTGATGTGTGTAGTCGACTAAAAAAAAAAAAAAGCACAACCTAATTGTGGGATCTCAGTTCCCCGACCAGGGATGGAATGCCGGGCCCTGTCAGTGAAAGCCCAGAATCCTAACCACTAGGCCACCAGGGAACTCCTGAGAATTATGTTTTATTCAGCGAACTTACTGAGGACTTGAGCCTGGGATACAGCCTCTCAGTTAGCTCTGAGAGACTGCTCCAAAGAGTAAGGAACGAGGGACTTCCCTGGTGGTCCTGTGGTTTAGGACTCCATGATTCCACTGCAGGGGGCACCGGTTTCATCCCTGGTCAGGGAACTAAGATCCCACAAGCCGAGCAGTGTGGCCAAAAAAAATTTTTTTATTTAAATAAATAAATAAAATAGGTAAGGGAAGAGCCAGGATATATGAGTATTTTGCTGAGAAAAAAAAACATGTAGTCAACCATCAGAACATCAAAAGATTACTGCTAATCACAAAAACAGCCATCTCAAGTTAATGATTTTGGTATGGGAAGATGCAAGAGTCTGGGCTCATTGAAATCATTCCTTTGATATGCACCTTAACTATCTAGGGCCACTATCCTGTTTTTCTCTATCCTGAATCCACTCAGGGCTCACGCTCAAGGGCGGCTACAGTGAATGGTGGCTTTATGGCCACAACATCCTTTGTTTACTGAAATGCAGGCGACATTCTCTGTCCACAGTGTATACTTGTATTCAGTGAGATGCTTCCACTGCTCATTATTAATAAAGGGACATTTTGACTTTGTAAATCGGGACTGAGAGCCATATTCTGGAGACAGTGCCTTCTGGGAGTGTGTTCGGAAGCCCCTCAGGGGGCCGGAATATTTTGGGTACTCCTGTTTTGCATCTCTAGCATGCTGTACTTCCCATACCAGGCCAGTCCCACACTTCAGTGTAAGGGCTTGTTTTTATTTTTTTTATTTTTCATTTTTTGCGGTACGCGGGCGTCTCACTGTTGTGGCCTGTCCCATTGCGGAGCACAGGCTCCGGACGCGCAGGCTCAGCGGCCACGGCTCACGGGCCAGCCGCTCCGCAGCATTTAGGATCTTCCCAGACCTGGGCACGAACCCCTGTCCCCTACATTGGCAGGCGGACTCTCAACCACTGCGCCACCAGGGAAGCCCTTTATTTTTATTTTTTCATGTTTTTTTTTTTTGGCTTGCTGAATCTCAGGTCCCCTACCAGAAATTGAACCCAGGCCCCGGCAGTGAAAGCATGGAATCCTAACCACTAGGCCACCAGGGAACTCCCTTGAGTTGTTTCTTTTTAGGGCTTGTTGAATGGACTTCTGCAGCTAGGTGGTAAATGAAGTGAGGACAGGGGCCGTGCCCATGGAACTTCTGTATTCTCAGCACTCAGCAGAAGGCCAGGCTCGGAGAAAGCTCTCAATACATACATTTTGAGAAAAAGAGACTCTGAATAGCAAAAGTACACTGGCCACTCAATTTTCCGGATCTATACAGATGAGGGCCAAACCTCCAATTCCCCGAGGTGATATCCCTTCTCACAACCTCTTGGAGAGTGCCCTAGTGGCAACATCCCGCTGCCACACTGAGAAGACCTCAGGCAGCCACGGGACCAAGATCATCCCAGGGTAAACTTAGTGGCAATAGAAAGTTCATTCATCAGTTAAACATTCACTGAGCACCTACTACATTCTGAGCACTTAATTAGACACCAGGCATACCACGATTTAGAATAAGGGCTCTCAGGCCAACACTGCCAGTGATACAAATAACAAACAGTAACATAATTCATCTGTAATGATCTATATGGGAGTAGAATCTACAAAAGAGTGGATATATGTATATGTATAACTGACTCACTGTACAGCAGAAACTAACACAACATTGTAAATCAACTATACTCCAATAAAAAAAATTTTAAAAAACAGTAACAAAATTCCGAAGATAAAGGTATTGCAAAGTAACAGCTTAAGTGTAATTTTCTACTGGTGGTAGGGAAGTTTAAGGAAGGTTTAAAGTGACATCTGAGCCGTATCTTGAAGTGTCAAAAGGAGTTAAACCACGCTAGTTTGACTTGTCTACCTTGGAGAATTTTCAGAGAAAGAAAAGCTCCTACTAACCTTTAAAGTAGCCAAGGGTATTATTTCAACAAAAGAGCTCAATTCCATGTTTGTTGCATGCTCTTGGGGTTGTAGGTAGTGAAAAGGAGTATTTGCCTTTTCATAGAACAGAGAGCTTATTGTTTAATTCGATTACCCAATACCATCCTTCTACGCGCACCCTGATTTTAGTCCTTATAAGAATTTGGCCAATTTCAGCATTTGCTATACACTTCCACATTTCTGGCAGATACTGTAAGATTTAAAAAATGATTATACCTAAAAAAAAAAAAAAAATGATTATACCTTACACCTACCTTGCTCAGGCATACTGACGGCAGGGTGTAGAATGTACAGTTAGATTGGCAAACACTGGGGTGTCAGTTCCAGCAGGAAGAGGATACTTCAAATAAAAACTCTTGTCATATAGGGAATGTTGGGAGAGAGTACATGCATTTCAAAAATTCAAATACATATATTGCATATACAGGCTTCATGAATTTTGTTCTGATTTATTTCTACAAGTCTCGGCCAGAATTACAGACTTGCAAGGAAGTGGAAACTATATGTATAAAGAGAGTGGTAAAGAAAAATACAAAATACTTGTGGGGTTAGGCACTGTTGAACATCTCTATATAGGACATTGGTTCAAGATGGCGGAGTAGAAGGATGTGCTCTCTTGCAAGAGCACCTGAATCACAAATAACTGCTGAACAATCATCGACAGGAAGACACTACAACTCATCAAAAAAGATACCCCAGGGCTTCCCTGGTGGCGCAGTGGTTGAGAGTCCGCCTGCCGATGCAGGGGACACGGGTTCGTGCCCCAGTCCAGGAGGATCCCACATGCCGCGGAGCGGCTGGGCCCGTGAGCCATGGCCGATGGGCCTGCGCATCCGAAGCCTGTGCTCCGCAATGGGAGAGGCCACAGCAGTGAGAGGCCCGCGTAACGCAAAAAAAAAAAAAAAAAAGAATGGGGGACTTCCCTGGCGGTCCAGTGGTTAAGACTTCACCTTCCAATGCAGGGGGAATGGGTTCGAGCTGAGATCCCACATGCTTCACGGCCAAAAAAGCAAAACATAAAACAGAAGCAGTATTGTAACAAATTCAATAAACACTTTAAAAATGGTCCACATCAAAAAAAATCATTATAATATAAAGATTGGTTAACCCATGTATTGGAGAGCTGAAAAGGCAAAAAGGGAACCACCTTAAGGTAGCAATTCCTAGAAACAGCTCTGGCTCCTAGAACTGGAGGGAAAAACGGAGAGACGTTGTTATTATTAAGACTGACAAAAACAACAGGGATTTACTGTAGAGCACAGGGAACTATATTCAATATTTTGAATTCATGGTAATAAACCATAATGGAAAAGAATCGGAATAAAAGAATTTAGATATATACATATATATGTATAACCGAATCATTTTGCTGTACACCTGAAACTAACACAATATTGTAAATCAACTATAGTTGATAAACAAAGCTGGTCTCTCTATATACTGAAATATTATTCAGCCGTAAAAAGAATGAAATCTGACACATGCTATCACATGGATGAACCTTGAAAACATTACGCTAAGTGAAAGAAACCAGTCACAAAAGGTCACATATTGTATGATCCAATTTTTTTTTTTTTTTTTTTTTTTTTTTTTTTTTTTTGGCGGTGCGCGGGCGTCTCACTGTTGTGGCCTCTCCCGTTGCGGAGCACAGGCTCCCGACGCGCAGGCTCTGCGGCCATGGCTCACGGGCCCAGCCGCTCCGCGGCATGTGGGATCTTCCTGAACCGGGGCACGAACTCGTGTCCCCTGCATCGGCAGGCGGACTCTCAACCACTGCGCCACCAGGGAAGCCCTAAACGATTTTTGTTATTTGATTTCATGTGCATAAACACACCATCGATCTGTCCTTTTACAGCCTTCGGGGCAGGCACATCAGCCCTTAGATGCTGCAGGCTTGTGAACACATAACACAGTTCTCAGAAAGCGTCGCCTCTGCGCTTGGTAGAGCACACACTTTGAAATGTGCTATTAGAAATATCTGATTTAGCAGGCTTATTCATTGTCCCCCTGGGAACTTGGTCCCTCTTAATTTGGCCATGTGGAAAGGGGAGTGGGCAGGGAGTGACAACTGGAACAGCAGAGGCACCTGTAACGCCAACTAGGAAGGCAGTGTCACCTGAGGACGCTAGTGGAAGAGTAAAAAGTAAAAAGCCCCAGAAAATTCTGCTCTCCTGAGCGCATTACTGCATTGGCGCAGCGCCTCTCAAGCCGTGGAGTCCATTCTAACCCCAGGGAATCTTGGCACCGCAGAGTCTGGGCCAGCAGGTCTGGGGCGGGGCCTGAGACCCTGCATGTCTAAGCCCTTAATTCTTTTCCCCTTTATGAAGTTCCCAGGGCAGGCAGAGGATGAGGGTTCCCGAGCTACACTCCGAGTAGTGAGGTACAATTTCCAGTGTGATGGACTATCTTCATATTTTAACGTTTCATGAAGCTTGTGTTTTTATGCACAGTATATCTTTTGGACGACCCCTAAGCAAGTAATAAACACTGAGAAATTTCCCACCAAACAAGGTTACAAATTATTTTGCCCTTTAAAAGAATAACACTTCACGGAGTTCCCTGATGGCCTAGTGGTTAGTATTCCAGGCTTTCACTGCTGTGGCCCTGGTCAGGGAACTGAGATCCTGCAAGCCCAAAGGCACGGCCAAAAAAATAAAAGAAAAATAAAAGAATAGCACTTCAGTTACCTGTATAATTTACAAAAGCAGAACATTTCACCACTGATGGATCCATAAAACTACAGCCTAAATGTATTTTTATGCTGTGTATAAAATCTTACTTTATCCTTTTATTTTCACAGGGCAACACACAATTAGGCAATGAGCATCATGTAAAACTGATAGCAACAACTTAACATACTTCTGTTTTCATTTTAGGTTTTTATTTTATTTTTTTAACATTCTCTGAAACCTTTCCTTTCTTTATATTTATTCAACACTTATCGTTAAGAATTTTAGTACACATACTAAGAGCCAAGCACTGTCATATTCTGATTTGCTTACATCTAGGATTTTTAACTACTTAAAAACATTTAACGTATTTCTTTCCCTCCAGCAAACTCTATCAAACTTTTCCCTTCAGTAGGATTCTTTCAGAAGTTGCCAGACACCACCTCTGAGCTCTAACTCAGTAATCAGCAACTGTGGCACCACAAGTGGCAATCTCTTGATAATAGGGTCAGTGGTTTCATCGAATACAACACAAGTGATCCTAGCTGAGGAAGACTGGCTTCTTCACGGGAGCATATCCCAAACTACAAACGTAAGCACCCAATTCTCTTGTTGACTATATCTTTGCCAGAGGACCATAGACTAATTTTTATGGGGTCAAGACTATAAATAAGTACATGTTCCCTATAAGAACTGTCTTAATTCTACTCCCTTTTATGAAATAAAGGCTCTTTGAAAAATCCGAAAGGTTCGGGAAGCAAACGCCGTGGAGTGTTCAGATGTTCAGCCATCTGTCCTTTTCAAGTAACCACGTTCTATGAACGGTCGTGCTGCTACAGCAGAATGCAGGCAGGATTGATCAATGAAGTTCCAAAAGTTGTATTCAGAGAACACAATTTTATAAAGACTGACAGTTTAATTAAGACAAAAAAAGCAAAAACATTTATATGTGGTGACGATTTAAACAACATGAGACTTTAAGGTGAACAGCGTTCTGACAGTCATCAACACTAAAAGGATGAAAGACCCTGCTTTCTACAAAAAGCACGATGTGAAATTTAGGAAAACGTTACTAAATGTGGCATAATTAAAAAAAAAAAAGACCCCAAAGAAAAACAAATATATATTTTTTGAGAAACAGTATTTCTCAATGTCAAACTGAGTGATGTTTATATCATTATAATCAACATAATTATTTTATCTTTTGGCTTCCAGATGGAATTTTAGAAAATACTTGCAAGAAAACAGTTCTGAAAGTGCTTCCTCTTAAGTTCTTTGGTACCATTTGGTCATTTTGATAGTTATCAATCCATTAAGTAGGTACTTTAACGCATATGTATCAACAAAAATGCAACAAGAAGTACAAATGTTTAGAAAACCACAATTGAAGAATATATTTTATTTTTGACCTCACGGAAAACAGAACTCTAAAATTTTACTTGTGTTTCTGTGACAAAGATGTCTGTACTGACTACAAGAACACCTCCAACTAGATTTAAAGAAATGTTACATAAAACATCCCTTTTTGATTATTAGAATAACTGTCCTATGTACTTTTTCTTAAGTAGAAGAGGCAAGTTTCAGCTTGAAAAAAGGATAATTTTGAATTTCATAAAGTCATACTCTTTTGTGCCTTCTGATTCAGCGAGTGTCAGCATCTAGAATTTAATGTCAGTTGCAGAATGTTAAGGATTATTCTTTTGTTTCAGCTAATTTTCTTCCTGCAGCATTTTCTCTATCTCCTTATCCCAGTTTTCATCTCGTTTCTCTGATTCTGTCACCACTTCGTATTCCTGAAGTTCCTGTTGTAGTTCCTTCTCCCAATCTGCAGAATCCTCTAAAAGAAACAATGAGAAAAAAAAAAAAAGATTCTGAATTTTTAATGCCAGTCTTAACAATGCAGTCCACTATAATTACCTGTGTAAGTCCTACCACGGAAATATTTACTGTGTCAGCCTTCAGCACTGTGTGCGCTCAGAAAAATTGAACAGATTTTTAACTAATATGATTAGAAAGATAAACTTATTAAATGTAGAAGCAAAGGTATCAGATGTTGTAAGTTTTGCATGTTATTTTTCTTTACCTAGGCCTCTGATTTTCCTTCTATTTAAATGGATAATTGATAATTACTATTTGGTCGCAAATTAATTTTTACCACTACCAGTGATGATGATGGTAGCAAAAATAGCTAACATTTCTCGAGCACTCACTCAGCCAGGCCTAGGGCTAAGTGCTCTCTACATATCACTCTTTTCATCCTTAGAACAATACGTGGACCAAAGATACAGTTATACACATTTGACAGATGGGGAAATGGAGGCTTATAGGTTAAGTGACTTGCCCAAGGTCACACAGCTTGACAGTGACAGACATACGGATGGAACCACATCTGCAGGGCTCCACAGTCTGTGCTTAGTGGTCTCCCACGAGTGGCAAAAGACACCAGGACCTGAAGTCAGGCAGTCTCTCGCCAAGGCCTGGCCCCCCATGTGGGTTCTACCTGAGCTCTCACACCGGTGAGATTTAGAGCTGCAACTTGCCACTTGGACGCTCAACATACGGGTGTATGCAAATACATATAGGATAAGGCATCTGCTATGTAGTGTTATAAAACAGCCAGAAAACAAACCAGCTATTTAAAAAGTAAAAGCTAAAATTCATTTTCATCTTGTAAAAATAAACCTTAAACTTAGTACCTATAGAGAAAAGAAAAACCAAATGTTTTCAATTTTTTTATAGCAGTGACCATGTTGTGTAGCAAAACACCGATTTCATGAATATTAGGTGCTTACTGGGTGTTAAGCTCTACTTTAGGCGCTGTAGGGGATAAAAAGACAAGGTGTACCTGCCCTTGAGGAACTTACAATTTAGCTGGGGGGGGCCAAGACAACTAACATATGAAAGAATATTAAGTGGTCCGAATTATCACTAGGGCAGGGATTCAAAGAAAGAATAGCTTGCCCTGAACGGCCAGCCAATGCCACGTGAATCCTGACCAGGCTTCCTTCCAGTCTCCGTGGGCTCTGTGCTACTAGTCGTCACCAGCAAGGGAAGCAGGGCATAGCCTGCTCGAGCTACTGCCTGCTGCACGCGGGGCGTATGCCCGCCTTCCTTCCGCGGTGGCCAGCAGCCATCGTATCAGAAAATAGATGGGGTACAAGGGGCCTGGGGGGAGCGAGCCCAGATTTTCACTTCCCCACTCGCTTCTCTTTCCCCCACCAGCCGCTTCCCCCAGCAGTTCTCTCCTGCAGAGTCCCTCCACAGTGTGCAGTGTGCACGTGGGCAGGCGGTTCACCTCTGGGAGGTCAGCTTTCTCACCAGTGCTTTCTGCACAACAGTGGGAACAGCTGGCTTCCGCGATGGTGAGTCTCTGAAGGCTTCATGAATGATGATTAGCCCAAGCCTTTGCTTGTTATCTAGTAGAAAGCCAGTAATTTGTCCTGATGTGCCAAAGAACGCAGTCCCATCACTTGCACTTTTTTTCTAAATTACCTTAGTTTTTAAGCTAATTTGGTTTCTTAAAGGCAGCCCACTCCTTCCCAGAGGCGATGTGCCAGTGGCACACAGCAGCTGGGAAAAGAGTCTTCTACCTAGAGTATAAACCCCAGCAGGACGCAGCTTTGAAAGCAGAAGGCCGCAGGGCAGCATCTCCACGTGAAGGGGTGTGCCTGCTTTCTTGCCCGCTCCTGGCCATGTGTTCTCAGGGCTGAGACGCCTTGGAAGACTCACTTAACCTCTCTGGATCTGTTTCTCCTTTCTAAGCCTCTGTGCTTAGAAGGGCAGAGGGACAGGAGATGAGGTCACGTGTGCTAGAATCCACCTTCTAGTGGGGAACAGAGGAGCAGTTTTGATGCAAAAGTTACGACACAGTTTTGTGTATCTGCTCCAGAATAACAATTTTCTATGGTCAGCTTCGGCACTGGCGACAGGAACGGTGATGTCGTTGGCTCTGTACCTTCCAGCGCGACTGTCTCCTCCTCTTTTTTGTCCAGCACCAGCTGCTCCATTTCCTTCCTCAGGTCCTCCTGATCTAAGTTACAGGAATCGAAGGCGTCACTGACAAACTCAGAAACACCTGGGCTGGTAGAAATCTCCTCTTCATCCTGAAAGGCAACAAATGAGCTCTGGAAATGGTTTTTGAAGCAACATATAGAGACTAGAGCTCGTGTTTATGGTCATCTCACAATTTAATGCAGCCTCATTTTCATTTCCTTCCTCTGCTAGTCAGATGGTTGCTGCTTTCCACCTCCTAACCTGCACACTGGCTCGGTAACCACCTGAGCTACCACCTGAATCTCTACGCTCATTCATGGTCTGGAGCACTCCAATCGTTCTGTCCCATCCCTGACGAGCACATCTTGAACTACTGAGGCCAGGGAATCGTCTCAGGTCTCAGCTGTAGGTCCTTAACTCTTCAAGTACCGGACCCCTCTTCTTCAGAACAGATAAGACCCATATTCATAAGTAGTTTTGAAATGGTATCTGAGATAGTCAACACAGAGTTACTTCATTTCCAGACATCAGCTACTAGGTATAATGTAAAACTGTATTACCTCTTGAGTTTTAAGTTGAGATTTGATTACAACAGGTGGCGTTTTGGGCCGCACTGCCTCTAAGAAGTGAGAACAAAAGAGACAAGAATTGCTTGATTCAATTCTGAATACATATTATAACAACAACTAAATTATCCACAAGCATGATCATACTAAATAATTTACAGAAATTAGCTTTTAATGTTCTGCTTTCCGTTTTTCTGCAGTAAGAACTACCCAGATGAAACCATCTCAGCCTCTTTCTTTTGGGGATCTTTTTAATATGTATCATCATATTCAATACCCCTTATGTAAGATTTCCAGCAGGAAATAAATTTTGACTTCAGTGTTAGCAAAATGCACTGAAGAATAGTTCTGCTCTTTCTTTTAGGATAATGAGAATGAAGCTATTTATCAAGCTTTCCTTTTCTCACAAAGTAAAATGTAACGCTCAGGCACAGTGGCTCCTCTTCCTCACAGGCTGCATCTTCTATCTTCTCAACCTAACCACAGACGGGCTTTACTGAATCCTGTCTTAAGCCCATCTTGATACACGGGCAGTATTGGTTAAAATGGCATTTTCCAATAAAAGTAATAAAGAAGGAATACTAAAGAAGGAGAGACACCTGGGATTCATATTAACATCTACATGCAAAATGCCAAATGGTACTGTGTAGAGCAGATTCATGACATTCCTCTGACCCTAAATGCAGCGTCAGGTACCTTCCTAGTGGTCCGTATGACCTGTGCCTTAGGCCACATTGTTTTGTGTAATCATGTAAAATTCCATGAACGGATAAGTCTCCAGTTATAACGGGTACCTATACACAGCAGGTGTTCATTCAACGTTAAAAATGTGACACAAGATACATATCTTGTTTCAACTTTTATTATAGGTATTAAATCACTGCCGATATTATAAACCACTTTCCCCCAAAACCAGGGGTAAAACTGTCAGAATAAGGAAGAGTCACATGTGTAAGTGACTCGTGTCTAGCTCCAGGCTGGATATCTTAGCTCTGTTCTGCAGACTGGAGCACTGGGGAAATGAGCAGGCTGAATGGAAGACTGAGAAATGAAGCAGAGCAGGGAACTGAGTCAGCGGGGAACAGAAGGTATAAAAAGGGCAAGGAGAGAGATGGGAAGACGACTGGTGACGGAGGGAGAAATAAAAAGGAAGAAATAAAAAACCCGAAGAACGAGAGAAACACAGCAAAGTAAAAGAAAGCTGGGGGAAGACGGTGAGCAGGGTCAGAGAGAGGGCAACAAGGGAAGAATGAGCATTTTCTCTGGAAAGAAAAGAACTTTCCCTAAGATGACGATGACATTTCTGGTATACACACGATGACAAGCTCATGAGAATCTCTAAATGAAGACTATTTTAAAAGTAACTCTTTTGTTTTTTTCCCACAGAGTGACATCTTCTCTGGATATACCTGTCAGTGGCAGCTCATCCTCTCTGCCGTGGCCCTTCTCCTCCTTCCCGGCAGCCTGCTGCTGGGCCGCCAGAGCCGTGAGCTGGGCTGACTGCTTAATCAGGGAGACGCGGTAAAAGTAGTTCCTCCAAAACACTTCTTCCTTCACACTTTCAAAGATAAACGACAACACATTTGAGAAGGCATGCATAAAGTGCGTGCAGGGTTTAGCTGTTGCAGTGGAGATGGGAACAGATGACTTTTAGGGACATTTTCAAATCTGAATGAGGCTCAGATGAAATTCTCATTGGATTTTGAATTGAAAGCTGAATAACAGGATAAAGAGAATAGCTAAATTCTCCACAGCAGCAAAAGGCAAGTTTACAGAACACTAACGAAACCTCAGTGTTTTTTGGTATTTTAATACCAACACTGCCCTCAGCAGAGGAAAACAGGGTACTGCTTTCAAAGCACCATGAGCAACCTGGGAGACGGAAGCAGAGCCGGGGCTCCACCACCTGTCTGCTGTTTACCGAAGGATTAAACGCTTTCAAGCAGTGAGAATAAAGTATTGTGGGTGTTGCTCTTCATGAGAGGAAATGTCTGGTAGCTTGCAAATAACTAGCAATCAGTAGCAGTTAGCAATGAGGTGGAAGATGGTTGATTAAAGAAACGACTGAAGTGCAGTTCAACCTGAGAACTCCCAGTGGTTCTCAAACATGGCTGCACATTAGTCACCTGGGGTGGGGCGCTGGTGCCCAAGAGGGGTAAGGTAAGTATCCATACGGGGGCGGCCTGGAATGGAGAGTGAGAGCCTGAGCAGAGAGAGGAGGGTGTCTGAGCTCGGGAGTGGGTGGTGGCGCAAAAGGAAGATTGGTCACTCGCAAGGGGATTGATTGCTTAAGGAAAAATATTAAGGATAGTGGAAACCAGGTTTCTCACCATCAGAAAAGGGAGTTACAATCATGGAAAGAGAAACTCTAGAATGATCCCTGTTGTGAAGTATCACTGTGAACACATGGTTTTCATTTGAGAGAGATGCAAACAAGTCCATGTGTGTGTATATGAGCACACTAGCTCTGTCCACTGAGTGGGCCAAGGAGGAGTGACACCCCAAAAACCATGAGCATGCCTAATGCTTAGACTTTAGTTTCTAAACACCACTTTCCACTAAAAGGAACCAGAACTCCTTGGATAAATGGCCAATTCTAGGGTTACAGCAGGGGAAGAACACGGTGAGCCTGGAGGACTATCTCATGCCAGAAAGGAAGGGCTCAAAAAATGATAGGGAGACTTCCCTGGTGGCACAGTGGTTAAGAATCCGCCCGCCAATGCAGGAGACACGGGTTCAAGCCTTGGTCCGGGAAGACTCCACATGGTGCGGAGCAACTAAGCCTGCGAGCCACAACTACTGAGCCTGTGCTCTAGAGCCCCAAAGCCACAGCTACTGAGCCCATGTGCCACAGCTACTGAAGGCTGCGTACCTAGAGCCTGTGTTCTGCAACAAGACAAGCCACCGCAATGAGAAGCCCGCACACCGCAACGAAGAGTAGCCCCCGCTCGCTGCAACTGGAGAAAAGCCCACACGCAGCAACGAACACCCAACACAGCCAAAAATAAATAAATAAATTAATTAATTAAAAAAAAAAGAATCCGCCTGACAATGCAAGGGACGTGGGTTCGAGCCCTGGTCCTGGAAGATCCCACATGCCACGGAGCAACTAAGCCCGCGAGCCACAACTACTGAGCCCACGTGCCACAACTAGTGAAGCCCGTACGCCTAGAGCCCGAGCTCCACAACGAGAAGCCACTGCCATGAGAAGCCCGTGCACCGCAACGAAGAGTAACCCCCGCTCGCCGCAACTAGAGAAAGCCCACGTGCGGCAACGAATACCCAACACAGCCAACAATAAATAAATAAATAAATAATAAATTAAAAAAAAAATGATGGGGATGAGTCAAAAGGACACAGAAGCCAGCCTGAACAGGCTTCCACTGGCAAATACGTGATGATGTGAGCATCAAAATAAATAACGATAGCAGTGGATTATACCCATTGCATAAAACAGGACCATGAGTCCACAGAGATATACATAAATACATGAATCCATGGAAAATTTGAGGAGAAATGAGATATTCACAGAACTTCAAAGTACCTCCCCAGAAAATAGTTATTAATTTCATAGAGGAAAGGAGTAACTTTATAGTTAAGAAGGCTGGCAGACACCACTTTCATCAAGTGACCAAAGTGTGGACAGTAGTGGAACAAAATGGCAATACGTGCCGCCTGACAGGATGCAACAGACTCAAGGAGACTCTGATGAGACACTAAAACTACTGTAAATGCAACATGTGAGTCTGAAGTGGATCCTTTTGCTAAAAAGGATATTATTGGGACAAATGGTAAAACCTGAACAGGGTCTGAGAATTAGACAGTAATAAGGCATTAAGTGACCATTTCCTGATTGGGATAGTTACATTCTGATTATGTAGGGAATCTTTGTTTGTAGGAAATACACACTAAAGCTTCAGGGGTGATGGGGTATCAGATCTCAAAGGATTCATTAAAAAAGTTCTTTATACTGTACTTGCCACCCTTCCATAAGTTTCTGATTGTTTCAAAATAATAAAAAAAACACTGATGACTGTGCTCACCTCAGAGTAATTAAGTAAAAATCTCCAAGGTGGAAGACAAAACATGACTCAACAAAAAACACCCCCTCCCAAAACAACAACAACAATACAAAACAAGGACAGCCAAGGAACAGCTTTGGTGACCTGCGGAGGACGTGTGGCTTTTTTTTTTGTGCCTCATTTTATGTTCTAAAAATGCTTTGCTAGTAGAGAGGACAAAAGGGTAGGAGAATGCCTCTCTACCCCCTGGTTTAATAGAAGGGATGCAGGTTCTTAGAATGGAAGGGAAAGTCGAGAAAGTCGAGAAGGAAAGCCGAGAGAGTCGAGAAAGAAAGCATGACAGAAAAAGACTTTGAAGGAGTAGAAGAAAACCAGTGAGAACAGAAAAAATAATACTGAGACTCAGGTTTGTGAATGAGGACAGGGCTGGCCTTAGATAGGACATCAGAACACGTTGTTGTCACATCTAAGAATGGTGGAGCTGGGTCAGGGAGCTAGCTTTCTAAGTGACAGAAGCAAAATGCACGATTATCTACACAAGCTAGGTCAGGTAACAAGATGATAGGCAGCTAGATACAACTCATCTTTTCTTTCATTAATTCCACCAATATTTACCGAATGCCACATGCATCAGGCCTTATGCTAGGTACTGGGGGGATTCAGGGATGAATAAGACAAGTTGTTGGCCAAAACAGATGGTCACAGGAAAAATGACCTCTTACTTGTTAAGTTCTTACTATGTGCCCAGCAGCACTTCCCATAATCATGAGGCCTCATAACTGTCTTTTTCTTTCTTTCTTTTGGCTGCGCCATGGCTTTTGGGATCTTAGTTCCCTGATCAGGGATTGAAGGCAGGTAGTGAAAGTGCTGAGTCCTAACCACTGGACTGCCAGGGAATTCCCATAACTGTCTTTTTCTCTTGGAAGTAGATCACAGGAGGGAGACCTGACCTAACAATGGTTCATAAAGGGTCAAAGACCACCACAAGTTTAGTTGTGCAAACAGTAGTACACTGCAGCTGCTAGAAGAGTTAAGGAAATCTTAGGCTGCATTAAAAAGCAACATGACAGGGCTTCCCTGGTGGTGCAGTGGTCGAGAGTCCGCCTGCTGATGCAGGAGACACGGGTTCGTGCCCTGGTCCGGGAAGATCCCACATGCCGCGGAACGGCTGGGCCCGTGAGCCGTGGCCGCTGAGCCTGCACGTCGGGAGCCTGTGCTCCGCAACGGGAGAGGCCACAACGGTGAGAGGCCCGCGTACCGCAAAAAAAAAAAAAAGCAACATGACACACTACGGTGTGCTGTTCTGCAATGAGACAGCACATCATATTCACTTAGGGGAACTCACTTTCACAGGTTAATGCCCTGGATGGTGAGGGGGTACAGAGACTAGGACACCTGGGGACCAAATGAAGGAACTAGGATTGACTGTTTACCCAGATACGTTCAAGGGTCTTAAACCCTAACATCACAGCTATACAAAACTGAGATTAGCCTTCCCAGGAGGTAGTGGGCTGCCTGAATATTTTCAAGGTCAGGTTTTTTTAAAAAAATTAATTAATTTATTTATTTTTGGCTGCATTGGGCCTTTGTTGCTGTGTGCGGGCTTTCTCTAGTTGCGGACAGTGGGGGTTACTCTTCGTTGCGGTGTGTGGGCTTCTCATTGCAGTGGCCTCTCTTGTTGCGGAGCATGGGCTCTAGGCACTCAGGCCCAGTAGCTGTGGCATGAGGGCTCAGTAGTTGTGGCTCGCAGGCTCTAGAGCGCAGGCTCAGTAGCTGTGATGCACAGGCTTAGTTGCTCCACTGCATGTGGGATCTTCCCAGACCAGGGCTCGAACCCGTGTCCCTTGCATTGGCAGGCAGATTCTTAACCACTGCACCACCAGGGAAGCCCTCAAGGACAGTTTTAATTCTGACCTCTATGAAATGTCCAAAATGAAACAGGAATACTATCTCTCTACAGTGATCATGGGCAATGTTTGCTCTCTTAATAACATCTGGACTGTTTTCTTTTCCAGAGTCTCTCCCTCTTGATGTAAGAGGAAGAGATCACAGGCACACTGCAGAGATATTCGGTTGCCCTACAGAGAGAGTCACAAAGCAGATGACATACTAAAGCTTCTGAGAAGTCCTATGATAAAGAAATCCATCGGCTGTAGCAACGCCCAAACGTTAATCTGACCACATATACCTTCATGGACTATTTTAAAGTATTCGTATGCTGTGAACACCTTCTGGGAAACAATGGGCACATCACAGCTTGAGGTTGGAAAGACTTGTGACTTCCCTACTGTCATCAGCGGGAAGGCCTCAGAGGGTGCCCCTGTGACACCAGCAGGGCCTTGTCTCGTGCTAGCACTGCTGTCACAGGGAAGTGCTAACACACTAAAAGGCATTTTGAAATACAGAGCAAGTGTTTGTTTTGTTTTCTAAATTGTTCCTGGTTAACGATGGCTTCTACTCAGAAAAAGTGTCCCAAGGCTTCCCTGGTGGCTCAATGGTTAAGAATCTGCCTGCCAGTGCATGGGACATGGGTTCGAGCCCTAGTCCTGGAATATCCCACATGCCGTAGAGCAGCTAAGCCCGTGTGCCACAACTACTGAGCCTATGCTCTAGAGCCCACGAGCCACAACTACTGAGCCCACGTGCCAAAACTACTGAAGCCCATGCCTAGAGACCGTGCCCTGCAACAAGAGAAGCCACCACAATGAGAAGCCTGCACACCACAAGGAAGAGTAGCCCCCACTTGCCACAACCAGAGAAAGCCCGTACACAGCAACAAAGACCTAATACAGCCAAAAAAAAGAAATAAATTAATTTAAAAAAAAAAAAGAAAAAATGTCCCAAATGATAAAGGTTGTACTTCTGTATGTCCGGAAGGAAAAGTCCCGAAGTCTTATATTTGTATGTGATGGCTCATTTTTGTTTTGTTTTAATATGGAAATTTCAACAAAAGTAGAGAGACTAGAACAATGAACCCTCATGTACCTGTGACCTAACTTCAACACTTACCAGCATTCTGCCAACCACGTTTCAAAACCTATGCCCCTTTCCCCTGCATAAATGCTTTTCTTTGGGTGGGGTTGGAATATTTTAAGGCAATGCCAGGCATCATGTCCTTTCATCCATAAATACTTCAGTAAATATTCCTAACAGATAAAGACTCATAAAAAATAACCCTAGTTTCTAAATCTTCCCTAACAGAATAAGCAGTAGGAAACTGGAATTATATTACTCAATGGGCAGTTTTCGTAGCTGGTGACAAAACAAAAATACTATTTGCCAAATATCAATTCTCCAAAGCTTAAAAGAAATCTAAAATTACTGTCAGCAGCGAGAGGGAATGCAGAATTGGCAATAACCAAAACTACATGCCTGCCACGAGCACCCCAGGCCACATGTCCAAGCGCCTCAGGGCCTCTGGACAGTCCTGAGAAACCGGCAGAGAGCCCAACGTGCGGCTTGGGGTGATTCGAATGGTTTTCGAGTTGCGGGAGCGCACCTGACCCCAGAGCTTTGCCACTCTTCTCTCAAAGGCATCCCGTGGGGGCAGGAGGCACCGGGCGGCTCTGAAGGCTGGTGCCAAGGCCCCAAGGAGCGGTGAGACAGCCAGGGACTGAACTTCCGCACAGCAGAGACCGGGAGCCCAGGACTCTGCACTCAGGGACAGTCGGTACAGCTGAGAACGGGGGCACATGGCTGTACTGAAGCCGCAGGGCTCAGGCTCTCCCCATTGTTTGGCCTACAGCCAGGCTGGAGGCCGAGGAGTCCTCTGGGGGAAGCCACCCGGCCCAGGGCTACTGAGCCGCTCTGCCCAAATGGCCCTGGTGAGCACACAGTCCCAAAGGACGGGTAAGAAAAGCCTGCAGCACGAACCACAGAGCCAGCCCAAATCCAAGATGCAGGGAAAGAGCACAGCAAAAAGGGTACCTCAAGAAAGCCAGACTTCATGTCCTCAGAGAACAGTAATATAACATCATACAACAAGAAGAGAGAGTCATAAAACAGGAACAGTCAGGGAACACCAAAGACCGCTGACTTTAAAAATGGGGCAGATTCAAAAGAAGGCACTGGAATTAGAAAAGGTGAGGAAGAACCCATGGTGGCAGAGGGGAAGGGAGGTGGCCTCTGCTGATGGTCATGTCACAGAAGTCAGGATGCATGTGCTGAAGCTTAATGGACAAGCAGAGATCTGCAGAGGGAGAAGCCTCGGGTGGGAAGCAGAACAAGACTGCTGCTGCCAGAGAGCAGAGCCTGAGTGGAGAAAAGGCAGCGGCCAGGTCCTGATGGGCCTCGGGAGACCTTAATTTTATTCAGGAGGGCACGGGCACTTCTGCTGTTTTTATAGGAAAATTTGTTCTACCTTCTAACTGGGGATAAAAGAGCACATATCATCTGGACCCCAAAATTCTCAAAAAATCAAAACCCTGAGTTTTGATTCTATGGCACCCTATGTGGGGGGTGGGGTTGGGAGGGTGTTGCTGAAGGGTCGCAGAGTCCCTTTTCACAAAGAGCGTCTGAGAGCATCCTGGCCCCCATCCCATGCTTCTTCTCCGATACCCGGTACATGACCAGGGCCATACATGCCACTCCGGCTCGATATCCCACTGCTTACAGTTTAGGAACAAGGGCAAATCTCATCCTGCTCAGGAGCTCGTCCTCTTGGAGCATGACCAGGGCGACAGGGTACATCTGATCAAAGTCAAAGTTAAACTGCACGCCGGCTGGAGGGTCACGAAGGAAGTTCCTCTTGTCCTTTCAAAAAAAGAGGAAAAACATGGGGAAAACCATAGACTGCAATTAATAAGTAATAACACACCAGTGATCTGACACACTGAATTCTCCTAAATGCTTCAGCCGCAAAGTACACTGAGCTGTCATTAACCTGCCTGCCTTAGAGACAGTGGAGAATGACCAATCCTTTCATATATTCTTTAACAGTTTCAACTGGAGAGAGCATCGTGGGAGGCCTACAGCCAGGCCCGAGGCTGAGGAGTCTTCTGGGGGAAGCCACCTGGCCCACGGCTACTGAGCCGCCCTGCCCAAACGGCCCTTTGGGCAGGGTGGCAAGTGTTCAGCCAAGGTTCGGCAAGGGAACCAACAATGAGACTTTCCCCTGCCTGGCCATGATCTGCGGAGAAGCGGCACTGGGTCTTTCTCAGTCACCACTGCATTCCCAGGGCATTTTTTGCCAATCAGACAAGAAAAAGAAATGAAAGGAATCCAAATTGGAAAGGAAGAAGTAAAACTGTCACTGTTGGCAGATGACATGATACTATACATAGAAAATCCTAAAGATGCCACCAAAAAACTACTAGAGCTCATCAATGAATCTGGTAAAGTTGCAGGATACAAAATTAATATACAGAAATCTGTTGATTTCTATACACTAACAATGAAATATCAGAAGGAGAAATTAAGAAAACAATCCCATTTACCATCACATCAAAATGAAACAAATACCTAGGAACAAATCTAATAACTAAGGAGGTAAAAGACCTGTACTTGGAAAACTGTAAGACAATGATGAAAGAAACTGAAAACGACACAGATGGAAAGACATACCATGTTCATGGATTAGAAGAATTAATATTGTTAAAATAACCACACTACCCAAGGCAATCTACAGATTTAATGCAATCCCTATCAAAATACCAATGGCATTTTCTGCACAACTAGAATAAATAATTCTAAAATTTGTACAGAAACACAAACACAAAAGACCCTAAATGGCCAAAGCAATCTTGAGAAAGAAGAACAGAGCTGGCTCATGCTCCCTGACTTTAGACCATATTACAAAGCTACAGTCATCAAAACAGTATGGTACTGGTACAAAAACAGACATCTAGATCAATGGAACAGAATAGAGAACCCAGAAATAAACCCATGCACTTATGGTCAATTAATCTATGACAAAGGAGGTAAGAATATACAATTGGAAACGACAGTCTCTTCAATAAATGGTGCCGGGGGGACTTCCCTGGTGGCACAGTGGTTAAGAATCCACCTGCCAACACAGGGGACATGGGTTCGAGCCCTGGTCTGGGAAGATCCCACATTCTGTGGAGCAACTAAGCCCATGCGCCCCAACTACTGAGCCTGAGCTCTAGAGCCCATGAGACACAACTACTGAGCCTGTGCGCTGCAACTGCTGAGGCCCGCGCGCCTAGAGCCCGTGCTCTGCAACAAAAAGAAGCCACCGCAATGAGAGGCTCGTGCACTGCAACGAAGACTGGCCGCTGCTCACCGCAACTAGAGAGAGCCTGCGCACAGCAATGAAGACCCAACGCAGCCAAAAATCAATCAATCAATAAATAAATGGTGCTAGGAAAAATGGATAGCCACATGTAAAAGAATGAAAATAGAATACTTCCTCATACCATATACAACAATAAACTCAAAATGGATTAAAGACCTAAATGTAAGACCATTAAACCCTAAAACTCCTAGAAGAGAACACAGGCAGAACAGTCTTTGACATAAACCGTAGCAATACTTTTGGATCTGTCTCCTAAGGCAAAGGAAACAGGAGCAAAAATAAACAAATGGGACCTAATTAAACTTAAAAGCTTTTGCACAGCAAAGAAAACCATTCACAAAATGAAAAGACAACCTACTGAATGGGAGAAAATATTTGCAATATATTAAAAAATGGGCAGAAGACCTGAACAGACATTTTTCCAAAGAAGACATAGAGATGGCCAACAGGCACATGAAAAGATGCTCATTATCGCTAATCATCAGAGAAATGCAAATCAAAATCACAATGAGATATCAACTCACACCTGTCAGAATAGCTTTCATCAAAATGACCACAAATACCGTTGGAAAGGATATGGAAAAAAGGGAACCCTCGTACACTGCTGATGGGAATGTAAATTGGTGCAGCCACTGTGGAAAACAGTATGGAGGTTTCTCACAAAACTAAAAATAGAGCTACTATTTTTGGCTGCGTTGGGTCTTCGTTGCTGCGGGTGGGCTTTCTCTAGTTGCGGTGAGCGGGGGCTACTCTTTGTTGCAGCTCACGGGCTTCTCCTTGTGGTGACTTCTCTTGTTGCGGAGCATGGGCTCTAGGTGCCCAGGCTCAGCAGTTGTGGCTCACGGGCTCCAGAGCGCAGACTCAGTAGTTGTGGTGCACAGGCTTAGTTGCTCCATGGCGTGCGGGATCTTCCCGGACCAGGGCTCAAACCTGTGTCCCCTGCATTGGCAGGCAGATTCTTAACCACTGTGTCACCAGGGAAGTCCCAAGTGAATTATTCTTCATGCTGCTGCACTCAGGCTTATGTTAAGATACTTTAAACTAAGGGTTAGTGAATTCACAATCCATTAAGAGGTACAGTCAACACAGTGACAAAATAAAATGCATCATACAAACATTTTATCATTAATATATTAAAACTGGAGTCTCATTAAAAAGAAATCCAGGAATTCCCTGGCGGTCCAGTGGTTAGGACTCGGTTGCTTGTGGGGCCTGAGTTCAATCCCTGGTTGGGGAACTAAGATCCCACAAGCTGTGCAGTGTGGCCAAAAGAAAAAAAAAAAAGAAATCCAACCCAAGACTGTGTTAGAGAAAATCTCCAGCGCACCAGTACCTACTATGCCCAACCTGGAAGAGCTCTGACAGAGTCCATGTTTCTCTTGGACCAGCTCTCTTCAGTTAGCAAACAAAGCTTTCCTGGATTAGGCAAATTTCCTAGGGAACCAGGATGGTTTTGCAAGGCAAAAGGCTGTTGTTTTGGATCACTCAAACAATTAAGACTGATTGTTGTTATTCGATTTCTTTCTTTTTCTTAAACAGCTTTTTTGTTTGTAAATATGATACACATCCATTTTTCAAAAATTCAGAACAACCAGACTCACACTGATTAACATATAAAGGAATGTCTCCAAACCACCCCGTTTCCCACAGACTGAGCATAATCAAGGCAAAAGGCTGTTGTTTTGGATCACTCAAACAATTAAGACTGATTGTTGTTATTCGATTTCTTTCTTTTTCTTAAACAGCTTTTTTGTTTGTAAATATGATACACATCCATTTTTCAAAAATTCAGAACACCAAAGAAAAACACAGTCAAAAATCCCAATGCCCACAGACAACCGTAGTAAGATATTTCCTCAAACACCCTCCCGGATGCGTGTCTCTCTGCAAACACGCACGTGTCTGTGTGAATACAACATCTGTTTTTCCTTTCCACTCAAGAGTCGTGAACGTCTTTCCATCTCCAATGTAGCTATGTCTACCCTGAATGAGCCATAATTTACTTAACCAGGCCCACTTCAGTAGTCATTTGGATTGGTTCTAATCTTTCCTTATAGAGAGCCGTGCCAGTAACATCACTTTACACTTTTTATTCCCTTCTAAGGTGATCTTTTCAGACTGAATTCCTGGAAGTGGGGTTCCTAATCCAACAGCACGATTATTTTGACACAGAAGATGGCAGCAGCTTATACTGCTACTAACAGCGCCAGTTTCATCTCATTTTGCTCATATTGGATTTTGACAATATTTTTGGTTTCTGATAATTCCTACATTAATAAGGCAAGAACAATTCTGAGCCTAAATGGATTTTATTTTATTATTATTATTTTTTGGCTGTGCCACACAGCTTGTGGGATCTTAGTTCCCCAACCAGGGATCAAACCCGGGCCCTTGGCAGTGAAAGCGTGGAGTCCTAACCACTGGACCGCCAGGGAATTCCCCCTCAATGGATTTTTAGTTATTTTACCTTCCAAAATAAACATTTCGAAGCCTGAAGTTGTCCCAATCATGTTTCACCTGGGTTTCTACACCGGCCTCCTAATGGGCACCTGTCTCCAGTCCCATTTCTCCCCCCACAAGAAACATATTTTACCTATGACTACAATCCTTCAATGACTCCTTGCTGCCTTTAAGATAAAACCTACGGCTTCCCTGGTGGCGCAGTGGTTGAGAGTCCGCCTGCCGATGCAGGGGATGCGGGTTCATGCCCCGGTCCGGGAAGATCCCACATGCCGCGGAGCGGCAGGGCCCGTGGGCCGTGGCCGCTGGGCCTGCGTGTCCGGAGCCTGTGCTCCGCGGCGGGAGAGGCCACAACAGTGAGAGGCCCGCGTACCGCAAAAAAAATAAAAAAATAAAAATAAAACCTAAACTTATCAGAATGGTATAAGGTCCTCATGCCCTCTGCCTATCTACTTCTTCACCTGCATCCTACAGTCCAGTCAAACACAAATGCTCGCGATACCCCCTACCTTCATGCCAAACCCGGCCTCACGTCCCCCAAACATCCACACACTCTCCTAAGACTCAACTCAGCTCCAGTGCCGTCACTTCTGGGAAGCTTCCTTGGGACCATCCTTTTCCCGCTCCACAATAAATGAGATGTTCCTCTCGCTGCACGTCCTTAGCGTCCTGTATTACATTCCTCATTCCAGGGAATAATCCTGTATGTGCGTTCATCGAGCCGCTCTCTAGCAAGCCCACGGGCTCCTGCAGGGTGGATCTCATTTATCTCAAGTCCTAGGAGAAGGCTTGGCCTACAGCAGTTACTAAATTCGGTCTGCTGAATTGAGTTCTCACAAGTCTCTAATGACAAATGTACTATCAACTTCTTTTCATGTATTACGTGGCCCTATGTGGCCCTCCAATATAAACAGCTTAAAGGGTTACTCTGCTATACACTCTGAAGTGTCCCAAACTAGTGCCTGGTAAGTTAGAGAATGTCAGGCAACTCCGGCAGAGACTGCTAACCGTGCAGTATCCATTTCTACCTTCCTTTCTTTCAGGATCACAACTCTGAGTTCCAGCTGGGCATGTGGCCACACAGCCAGAGACCGGATTTCCAGGCTCCCTGGAGTACAGGGGTGGCTGTGTGTCTAAGTTGTCAAAGGGGTGTGTGCCTGAGTGATAAGTGCAGTTTGCGGGTCTCGTCCTTCAGGTGGTCTGGTACAGCCACCTCTTTCCCACTTCCCACAGGCTGGAACACAGTCATGCACACCACGTCCTAGGGGCTGCTTGGGAGTAAGACAAGAAGAACTTAGGTCTCTAAGTGACTTCGCTGGGCAAAGCACACCTACTGAGACCACCTACCTCTGGACTGGCTGTGAAGGGGGAGGAGGGAGGGAGGGAGAGAAACTCACAGCTCATTTAACCTACTGTGTTTTTAGATCTATTACAGCAGTTGAATCTATTCCTTAACACATTCAGCAGCCACCATAAAGGATGGATTGAAGACTGTTTCGAAGCCTCTGGGTCATGCCGAAATCGCGGAAGCCCTCTTGTAGGCGTGCCTGGGTGCAACGTTTGTTGCATCATTTATTCAGCAGATGACCATTTGGCACCTGCTATGCTCCGGGCTCCACGCCACCTGCTCAGCAGGGCACAGCACAGATGGAGTCCCTGCCTTCACGGCACTTACATTCCAGCTGGGGGCGGTGGAGCGCGGAGAGACACAAGGGTTTAGACTGCCAGGGCTCTGCGCTGCTGTACCTGGGCGTGCAGGGCTGAAAGCGTGCTGACGGAAGGCCTCTAGGAGATGTCATCTGAGCTGAGATCTTGTGGAATGGTGCAGGGTGAGGTTCCAGGAAGAAGGGACAGCAAGTTCAAGGTACTAAAGCAGGACAAAGCTGATCTAGTTGTACATCAGAAAGCAACAGTGGCTGGAGGGTTGGCACTCAGGCCAGTGGGGCACGAGGGAGCAGTGGGCAAAGCCAGGGGCCTTAGAAGCCAGTGGACGGAGTTTAGATCTTAGTCTACAAGAGATGAGACGCCACTAAAAGGGTCTGTGTAGGAGAGTGACACGAAGTGTGTTCACCATAAATGGACCCCTCTGGCTGCTGAGATGCACTTGTACTGGAAAGGGACAAGGATGGGACAACAGTCGGGATGGGATGCCTTGGGCAGAAGACGACAGCACCAGGACCATGGTGACAGCAGTGAAGTGGACTAGAGCTATGCTCTGAACACAGCACTGTCAGGATGGGGGCGGGGGGAGGCAGGACTCAAGAAAGACTCCTTTAGCAAAAATTGGTGGATAACTGGAGTCTTTTATTCTGAGATGTAGAAGATGAGGAGAGGGACAGGTATGGGGGACAGAGGAGTTATGGGGACTTGGTTGGTATCTGACATTTACCCTCAAATGACACCGAGTCTCACTGTCAAAATTTCCTTCTGGGGATAAATAATCGGTGTGTGATGTCAGTGTCAAGTTTGGCTGTAACATGGTAAACAAAATACACGGTGTCCACAATGAACCTGGAATTGGACGCTTAGGCCTTTAAGGATTTATTAATGGGAAGAAGAAAACCTTAAAGTGCCCTGGGGCACTGGAAGGGAGGAAAAGCCCAGCTCTACACTTGTTTGTTTTCTAGACCAAGGTTCCATTTCTGACTTTGGTTAAAAAAAAAAAGAGTGGGTTAAAAATAAAGCTTGAAAACCACTGATATAGTAAAAAGCCTTATTCACTGCGTCCCACGCCAGGTGGGGTGCTGGATGCTGAGGACAGAGACCAAAGTCAGCCTCTGCTGAGAGTTCACAGCCCAGTGGAGACACATAAGAACTGAGGGTCAGGGACTTCCCTGTCGGTCCAGTGGTTAAGACTCTGCACTCCCAATGCAGGGGGTGTGGGTTTGATCCCTGGTCAGGGAACTAAGATCCCATATGCCGGACGTCCACGAAAAAAAAAAAAGTGAGGGTCATATCTGAGAGTCTCAGTCCCCACACCTGTACAGTGGTGGTAAAAGCCCCTACCCACCTCACAGGCATACCACGAGGCTCAAAAGAGATAATGTGTGAGAAAGTGTTTCCTGAAACTGTCAGGTGCTACACGATTGTTAGGTGGTATCACTCCGTTCCCTCTGAAGTCCTGAGAGAACATTTTGTGGTGCAGCATATGGAATTTTCTTTCTTTCAATTTCAGTTTCAGACAAATACATATAGTAGTTAAAGAGAAAATTTAGAATACAATCATTTCTTTCAGAACAATTAGAATGCTGTCTAGAAACTTCATGATTGCACATCTCAAAAGACTGTCTTAATAACATAAAAGAATCCTTTTAAGGCTGAAAGAATTATTTTGTGTAATAGGCTAGACTTTTCCAATAAGAGAAAGCTACCTAAGAAAAAAGCAAATTTAAAGTCAGTGGAAAAAAATGATGAAAGTTGATGTGTACATTCCTAACATCTCAAAATATTTTAAAAATTGTATAGAAGAAAAACATTCTGCTAAGGATAAAGCCATGATAGGAAGCAAGTATTTCTATACAGGGTATCACAAGATACTTACAGCTGATAGGGCCAAGATTTGTTGTTGAATTGTTTCTTCATCATTACTATCAACCCATGGTGGTACCGCTGCCTCTACAAGGTTTTTAATGGCAAAGAAGAAAAGAGAAGAACAGGTTACAAGGGTTAAACTGTGATCTGTGGATTGAAAGAATGAGAAAGCTTCCACATAACCATTTTAGCAATTTACTAATAAGTTCCAAATATGAACACTCATCACAGCCTTCAGACTTAACGTATGAATCTTAGGCATGTATGCATTTGATTAAAAAATTCCTTAAATTATACAATGGAAACATTGGGCAACGCCTTGACCAGGTGACCAAAATCAACATCACTGACGAGGGAGAGATGGCCATTGTGGACCTCCAGACGCAATATCCCGAGAAGGACACATCATCTATGTAGTATTCTGGCCAAGAATGAATAATCTGAATCTAATCACGAGGAAATATCAGACAAAGTCCAAATGAGAAATGGTCTAGTTAAAAAAAGGAGGGGGGAGTATTCTTCAAAAACATTAATGTCATAAAAGATGAAGCAAGGCTGTGAAAATGTTCCAGATTATAGGAGGCTAAGAGACATGACAAAAAGTGCAGTAATGTACCCAGGACTGGATGCTGTACTGAGGGGGAAAATGTATAAAGGACATTGCTGGGTCAAGTGACAAAATTAGACTATGAATATTATATCAATGTTAAATTTCCTAAAGCTGGTAACTGTACCACTGGTGATTATGTAAGAGAATATCCCTACTTCTTAGGAAATGCACACTGAATGGAACGGATAAAAAAGACACAGAGTGAGACAGAGAACGTAAATGATAAGGCAAAGGGACTATAACAATCTAGGTGGAGGGTATACGGGTGTTCTCTGTACTACTTTTTTTTTTTTTTTTTTTTTTTTATGCGTTACGCGGGCCTCTCACTGTCGTGGCCTCTCCCGTTGCGGAGGACAGGCTCCGGACGCGCAGGCTCAGCGGCCATGGCTCACGGGCCCAGCCGCTCCGCGGCATGTGGGATCTTCCCAGACCGGGGCACGAACCCGTGTCCCCTGCATCGGCAGGCGGACTCTCAACCACTGTGCCACCAGGGAAGCCCCTCTGTACTACTTTTATTGTAATTTTTCTGTACATGGAAATTACTTCCAAATAAAAAGCCTTTATAAAAAGTTACTGTACTTGATTCATGACACAAGGTGATGAGGAGGTTGCAAGATAAGGGCTTAGGAATTGAGAAAAGGGTTGTCAGGAGTGAAAGCAAATGAAGAAAGAAAAGGGCAAATTGGAGGCAGTAAACAAAAGGGCTGGGATCAAATCCTCCATTAAGTCTTCAGAAGCAAAAAGCTGGGGATGCAAAGACAACTAACACCCAGCCTGCACCATCTGGGGCTCACAAGAAAGAGATGATTACAACTCAGCAGGATTATAATGCCACACAAACAGTAACCACCTGGAGAAGCGAGTCCCATGGAATTGAGTGTGTTTGTGTGTGTGTGTGGTGTGTGTGTGTGTGCCTGTGTGTGTGTGTGTGTGTGTGTGTGCCTGTGTGTGTGTGTGTGTGTGTGTGTGTATCTGAGCAGCTCTACTGTCTGAGCCGAGGGCATGGCTAAGGCTGTGGAGCTGGGTGGTCAGCACAGAAGACAGCAAATGCAGAGGGTCCTCATATTTTTGCAGAAATAGTGTCTTTTACTATTCTTCAAAAGTCAAATGGAAGACACATCCTATTGGGTACCAACTGATAGAAAAGTTATCTGCATGGATGGATGGATGGATGGATGGATGGATGGATGGATGGATGGATGGACGGACACATGGACAGGCATCTGGTTCATTTGGCTCATCCTAAACAAGCAAATGGTGGCAATTATAATCCAAATTCTGTTAATTATAAGGTAAAATTAACATATTCTCATACCTTTTAAAAAGTTAGGGTAAAGCCCCTTCAAAACTTTCTTCTTACACTGTTTAACATTCTGGTCTACATTTTCAGTCTATTCACCTTGGGCAGCCTCTACTCGTGCCACTTACCCTAGAATAATGAGGTCCTCCCAAGGCCCAAGCTACTGGTATGGAGGAGACACCCCCCCATCTCCCTGCTCCTCTAAGATGGTTCTTTTTAGGGTGACCAATAACCTCCTGCTTGTCCAATCCCATGGATATTTCTTAGTTCTTTTCTCCCTAGGCCAGTTTCCTTATCTGGAAAATGGAAATAATAGGAAGTACTTCAGCGAGTTACTGTGACCGTTAAGGGAAGTGATGCACGTGCCTTTCCTCATGGTCACTGTAAATGGAACTCACCTGACCTTGCTGTCCTTGAAATTCTTCCCTCTCTGTGCTTTCATTGCTTCTCTCTCCTAGCTGTTCTCTCTCTCAAGTAAATGGGCACTAGTTTTAACGGCAGATGTGTTTCATCACTTGCTAGCTGAGCAACCTTCAGCAAATTACTTAACCTTGCTGATCCTTCCTTTTATTGAAGGAGATGTTGTATATAAAGTGCCCAGCAGGCTCTCAGAAACTGCCGACTCCTTCCGTTCTTCCCCGTCCCCTCAACACCGGAGATCTCTACTCAGCACTGTTCACGCTGGACACGCTCTTCACTGAGAAGCTCACCTACTCTCATGGTTTTTACGTGACTTGACTAACAACCTGCATCAGCAGACAGAATTCTCCTCCATGCTTCAAACAGTGCTGACCAACGGAACTTTCTGCAGTGATGGAAATGCTCTGTATCTGCACTGTCCAACACGGGAGCCACTAGCCCCACGTAGTGATCAGGCACTTAAAATGTGGCTAGTGCGACTGAGGATGGATTTTCCCGATATGCCACCTTTGTTCCCTTCCTTCACTCTGTACATGTTCCTCTCACCAGATGTCTAATGAGCACCTCAAGCAATTCCATTCCTGGGTATATATCTGAAAACAACAAAACCACTAATTCAAAAAGATACATGCACCCTTATATTCATTGCAGTGCTATTTACAACAGCCAAGACATGGAAGCAACCTAAATGTCCATCAACACATGAATGGATAAAGAAGATGTGGTGTATATATATATATATATACTCATATATGTGTGTGCGCGCACACACACAGAGGAATACTACTCAGCCATTAACAATGAAATTCAGCATTTGCAACAACATGGATGGACTTGGAGGGCATTATGCTAAGTGAAATAAGTCAGACAGAGAAAGACAAATACTATAGATCACTTATATGTGGAATCTAAAAAATACAACGAACTAGTGAATATAACAAAAAAGAAGCAGACTCACAGATAGAGAGAACAAGCTAGTGGTTACCAGTGGAGGGGGGAGGGGCAATATAGGAGAAAGGGGTAAAAAAAGGGTTATTATGGGATTATACAAAATCAAGTGTGTGAAACTTTTGAAAACTGTAAAACACTAAAGAATTTAAAGAATCTTTCGCTCAATTAAAAAAAAAAGTGAACCTGCCTCCAAATCTTTCACCCCCACTCCTTCCACAGTTCCCATCTCAGAGGCACCAACAAGCTCCTATACCAAGTCTCTGAGCCAGGGTCAACTTTAGTGCTTCCCATGAATCACTAAGTTATGCTAACCTGTACAGTACTTTATTCGTCCCAAAGAGCTACTTCCCACTTCTGAGTACTTAGGAGCAACAATGCCTGATGGGAACTCACCACAGGACTAACTAGTTCTGTTTGAATCTGTGGTACTGCTCAAACAAACTTAAGTATTTTACACTACTTTTGCCAAATTCAAAGACATGAGGCCAGTTTTGTGTCTGCACACCACCAAACAGTAAAAGCAGGCATTTTGAGATCTTGCAACTGCAAACATTTAAATAAGCATTTGTCAGTAAAGAAATGTATTGAGTAAGTTCCCAAACTCCCCGTGACTTTTCACGACCCTCTGTCACTTCCCTGGAAAGCTCTTTTGTTTTTTCTTCTGAACAGAATGGGAAGGGAGCCAACATTTGCTAAGTGCCTATTGGGTGTACATCAGACACTGTGCTGGACCTGTAATAAAATAAGAAATAAAAGCTCACTCTCTCTCTGTCAGAGCCAGCTCCCCAGAAGGGCTACCTCACCCACCATCATAGCCACCAGGAACTATTTCCTTCCTTCCTTTAAACCCTGAAGGTTTACAGGTTTGTCCCCACTAGTCTTTGTGCTACCTGAAAGATGGGGGCGTAACTTAGACATTTTTGTATTCTCAGAGCCTTAGCGGGGTGTCTAGCACATAACCGGTGTTCAATAAAATTTGGCAGGCGAGTAGGTCATGTATAAACCTGTACCATACCTGATTTTTTGGTATGCTGCTCCTCAACAAATTTTTTCTGTTCCTTCTGAAAATCTCCTATAATTGTCTGTTAAAAAATACATACAGTTATATTACTTTTAAAAGCTTATTACTAGATAAGAATTACGTTCAAGACTTGTGAAGTCTATTTGAGATATTTTATTCATTTTCTTCAAACAAAGACACTAAAAAAGTGATACTTCTTCCCTTCCCCAATAAGAGGCGATCTTTGACATTTCCGAGCTCTAAGTTTTTAGCTGCCTTTATGACAGATGATCTTTTCAAATGCAAAAATAAAATGAGTTAAAAACTGAATTTTTGTTTTATTCCATAAAACAATAAAAGACAGGTCAAATCTCATTCTAACAAATAGTACACACAACGAAAATATCTAAATAACAAACTATCTAAAGTTTAACTGATGACCTCCTTAGTTCAAATAGTTACCAACATAAATGAAATTCCCTAGGCCTGTACCCCACCACTGCAAACAATGAACAAACTCACCCCTTAGTGTCTTAAAAGGGTTGTTCCTATTGCTCTAGGACTTTTAAAACTTACCCAAATGATACAAAGGCATAAATGTATTCTGAAATGGTTATAGTTGAAAATTAAACTCACAATATGAAAAGCTTAGTATTACCCAAAAGTATCAATGTATTTTAGAATATATTAAAACAAAAACAAAGGTTATTTAAATCAGGTAACTTATAGCTACTTTTTAGACAAAAAAGAGAGAAAAAACCCCAAGAATGTGATACGTATCAGAATATGATACCCTACTTGGGTTAATAAAGTTCGTAAGAAGAAGGGACGATTACATTAGCTGCTAATGAATTTCATAAACTTCTATTTCCAAAAGATATTTAAATGTACCTTATCAATGATGTCATCTATCTTTCCTTCTTCTACAGATTTCTTTATTGTTTGTGCTGTTTCAGCAACTGATTCAGTTATCTTTTTTGTAGCAGCAGTTGCAAAGTTAAATAGATAGTCTGCAAAGAATAAAAAAGAGTCTATGCTCCATTCCAGTACAGTGGTTATTGTATTTGTGATTTCTCCCTTAATAAGTGCTTGTAAGACTCTTAAACCGTAGGGCATGTTCCTTGTTAATGAGGACTTGAAACAATGAGCGAGAAGCACTGACAGTACTCCACTTTCTCAGTGGATAGGCCATCCATACTGGGCCTTTAATTCATTGCTTTCAAAGACTGCTGGCATAGTCCCCAGTTCACCCCAGTAGCTGTTTCAAACTTATCTTGCCCTTCTCCAGTCTCTAGTTCTAACTTATCTCAGCAAGTTATCTCCCCGCCTACTTTACAATAAGATCAAGGCTACTTTTTACTTTCTTTCCTTCCTAGACCCTAAGTATCCCATCTTTATTTTCTCCTTCCCTCTTGATCAAAAAAGAAGGAAAAAAGCCCCTCCTCTCCTAGATTAACTCATCCCATGATAAATCTGGGGGATTTTTTAATAAATAGAAATCTTGGCAAGCCCTAATATAAATCTCTTCACTAATAATAAGCAAATATATAGAAAGAAATTCAAACTGGAACATATGAACTTCACAAGACAAAACGAAAACACAAAATTAACTTTTCTAAAGACCTGAAAAGACATTTGTATCAAGGTTCTTTTTGCACTATGATATGAAGGTGTATTTCTAGACAAACATCATTTCAAAGTCCACATTCTACAGAATCTGGGCTGCAGGAAGCGACCTGAGGCAGGTGGTAGTGGGGGATGCTCCAGGCAACTGGCCTTCAAATCTCATCCCACAGAAAATGCTCCGTAAGTTAGGGCAGACTTGCCTCTGCTACTTGCCCGTGCTGAGGGGGCAGGTGGGCTGACTCACAACACTCAGGCAGGGAGAAGACCCCGCTAAGAACGGCCCAGGGAGCCTGGCACCCCTGATTAAATGGGTGGTGCCACAGAAAATCAGGAGATTCGTACTGCTACCTGGGAGCAGAAGTACTATCTCCTGATCCGAAGGACCGTCTCTACCACTTACCACCTCCTTTAGCATTACACAGTCTCCTTTCTCCCACTGCGCCTGAGGGCGTTCATCTGTTCCTGGTATCAACACCCACTGTGACTATCTCAGGAAGCTCCTTGTCTCTGGGCTCATTCCTGCCATCCTCCTCCTCCTGTTCTACACTCATAGGACCACAAGAAATTCTCGAGTATCTCCAAGGAGGCCCCAAATATGTTATTCCTTGGTTTGAAACACTTTTATCAGCCCTTCCTTTTCCTGGCTAACTCTACGCATGCTGTGAGCCTCTGCTTACACATCACTTCTCAAGAAATGGTCCCCGGCTCCTTGGCCAGTGTAGGTGTCCCCAAGAGGTGTTCCCTCACCACCTGTGGTGCCAGATCAACAACATCTATGACACTCTATCCATTACCTGGTGAATGTGTCCTCTCAGCTAGACTGAAGACCCATCCTAAGCCCCACTGGGGCAGGGCCCAAGGCTGTCTGATTCACCAGTGTATCCCCAGAGAGTGACCAGTAAGTACTCGCTAAATGCATGAATGGGGAGTGACATAAACGCTGAGCTTTAGGGAGGTCCCTGATTTCCCTTTGGTTGTGACTAGCCTATTTACCCAGAGTGGTATGATAAAATGGGTAGACAGCCACACTACTTCCTAAAAATATTCTCTGCAGATAGATAAATCCAAACTTCTAAAAGAGCAAGGTTCCCTGTAAGATTTTCTCAGGAATACCTTTTGAATTAGATTCGTCTTTTTTTCTTGGCCACACCACATGGCTTGTGGGATCTTAGTTCCCCAACCAGGGATCGAACCCAGGCCCCCTGCAGTGGAAGTGCTGAGTCCTAACCACTGGACAGCCAGGGAAGTCCTGAGAAAGCACAGTTCTCGCCCTCAAGGGATGTCCATTTCTCAACAAACAAACCAACAAAAAAGGATTCAAAGACAACAAGAGGAGCTAGATTATTCATTAAACGGAGGCACCCCAGACGGGAGGGATGTCTCCCAAGAGTAATTAGAAATTCTGAAGTCAGAGGAGTGGGTGATGGGAGAGCAGGACAAGAGGTTTTCAGGTAGGATGCTCAAAAAGACCAGAAGTCTGCTATTGTGCAGAAGAGGTCGGCTGACACCAAGTTAAAGACAGTTTTTATGAAGTGGTTAGAAAAACCGAGACACAGATAAGAGTTAACAGGAAGTAACAGGAGTACAATGTCCACTTCAGAGACTTAGGCACAAGGAGAGAGGGTCTGAACTGAAGTGGCAACCAAAGAAAAGCAAGTCTAAGTAAAACGTGAGTAGACGCAGCAACTTTATGGAAGGAGGGGGCAGACCGCTAACCCTTTACCTTCATTTTCATCATGCCACAACCATCCCAGGAAGAGTGGGTATAAGTAGTCCGGTTTACAGATAGGGAAGCCAAGGCACACAGAGGATAAATGATTTGTCCATGAAGGTGGGGCAGACCTGGCTGACTGCCTAGCCAAGAGCCTATCCGCTTCCTCCTACCTAAAGAAACCCCAATTTTGGTGGGCGCTCAGCAAACCTGGGGGTGGTCCTGGCGACCCCTGACACAAACAACAAAGGTCCTTTCTGTTTAAGCCTGTTTGTTGGACTTACTGTAATTTGCAAATGACATCACAATAAAGACAATAAGTAGTATAGGGAATTCAAACACGGGCTACCTGCCTCTAAATGGCAAGCTGGTGCCCCAGTCTCACACTGCCTCACGTCACATGAGCAAGTGACAAGGGCCTGCAGAACTGAATGGATGGTAAAGGTAAAGGAAAGTGGAAAGGTGCTCAAAAAGTCAGAGAAAGAGTAAATTTATCAGAGTAAATAGAGGAAGGTAGAGTTTAAGGCTTGCTTCTAGAATAGGAAAATAATACAGAGACAGTGGTTTTTAAGGCAGCTTTAGAAAATTAATATTCTTATGAAAAGGCTGGTTAATTTTTCAAAAATACTATATACTTCACACAATTTTAGAATCTTCGTGTTGGAAGGGAATTTAGCACTTACCTTATTCAGCCTCCTATCCAAGTAGCCCCACTTCTAGGGATGGGGAGCACATGAATTCGAAGGGCAGACAATTATTACTGTTATCCATCTCTAATTAGAAAATCCTTTTCACATCCCTTGTCATTTCTACCTCTCAGACTTAGATCTGTCCTCTTAAGTAACATAAAATGACTTCTTTTCTACCAAAAAACCTTTAAAAATGTTGAGCGATGCCCCTAGTTTCTTCTTCTTGAAGCTAAAATCCCCTGTTCTTTTTAGTATTGTTCACAAGCCATGGGACCCAAGCTCTTGACCATCTGCACTGCCCTCCTCATGGTAAACCTGGGTTTCTCATCAGAACCAAACTGGGTATTTTACTTCTATATCAAAGCAGACATATATTTTCCTACATACACAACTAACTTTTGGAGTCCTTAGTTGTAAACTAAGCAAGTGAGGCATCTAGAACTTGAAATGCACTTTTCCTATAGAAAAAGAGGATGGTCTAATTAACACAGTTCTACTGAAAACACTAATAGCATTTTTCAAAGGAGAAGGAAGAGGAGGTGGCCCTTCCTCCATTCCTGGGCACGGACTGGCCTTAGGGACAGTTTTGAAAAAGCCAAAGCTTATCTTTGGCCACTCTCCCACTTATTTAAGCTGTGCGAATGAGTCAGATACTACACTCTCAGAGCTATGGGTTTGTTTTAGAGAAAGAGTATAGATAAGAGTATAGATAACTGGACTTTAACAAAAACCAACTAACCAATCTGCGCTGAATAAGAAGTTACTCTGGGGTATGAGGCCTTGGGAGGTAGGGAGCTCTTCAGTGACTTTCCTAATAAACTGCCCTCCTTCTGTGATCAAAGCAAGTCCTAAGTTCATCAGGAGGGAGAGCCAAGGATAAGAAGGTTTAATTTGGGGTTAGGAAGTAGAATATAGGCCTGGGTGTCCGCCACTCCTAACTGGTGCCTAATTTATAAAGCTGCCTAAATGTAGAAATAGGTCACCGTTGACCGCCTGGAGGGGTGGGATAGGGAGGGTGGGAGGGAGGGAGACGCAAGAGGGAAGAGATATGGGAAAATATGTATATGTATAACTGATTCACTTTGTTATAAAGCAGAAACTAACACACCACTGTAAAGCAATTATGCCCCAATAAAGATGTTAAAAAAAAAAAAAAAGAAATAGGTCACCGTGAACCAGAAGTATTTATGCTCCAATCTTGAAGGGAGGCACTCAACAAAAGTTTACAGAACAAATGGGGCCCCAGGAAATTCCATGTAGATTTTATTATTATTATTTTAAGAAACACTGTGCTTTCCAAATATTTCTTTTTTTTTAATTAATTTATTTTTATTATTTATTTTTGGCTGCGTTGGGTCTTCGTTGCTGCGTGCTGGCTTTCTCTAGTTGCAGTGAGCGGGGGCTACTCTTCGTTGCGGTCCGCGGGGCTTCTCACTGTGGTGGCTTCTCTTGTTGTGGAGCACGGGCTCTAGGTGCACCGGCTCGTGGGCTCTAGAGTGCAGGTTCAGTAGTTGTGGAGCAGGGGCTTAGTTGCTCCGCAGCATGTGGGATCTTCCCGGACCAGGGCTCGAACCTGTGTCCCCTGAATTGGCAGGTGGATTCTTAACCACTGGACCACCAGGGAAGTCCCTCCATGTATATTTTTAAAAGGCCAAAGAAATGAATCTACTCAGTGGGAATCAGGCACAGAGATGTTTAACTTCACTTTTCAAAACAGAGATGGGTCTTTCTAAAGAATATACCTCTTAGGATCACTATGTAGAAATAAAAAGTATTTAATCATCTCTTGTCTTTTTGAGGGGTTGTGTACAAACTAGGACCTTTACATCTTTTTAAAATCAAATTTCGGAGCCAAAAGAGCTCTAATTTCTTTGGAAACTTTGCATTCACAGTGTGTGTGTGGGTGGGGAAGTACTTCCATCTAACCTTAGCCTACCCGACCTCAAGAGAGTCTGGGGAGGCAGACTTCCCTGGTATTCCAGTGGTTAAGACTCTGCGCTCCCAGTGCAGGGAGCCCGGGTTCGATCCCTGGTCAGGGAACTAGATCCCATGCTGTAACTAATCCCGCATGCCGCAACTAAAGATCCTGCATGCTGCAACTAAGACCCGGTGCAGCCAAATAAATAAATATTTTTTAAAAAGAGAGAGAAAGAGAGTCTGGTGAGGAAAGAAAGGGATGGCAGCGTTAAGCTCCAAAGTAGACATCCATATCGAAAACATTAAAAAAATATTCGGGGGTCTTTATTACGAAATATAAACATGAGATTTCAATAAAGCCCTAAGCTTTAAGAAGCCACTTTTGATACTCCTCTGAAGATAAACGAAAATGATTCTCCATGTTCTATGAAATCAAGGAAACAATCAGACCCAGCTTTTCCTAAGGTGGTCCCACTTTTATTTATCCCAGCTACCTAACATAGCCTCTCTGCTCTAGTCAACTTCATCTCCTTACATCTCTCGAATATTCCAAGCTCGTTTCTCCCCGGTTTTCCACACAGGAAATAGCTGTTCCCTCTAGTGATTTCATTGCATAGCACTTAGTTTTATTTCTCTTGTACACTGTTTGGAGGCTTGGGGCTTAGACTGTGTACTGCCATGATTTGAGATTATGCCTGTTCTCCCTGCCTCTCCACCCCACAGTAAACTTTTTGAACGTTAGAGCCTTTCTTACTCAAGTATGTGTTTCTCCACTCTCAGGCTCCAGCCTGTCCTATGCTCTCGCCTTGTAGTGTCTTGAAGTAAATTCTTTAAAATTGCTTGCCAAATTTAATCTCTCACTTGTAGTGTTGTCTGCTTTAGGGCCACCTTCTTAAAGACGTTTTCTTTGACTATTTAAGCCTGCCAAGATCTCTCCAGGCGCAGAATTACTACCGCATGTGTTTATTCTGCATGCCTATTATTTATACCCTCCTCCTGAACTAGACTGTAAGCTGGGAAAGTGCATGGGCTTTGAAATTAGACAGCCCCAGGTTCAAATTTCACTTCTACCATTTACTATCAGCATAACTTTGGGCCGCTAACTCTGCGCTCGTTCTCCCAACTCACTGGGGTGTTTAAAGAGATGAATCGTTCACAAAACATCTAGTGCTGAAACTTGCAACACAGACAATAACTGGCAACTACTTTCCCGCCTTAAGGAAAAAGATCCCAATGCACCTAAAAGGACATGAGCCTGCCTGCCATAGGCCTTAATAACTCTTCCTCAATTTACTTGGGACGACACATTCTGACCTAAGGGCAAAAAGGCACTCAAGCTCCTCAACGTCCCCTGTCCTCTGGGCGGGAGGCGGTAGAGATGAAAGTTGGTGAGTTGAACAAAACAGATTCCTCGTCAAACCTAAAGACGTGGAGCCCCACTGCTTTACTGCGGCCCTGCTCCCAACGTTGACACACTCTGCAAAGAGTGACATGTCACTAGGAATTTCAGGCACAGGATTTGACTGCTAGATGAGGCTTCGGCCTTGCCCAGATCCTCACCAACGACAGACACACCTTCCTCTCCCCACCCCACACCCCCGACTATTGGTGGCCCACGCCCAGGGGCGGCAGGAGGTGGAATGTGGGCGCTCTCCGAAACTCTGTGGTCCCGGAGGCCGGGGGAGACTCACTGCCGAGGCCTTTGGCCTGGTGAAGGAGCTCCTGGTCCCCGGCTTCTTGTAGCTCCCCCTCCACGGACTCCGCCACCGCCTCGGAGCGCTGCTCGGGTGGAGCGTCTCCCTTGGGCTGTCCGTCTCCCTGGTACTGCCGGTCACCCGCCTCCGGCTGCTCCAAGCCAAACCAACTGCTCAAACCCCGGAACATCCCGCCCGCGGGGCCGCCACCGCGGTCGGGGTCACCGGAGACCCTAGCGGGTGCCGTCTACTCCCGACTCCACAAGGCGCGTCTCTCAGGGCGATAATCGGAAGTACGACCTCGAAGCAGCCAGTCTATGTGTCGCCCCACCTCCACTGTTACTCAGCCGCCGGCCGCGCTACCGTCACTTCCGGACAAAGGCGCCGCCCTCCCCGCTGACTGTTTATTTCGTAACTCGATTAGGCGTTTGGAAACCGGACAAAGGGCTTTTCCCACGTAGTCCCGCCCCGCTTCCTTTTCTCCTCCCCCGGCTTCGTGGGTTCCTGATCTAGGCCAGTACACCACGTCTTTGTCACTCTAAGCAGCTCGGCTGGTGGTTTAGTCTCACCTTTTCTGGTTCTGCAGGGTTGGCCCCGCGGACATGGATGTCTTTAATCGCCTTGTGAGTCCACATCAAAACTAGCCCAGGCCCTCTGTGTCCACCTACCAATTTACAGGGAATACAGGGGACGGAGGAAACTATTAAAGGACACCACGGGATGCAGGGAGCAGAATCTAGGGGGTGAGAGACCACAGGCTGACGACCTTGTTTCTTCAAATAAATTGCAAGCAAGGGGGGAAGGGGAACCTATAGATTAAAAACGACCTAAAAAACAACCCATGGCAACTTGCGGATTTTCTTTAGATCCTCAAACAAACACAGTGGAGAACATTTTTTGACGTTCATAAGAATTGGAAATTTGGGGACTGGATAGTTCATGAGATTAAGAAATTGTTAAGTTTAAAAAATTTTAGTTGTGCTAGACAAACAAAATTTACCACCTTAATCTTTTTTTTTTTTTTTTTTTTTTTTTTTTTGCGGTACGCTGGCCTCTCACTGCTGTGGCCTCTCCCGTTACGGAGCGCAGGCTCCGGACGCGCAGGCTCAGCGGCCATGGCTCACGGGCCCCGCCGCTCCGCGGCATGTGGGATCCTCCCGGCCCGGGGCACGAACCCGTGTCTTGTGTATCGGCAGGCGGACCCTCAACCACTGCGTCACCAGGGAAGCCCCACCTTAATCATTTTTAAGTGTACAGTTAAGTAGTAGTAAGTACATTCACATTATTACAAGTGGAACCAATCTCCACAATTGTTTTCCTGTTGCAAAACTGAAACTCTGTACCCACTAAACAACTCCGTTCTCCGTTCCCCCCATTCCCTGGCAACCAAGCTACTTTCTGTCTCTATGATTTTTGACTACTCCAGGAACCTCATATAAGTGGAATCATACCACATTTGTCTTTTTGTGACTGGTTCATTTCATTCAGCAAATGTCCTCAAGGTTCATCCATGTTGTAGCATGTGTTAGAATTTCCTTAAAATTCTGCCTTAAAAAAGGCTACTTCGAACACTCTTTGACATAAATTGTAGCAATATTTTTTTGGGTCTGTCTCCTAAGGCAGGGGTCCCCAACCCCTGGGGCCGCACAACAGGTGAACGGCAGGCGAAAGAGCGAAGCTTCATCTGCTGCTCCCCATGGCTCGCATTACCGCCTGAACCGTCCCCCGCCCCCCGTGGAAAAATTGTCTTCCACGAAACCGGTCCCTGGTGCCAAAAAGGTTGCGGACCGCTGTCCTAAGGCAAAGGAAACAAAAGCAAAAATAAACAAATGGGACCTAATTAAACTTAACAGCTTTTACAGAGCAAAGAAAACCGTCCATAGAATGAAAAGACAACCTACTGAATAGGAGAATATATTTGCAAAGGATATGACCGATAAGGGGTTAATATCCAAAATACAAAAAGAGCTCATACAACTTAATATCAAAAAAACCCAAACAACTTGATTAAAAAATGGGCAAAAGACCTGAATAGCCATTTTTCCAAAGAAGACATACAGATAGCCAACAGGCACATAAAAGATGCTCAACATCACTAATCATCAGAGAAATGCAAATCAAAATCGTAATGTGATATCACCTCACACCTGTCAGAATGGCTATCATCAAAATGACCACAAATAACAAATGAACGTAAATTGATGAAGCCACTGTGGAAAACATTATGGAGGTTCCTCAAAATATTAAAACTAGAACTAAAAAAAAAAAAAAAAAACTAGAACTGCCATACGATCTGGCAGTTCCTCTCCTGGGTATATATCCAAAGAAAATGAAAACACTAATTCGAAAAGATACATGCACCCCGATGTTCATAGCAGCATTATTTACAATTGCCAAGATATGGAAGCCACCTAAGGGTACATCAACAGACCAATGGATAAAGATGTGCTATATATATGCAACGGGATACTACTCAGCATAAAAAGGAATGAAATTTTGCCATTTGAACAATATGGATGGACCTGGAGGGTTTTATGCTTAGTGAAATAAATCAGATGGAGAAAGACAACTACTGTATATCATCACTTATATGTGAAATCTAAAAAATAAGAAACAAACCAGTGAATATAACAAAAACGGAGGCTATCTTAAAAAAGGCTGAAGAGTATTCCATCGTATGTATATTCCACATTTTGTTTACCCATTCATGTGTGATGGACATAGGAATTATTAATTTTTAAATTGTGGTAATTGTGTGTGCGTGTGTGTATTTAAAAGAGTTCTAATCTTTTAGAGTCATACTGAGATATTTACCAATGAAATAATAGGATGCCTGGCATTTGCTTCAAATTAATACAGGATGGGGGAAATGGGTGGGGATACAGATGAAACAAACCTGGCCATGGATTGATAATCGTTGAAGTTCGAGTTTTAGGTTTGCTTTTCTATATATTCAACTTTTCCCACAATAACGTGTAAACAAATGGACAACAACAAAAAACTGGCCAAGTGAAAAACTCCCCCTTCAGAGTAGGGAGTTCATGAATGTATTTCCCAAGCACAGTCTTAAGCATTAGGTATTCCTCCACCCCCCACCATGTTGAAAAGAGTAGCCTAGTTCCAGTGACCTGTGTGAGTATGTGGGCGACAGATTACAATTCTGATTTCCTTGCTCTCCAGTTTTCCAGCCTGAGGTATATTTACAATTCTGGTCCAGGACTTTTTTTTTAATTGGAGTATAGTTGCTTTACACTGCTGTGTCAGTTTCTGCTGTACGGCAAAGTTATTCAGCCATACGTGTACCTATATCCCTTCTTTTTTGGATTTCCTTCCCATTTAGGTCACCACAGAGCACTGAGTAGAGTTCCCTGTGCTATACAGTAGGTTCTCATTAGTTATCTATTTTATATATAGTAGTATATATATGTCAATCCCAACTTCCCAATTCACCCCCCACCCCGTTCCCCCTTGGTAACCATACGTTTGTTCTCTACGTCTGTGTCTCTATTTCTTCTTTGCAAATAAGATCATCTATGCCATTTTTCTAGATTCCACATGTATGTGTTAATATACTATATTTGTTTTTTTCTTTCCAACTTACTTCACTCTGTATGACAGTCTCTAGGTCCATCCACGTCTCTGCAAATGACACAATTTCATTCCTTTTTATGGCTAATATTCCATTGTACAGATGTACCACATCTTCTTTATCCATTCCTCTGTTGATGGACATTTAGGTTGCTTCCATGTCCTGGCTATTGTAAATAGTGCTGCAGTGAACATTGGGGTGCATGTATGTGTCTTTTTGAATTATGGTTTTCTCCAGGTATATGTCCAGTAGTGGGATTGCTGGGTCATATGGTAGTTCTATTTTTAGTTTTTTAAGGAACCTCCATACTGTTCTCCATGGTGGCTGTATCAGTTTACATTCCCACCAACAGTGTAAGAGGGTGCTCCAGGACTTTAGCTTAACAGGCTCAACCTACTTTTCTTTTTCCGAACAGCTTTATCGAGATATAATTCACATGCCATCCACACCTGATGAAACTGTACAATTCAATGGTTTCTGTTGTATTACACCATTATTATTTTTTTAAATTTATTTAAGTAATTTATTTTTGGCTGCGTTGGGTCTTCGTTGCTGTGTGCGGGTTTTCTCTAGTTGTGGCGAGCGGGGGCTACTCTTCGTTGCGGTGTGCGGACTTCTCATTGCAGTGGCTTCTCTTGTTGCAGAGCACAGGCTGTAGGCGCGCACGCTTCAGTAGTTGTGGCACATGGGCTTCAGTAGTTGTGGCTCGCGGGCTCTAGAGCACAGGCTTAGTAGTTGCGGTGCACGGGCTTAGTTGCTCTGCAGCATGTGGGATCTTCCCGGACCAGGGCTCAAACCTGTGTCCCCTGCATTGGCAGGCGGATTCTTAACCACTGCACCACCAGGGAAGCCCCATTAATTTTTTAAACTGTGTAAACATATATATAACATAAAACTTGCCATTTTAACCATTGTTAAGTGTACAATTCTGTGGCATCAATGACATTCCAACCTGTTTTTAGAGTCTGGGTATTGATTAACCTTTGAAAGTCAGGAGGTATCTTAGGACCAATGCCTTTGTAGGATTTAGTCAGAACCTGAAAGTGGTCAACACTTTCCAGAAAAAGGATATTTGGTTCAAGGGTGATTGGAATGAGCCTGGAATTTCAGTCAGAAGCCTAGGACAGGGGTGCTAACTCCACTATCTAATGGGTGAGTAAACTTGACTCATTACTCATCCTTTCCCCTTCGAGTTTCTTCACCTATGAAAGGAATCCAGTGCTGACCCTTCTGATAGCAGAGGTGGGGGCCATCCCTTTCAGACTTACTTTTGCTCTATCTCCACCCAAAATCATGACGAAGTCCATGTTCCCCAGGGTTTACAATCGTCCTGAAGGTTAGAATTCTTCAAAACAAAAGATTATAAAAGAACACGAGGCACTTCCCTGGTGGTCCCATGGTTAGGCCTCCACGCTCCCACTTCCAGGGGCATGGGTTCAATCCCTGGTCGGGGAAGGGGAACCAAGATCCTGCATGCCACTCGGTGCCTGCCAAAAAAAAAAAAAAAAAGTAAAAAAGAACACAAGCCATCAACTTAATGACAGACTTCTTTTTCTTTGTCTTCTTCTTTTTTTATCCTCAATGCTATATAGTCCATGAATAAAACACCTGTTGAATGAGTGTACACTCTGATCCCACAAAAATCAATCAATCTGGACCCTGTTATCAAATTTGTTTTTCTGCTCAAATATTTTCCCATTTTGGATTAATGATACAATAGTTATCATAACCCCTTTGTATTCACAAAGTATCCTTCATCTGTTGACCTCGTAGATTAATAGAATAAGGATGAGGCCTTATATCCTGTGGTGAAGAGTCTGAGTTTGGGGACAGATATTTTGGTCAGGGCATTTCACATCTCTAAGCCTCAGGTTCTTCATTATAAAAAGGGGATCTTAATAGTTGTCCTGGTTGTAAAAAGGAAACAAAGTACCGAAATGTGGAGGGAAGCCTTACATATGTGGCAGGTATTAAGTATCACCGTCCATGTCAACCTGTTTCACAAGCATTCTTCCCACTGGGTCCTCTGCAAGACTTGTTTCACAAGAAAGCCCTCAGTGCTTCCGGCCTTTTTACAAGGTGCTTTCTCCTTAAAAAAAAAAAAAAAATTTTCTTGGCCTCCATGGAGACTTGGGTCTCCCCTACCATTCCTGCTGAGTGGAGCCTCTTCTCATTTTCCCAGAAGTTGACAACACGATCCTCAGCTCCTTACTGCTTCTTCCATGGCACTGCTCTGTCATTCTTGATAGGGAGAAACTCCCTTTTGTTTTGAAACTCATCGAATTTTGCCAGACATCCCTCTACCCTTCTTTGTTGCTGTCATTTACTAGCTTCGAGGTTGCTTCTCCACATTCACTGGGGACTTGGTTCCTTGGCCTCAACTGACTCCTCCAATTTCCTTCATCCTTCCGGGGGCCTTCAATGTCCCCCACACTGGCCTGGTGGGCGCTAGACCCAATTCCAGTGACGCCCATCTCAGTTGACTCCGTTCCAGAGTCAGACCCTAAACTGGATCATCTCCTGGAATTGCTTCCCCTTCGACATCGCCGACACCCACACTGTGGTGACAACTCCTCAGTTCCTTCATTCCCACAGGCCCTCATCTTTTGGTCCATCTCTTTTCTCTCTTCCAGTCTATCCGCTCCCTGCTCCTCTCCCTTCCTTTCCTCTGGGGACTAGACCCCTGGTGCGTCACTACCATCACATTCTTTCAGTGCTCTTAACTTCCTCACTCTCATCCTTCTACTCTACTCAACCAGCAAACTCTGGTTTTATCAATATCAATATTTACATACTGACCTATAGACATCTTGCACAACTATAGCTGGAGGTCATTACACAATGATGCTTTCTAGACTCCACTGGGTCTTCAATGATGCTCTCCTTACTCGGCCCTCTAGTGACTTTCACCACTTTCTTAACCCTTCCGTCTGATTCCAAACCCTCCTATTGTCCCTAGTTAGATCCTTTCTCCTTCAGTGGTTTATGTTCTTCCCTTCGCCTTAATAACCTCCTGTGTCCCTTCCTGGCACCAAGGCACTAACCATCCTCCAAATACTCTTTAAAAAGTCACTCGGCGAAGCCCTGATTGTCGTCCTTCTGCCCCTCGCATTTTAAATTTTAATTTTTGCTACACGCGTACTGTTCCAGGAACCTTACTGATTCCAGTAGAGGTGTAGCCCTCACCCCAGATTGTGAGCCCCTCAAACGCCGGCATCCCATCTGATCGTCGTCCTCTGCTCGGCGCTCCCACAGTTGCTCTCCGTGACCGAGAGAAGCTCTTTCCGGCGCCGAGAGCGGGACGCGAGGACCCGAGCAGGGTCTGGGCGTGCCGAGGGGCCGGGGCGCCGGGACCTGGCGTTCACCCGAGTCTCCGAGGTGCCGGTGCTCAGCAAGCCGCGGAGGGGAGGAGCAGTCCCCGGGCTGAGCCTGGCCTGGGGCCAAGTGCGTCCAGAGCGGAGGGTGACGGGAAGCCACCAACGCCTGAGGAGTCACTTTTGGGGCGCTTGTTTCGGAGCATTGCACAAACCCGGGTGCCAACCCCGAGCTCACCGGCGTGAGTCAGTGGGGCCCGCGGCTGCAGGAGAGGGGGAGGTGGGCGAGGAGGGCGCCATGCACCCCGAGGCCCGCGCGGGCGGCGGGAGGGACACGGGGGCGACTCGGGACGCCGCTGGCGGCGGACCCCTCCCCAGCCCGACAGGTGAGCGCGGGCGGGCCTCGGGGCGGAGCTCGCCGGCTCCAACGACCACCCTCCGCTCCACCGCCGCCGCCGCCAAAGCACAGGTAACTCCCCGCCAGGGCCTCAGCGCCGGGGCCGCCCTCCAGCCCGCGGCCCCAGCCCGGCGCACACATGGGACCGGGAGCCTTTGTCCGCTCCGAGGGCGGCCGCCGCACGCGTCCCAGCACCCTGTGCTCTCTGCCCGCGGGCAGACAGCGGCGGGGCAGGGTCAGGGCCGTGGGAGTCCGCCCTGCGGCGGCCCGCGGCCCGCGGCCCGGGCTCTGGAGCGCCGCGTACGCGAGCGGCGCTTCGGCGCGCACCCCGCCTCGGAACCGGGCGCTGGGGCCCGCCGCGGCCCCCGCCCGGTTCCCCCCGGGCCCCGGGAGCCCCGAGATGGCGTTGGCAGAAGTGCAGCCCCGCGCGGAGTGAGATGGCCTTTCTGTCTCCTCCCCCGCCCGGGGCACTAGTTAAACCGCGACCCTCGCGTTTCCCGAGTCGCAGCTGGTTAGGGCGCTCTGAGCCCGAGTCCGCTGCTGCTACAACGTAGCTTTCTTTCTAAAACAGTTTCTCCACATTTGATGTCTAATTTACGTTCAGTAAAATGCCCCCATTTTAAGCGTGCAGATCGGGGATTTTGACAAATTATACACAAGTGGAACCACTACCCCAACGTAGACATAGACCATTTCCATCACTCCAGAAAGTTCCCTCGTGCTCCTCTCCGGTCGATCCACAACCGCCCTCACCCCTTGATTTCCATCAGAGCTTAGTTTTGCCTGTTCTAGAACTTCATAAGGTGGGCTCACGAAGTAAGTACTCTTGTTTTTGACTACTTTTTAAATGGCCGTCATTGAGAAGGTATCTGTTGGTGCATCTGTTTTTAGTTGCTTTAGGCCTGCACTGTCCAGTGTGAGTTGAGATGTGCTGTGCGTAGACACACCTAATTTCGGAAGACATTCCAAAAAAAAAAAAGGATGTAAGTTACCTCACCCAAATATTCTTACATTGATTATGGGCTGATTATGGGTATTTTGGATACCTTGGGTTAAATAAGATATTATTAAAATGAACTTAATCTGTTTCTTTTTACTTTTTATATGGCTACTGGAAAATTTAAAATTACACAGTGTAATTTTTTTTAATGTTTTTATTGGACAGTGGACAGCCCTACACATGCCTTTTTTACAGACAATTGGGTCTGCTCACTGCATATAAGAGTAAATGTAAATAATGGTCTTCACAAGAGAAAAAAAATCCCGACTGTAGAAGTAGCTTGAAGAACCTGCTTTGCCTGTTGTTTTAAAATTTTGCTTCAAACTTACTTGTTTGCTTAAAATAGACAGAAAGGACTAGGTGTCTCCTTGATATTGTTACATTTTCGAAAAGGACTTTGTAAAATATCTGATATGCTTAAAAAGGTATCTTGTGCTTTTGAAAATATGGAAAAGTAATAATTGCCTGCAACCCAACCACCTAAATATATATTAAAATGTAGCATTTTGGTGTAATTTGACCAGTCTTAATTTAAAAAAAACAGTTGAGATAATAATATATTTAATTTTATATCCTGCTCTGTTGTGTAACATAAGCATACCTTATATGAAAGATTCTTAGGCTTTTTGACAACCACATAATGTGCCTTCTCATAAATACTCTCCAGTTTTCTATGGCATTTTTCCATTTTGCTAACTTTTACAAATGGGAAGTCATTTTAATAGTGTGACAGTGCCGGAATAACATAGTTACAGAACAGCTTATTTGCCCCTTTATCCAACAGGAGAGGTGAAGACCAAGAGGACAGGGACCTTGACTTTTTGTTCACCCCCATATCTGCAGGACCTGGGAACACGTCAAGCATATAATTTGTCTGGGAGGAAGAAAATTTCCTTCTACCCTTCTAGGTTCTTCTGCTGGTCTAAGAATTAAGTCGACATGAGACAGATTAACAGGAGAAAATCAAATAAAAGTTTAATAACGTGTATACATGGGAGAGACCCAGGAAAACTTAGTCAAATGGTTGAAACCCTTGCCTTAAATACCATCTTCAGCTCAAGACAAAAGAAGATGTTGTGGGTAGTAGTTTGGGACTTCAAAAGGGAAGATGGCAGGGCTTCCCTGGTGGCGCAGTGGTTAAGAATCTGCCTGCCAATGCAGGGGACACAGGTTCGAGCCCTGGTCCGGGAAGATCCCACATGCTGCGGAGCAACTAAGCCCGTGTGCCACAACTACTGAGCCTGTGCTCTAGAGCCCCAAGCCGCAACTACTGAGCCCACGCTCCTAGAGCCCAAGCTCCACAACAAGAGAAGCCACCACAATGAGAAGCCCGCGCACTGCAACAAAGAGTAGCCCCCGCTCGCCACAGCTAGAGAAAGCCTGCGCACAGCAACAAAGACCCAACGCAGCCAAGAGTAAATAAATGAATAGTTAAAAAAAAAAAAAAAGGGAAGAAGGCAATTAACATGGAGATGGAAAAGCAAATATTTTGGTAAACAAATGTTTGCTAGGTCAGGCAGAGACAGTGGTACACAGAGTGGACTCTGATCTCTAAGAGCTTCCCCGACCACATCTAGCTCATATTCTCTGAAGATATCTCTGGTGATAGCTCTATGCCAGGAACAGGCCCTTTATCTAAATTCTTTAGGCAGCAAAGGGGGCAATAAAAAAGAAGGACTTCCTGAGTCTTCTGTTTCTTAAAAATAATCAAACTAAATTAATGCTCATGCCAAAGAGGCACATTTTGGTGTGGGAGATTTTCCTCCTCTGCCTGTTCCGTAAACGTTTATGAGCTGACTGAATCAGTGAGTAGAGGGCTCTGAAAAATAAGAGCTAACCTTGACTTAGCACTTGGGCGCTCTCTTTGTAAATACCCACACAGCTCTATAAGGCTGGCACTGGTATTAGTTCTGTGTACTGCACAGGTGGAGAAAATTGAGGTTTAGAGAAGTTGAAATTGCCCAGGGTCATAGCTATTAAGTGACAGCACTTGAGCTCAGTCTGTCTGACTCCAGAGGAGGGACACTTATCAAAATACAAAAAAATCAACAGTGGGTTGAGTAAGGGAAGACTGTGATGAAATTCCCACTCTAACAACTACCTCAGCTAGTAGAAGTGACAAGAGATGAATATTCAGATACATTTTGGATCTATAGGAGGAGTATTCTGGGTTTGGACTGAAAATCTTTTAGGCTAAATCTAGCTCAGGTGAGTGGATGGCCAGGTGGGTAGTAAAGAGGAACGGTGACATTGAACATGTTCAGCTGTGTTGTGTAGAGAAAGGCAGGCCCAGGGACTTAAGGAAGCCATTTGGGATGGGACTTGTATATTTTGGATGGCTTCAGTTTACTCGCCTTGACGGTGGTCAGCTAATTCAAATTGAACTCACAGCTCTGAAGTGAAGGGGCTCTACACCTTTTAAGTTAAGCTAGTTGTTTTTTAAAAAAAATTATTTATTATTTATTTTTGGCTGTGTTGGGTCTTTGTTTCTGTGCGAGGGCTTTCTCTAGTTGTGGCAAGCGGGGGCTACGATTCATCGCGATGCGCAGGCCTCTCTTGTTGCGGAGCACAGGCTCCAGACACGCAGGCTCAGTAGTTGTGGCTCATGGGCCTAGTTGCTCCGCGGCATGTGGGATCTTCCCAGACCAGTGCTCGAACCCGTGTCATCTGCATTGGCAGGCAGATTCTCAACCACTGTGCCACCAGGGAAACCCAAGCTAGCTGGTTTTGAAAGTAGAGGAAACTAAAATCAGAATAGGCATTCCTTTGGGAAAGACAGGCAGATAGGATAAGCGGGTAGCTGAAATCATTCCTACCTGATTGCATTTGAGCTTGATATCCAAGTATTTTAAAACATTTGTGAATTACAATAGAAAGTGGGATTTATAGTTATTAGCTTTTGTTAGTTACTCTCTTTTCTTGTAGTTGCGATTTTATATTAATAGTCTTAGTTGGCCGTTTGTTTGCATGTCAGGACCACACGAATAATGCCGTTAAGGCTCACCTTCACGTGCATGGTGAAATGGCAAGGGCAGAAGGCCCCTGCCCAGGCTCAAGAGGAAAACAATAGTTCTCAGAGTAGAGTAGCCCAAGTAGCTGTTGGGCTTCCTGTCTGCCTCTAAAACAAAAGGGTTTGTTTGAATCAGACAGCAGCAGGAAAGTCAAAAAAAATTTCTTTATGACATAATATTTTCTCTTTTTTTTTTTCTGCTTGAATATTTCTGCATGGTGAAATGGATGGGTAAGGAACAGATTCAGTCTTCCACATGCATAGTTAAGGAGGATACATTTATTATTATTAATAGTGACATTAGTAGCTAACTTTTACTAAGTTCTTACTGTATGTTAATATAGGGGTCAACTTTGACCCCCTCTAAGCCAGGTATCAGCAAACATTTTCTATAAAAGATAGAAAATATTTCAGGCTTTGTGGGCCAGAGGTCTCTGTTTTCCCAGCTACTCAGCTCTGCCATTGTAGCCAGAAAGCCACCAGAGACAATATGTAAATGATGGGCATGGCTGTGTGCTAATAAAACTTGATTTATGGACACTGAAGTTTGAGTTTCATACAGTTTTAATGTGTCATGAAATATTCTTCTTTTGATCTTTTCTCATTTAAAATATAAAACATTCTTAGCTTGGCGACCATACAAAAACAGACAGTGGGCCAGATGTGACCTATGGGCCCTGGTTTCCTGACCTCTGATCTGTACCTTAGCTCATTTAATCCTCACAACCATCTGCAAGATTTTTTATTTTGTTTTGTTTTTAACATATTTATTTATTTGGCTGCGTCAGGTCTTAGTTGCGGCACATGTGATCTAGTTCCCCGACCAGGGATTCAACCTGGGCCCCCTGCATTCAGAGCGCAGTCGAAACCACTGGAGACCAGGGAAGTCCCAAGATTTTTAAAAATGTTGGCATATTTGAATACTGATTTAAAAAATAGACTATTTTTATTTTATTTTATTTTTTTAATTAAAAAAATTTATTTATTTTTGGCTGCGTTGGGTCTTTGCTGCCGTGCTTGGGCTTTCTGTAGTTGTGGCGAGCGGGGGCTGCTCTCATTGTGGTGCGCGGGCTTCGCATTGCGGTGGATTCTCTTGTTGTGGAGCACGGGCTCTAGGCGCGTGGGCTTCAGTAGTTGTGGCATGCAGGCTCAGTAGTTGTGGCTTGCAGGCTCTAGAGCACAGGCTCAGTAGTTGTGGTGCATGGGCTTAGTTGCTTCGCAGCATGTGGGATCTTCCCGGACCAGGGATTGAACTCGTGTCCCGTGCATTGACAGGCGGATTCTTAACCACTGCACCACGAGGGACGTCCCCCCAAATAGGCTATTTTTAGAGCAATTTTAGGTTCACAGCAAAACTGAGCAGAAAGTACTGAGTTTCCATACACCCACTGCCCCATGCCCACAGCGTTCCTCATTACCAACATCCTGAACCAGAGAGGTACATTTGTTACAGTCAATGAAGCTACACATCATTATCATTCCAAGTCCATAGGTTACATTAGAGTTCACTCTTGGTGTTATACATTCTGTGAGTTTGGACAAATGTATAATGACCTGTATCCACCATTATAGAATCATACAGAATAGTCTCACTGCCCTAAAAATCCTCTGTGCTCCACCTATTCATCTTTCCCTCCTGCACTAGCCTCTGAAAACCACTGATCATTTTACTGTCTTCATAGTTTTGTCTTCTCCAGAATGTCATATAGTTGGAATCATGCAGTATGTGCCTTTCAGATGGGCTTCTTTCACTTAGTAACCTGCACTTAAGTTTCCTCCATGTCTTTTCATGGATTGGTAGCTCATTTCTTTTTAGTGCTGAATAATATTCCAAGGGATTGGGATTGGTACTTTTCATTCCATTTCACAGATGAAGAAACAGGTACAGAAAGGATTAGTAACTCGCCCAGGTATAGCTTCTACAGATCTGACTCCACAGCCTGATCTCTTAAAAATTTTACCATGCTTCTGAATCCCAGAGAATTTTGGCTTCTTATGATGAAGTTTGTCACACGACAGAGTTGGGGTAAATGTAAAATCAGGGTAATGGAGCCAGACATTTTGCTGTATCCAGAGCTTCCTGCATGTCGACAAGAAAGAAAAACCTAGACGATAAGACTTGGTTTCAAATACTTAGAAAAAGTGCTGTGTGCGTTTGAAATTCTGGTCCAACACACTCTCCACTTTACTGGTTTAAGAACATGTTTCTCTTCCCTGACCCTTAATTTCATTACCTTTCAGATTCTATCTGGGTGCTGGCACTCAGCCACTCCTCTGCCAATGAAGTACATCTTGGTCACTGGTGGGGTCATCTCGGGCATCGGTAAAGGGATCATAGCAAGCAGCATTGGGACGATTCTAAAATCATGTGGACTCCGAGTTACTGCCATCAAAATCGACCCCTATATAAACATCGATGCGGGCACTTTTTCACCTTATGAGCACGGTATGAGGGAGGACCACTTCCCCCCTATGAAGCATTGGGTTAAACTGAGGTTCTTTCTTGTATTTTGGGTAATTTCTTTAGGATAGAGTTCCAGAAGTAGAGCTGCTGGGTTATACATTTTGGATCTGTGAATGTTCTCATGGTTATTGATACATTTTTTCTGATTGCTGATGACATTCTAAATTAGTCCACCCTTTTGGAAAACAGTGTGTGAGGATACCATTCTCACTGTACCTTTTGTAGTATGGATTATGTTTTGTTTTATTTTATCATAAAGGAAATATATTTCTCAACATTTCATTGTTAAGGGAAAAACTCAGACAATATAGAATATGTTGACAATACAGAATGACCTGAAGAAAATAAAAATCGTTCATTTCCCACCACTTGGAATTATTATTATTATTATTATTATTTTTTTTTTTTTTGCGGTACACGGGCCTCACACTGTTGTGGTCTCTCCCGCTGCGGAGCACAGACTCCGGACGCACAGGCACAGCGGCCACGGCCCACGGGCCCAGCCGCTCCGCGGCATGTGGGATCTTCCCGGACCGGGGCACGAACCCGCACCCCCCGCATCGGCAGGCGGACTCCCGAGCACTGCGCCACCAGGGAAGCCCTATACTAATTATTTTTATTTATTTATTTATTATTATTATTTTGGCCATGCCGCGCGGCTTGTGGGATCTTAGTTATCTGACCAGAGATCAAACCTGTGCCCCCTGCAGTGGAAGCGCAGAGTCCTAATCACTGGGACCGCCAGGGAAGTCCCTATACTAATTATCTTTAAAAAGGCACTAGCCCTTATATACTTTCTTCTTAAACTTTTTACATACAAGCAAGAAAGTGTATAAATCATAAGTACCAGTAGATGAAATGAACATAATGTGTAATCAGCCTCCAGCTCAAGAAGCAGAAACCCTCTTTACGCCCCTTCCAGTCTCTCCCCATCTGAAACGACCAGGGTAACCATTATCCTGTCTTCTAACATTATAGATCAGTTTTGCTTATTTTTGAACTTTAAATGAACTGAATCTTAGTCATACTATTTTTTTAATTGAAGTATAGTTGATTTACAATGTTTCAGGTGTACAGCAAAGTGATTCAGTTATACATATATATATTCTTTTTCAGATTCCTTTCCATTATGGGTTATTATAAGATATTGAATATACTTCCCTATTCTATATAGTAGGTCCTTGTTGTTTATCTGTTTTATATATAGTAGTAGGTATCCGTTAATCCTGAATTCCCAATTTATCTCTCCCCTAGTCATACTATTTTTCAATCAAAATTTTAAAACTTAATCTACTGTAGACATTTTAATAGATTCTATACTTCTAAAGGCTGCACAGAATCTATACAATAATAGGAAATCATTTCCAGTTTATTGATATTATAAACAACACTGTGAAGGGAAACTTTAAAATTTATTTTTTTAACATAAATGCCTAGGTACAGAATTTCTGATTTGGTGGGTAGGTATGTTTTTCAGGTGTTTCAGTTTTCTTTATACCTTTGCTGAATACTATTCTTTTTAAACTTTACTAACCTGAGAGTACACCAAACAACCAAAAAAAGGAATAACCAGGGATCGAACCTGTGCCCCCTGCAGTGGAAGCGTGGAGCCCTAACCACTGGACTGGCAGAGAATTCCCGGGTATCTCATTATGTTAATTTAGATTTCTTTGATTTTCATTTTGTCGGTGGAGTGGCTTATTCAAGTCTGTGGAAGATTGTATGTTTGTTTGAAACTATCACCCAGCTTCCTGGGTAGAGTAAATTCCCTGCCCCACTGACTTTGGCCTTTGGCCATGTAGGATGGTTAACTCTTCCTGGTTTGTTTGGAACTTTCCTGGTTTTGAAACTGAAACTCCTGAATCCTGGGAACCCTTTTACTCCTGGGCAAACCAGAGAGGTCAGTCACGTTATTTGGCCATGTGATTTGTTTCGCTCTATGGGATATTAGTGAATATGAAATACGCCTTGTTGAAGTAGAACTTTTCAATGCAATGGCATAATTTGACTCAGTCTCTGTCGTCTTTCTGCCCTCTGCTGTGAGAGCTGCATGCCCCATATAGGGATTTCTCCTTCAGCCCGGGTCCTGGAATAAGAAGGCACAAGGTAGACTCACAACTGACCCACAACGCCTACGTAACATGAGGGAGAAATCAGTAAATGTTTTCTAAGTCGCTGAGATTTTAGGGTTGTTTGGTAGGCAGCAGAATTGACTAACGCCATGTGTTATGCCAATTTTCCTTTGGATTTTGAAAATGATTTTCAAGAATACTTTGTGCAGAGTATATTAACCTATACTTACCACATGTATATATTTTTACTCTGTTTGCAATTTGTCTTAATATTACTTCTGCTGATAAATTTCATTTTACCATTTGTGTGACTAAATGTATCAGCTGTTTCCTTTATGGTTTCTGCCTTTGATGTCACCTGTAAGCTTCTCTGTCCCAGGAATATTTAAATATCCATCTATATTTTCTTCTGGCACTTTTAGAGTTTCATTTGGTTTTACTTTATTTTTTTTTTCTTCCAGTTTTATTGAGGTATAGTTGAAATACAGCACTGTATAAGTTTAAGGTGTACAGCATAATAATTTGACTTACATACATCATGAAATGATTATCACAATGTTTAGTTGAACATCCATCATCTCATACAGATGCAAAATTAAAGAAGTAGCAAAAAATTGTTTCCCTTGTGATGAAAACTGTTAGGATGTACTCTCTTAACTTTTATGTATAACATAGAGCGGTGTTAATTATATTTATCTTGCTGTACATTACATCCCTAGTACTTACTTATCTTATAACTGGAAGTCTGTACCTTTTGACCACCTTCATCCAATTCCCCTCACCCCACCCCTATCCTCTGGTAACCACAAATCTGATCTCTTTTTCTATGAGTTTGCTTTTGAAGTATAATTGACTTACAACACTGTGTTCCTGGTACACAATATAGTGATTTGATGTTTCTGTACATTTTAAAATGATCACCACCATTTGCTTTTACTTTAATATTGTTAATACATCTGGAATTTAATTTGGTGGGAGATGAGGATGTAACATAATTTTTTCTCTAAATTTTTTTCTGATTAGCCACTATTCCTAATTGCAATTATCAAAGATCGCATCCTTTCTCCACTGACTTGAAATACCACCTTTCAGTATATACTAAATTTCTGTCTTTGTATTCTGCTCTGTTCCAGATCTCTTTGATTATTCCTGCCTACCATTTTAATAGCTGCAGCTTTTTATTATCAGGACTTTTCTCATTATTCCTTTTCTCCTTTTTTAAACCTTGAAATGTTAGTTATCTTCAAGATTAACTTCAGAGTCCTTTTATCAAAGTTTATGAGAAATCACTCTTTAAATTTATGAATTAATTTGGGGAAGAATTAAACACTGCAAATATTGACTGGCCTATTCAGGAACTGTATAAGTGGCTTTCATTTTATCCATACCTTCTTTTATGTCTCTGAAGTAAAGTTTTCTTCATATAGGTCCTACACATTTCTTTGAAGTTTATTTCTGTGTATTTTACCTACTTTGATTTGTAATGATATCTTTGGTTTTTTTAGTCATGTATTAAATTCCTGTATGTAATAGGGACTTTTTGGGGTATTTTGTGTAGTATTTGTTCATGTTGTCTTATTCCATATTTGTATATACTGAAATATATAAATATATACACATTGTTTTTGAATTTTATTTTATTTATTTTTTTAACACATATATTTTAATTTTCCTTTACTCACTGTTATTTTTTAAGGGCTTTTATTTTAATTTATTTTTCATGTGTTTTGTTTTGGTAACCACACCTGTTTTTCTTCCAAATTAACTTTATTTCACTGTCAAGTTAAAAAAAATCTGTTGGCATTTTTATTATAATTGCATTAACTCAAAAAAAAAGTTCTTGAAGACATGATCTACAGCTTTTCTTTTTCTTCTAGGAACATAATAGGAATCTAAAATTTTAAAATTTAGGAATCTAAAATTTCAAGACCTTTGCCGTATACCTGGAGAATTGCCAAACTGGATTGGGCCTGAATTAACTAGAGAGATTTCAGAGATCTTCCCCTATTTGGCAGAAGTTAAGATGATCAAAGTACAAAGACTTTTCCATGGATTGGCAATTCCTGATAAACATGAGAAAGTAGAATTTGAACTGGAAATGGAATTTGGGAAACACAAAAATATTGCAATTTCATCATTTTGCTCTTTTGTCCTTAAAGTTAGAGATCTTTCCGCTCACACATAGGTACCTTATGAGGGAGACATAAATGAGACTATAAAAGGCTTCTGATTAGGTTCAGAAGCTAGCCAACCTTCTTTTTATGCTGTGACCATCTAGCTATAGAAGTAAATGATAGAATTTCCTTAATCAGGGAGAGGTTCAGTTCTGACAGGTGGCTTTAGGACATTGGACTCCCAATCGATGCCCTCAAGTAACGCTGGAGACCCAGAGGCATGCCTAGTAGTCAACACAGTTGCCGCTCGTGTGATTAAGTCTTCATCTATACACATTTTAAAAAAATTAATTAATTAAATTTTTTTTTTTGGCTGTGTTGGGTCTTCGTTGCTGCCCACAGGCTTTCTCTAGTTGTGGTGAGCAGGGGCTACTCTTCATTGTGGCGCGCGGGCTTCTCACTGCCGTGGCTTCTCTTGTTGCAGAGCTTGGGATCTAGGCACGTGGGCTTCAGTAGTTGTGGCACGCAGGCTTCAGTAGTTGTGGCCTGTGGGCTTAGTTGCTCTGCGGCATGTGAAATCTTCCCGGACCAGGGCTTGAACCTGTGTCCCCTGCATTGGCAGGGGATTCTTAACCACTGCGTCACCAGGGAAGTCCCAAGTCTTCATCTGTATCCTTCATCACGGTGCTGTTGTGCAGGTGGCTTGTTGCTCACTTTCTTTTTGGCCTCAGTTTCACCAACTCGCCCCGTGGGCTAGTGGAGGCCCTGCTTTTCATCTACTGTCTGTTCAATAGTGACTTTACCCAAGACTGGAATCAATGAAAATTTTCTTACGCCAATTTCAGAGTCCGGGATACTGATGCTTTGAAGTCAATTGCTATTTGTTTTTAAAATTGCTGTTTTAAAGTCCCTTTTTCATGTGGTATATGATGAGTTTGGAAAAGCTAAATCTTGAGGACAGAATTTCAGTAAGCATTTAAAACTACCGTAATAGAATACCAGAATTTTTCCAATGCACTTTCATGGGTAGAATCGAATTGCTAAATTTTCCCATCGAAATATGGAAATGGTGATACACTATGGCTTATAAATAAGTCTTTTACCAGCCCTTTAATACATTGTGCTCATCTTTGAAAAATAATCTACTGGAAGCAAATTTTTAATTTTTACATTGCCTTTTTATCCCAGGTGAAGTGTTTGTCTTAAACGATGGTGGAGAAGTTGATTTAGACCTTGGAAATTATGAAAGGTTCTTGGACATTAATCTTTATAAAGACAACAACATCACCACTGGGAAGATATATCAGCATGTGATCAATAAAGAGAGGCGTGGCGATTACCTGGGGAAAACAGTACAAGGTATTATATTCCACAGACATTAGGGGCCCTATGTGCTGAGCACTCACACCCTGCTCAAAATAGACCTGAAGATGAGGGGGTCCCTGTGCTCTACAAGCTCCAATCCTTTTCAGATCCCTGTTTTCTCCTCCTTTTCTTTCCTTCTTTTTTTTTTCCTCCAGTTTTATTGAGCTATAATTGACATACAGCGCTGTATAAGTTTAGGATGTACAGCGTAATGATTTGACTTATATACATCATGGATTGATGACCGCAATAAGTTTAGTGAACATCCATCATCTCTGATAGATGCAAAATTAAAGAAACAGACAAAAATATTTCCCTTGTGATGAAAACTCTTAGGATTTACTCTCAACAACTTTCATATATAACATAGAGTAGCGTTAATTATATTTATCATGGTGTGTATTACATCCCTAGTACTTATTTATCTTATGACTGGAAGTTTGTACCTTTTGACTACCTTCATCCAGTTCCCCCTGCCCCATAACCACAAATCTGATCTGTCTCTTTTATGAGTTTGTTCGTTTTTGACGTATAACTGACCTGCAACACTATGTTAGTTCCTGTTACAGAACATAGTGGTTTGATATTTTTATACATTTCAAAATGATCACCGCGATGTCACCATACAAACTTTTACTTTTCATTTTCTTCAAAGGTTTCAAGTTCATCCTCCATGTTCCTGATTGTATTTTCATCAGTCTTTTTTTTTTTTTAAACTAATGTCATTGTTTCCTTTAGTCCATGTTTCTGTCCTCTTTCTCTTTCTCTCTTTAGCTTTTATTTATAAAATCCATGGGGAACCATTTATTCATCACACATCTGATTGGGGTATAGATTTATTTTGGTTTGTTTTTGTCTGTCCTTTATTTAATATGTTCTTTTTCTACTTTTTTCTTGTATCTTTGCATGGATGATGATTACTCCCCTTTGAAGAAGAACAGTGATGGGGGGGACGTGGGGGGGTGCGGGGATTGAACTGGAGGGCAGCATGATATGACCCTTTTTTCACCAACCCTTTTCATGGGGGGTATGATTCTTATTCTCTTTTGTCCTTGAAGAGAGACCCACAGGCCCCCCCCCCCCCGCTTGTATTCATAAGTTCCTACGTGGTAGGGTAAAGGTGCTAATTCCCCATCCCCTTTAAATCACCTTCATGTTGGAAAGCAGCTGAGAAGTAGATAAAGAAGTTGGACAGATGGAGATCAAAAGATCAGCTATGTTACTGCTGACACTGGACGGTGTGGTTTAGATCTTAGCTACAATTGCACTTGCTAATAGTTTTCCCCCAAGTGTAGGTATTGGGAAGACCCGGGGGAGGGAGAGTTGCTGCCCCATACCTGCCACGTCCCAAACTTGGGGAGAGGGCAAGGCCCCAGACCTGGGCCTTGACCCCATCCCTGGCTGCCCACGTGGAGGCAGAGCCGGACCTACCCCGCCCTCCCAGAAAGGGGTCGGGCTGGGCATGTGTGGTGGGTCGTTCCAAACGCACCAATCAGAGACGACTTCCGCCTCGCGGGAGCAGCCGGGGGGCTGGGGAGCTGCAGGTGGCGGTGGAGCAGATGACGGGCGCTCTCCGCGTCAGCTTCCCAGAGGCCAACATTCCTGCTTTGTACATCACATTAGGTTAGTTGGCTGCATCTTTTTGTCTCTTCGGCTGAGATTAGCAGCCTCAGGCCCCTGGTCAGCATGCAGGCCTCGTCTACACCCTCTGAGTGACCCTTCCACACTGGCTGGCGAATTGCCCAGGGTCTGCAGGGCTGGGCCACTCTGAGACCTTCTTCCCCTTGGAGTCCAGTATTCAGCACCCTTGGCAGCCCTCCTTGCACAGTTTTTAGTTGGCATTATAGGTGTTTTCTATAGATAGCATCAAAGATGGCATTTCTTCTCTCTCTCTGTGGTTGGTCGATTTCAAGGGAAATGGCATAACATTTAAATGACTAAACCTATGTTGCATCGATAGTATTAATTTCAGTGAGATGGATAATAATGTGAGGACTGTAGCTTGTCTAATTTGCCAGGTGGGTTTCAGGTTATTTGGGAGGTCTAAAGACACTAATACATTCATTTCTCATGACCATGACCATGAAATAAGCTTTTGTGCTAATTATTACTTCTTTCTACAGTTGTCCCTCACATTACTGATGCTGTCCAGGAGTGGGTTATGAATCAAGCCATGGTGCCTGTGGATGGTCATAAGGAAGAGCCCCAAATATGTGTTATTGAGGCAAGCATGGAACTTTTCGTTATAATTTTATATCCTTATGGGTTTTTAAGCAGCTGGTCTTCATTCATTCAACAGATATGTGTAGATGGCCTCATGTGTGCTGGACACCGGCCTAGGAGGTGGGATTACAGCAGGGAGCGACATAGATGGCCCCTGCTTTTGTGGTCACAAGTCAGTGGGCAAGATTGGCTTAAACTGGGTGATTACTCCTGGGGTGGGCGTGCAGCAGTCTGCAAGTGCGGACTGACCAGTCACAGAATGCATTCTACTGAGTGCCGTTTGCAAAGTGCTTTGGAAGTAGAGAGAGACCAAGTTAGGGAAGTCCGACTGTAGAGGTGATTTGGAGGTGAGAAGTGAGTACTAGCTGTTTAAAGAAAGAGCTTAGTATTTGAACTTGCCGCTTGTTCACTGCTTCCCTTCCTCTCAACGTGCAGAATGAGAATAACATCCATGTACTCCTTATCTAAAGGTCAGTTGACCTAATTGCCAGACGGGACAGCAGAATAATGAACATTTTGGTTCCTAGAGGCAGACTCCCCAAGTTCACATTTCTGCCCTCACCCCCAAGTGGCGTATGGCTTAGTGGTTAAGAGTCTGGAGTCAGACTGCTGGGGTTCATAGCCCAGCTGGTTCACTTACCAGCTGGGTGACCTTGGCCAAGTTTGCTTAACTGCTCTGTGCCTCAATTTATTCATCTACCGAGTGGGAATAATGTTTTGAGGATTAAATAAGCCAATACGTTTAGTGCTTAGATTGTGTTGGATCTATACTAAGTGCTCGGAAATTATTAACCATTACATTGTACTCATCTGTAACAATATGATAGTGTAATATTGTAATAACAAGATAATAATAACAGGGTTGTTGCAAGAATTAAATATAATAATGTAAAAAGCACTTGGCCATGTCTGGCATTTAGGAGGTGCTCAATAAACGTGTTAGCTGCTATTATTGTCAGCGTTATCAGTGTTTGCAAATAGATATTATGCTACCCACAATATCCATTTCGTTAATAGTAGAGCTGATAATCTTAACGTAAATGCGCTGTACTATCATATATTAATTATATATTTTGCTACTGTAATGGTATGGTTGATAAACTTAATGTAAATGTATAAGTGTGCTATATAAAATTTTCTCTCCCTTTGTATTTCTTCCTTCACAATTTACGAGGAAAGAGAGGATGCTTCCTTTATAATTTTTAAAAAATCGGAGTATAACATAAACACAGAAAAGTGCACATATCACAGATGTATAGCTTGGTGAAGTTTTATAAACTGACCACGTCTGCATAACTAGGCTTGCTTCCTTTAAAAAAATTTAATATCTAATACAGTGAATAGTTTGCAAACAAATCGAGGCAATGATAAAGACAAATAGTGTGAGAAAAGAGAAAGGCAGGAAAAGTGTCAGGAGAATAACATCTGATATGAGAACAAAGATGTAAACCAGGGCATACCTTGACTCTACGGTGAAGGAGACTTGCACGGTCACTCTCTTTATTGATTTTCAGTTTTTAGGACCCATCTCCAGGATGAATCAGAGAAACCTTAAAAGCAGGAATGTGTCATCAACTTTGAAAAGAGGGATCGTGAGGTGGAGGGGGTGGAGGAGTGCTGGAGGGGAAGGGGGGTGGGCAGAACCTCATTTTACACTGCGAGGGTCTACAGATACTGTTAGTATTTGGCTGAAAAAGAAGCAAAAGTATCTCAGGTTAGGAAAGTAACCAGTAGAATTAACAATTGAGATTGGTATCTGGGGATGGGGGTACCAGAGAGCTGCATCCTTATCTGTCACAGCAGGAAGTACACCTACGTTCATTACAGGGTGTCTGAAATAGCTAAGTTGAGGAAGAGCTGAGATGGATGAGCTTTGGTTTAGAGATATGGAGGTAACTACCAGAAGAAATCCCAACAAAGAAGTTAAAGCGCTTGCCGGGCTTCCCTGGTGGCACAGTGGTTAAGAATCCGCCTGCCAGTGCAGGGGACATGGGTTTGAGCCCTGGTCCAGGAAGATCCCACATGCTGCGGAGCAACTAAGCCCATGCACCACAACTACTGAGCTTGCGCTCTAGAGCCTGCGAGCCACAACTACTGAGCCTGCGAGCCACAACTACTGAAGCCCGTGCACCTAGAGCCCGTGCTCTGCAACAAGAGAAGCCACCGCAATGAGAAGCCCGCGCACCGCAACGAAGCGTAGCTCCCGCTCCCCGCAACTAGAGAAAGCCCGCGCGCAGCAACGAAGACCCAATGCAGCCAAAAATAAATAAACAAAGTAAATAAAAAAATAAAGTGCTTGCCTTGGGGAATCAGACTTGGGAGAGGGAAGAGTGGGGCAGGGAACTCTTGCTTTCTATTGTAAGCTCTGCTGTACAATTTGGTTTTTAACCATGTGCATGCATTATTTTACTTTTTGAAAAAAACTTATTAATGTCAACTTGAAGGTGCCATTTAGCAATTTCAAAATCTTAAAGATCAGCCCAAGACTGATTTTATTCAAGCCCAGCAAAGGGTCGGACAAGCCCTCACACCTTTGGTTTACAGTGGTTATTTGTTGCAGAGTACCACCTTGTCCAATATGGTAGCCACTCTCCACATGGGGCTGTTGAGCATGTGAAAGTAGCCCATCCAAACTGAGACGTGCTGTGAGTTTAAAATATAAGTGGGTTTCAAAGACTTAGTATGAAAAAAAAAAGAATGTAAAGTGCCTCATAATTTAAAAAAAATTGGTGATGTTGAAATGATAATATTTTCGATACACTCTGCTACATAAAATATAGTGTTAAAATTAATTTCTCCACTTTAATTTTGCTTTTTTCCCATTTATTTATTTATTTATTTAATTTATTTATTTTTGGCTGCGTTGGGTCTTCGTTGCTGCATGCGGGCTTTCTCCAGTTGCAGCGAGCGGGGGCTACTCTTCGTTGCGGTGCACGGGCTTCTCATTGCGGTGGCTTCTCTTGTTGTGGAGCACAGGCTCTTGGTGCAGAGCGCGGGCTCTTGGCGCACGGGCTTCAGTAGTTGTGGCACGTGGGCTCAGTAGTTGTGGCTCACAGGCTCTAGAGCACAGGCTCAGTAGTTGTGGCGCACAGGCTTTGTTGCTGCGCGGCATGTGGGATCTTCCCAGACCAGGGCCTGAACCTGTGTCCCCTGAGTTGGCGGGTGGATTCTTTTTTTTTTTAATTTTAATTTTTTATTTTTTAACATCTTTATTGGAGTATAATTGCTTTACAATGGCGTGTTAGTTTCTGCTTTATAACAAAGTGAATCAGCTATACATATACATATATCCCCATATCTCCTCCCTCTTGCGTCTCCCTCCCACCCTCCCTATCCCACCCCTCTAGGTGGTCACAGAGCACTGAGCTGATCTCCCCGTGCTAAGCGGCTGCTTCCCACTAGCTATTGTTTTTACATTTCGTAGTGTATATATGTCCATGCCACTCTCTCACTTCATCCCAGCTTACCCTTCCCCCACCCCGTGTCCTCAAGTCCATTCTCTACGTCTGCGTCTTCATTCCTGTCCTGCCCCTAGGTTCTTCATAACCATTTTTTTTTAATTCCATGTATATGTGTTAGCATGCGGTATTTGTTTTTCTCTTTCTGACTTACTTCACTCTGTGTGACAGACTCTGGGTCCATCCACCTCATGACAGATAACTCAATTTCGTTTCTTTTTATGGCTGAGTAATATTCCATTGTATATATGTGCCACATCTTCTTTAACCATTCATCTGTTGATGAACACTTAGGTTGCTTCCATGTCCTGGCTGTTGTAAATAGAGCTGCAGTGAACATTGTGGTACATGACTCTTTTTGAATTATGGTTTTCTCAGGGTATATGCCCAGTAGTGGGATTCCTGGGTCATATGGTAGTTCAATTTTAGTTTTTTAAGGAACCTCCATACTGTTCTCCATAGTGGCTGTATCAATTTGCATTCCCACCAAGAGTCAAGAGAGTTCCCTTTTCTTCACACCCTCTCCAGCATTTATTATGTGTAGATTTTTTGATGATGGCCATTCTGACTGGTGTGAGGTGATACCTCATTGTAGTTTTGATTTGCATTTCTCTAATGATTAATGATGTTGAGCATTCTTTCATGTGTTTGTTGGCAATCTGTATATCTTCTTTGGAGAAATGTCTATTTAGGTCTTCTGCCCATTTTTGGATTGGGTTGTTTGTTTTTTTGATATTGAGCTGCATGAGCTGCTTGTAAATTTTGGAGATTAATCCTTTGTCAGTTGCTTCATTTGCAAATATCTCCTCCTATTCTGAGGGTTGTCTTTTCCTCTTGTTTATGGTTTCCTTTGCTGTGCCAAAGCTTTGAAATTTCATTAGGTCCCATTTGTTCATTTCTGTTTTTATTTCCATTTCTCTAGGAGGTGGGTCAAAAAGGATCTTGCTGTGATTTATGTCATAGAATCTTCTGCCTGTGTTTTCCTCTAAGAGTTTTATAGTGTCTAGCAGGTGGATTCTTAACCACTGCCACCAGGGAAGTCCCTATATTGTGAATTGATGAGCATCATAAATTTCGTCAACATCCATCATCTCACATAGTTACAAAGTTTTTTTTTCTTGTGATGAGAACTTTTAAGATTTACTCTCTCAGCAACTTTCAGAGAAGATTCCTTTCCTTAAAGGCAAAATGGACATTGCACATCCCATAAATTTGTTTGCTGCTTCAGCTTTGGTTTGGATAGATCTTAACATGTTGTTATGGGTGATATTTTCCCTGTTGTGCGAGGAAGGAATTAACTTAGGGCTACTCTAGGAATAACACTGAAAGTTTTTGATCACAATGACGATAATGGTGAACCAGAGGAGAAATGGGACTTTCCAAATTGGCAGAGAGGGTGCAGTGGGGGTGGAAGCAGGTAACGTTTAAAGCTTTTGCTTCCTTTTCCGGATTCCCTGCTTACTCCCAGAATAGCCCCCATCAAAACCCAGAAAATGCATCCTTATGGTTTAGTTTAAGTGCAGACCTCTTTTTTTCCTACATATTTTCCCCCCCATTGGATTCTGGTGTATGATAGTTAGTGAGCACTTACACCCCTCACCCCCTGCCAGTTTCCTGATTTCATGTTTTATTTCTTGGATTTTCATAATTAAGTTTGTCATTCATTTACAGAATGATCATACATTTCTATCTGTTCCATAGCCAGGAGAATTGAATTTTAATTATGTTTTGTTATCTTAGTTAAAGTTAGTAAAGAATAATTTCTTCTGTAGCAATGAAATCCTCAGACTTCTTAGTTTGATTCTGTTGTAATTATGGTAACAGGTACTAGAACGCTGTGACCTAGGGCTTATATTGAATTTCAAGACCGTTCTGTCCTGTCCTGACCACTAACCTAAACTCCCAGTGCTGTGTGCAGGGCTCTGGATTTGTGCTGGAGATACGGCAGGCAAGTTCCTGCCCTCATGGGCCTTACAGCCCAGTGGGGTAGAGAGACAGGAGATAAGGACTCAAATAAAATAATGGCACCTTGTGCTGTGTTACTAGGAAGGGGAGAGACAGGGTGCTTTAGGTGGGTGGTCAGGGTTGGGCTCTCTGGGGGGGACACAGCTCCCCGGGCTGAAGGATAAAATGGAAGTAAGGTGTAGATGATGAAGGTGGGTAGGAGGGCCTAAGGGGCAGGAAGGAAGACCGTAACCCATGTGAGGACCTAAAAGGCCAGTGGGGCTGGAGCACAGAGGTGGAGGCTGGGGGAGTAGGGGGATGGGAAGGGGGCAGGTGGGAGTGGGGCATGAGATGAGATTAGAGATATGTTTCAGGGTCAGATCATGTAGGGCCTTTTGTTGGCTGCCTAAAGGAGTTTAGATTTTACTTTTAGTCAAGCAGAGAGCTGCTGAAGGTTATAAGCATGGGAGAGATGTATTCTGAGTTTTAAAAGGTCACTCTGCTGCTGTATGACAGACGGTTGGTAGGACAGGAGAGGGTGGAAGCTGGGAGGCCATTAAAATTGGGGGCAGCCAACTTTTTCTGTAAAGGGCCAGATAGTAAATATGTTTGGTTTTGCCGGTCAGGGAGTCTCTGTCACAGCTACTCCACTCTGCCATTGCAGTGCCCAAGCAGCCTTAGGTGACGTGTGGGTGGGCGTGGCCGTGTGCCAGTATAGCTTCATGTGTGAAAATAGACAGTAGGCCATCTTAGCCACCGCAGGCGTAGACGATTGCCATAATCCCTGCAAAAGATGGTGTTGGCTTGGGCGTCTAGGGTGGTAGTGGTGGAAATAGCAGTGGAGAGATTTTCAAGAATGTTTTGGAGGTACAGCTCACTGGACAGGGTTGGGTAAGGAAAAGGCGGGAATGGAGGATGATTTCCAGACCTCTAGCTTGAACCCGTTAGTGGTAGGAGATGCTGTTGCTGAGATGAGGGAGAAGCCCCCAGACAAACAGGCCCAGGGCTGTGGGGACCAGGGGTTCAGTTTGGGCCATGGTACGTTTGAATACTTACTGATCCATCCAAGATGTCACGGACACGTTGGCTTCAAAGCCCAGCGGCACTGGGAGGAGAGGTCCGGGCTGCAAGTAGATTTTGGACCTAGTCGAGTAGCTGAAGCCAGGAAAGGTGGTGAATCCTGGGCCTGGGCCCACCATGATCTCTTCCTCCTCAGCATCCCGATTATTCCACTTCGTGCTCAAGTTTTGCTCTTGCTTTATTGTTCTTTAGCTCTGCCTTATTCTCCTCGCTAAACTCCGAGCTGCTCAGGAGCAGGTTGTCTTAAGTTCTTCCCAGCAGCTCCTTTAAAGTGTTGAGCCCATAGTAGATGCTCAAATGCTAAAGAATTAATTTAAAAATCTGGGTGGTAATCTTTAAGTATTTAAATATGGTGAGGATGAATGCGTTAAGGTGAAATTTTATCCTTGTCTAAAGTAAAATGCTTAAGTAACATTATTGGAAGTACAATGTAAATTAAGTTAACATTTGTCAAAGGATTACACTGTCAGGAATATTCTCGGGGCTTTTGGTACTACTTCTTTCAGAGAGACAGCATGTTTTAGTACAAGTGATTTAATTCTGGTAGTACCACCATTACAAGGAGACTGTTGAGCTGCATACAGGTGTGTGTGTGTGTGTGTGTATGTGTGTTTGTTTGTGTATGTGTGTTCATGAAGAGAGAGAGAGAGAGAGAGAGAGACACAGACAGAGAGAGACAGAGAGAGGGAGAATGCTAACTGTTTCACACTGGGCAGAACCAGATGGCTCTCCCTTTTCTCATATTGTCACCGGATTTCAATTCTCCCTTCCAACGGGACCACTGGTAGAAACTAACTGATCTCACTCCTCTGTGGTGTATATTCTGGATCTTTTAATCTGCTTAGGAATTCCCTTCTCTTTTCTTAAAGTGCTCTTTTTTTTTTTTAAACAAACCCTTTTTTTAAAAAAAAATTATTTATTTATTTATTTTTGGCTGCGTTGGGTCTTCGTTGCTGCACGCGGGCTTTTCCCTAGTTGCGGCGAGCGGGGCTACTCTTCATTGCGGTGCGCGGGCTTCTCATTGCGGTGGCTTCTCTTGTTGCGGAGCACGGGCTCTAGGCACGCGGGCTTCAGTGGTTGTGACTCGTGGGCTCTAGAGCAAAGGCTCGGTAGTTGTGGCACACGGGCTTAGTTGCTCCGTGGCATGTGGGATCTTCCCAGAGCAGGGCTCGAACCCGTGTCCCCTGCCTTGGCAGGCAGATTCTTAACCACTGTGCCACCAGGGAAGTCCCACTCCTTTTCTTTAAAAAAATTTTTTTTCAGTCTTGATGAGGTGAAGCGTTGACAGCCTATTAGTGATCCCCATTTTGGGGGGACTTCAGTTCTCACGCTTAGTGTATTAAGAATTGTTCTGTTAGTCTGTGTACCACGGAAGCTATTTGATCTCTTGTGTCTTTTTTTTCCATTCCCAGCTGGGTGGCACCATTGGAGACATTGAAGGAATGCCATTTGTGGAAGCGTTCAGACAATTCCAGTTTAAAGCAAAAAGAGAGAATTTCTGTAATATCCATGTTAGCCTTGTCCCACAGGTGAGCTTTCCAGATAAGTGTGTAGTCAGCAACTCCTGTAGGTCTTCCTATGATACTCTGTTTATTCCACTTTCTTTTTGTTTTGGCCGCATTGTGTGGCATGTGGGATCTTAGTTCCCTGACCAGGGATTGAACCTGCGCCCCCTGCAGTGAAAGTGCAGAGTCAACCACTGGACTGCCAGGGAAGCCCCCTATTCCAAATTTTAAACCAGGAAGCCATTCATTATCCAGAAGAGCTAGATGTCCAGTGTACTGACAGTGACCCATTTCTTTTCAGCCCAGTGCTACTGGAGAACAGAAAACCAAACCCACACAAAACAGTGTCCGTGCGTTGAGGGGGTTAGGCCTGTCTCCCGATCTGGTGAGTTAAAGAGAGTGGGTAAGTTTCTTGGAATAGGACCTCCATTTCTTAAACTATAACATCATCTAAGTCCTTCCTAGCTCTCAAATGGTTTCTATGACTGAGCTTTTTGTATCTGGGAGCTGGGGAAGGCTTATTCCCTCATCCTCAAGTGTCGCTTCACACATTTCTAAATTGGCCATCTCTTCTTCTCCAGGTCCTCATTTGATTGGCCACACTGACATCTGGGCAAGTGCAATGTCCTGTCATCTGTGTGGTCCCTGGGTCCCTTAGAGGGAGGTGGGACCGGGGAGATTTTCCTATGAGCCTGCTAGGTGGGGCTATCCCTGCTCTTATTTATAGCAGTAATCCAGTTATTGCCAGTAGTCTAGATCAGAGGCTGGCAAGTAAGGGCCTGCAGACCTGCCTCCTGTAAAGGAAGTTGTCCACATTTATCTCTGGCTACCTTTGCTCATGGCGGTACCGTGAGGAGTCAGGGCAGGAGCTGCACGACCTGCAAAGCCTAAAGCTTTTACCGTCTGGCCCTTTAGCGAAAAGTTTGCCAACCCTTGGTCTGGCTCTATTCTTGTAGTTTTAAAGAAGTAACATATGTGAGCCTCGAGTCTGTTCGCTAGAAATGCCTTGACATTTCCTACCGGTGGATTTGTGTTGAGTTTGGTTACACTTGCTTATATTAGTGCTCAGACCGATTTCTAGTAGCCCAGTGGAATGCCCAGGTTGGAGAAATGCCCACTCGGTCAAATCTTCTGGAGCAAAATTAATGTAGCGTCCTCCTGAAAATCAGTGGCGGTGTGAACAGCCCAATTCCTGTCTGCTAACCCCGTGCGTAATCGACTTTGACAGATTGTCTGCCGAAGTTCAACGCCCATCGAAATGGCTGTGAAGGAAAAGATTTCTATGTTTTGTCACGTGAACCCTGAACAGGTTAGTGCTGCTCTTCAGATTTGAATGCCTTGCAGGCGCTTCTGCTGATGCCAGCATTTCACACCTCTTAAGTTATCGTATTACTTTTCACAACATTTATAAAAGATCTGGGGGACTCATATGCAACTACGGCTCCCTTGCCCTTAAGTGAACAGTCTTGAGACTCCTGAAATAGATTGTGTGTTTCACTCCTTAAGTTTTAATTGTAGGTACAAAACCAGGTGGGTGGTTTTTTTTAACTCGCAGTCCAACCTCTAGAGAGAGAACCATTTGAAGCCTGCTTATCGTCTCTTTATCTTGTCTTTCCAGGACACTTATGGCTTTTACTTTGTTTTCTCTTTTGTACTTGTTACAGCTTAACTCACCCCAAACCACACATTACGGTGACATTCACACTATCACTTCTGATTACATCTGTGACCTCAGCTCAGTTCACTGCTACGAAAACCACTGTGACGTGGGTTCAGGTCCTCTGTTCTGCAGGACTTTCCACCTGGATATCCAAGAGCCGGCTTTTCTTTTCTCTTTCATCTGCTTATCTCTGTCTCTTGTTTGCCATAAGGCTCAGGCACAAGGGATTGGAGTTTAAAAAGTGATATGACGTGTGCTCAGGAAAAGGGCGAGGTTTGTCGGAAACCTTTTGTTTTCTTCAGATTAGCTCGGGGTTCTCTGAAGCCTAAAAACCACCTAATCAGATTTCTGAGTCTCAGGAGGCAGGCTGATGTATTCACTGCCTGATGCTTCAGGGTCAGTGCACAAGTCTGAACTCCTTTGAAAAATGTGATAGCAGGTTTAAAGCACTCTCCTATATCTGTGTGTTGTCAAGCCATTTTGGTTTTGTTCCGTTGTTTTTTGTAAATAGTACTTGGTGTGGGTATCACACACATTTAACCTGGTTTCCGAAGTAGAAGGATACAGCTTTTAGAGTTGGGTTGCTGAGAGCTCTGCGAACAGATGATACAGTCCAAACTTTCAACCGTATGGAGTCTCTTTTCTTTTCTTTTTTTTTTGGCCATGCCACATGGCTTGCGGGATCTTAGTTCCCCGACCAGAGATTGAACCTGGGTCACGGCAGTGAAAGTGCCGAGTCCTAACCACTGGACCGCCAGGGAATTCTTGAGTTTATTTTCTTTATAAGTATAGATTCTGAAGCATGTTCTATCTCATCAGTCCACAGGCTAGTCTATTAGCCATTTTTTAGCACACTGCTTTTTTTTAAAAAAAATTTTTATTGGAGTATAGTTGATTTACAATGTTGTGTTAGTTTCTGCTGTACAGCAAAGTGAATCGGCTATACATATACATATATCTATCTACTCTTTTTTAGATTCTTTTCCCATATAGGTCATGACAGAGTATGGAGTGCCCTGTGCTATACAGTAGGTTCTTATTAGTTATTTATATTTTATATACAGTAGTGTGTATATGTCAATCCCAATCTTCCAATATCCCCCCCATTACTCCCCCCCCACCCAGTAACCATAAGTTTGTTTTCTACATCTGTCAGCACATTGCTTTTTCTCATATGAGTTAATTCTCCCATTTCTTAGTTCTTGGTGAACTTGCGTTTAGAGCTCTTCTCACCTGGATTGCTGAGGAGGGAATAGAAAGTCACAGGTGTCTCTGTGATGTTCTCTGTTACCATGGTATTTGAAAAAATGTCTCTGGCTTGGAGGATAAATGAGTAAATAGCTCCACACCTCATGCCTTCCACTTGTGGGAGTTGTGGCTGTCCAGAGATTTATCAATAATTTTAATTAATAATTGGGATGGAGCGTCATATCAGCGACATCTTGGCACTTTGAATTGTATCAGGGAATGCATGGGTGAGACACAATAGTCTTAAGTATCAAGTTGTCCATGTCCAAACAGCTTAGGAACCCTTGGTTGGATAGCTATGGATTGGGAAAGGCCGAACACATAGAGTTGGCAGAACATTTCTTGGCATTTACTTAGGTTGTGGCAGATCCTTAAATGCCTGCCAGTGGCCCTTTGCATGTACCTGAGAGGGTGGTGAAAGCTCGTTAGGGTGTCAAAAACAACCACACCACCTGGCACTTAAAAGAGGCAGCAGCAACAACAAATGAGTGAACAAACAAACTTCATACCCACACTTAGAAGACAAGGTGTATGTATTCATTGCTACTGCCTTAACCTAGGCTTAGAAGATGGTGCCTTGGGCCATGTGTCTTGGATACTGACATAAAGCATTCATGTTCCACTACCAAGTCTCTGACACCCCCTGGGGTTCCTGCAGTTCAAGTCAGACACTAACCACCTGGAGTGAGCATCAGACTCCGCAGGTCTTTATAAGACTGCCGTGCACTTCAGACACTCGCCGCAGGTTTCTGTTGTCCCAAGCCACCCACACTTCTGCCGGGCTGACTACAAAGTTGAAGCTTCCCATGACCACCTCAAGTTTGATAATTCTCTAGAATGACTCACACCTCCGAAAGTGCTATATTTATGATTACTGTTTAATTGTAAAGGGTGCAGGTGAAGAGCCAGATGAAGAGACACATAGGGCAAGGTCTAGGAGAGTCCCAGACACAAGAACTTTTATCCCTGTGGAGTCAGGGTGCACCCCCTTCCCAGTACATCTGTAAATTCACCGGCGAGGATGCTCCCCTGAGTCCTGATGTTCAGCCTTTTGATTGGAGTTTCATTACGTAGGCATGATGGAGTGAATCATTGGTCACCTGATTGAACTCAGTCTCTAGCCCCTGTCCCCTCCGTGGAGGTCAGGTGGCTGAAAGTTCCAGCCTTCTAATGACCTGCTTGGTTTTTCTGGTGACCAGCTCCATCCTGAAGTCATCTAGGGGCCACCCTGCATCACCTCATTAACTTAACAAAGTTACCCCTATAACTCAGGAAATTTTGAATGTTTTTGAAGCCCTGTGCCAGGAACTACGAACAAAGAATGTGTATACAGGGAAAAAAATATATATATTCTACCATAACATCCATGGTTCCAGATGTAGAATAATGACTTCAAAGTGTTTTGTAATTAGATCCAAGTCACCTTGTGTTAATTCTGACTCCTGTTTAGGTTGCTGTGTTCTTGGTTTTCTTCCATCAGTAAAAATAAACTGCTATCTCTCTTGAGTTTTACCTCATTCCTACATTCATTTTTGTGGCATACTTGAGTTGTTCCATTAAATATGGTGTTTTATCATCATTGATCAGGTTATATGTATCCACGATGTTTCTTCCACCTACCGAGTACCTGTGCTTTTGGAGGAACAAGGCATCGTTAAATATTTCAAAGAGAGATTGGATCTGCCTATTGGGGATTCTGCAAGCAATTTGCTTTTCAAGTGGAAAAATATGGCTGACAGGTACTGTGAAAGGAATTACTAATGTAAGTTTTCATAATTCTTAGGTTTCGGGGTAGCACTGAGGTGTACCTTGAAAGGTAACTATGTAGCGTTCCACTTTCCACATGGGTATGTTTGGTTCTGGAAACGTCTAAAGCTCTAGCATATTGTTAGGGTGTTTTGCTGTACGCTGAAGATTTCTGGGGCCTTTGATTTTGCTCTACTAAAGCAAAGTGAATTGAAGGCATTTGGATTCCAGCATTTTAAAAAACTTTTGGAAGCATTTATTTATTGGTTTATTATTTCGTTTCTGAATGTTTTAAACAGTTTAAAATGCTACAGGCTTTGTTTTGTTTTGTTTTGCTTAGTTTTAAGATTTGGCTAACATTTCTTAAAGAAAATCCTTCTGAATGGGAAGTTTTGGCTATGGCATTGTTGTTCTATCCTGCAGTTAACTATCAGTATCGGCATTAAAAACCCCTGTTAGGTTTTAGCTTTAAGACAGTCATATTAATTTCAGCAAGGTTTGTCTAATTTGATGTCATATACAGATTAAATCCCCATCACCTGTTTTCTTTTACTAAATGTTGCTGAGGCGTGACTCCATAAAGTCCCGGCTGCTTGACTTCTCCTGCAGCTGAAGTAGAGGCAGTAGATGCAGTAGTTGCGAATGAAGGCTTTGGTGTTGCTAAGGAGTAGATCTTAAAAGTTCTTATCACACAAAAAAATTTGTAACTGTGCGCGGTGATAGATGTTAACTAGAATATTGCGGTCATCATTTCGTAATATATAGAATCATTAGGTTGTACATCTGGAACTAATGTAATGTATGTCAGTTACATCTCAATGAAAAAACGTAAGCTCTGGTGTCGGGCACCATAGATTCAGAGCCCAGCTTCTCCTTTCACTGGCTGTTTTTGAGTTTGGGTAGATTACTTAACCTCTCTGGGCTTATTCTCCCATCCATATATAACTGGGGGGATACTGGTACCACGTTGTGACACTTATGAAAGAAAATACACCAGGCCTTAACATCACATCAGGCACTGTTGGTTACTGATGTCGGTAACAATAATTTAAATGATTTGATGATGACAAAAGCACTGACCTTTGGTAGATGACTAGTAGATTGAAAGTTATTTTGCCCTTTCACTTTAAAATTTTAAAAGCGTTTTAGAATTTCTGGGGCAAGAAGAATCACGAACAAAGCACATTTTCTGAACTTAGGTGCCCCCGTGACTGGTGATACAACTAAGCCCCTGTCCTCCAGAATGCTTAAGGAATCAGTCTCTTCGTAGGAATTTTCTGAGTAGCTTGGGGTTGATCCTCTTTAAGCACTAGAAACTTTAATATTTTAACTCTTCGTGTTGGAAATAGTTCTAAATTTTACTCTATGCCTCTGTGCTTTTTAAAGCCAGGGTTTGGTTTTTGTATTAGTTTCCTGTGTCTGCTGTAATAAGTTACCACAAAATTGGTGGCTTAAACCAATAGAAATTTGTTCTGTCACAGTTGTGGAGGTTAGAAGACCTAAATCAAGGTGTCAGCAGGGTTGGTTCCTTCTGGAACTCTGAGGGAGAATATGTTCCATGCATTTCTCCTGGCTTCTGGGGGCTAGCTTCCTTGGTGTTCCTTGGCTTGTGGGCGCATCACTCCAATCTCTGCCTCTCTTGTCGCATGTCCTTCTCCTTTGTGTCTTCTTCCTTTCTCTTTTATAAGGATGCTTGTCTTTGCAGTTAGGGTCCATTCTAATCCAGGATGATCTCAACTGGAGATCCTTAACTTAATTGCATCGGCAAAGACCCTGTTTTCCAGATATGGGCACATTCATAGGTTCTGGGGGACATAAGTTTTTTGGGGCCACCATTCAGTTCAGGATTCAAGCAAAGGGGATATTGAACATCAGTCCCTCTGCATCATGTTGGCCGTGACGTTGGTTCATTGGTCATGGCAGTGTGAAGTGTCCATTCTTTAGGCCCTGTCCCCTCAGTACAGCCTGTAGAGAGATACAAGGAGGCACACAGGGGTCAAAGGGACAGCGTTGATCGTGGAGGTCCAGTGCTGCCCAGAGGCCAGGGGTCCCTGGTTGAGCTGGGTGGAAGAACTTGCCTGGGTCCTGAGGTGGGGACAACGCTGCCTCCCTGGGAACCTTCCTGCTGGGGGGTGGGCCTACAAAGCCGCCCAGCTGACTGCAGTGTCAGCTGCTGTGTCACACCCAGTTGATGGCCGAATGGAGAGCACGAGGGGAGGGAGGTGCTTGGCTGGTCCGGGCAGTGCTCCATGAGCCCAGCCTGCAGGGCCAAGAGGGAAAGAGAGCACAGGGGCGTGGGCTCAGTATACCTCCCTGGATGGCGGCTGGACTGACCCAGTGGCCTCCCCTCTCCCCCACTCCCTCCCACCCCGCGCCGGGAAGACCAGCAACGAGTGAGTGGAAGGAGAGTGGGTGCAAGGAGGGACTGGCCATGCTGACTGCAGCCCTGCGTCCCTCCCCGGGGGGACAGGATGTGCCCCCCGACCGCACATCGTCTTGGAATCTTGGCTTGATACCAACTTGCTTTGTTACCTGAGTCCTTTCCCTAGAGCTGGGGCGAAGCACAGGCAGGCAGTCTCCACAGCGACATAAAATTAACTGGTAAGTTAGAGGTTTAGCATCTTTCTCTCACGTTCTTCAGTCACCTTCCTAGAAAGTCAGCTCTGCTGCCAGTTTTGACTTCTTAGCCCCTCGTGCCTTTTTCTCCTCCCAGCCTGTTTCCATCAGGCTTCTCTTTCACTCTTTGCAGATGTTGTTATAAAGGAGGAATATTCCTCATCCCGGTAACATTTTTGTTCTAAGGTGTTTGGGGAACAGTTTGCTTCAAAGCCCTAAAAGATCTTCAGCCCCAAGTGACATTCCTGCATACTTAGTACCAGACCAGGCATTTTTCATGTTCCTTGAACAGATCTCCTGACGAAAGCGACGATAAAGATTATGTCTCTAATGGTAAAATGTGATTGAGTGTCTCATGTAGAATGGAATTTTCTCATAAAAATGATCTAAGTGGCTTATAGTGTTTTAAATAGTCCTCTCAGCACCATTCTTCAGGAATGCCACAAATAACCTGGCGTTTGTGGGCCAGCTGGGAATGTAACAATTTTTAATGTAGACACTTTGAATGCATTTTCTTATATGGTATCACCTTACAAAGTTAATATTGGAATGTCTCTTGTTGACACTGAGAATGCATTTTCTTATACAGTGTCACCTTATAAATGAATTTCAGGACAGTTCATGTTTATGAGATGGGGAGAACTTTTTTTTTTATTATTTATTTTTGGTTGCATTGGGGTCTTTGTTGCTGTGCGCAGGCTTTCTCTAGTTGCGGTGAGCGGGGGCTACTCTACATTGCGGTGCATAGGCTTCTCATTGCAGCGGCTTCTCTTGTTGCGGACCATGGGCTCTAGGCGCGTGGGCTTCAGTAGTTGTGGCACGTGGGCTCAGTAGTTATGGCTTGTGGGCTCTAGGGAACAGGCTCAGTTGTAACACACAGGCTTTGTTGCTCCGCGACATGTGGGATCTTCCCGGACCAGGGCTCGAACCCGTGTCCCCTGCATTGGCAGGCGGATTCTTAACCACTGCCACCAGGGAAGCCTGGGGAGAGCTTTTTTATTTTTAATGCTTTTAACTTTTTCTCTGATATACTCTCCTCAGATTTATATCTTTGCCTGCTTATGTAAGCCAATGTTGGGCTTTCTCATGATTTTCAAATCTCTTGGGGTACAGATTGTTATTCTTTGGGGGTGGGGTGGGGAATTTGAGTCAAGTACACCAAGTTCAAGGCACATCTGCTCCTCAGGTTTTAAAAAGTGCCTCAGGATAAGAACAGTGGCTGTCATTATGCTTGTGATATGATGTTACATGCATATAACCTTTAAGCTTGTTTTCCTTCCCAGGTATGAAAGGTTACAGAAAACGTGTTCCATAGCCCTGGTTGGCAAATACACCAAGCTCAGGGACTGCTATGCCTCCGTGTTCAAAGCCCTGGAACACTCAGCGTTGGCCATCAACCACAAGTTGAATCTGATGGTGAGCCCCCACCTGGTCTTCTGCATGTTTCAGGCATTCATCGTGAAATCCCGTGTTGCAGAGAGGCAGGTTGTGTTCAAGGATCCCCAAGTCCACCTCCAGGGTTAATGATTCACCGGGCAGATGCAGAGGACTCAGCATACAGCTGTACTCACGATTATGACTTATTTCAGTGATAGGATGCAGAGCAAAATCAGCAAAGGAAAAGGCACATGGGATGAAGTCTGGGGGAAACCAGGTGTAAGCTTCCAACAGCCCTCCTCCAGTGGAGTCACAGAGGACGTGCTTAAATCCCCCAGCAGCGAGCTACAACAACACAGGCGACGTGCCATCTACCAGGGAAGCTCATTAGAGACTCAGCGCCCAGGGTTTTTACTGGGGGCTGGTCACACAGATGCCCTCAGCCTCCTGAGTGTCAAAATCTCAGACTCCCAGGAGGAAAGCAGGTGTTCAACTTAAATCATGTTGTTTCTTCAAACACTGTAGGCACACTGAGCCACTCTTACTGGTTCTTGGGAATGGTGGGAACCCTCCCCAAATCCAAGTTTCTAGGTGCCAGACAAGGGCCAACCTTGTAAGCAGGCATTTCCAAGGATTTCAGTCTGTTAACTTTTTTTCTGCATACAGGTTTAAGGCACAGTTTTTGAAATTAGGCTTTGCACATTCAGGGACATATATACTTCATGCTCATTTAACTATTTTGTGTTTGTCTAATGAGAAAATAATAGAACTTTTTTTCCCCTTTAGTGTGGGAATTGAACCCAGAGTTTTTAAATGCCATATTTATATACATTTCCCTTTCTAACTCGGAGGACTGATATCTGGCAAACAGTGATGGTTTGTTTTTCAAACAGTATTATGGGATAGCAGAGGTGGAGTTATATATAGCTTGAGTATATTCTTTGTTAGATACAGAAGTAGTATATGCTCAGTATAGAAAATTTAAGCAAAGCATAATGTAAAATGCAGAAAGTGGAAGATTCTTCCTCAGTGAAATCCCACTTCTCTTGATGTACCTGTCGTTCCCAGTTTGATGCATATCTTTCTAGAGTTTTCTCTCCCTATGTAAATGTTTATATTTAATGTTATTCTCTCTGGGTATATCACAGTTTAGGGAGGCCTTATTATCTTGATTTAAATGGTAAAACCTTAATATAATGAGCCAAAAGATACACTTATATGTTCAAGAAATTTAGTAACTTTCAGCTTAGGACCTATCCAGTTTTCTCTCACCTGTTTGTAGCTTCCTCTCTAATCACTTTTTATTTTTGACTTTCCAAGGAATCGTTCCCTTCCTGTTCTTCCTCTTCCTTCCTAGTCCGCCAGTCCCTCGTAGAAAAAAGAAAATAGAAAATCTGTTATAATACTAATTTTATAAAGTAAAATTTTGTATCTTAAGATATATTCAGGTAGTAATTTTTACAACAGAAATTCTAAAATAATATAGACATATAGGGACTGTTATGTACATAGGAATTGTTGTACGTGTTTTTCACGTAATAGAATTCATTGACGGTGGCTTCTCCTAAGTACTGTTTGAGTCATGGGCTTGTGCTGTGTTTATCTCGCCTGGCTTTTGCAGTAATTTCCTGACTGCTTTTCATTTTTCCCTCCCTTTCCTTCACTGAGCCAGAGTGATTTTTCTGAAATCGCTCTCTGTTCCTTCAGATTTTTCAGTGGCTTCAAGTATAAACTTCTCTCACCGGATGGAGCTTCTTTTGAGGTCCCTAGAGTGGTCACCACTTTCTGGTTTTTGTCTGTTTTTTGTCTTTCTGTTTTTTGAAGCTGCTCCTTCACAGCCCTCCCCCACCCCCCACACCCCTTCCCACTTGCCCCCCAACTGCACACGTGCGCTCGGCTTGCGTCCACTCATCCTCGAGGGCTTAGCTTCTTGGACATCCCCTTCCCAGAGGACTTCCCTGAAGGCGCTCTTGCCCTTCTTGTCTCCAGTCCGCATACGTATCAGCTGCGGCTCCCGGTTCCTTCCGCAGCGTTCTCTTCTTTGCCCATCGTAGCCATTACCTCCTTGTGATGTGGATGCCTGTTTATTTGGTTTCATAACCTGCCTGAAAGATTGTAAGAGCCACAAGACAGAGATGGTGCTTTTCTATGCTAAGTAACCAGTACAGTGTTTGCATAATAAGTAGTCATCGAATAATTGTGTCAGTATCAGATGGCTCTAGTATTTTCCAGTTTTTGTTTTTCTGAAATGTTCCTTTAGCTTGTTGCCTGTTTTTAGTACATAGACTCCATTGATCTGGAGCAGACTACCGAAACTGAGGACCCTGTGAAATTCCACGAAGCTTGGCAGAAACTCTGCAAAGCTGAGTAAGTACCACGCCAGTTAGGAGAACGCCGTTGTGATTTTTTCCATGATTCGATTTACCCCAATTACTAATTTTTGTGCGTTTTGAAGTGTAGTTTGGAGTGCTTGTGGTGATTCTGGATGGTTGTGCTGCTTTCACGCTGCATTTACTTTGAAACGTGCCGTGTCAATGTTAGTGGCACGTGCAGTGGAGATGGTTTTATTCTGGGGAGGATGACGATACCGTATTGGTGGGAAAGTGAGCTGATGCTACTGAAAGATGCAGAGATGGACCTTACATATACAAAGTTAAAGTGCAAGAATGACAATCCTCCCTCCTCTCTTGGTTTTATTTTCTTTTCCACATCCTTTGATTTTAGGTTTTATTTTGTAAGTAATCAATAAAAATTTTGGGGGTGGCATTGTGTTGTGAGGGTAGCATGGCCCTTGGGTTTTTCTGTTGAGCTCTTGTGTTTTTGTTTTTTTTAAAAAATGTATTTATTTTTGGCTGTGTTGGGTCTTTGTTGCTGCGCATGGGCTTTCTCTAGGTATGGTGAGCGGGGGCTACTTTGTTGTCGTGCGCGGGCTTCTCATTGCGGTGGCTTCTCTTGTTGCAGAGCACGGGCTCTAGGCACGCGGGCTTCAGTAGTTGTGGTGCACGGGCTTAGTTGCTCCGCGGTGTGTGGGATCTTCCCAGACCAGGGATCGAACCTGTGTCCCCTGCATTGGCAGGCGGATTCTTAACCACTGCGCCACCAGCGAAGCCCCAGAGGTCTTAACATTTGTATAAAAGTACTTTTAAAAGAACCTTAACCTATTTTTATTCAGATAATTCTTTCAGTGGCATTTTTAATTGAACCGAGCTGCTCAGTCACTATGCTCACGTGCTGCAAAGACCTATCAGAAAATACATATCAAGGTCAGTTGTGAGAAATTGTTGCAACTTCTTTATAACACTGGGAGGATTTCAAGAAGAAAGTTCAGGATGTGAAATCATGTAATCAGTTCTGAAAATAGACTCCAAGCGTATTCTCTAGCAGCTGTGCCAAGTGTCGGATTTGGGATCAATAAGCATGAATGGCTGAAAACAAGAGTTTTACAAATAAAAATAATGTCAAATTTCCCCTCCTCTTGTGTTGCTTGCAGTGGTGTTCTTGTGCCGGGAGGCTTCGGAATCAGAGGAACGTTGGGAAAACTCCAGGCGATTTCTTGGGCACGGTCAAGGAAGATTCCTTTTCTGGGTAAAACTGATGTTTATGAATCCTAACTATGAGTCTTTTAGATTTTTGACACCTAGTAGGGCAACACGTAATAGAGTTTGTTAATGTGAAAAGTGTGATCTTGAATTTGAATGTTCAGGTGCCAAATAGTTTGCTACAGGGTCTGGAAACTCTATTCTGCAAGCCTTACCTGGTTTGCAGCATTTTTGTAAATAAAGTTTTATTGGAACACAGCCATACCAGTTGGTTTACATATTGTCTGTGGCTGTTTTTGCGATACAGTAGCAGAGTTGGAGACCCTACAGCCTGCAAGGCCTAAAATCTCTACTCTCTGGCCCTTGACCAAAAACATTTGCCAGCCCAGGAGAACTTACCACTGTTCCGGTTGTGTAGCAAGAGGCTGGGAGGAACCTCTGTTCATACCTGCCCTTCTCCGATTCCACCTTTCACCACTTCAAGCAAACATCTCAACAGAATGCCACAATGTTATTTCTCATCAGAAAAAAAAGCTTAAATTGAAATTTATATGCTCCTTCTAGAAAAGATAATACAGAAAGACCGTCCAACGATACAGGGACAGCTCTGTTAAGATTTAGTAGAGCTGGGTCTTTTCAATGTGTTTGTTCAGATTGCAAAGCATGGCTTCTGGAGCAGTGAAACCAGATGAAATGGAACACTGATGGGATAAAGGCAGCCCTGCAGCTGGGGATCCAGGCGGAAGAGGGAGTGGGGAGAGGCCATGTTTCATGCTGTGCTTGCATGGGCTGGTGGGTTTATGAACCGAGTGGACCAGCTTTGGTACTCTTTACTTAATAACAGCAGACTGTTCATTTTCCCCCTCGCCTGTTCTTTGATTAGCTTCCTAGACGCTCTCCACTTGGGATCCATTTTCAAAAGAGAAGCCAGGAGTAGTTACCTTGATACCTTGCTTTGTTTTATCCATCTAAGCTCATCTGGGCCACTGTTTTCTTTTGAAGTAATCTTGTTTAGTTTCTGTCTAAATGTGGTTAGCGTTCTTCAGATAATTTTCACTGTGTAGAATAGTTTGCAGCTCTTTAAATTTCTCTTTAACACACCGTCTCTTTATGTCCTAGCCTTATGGAACTTTCTAAAGTGCCCCCAAAGCACTCAGCTGTTTCATGCTTATTGACTTTTGTTCTGGCGTGCCTGGTATATTGATTGCTCTCTCCTTTGAGCCCCTGTGTACCTTCAATATATCTATAAAAGCATCTGGAATGCTCCTTGGCATTTGTTTATTGGAGAGAATCGATGGGCCGCAGTGAATGTGGCCATCGGCGAGGGGCACATCCCTGTGGCAACAGGCCTGGGCCTACGCAGGTCCCCTTTTCTCCTTACTGAGCTCTTTGTTCAGTTCCATTTGGCCTCTCCGTCGCGCTCCAGCCTGCGGGGGAGGTACCAGCTCCCCCAGCTGCTGCTGTTGCCCTGCAGTGAGGTTTAGGGCTGTTCTGGGCTCAGCAGCTGGGCACAGACCTCCTGCTCCCCTGCCCGCCTGTAGGTGCTCCTTGGATCCCAGCCTGCTGGCCAGCCGGGGGCTGCCCGCAAGCAGAGCCCGCATTTAAGGCCGTGAATCTACCTTGAGAAGAGGGGTTGTGAGGTCCCAGCCCACGGAGACTCCCTCTTGAATTGAGGTGTTGTTAGACATTCTCTGAAGGAGTCGGGCGCTTTGGGGCAGCCCTGCAGCCCACAAGTGTGCCTCGATCTAGAGACACATTTGCAGGGAGGCAGATTTGCCTTTTGGACCTTGCCTTCTCCTTTCCTGCCCTTTTCTGACCTTGCATTTATTCCTCCTCAAGTTTGGGTTGTCCAGTCCTTTCCCTGCCCCTGCCACACATGTTCTGAGGGCAGAGGCTACAGCAGCAAACTTTCTTTTTTGGAGCCTACATTCTAGATGGAGGAGATAGACAGCAAATAAGTGAACAGAAAATACGAAGCAGTACAAAATAACGTTCATTTGCTTTATATATGTGCCTTTTAAAATAGGAGTTTGCCTTGGGATGCAACTGGCAGTGATAGAATTTGCGAGAAACTGCCTTAACTTGAAAGGTAAGTCTGAGATTTTCTAATAAGCTCTTAGTAAAAAGCATTCTTATTGCTTGAAGTATTTTTCAGCAGTGTTGGTGAGTTGCTGAACTCATTTCTTTATCTTCAGATGCTGACTCCACAGAATTTGAGCCAAATGCCCATGTTCCTGTGGTAAGTGGCTTAACTTTCTGGGTTAGGTCATTGTTTTGGTTCTGGCTCGGCATAAACTCATGAGGGGTTATTATTACTATTTTTTTCATTCTGACATCAGGACATTTTAATTATATATGATTTTTCTTATTCCTCTTATTGTTATTAGTTTATATCAAACCGCTTTGTTCTCAATTGTCCATCTTGTCGGTTGTGCCTTGAAGGAAGACACAGTCCTAGATTGGCTTCTCTTTGCAATAGTTTTCAAGCTGAATGTTTAGGAAAGGGTTGAGTTGACTGTGACGACAGTCGCTCACGGCTGATGTAAACACACGGGCTGTCCTGTCTCTAGACCCATCCCCATCTGTTCTTCTGCTGCTTCTCATCTTTCACCGATTCCGTTTCCTGTAAAACATTCAGTCCAAGAATTTGGCTGGGAGTGAAGGCCATCGTGCTCTGTCACCTGCTGCTCTGCTAACTTATCCCATGGCATCCCCCTCTCTCCTGCACTTGGGGTTTTACAGTTGGACTATCTGAATGAGTTTTTTAGATGTATCCTGAGATTCCCTACACCTGAGATGTCCGCGTCCTGCAACCTCCTTACCCCTGGAATCTCAATAAAACTGATGAAGAATTTAATTACAAAAATAAACCAAACCTGATTACTGACAACTTCCTATTCATCCCGGGAAGCCTTTTCTGACCTCCTTTGTTTCCTGGCCTCTGCCTTCTGAACCTTGTAACACCTCTATCAGAGTGTACACCTCACCATTGTGATTGGTTTTTTTATTAACAGTTTATTGAGATATAATTCACATACCATAAAATTGAACCATCGAAAGTGTATAATGCAGTGACTTAGCACATTCACAGATCTCTGCAACCATCACCACCGTCAGTTTTGGACCATTTTGATTATTCCAAAAAGAAATTCCACACCCTTTAGCTGACAACCCCAAGCCGCCTATCCTTCTAGCTCTAGACAACCATTAATCTGTTTTCTGTCTCTCTATATTTGCCTATTCTGGCCATTTCATATACAGTTGACCTTTGAATAATGCAGGGGTCAGGGGCTGACCCTCCACGCAATCAAAAATCTGCCTTTAACTCCTAGTCGCCTCTCCGTATATGCGTTCCTCTGTATATGTGGTTCCGCATCTACGGCTTCAACCAACCATGGACCATGTAGTACTATTTACTATGGAAAGAAAGGCATGTCTAAGTGGACCTGCTCAGTTCAAACCTGTGTTGGTCAACTGTAAATGGAATCATACAATATGTGGCCTTTTGTGACTGGCTTCTTTCATTTAGCATAACATTGTCAAGGTCTGTCTATGTTGTAGCATGTATCCGTACTTTGTTTCTTATCCATTCATCCTTTGATGGACATTTGCTGTTTCTACTTTTTGGCTACTATGAATAATACTGCTATGAATATTTGTGTACAAGTTTTTGTATGGACATATGTTTTTGTTTCACTTGGGTCTATACCTAGGAGTGGAATTGTGGGTCATATGGTGACTGTATGTTTAATTCTTTGAGGAACTGCCAGACTGTTTTCCAGAGTGGCTGCAGCATTTTACATTGCCACCAGCAGTGTGTGAGGGTTCCAATTCCTTCATATCCTCAACACTTGTCTTTTTGATTACAGTTGACTCTTGAACAACATGGATTTGAACTGCATGGGTCCACATATACGTTGTTGTTGTTGTTGTTTTTTCAATAAATGCATACTACAGTACTACATGATCCATGTAGGTTGAATTCACGGGTATGGGACTGCAGATACAGAGGGCCAAGTGTAAAGTTATATTCGAATTTTTGACTACTCGGGGGTCAGTGCCCCTAAGCCCTGCATTGTTCAAGGGTCAGCCGTGTAGCCATTCTAGTGTGTGTGAAGTTGTGGCTCACTGTGGCTTTGCTTCACATTTCCTTGATGTCTGAGGATGTCGAACATCTTCTCGTATGCGTATTGGCCATTTGTATATCATCTTTGGAGAACTGTCTATTCAGATCCTTCGCCCACTTTTGATTTGGGTTATTTGTCATTTTATTATTAAGTTGTAGGAGTTTTTTATATAATCTATATACAAGGTCCTTATTAGATATATAATTTGTACTATTGACATTTGGAGCCAGATGATTGTCCTGTTCATTGTAGGATGTTCAGCAGCATCCTTGGCGTCTACCCACTAGATGTCAGTAGTACACTTCTCCCAAACCCCAGTTGTGACACTAAAACTACCTCCCTGGGGACAGAGGTGGACTAGCCCCCCGTTGAGAAGCACTGATTCAGAGAAATCTAGTTCTGTTCTCTCCCCTCCATCATGGTCCCTTCCTTCCCTATGGCAACCATTAATTCATTTTTTTAAATGGGGTATCTTTCCATTTTTAAAATATAAGTAAACCTGTATGTCTGCTTGTAACCTCCTCCCCTTCTTAGATAAATGACAGCATACTCTGCCCATTTTTTCTGCCTTGCTTTTTTCACTTAACTCTGTATGCTGGAGTAGAGATCACTCCGTGGAAGGATATAGAGATATTCTTCACTCATTTTTTTTTTTAAAATAATTTTATTTATTTATTTGTTTATTTTTGGCTGCATTGGGTCTTTGTTGCTGCACGCGGGCTTCCTCTCGTTGCGGTGAGCGGGGACTACTCTTGGTTGCGGTGCGCGGGCTTCTCATTGCAGTGGCTTCTCTTGTTGCAGAGCATGGGCTCTAGGCGTCCGGGCTTCAGTAGTTGTGGCTCGTGGGCTCAGTAGTTGTGGCTCACAGGCTCTAGAGCGCAGGCTCAGTAGTTAGGGTGCACGGGCTTAGTTACTCTGTGGCATGTGGGATCTTCCTGGACCAGGGCTCGAACCCCGTGTCCCCTGCATTGGCAGGCGGATTTTTAACCACTGCATCACCAGGGAAGTCCACTTCACTTATTTTTATAGCTTGCCATTGAGACTATAATGAATTGTAACTTCCCAGCCAGATGACACTTTTAAGTCTTATGCTCAGAAGACTTAATACAAGTAAAGAGTTCCTTACAAGGCTTTAACAGAAATATATGTCCTGACTAATGGCTGAAATGGCTGTGCCAGGTGAACCTTGGGTTTTCTTTTAGAGAATACTTTGGGATAGGAAGTGATTTTACCAGTAGGTGCCACTGTTAGATAGCTTTGGCAAGGTTAATTCGTTGATGACTATACTTTACTCTTTGTGTGTGTGTTTGCATATTTTTAAGACATTTATACACAGGATAAAAAAGTTAAGCCCTACAGAAAAGGTATGAAACTGCCTCTCATGTGCCCCTACCTTACCTCAGTTCCCTTACCCAGAGGTGACTACCTTCATCCATTTCTTTTGTTATTCTTCCAAAGATTGTGTGTGTGTATGTGTACAAATGCCTACCTACAAACATATATGGACATATGTTCCTTTAAAAAAATACATATGCTACCATGCTTGAGACATCGTTCCCCTTGCTTTATTTCTAAAAATAAATTTATTTATTTTATTTATTTGTTTTTGGCTACGTTGGGTCTTTGTTGCTGCGTGCGGGCATTCTCTAGTTGCGGTGAGCAGGGACTACTTTTCGTTGTGGTGTGCGGGCTTCTCATTGTGGTGGCTTCTCTTGTTGCGGAGCACAGGCTCTAGGCGTGCAGGCTCAGTAGTTGTGGCTCGCAGGCTCTAGAGCGCAGGCTCAGTAGTTGTGGCGCACGGGCTTAGTTGCTCCTCGGCATGGGGGATCTTCCCGGACCAGGGCTCAAACCCGTGTCCCCTGCATTGGCAGGTGGATTCTTAACCACTGTGCGGCCAGGGAAGTCTCCTCCTTGCTTTTTGTACTCATCACTCCACATCAGTGCACAGGGATCTTCTACGTGCTTGCCTTGCTCTACACATCATTCTTTATTTAAACAGTCTCATATTGATGAATATTTAGGTTGTATCCATTATTTGCTGCTTTAAATCATTGCTGCAAACTAGTATGTGTACATATGTTCTCATAGCGACACATACACACTTCTATGGGATAAATTCCTAGAAGGGGAATTGCGAAGTCAGAGGAATTGTGCGTTTTACATTTTGATAGTTTCTGTACTCATAAGTGAGATGAGAACAATAAAACCTAATTGCTACTGAACATCTTTATGTCCTGCATTCAGTTTGTTGGAGAAAAATAGCCTTAAGAGCCACCATTTATGAGGATGGGGAGAAGTCTTATTGAAGGAGAAGACTAAGGTAATAGAATCACCAGGGAGCAGACACCAGGAAGCCTGGGGAATCCCTTAACCTTGAGCAAATAACAATGACTTACAGTGGGTAATGGCCATTCTGGCCCTTCTCGCTAAAAAAGTAAATAGCTTTGGAAACCAGGAGCCTCCTATAGGGTATATTTGCAGCTAAAATCTGTTTCATGGGTGTGGGGGAGAAAAATAATTTTCCTCTACTCTTCTAGATTCTTGGCTGAGACCCCCTGTAATAAAGGAATAACAAGGGAAAAACAAACAGAAGCTTAATAACATGGATACCTCCTGTATACCCAGGAGTATACAGAGTTTCAGAGTAACTCCCAGAAATGGCCCAAGCCACCATCTTAAGTACCGTCTCCAGCTACAGAGAAGAAAAGAGGATGTTGGGGGTGGAGGTCTTTATGGGAGGTTTTCAAGGCAAAGCAGAGTAAACAAGGGTGAGTTTGTTATGCGGATTTAAGTCCCTGCCTTCTCCATTGAGAAGAGTTTCTAGAGATTTAGAGTCACCCTTCTCTTCCTGGTACAGAAAGGGAGACACCCTTACAAATGGAGGTTTCCCTTATAAATGCAAATGTCTCTAACAAAAGGGTAACTTCTGTTCTGTTTTAGAGCTTCTCCTATATCTCCTGTTTCTTAAAAATAATCAGCCCAGGATAATCTTTATGCCAAAGAGGCATATTTTGTGTGTGGGGGGCAAATTCTGCTCCCCTTCGTGGGCCATCGTGACCCTCCTTTGGCATGCATGATTAGTCTTATGGTTGCTTATTAAATCAGTAGAGATACTGGCATACAGCACAGATATCTAAGAGGGGGCGTCTCTTATGCACGTAAAAGGAGAAATAGTTTTTTTCCTAAGAGTGAAGGTCGAGTCTTTCTGAGTCTGGAAGTACCAGGAGGGAGTGAGTAAAATTTATTTTATTGTGCCATTTCTCTGCTTGATCCACAAGGTGCAATAGAAGGCTCTGGAACTTTGCAGAATATTTAGGTTCTACAGCAAGTCTGACTTTCTGGCCTGCTTTAAAGCAGCTTCACCCACCTTCTAGATGATGCGTACCAGGAACACAGCTGTAGCTGACTTGTATTCTGACTCTGTATCAATCACATGGCAGCTGCTGACACCCTTGACTTTGAATTTGGCTTCAGATCTCTCCAGTTCATGTGGAGGATAGCTCATGGCATTGTAGAGTTTATATTTAAAATGTTTTTGGCTTTTGAGATATATATAGGAAGAATGATCTCCATCTGATGTTTAGGTATGTGGATATGCATGATTTTTAGCATTTCTTTTCTGTTTACTGAAAATAGTAACTTAAAAATATGAATTTACGTTAGATATGGAAACAGAATCTGAAAACAGAATCCATGTTCCACATTCAAACACATCTACACAGACTGGTGTCAACTAAAAAAATAATACAGGAGGCTGCAAATAGGAAAAGAGTTTATTTGGAATCTTAAGAATTGCAATTTGGGGGAATTCCCTGCCAGTGGTTAGAACTCCACGCTTCCACTGCCGGGCGGGGGAGCCCGGGTTTGATCCCTGGTCGGGGAACTAAGATCCCACAAGCCCCGCTGCATGGCCAAAAAAAATCTGGGAGACACAGCTTTGGGTAACCCTAAAAGAGTGTTCTGAGGAAGAGAGAGTCGGGGCTTATAAAGACAGAAAGCCAAGAGGTTGTTAAAAGTTGCCTGGTAGGAATTGTGATGGACTGTGATGCGAGTCAGAGAGTACTTGCCCTGAGGAATCATGAGTTGTTTTAGCGTAGGGGTCCAGTAAGTAGCTTGAGTTTCTGGCCGGTGTTCTGAAGCCGAATCTGGCCTCTGTACCCCGAAACCAAATTAAATTTCAGAGACAGAGTTTTAGGTGAAGTAGAAAAGAATAGCTTTATTGCTTCGCCAGGCAAAGCAGTGGGCTAATGCCCTCGAAACTGTGTCCCGACCTGGAGGGGGTAGTGAGGAGTTTTACAGTAATGGTTCAAAGAGGGCGTGATCAGCTCGTGGACCTTCTTCTGATTGGTTGGTGGTGAAGTTGGAACCTTCTGGTTCCAGCTGGTCTGGGGTCTGTGCTTGTGGGCAGCATGCAGTTAACTTCTCCCACCTGGCGGGGTTTTCAGCATCTGCTGAACAGCTCAAAGATATTGTTATGTGTGTCCCTTGAGGGGAACCAGGACCCTGCCCCAAGGCGGCACTGTTGTTTCTCTTGACTGTTCCTCCCTTGTCTCCGCATCCCCTCCCTTCCCTAATTAGCACCGACCTGTTGGAACTCAGGGAAGGTCAGGGGGGCTGAATGAAGCCTATTGCCTGTAATCAAGAAATGGGGGACATAGAAGGGCTTTTGTGCTCAGGAGCCTCACAGGGTCCTGCTTGATATCAGTTCTGATGACTTCATTGGGTCAAAAGGTCAGATTCCATCCAGGCTGACACGTGCCTAAGTCATACTTCCTTAGTGGCCTCCTGGCTCCGTTTTAGAGAGTTCTCTTAGCAATACTGAGTCCATTTGGATTTTTCCTTTCACATATGTACACGTGGACGGTGCTATTGGTAAGGAAGAGTGAGAAATGTGAAGCATTTTAAGCAGATGCAAATGGAGATTTAAGATTGTGGCATTTGATATTATTTCAGTTTTGGTTATTTATCATAGATGTGACTTCTTTTACCCCCTTTCTTTTTGCCGTACGCGGGCCTCTCACTGTTGTGGCCTCTCCCGTTGCGGAGCACAGGCTCCGGACGCACAGGCTCAGCGGCCATGGCTCACGGGCCCAGCCGCTCCGCGGTATGTGGGATCTTCCCAGACAGGGGCACGAACCCGTGTCCCCTGCATCGGCAGGCGGACTCTCAACCACTGCGCCACCAGGGAAGCCCCTACCCCTTTTTGATCCAAGAATTTTCAAGGTCAAAATTAATTTTACATCTGACACAGTGGATTTGTGATAGTCACATATAATTAAAACTGCATTCAGGTGAAGGGTAATTTGTGTTATATACTAAGCATAATTAATGCATAACATTTTCCTACCTTTAGTTGAAGCCCTGTTAAATTAAATATTTTCTACTTTCATTTATTTTTCAACAATTTCATATGGAAAGCAAATTAAGAGGGTTAAAAAACCCAGACAGGGCTTCCCTGGTGGCGCAGTGGTTGAGAGTCCGCCTGCCGATGCAGGGGACGCGAGTTCGTGCCCGGGTCCGGGAAGATCCCACATGCCGCGGAGCGGCTGGGCCCGTGAGCCATGGCCGCTGAGCCTGTGCGTCCGGTGCCTGTGCTCCGCAACGGGAGAGGCCACAACAGTGAGAGGCCCGCGTACCGCAAAAAAAAAAAAAAAAAAAAAAAAAAACCCAGACAGCCACTATACAGTAACCTTCCAGGCAACTTTTATAAATTTGAAGACTGCTTTAATTTAGAACATTGTAGTAAGCATCTCCCAACTAACAAAATGATCTTAAAGAAGTCATTTGGAGCTGAGTTTGGGCTAAAGAACTTTTTTCTCATAAAAGCAGTGGTGAGGAAGACAGCTGTACCGTGGGTAAAATAGCTTTCTGTGGACCAGTCAGGGAGCCTAATAGTCACTTAATCCTGTCTCTGTGGGGACCATAGGTTCAGAGCTGATATCAGGCTGTTACTGGAGTCTACTTTTTAAAAGGAATCAGCACAGCTGGGAGTAAGCCCCCATTAGTGAATCAATAAGGGTAGCCCATAATTTTAACAATAACTGAATGACTAAATGAGTACTTCAAAGCTAATGTATTTGAAAGCTTTTATACATTTAGCTCAATGGGAAATGCCTTAGGAATAGGTATTTCAACAACTTCAAAGATTTTCTTTTTTTTTTTTTTGTAGTAGAAATAGCTGGATTCTAGTGGAAAGAGATTATTAAGAAAAAACTCACTGTGCATTTGGCACTCATCCACTTAAGTGCAGTCCTACCTGTAGTGTATTACAAATGAGCAGCTGCCACAACCCTGCTCGCATGCAGTTTAGTTGGAGACACAAGACACAGACGCCTGAGACGTACAACCAAATGTGTGGCAGTATGTGAGTACGCCCTCAGTAATGCTACCAGCTGTGACAACCAGGACTTCTGCCATGAGAGAATGTTCTGGATCTGTGCCATCCTTTATGGCAGCCACGAGCCACATGGGGCTGTGGAGCACTTGAAATTTAGCTAGGGTGGCCAAGGAACTGAATTTAATTTTTAAATTTTTATGTTATTTATTTATTTATTTTTGGATCACTCCCTGTCTCTCCCAGCTTCTGGTTGCTCCCAGAAACCCTTAGCTTCCTTGGCTACTTCACTCTTCGTTTTTTGAATTTTATTTTATTTATTTTTTTATACAGCAGGTTCTTATTAGTCATCAATTTTATACACATCAGTGTATACATGTCAATCCCAATCACCCAATTCATCACACCACCATCCCCAGCCCCCTGCCGCTTTCCCCCCTTGGTGTCCATAAGTTTGTTCTCTACATCTGTCTCTCAATTTGTGCCCTGCCAACAGGTTCAACTGCACCATTTTTCTAGGTTCCACATATATGCGGTAATATACGATATTTGTTTTTCTCTTTCTGACGTCACTCTGTATGACAGTTGCTAGGTCCATCCACATCTCAACAAATGACCCAATTTCGTTCCTTTTTAATGGCTGAGTAATATTGCATTGTATATATGTACCACATCTTCCTTATCCATTCGTCTGTCGATGGGCATTTACGTTGCTTCCATGACCTGGCTATTGTAAATAGTGCTGCAATGAACATTGGGGTGCATGTGTCATTTTGAATTATGGTTTTCTCTGGGTATATGCCCAGTAGTGGGATTGCTGGATCATACGGTAATTCTATTTTTAGTTTTTTTAAGGAACCTCCATACTGTTCTCCATAGTGGCTGTATCAGTTTACATTCCCACCAACAGTGCAAGAGGGTTCCCTTTTCTCCACACCCTCTCCAGCATTTGTTGTTTGTAGATTTTCTGATGATGCCCATTCTAACTGGTGTGAGGTGATACCTCATTGTAGTTTTGATTTGCGTTTCTCTAATGATTAGTGATGTTGAACAGCTTTTCATGTGCTTCTTGGCCATCTGTATGTCTTCTTTGGAGGAATGTCTGTTTAGGTCTTCTGCCCATTTTTGGATTGGGTTGTTTGTTTTTTTAATATTGAGCTGCATGAGCTGTTTATATATTTTGGAGATTAATCCTTTGTCCATTGATTCATTTGCAAATATTTTCTCCCATTCTGAGGGTTGTCTTTTCATCTTGTTTATGGTTTCCTTTGCTGTGCAAAAGCTTTGAAGTTTCATTAGGTCCCATTTGTTTTTTTTTGTTTTTATTTCCATTACTCTAGGAGGTGGCTCAAAAAAGATCTTGCTGGGATTTATGTCAAAGAGTGTTCTTCCTATGTTTTCCTCTAAGAGTTTTATAGTGTCCAGTCTTACCTTTAGGTCCCTAATCCATTTTGAGTTTACTTTTGTGTATGGTGTTAGGGAGTGTTCTAATTTCATTCTTTTGTGTGTGTGTGTGTGTGTGTGTGTGTGTGTGGTACGCGGGCCTCTCACTGTTGTGGCCTCTCCCGTTACGGAGCACAGGCTCTGGACATGCAGGCCCAGCGGCCATGGCTCGGGCCCAGCCGCTCCGTGGCATGTGGGATCTTCCCAGACCAGGGCATGAACCCATGTCCCCTGCATCGGCAGGCTGACTCTCAACCACTGCGCCACCAGGGAAGCCCTCTAATTTCATTCTTTTACATGTAGCTGTCCAGTTTTCCCAGCACCACTTATTGAAGAGACTGTCTTTTCTCCATTGTATATCCTTGCCTCCTTTGTCATAGATTAGTTGACCATAGGTGCGTGGGTATATCCCTGGGCTTCCTATCTTGTTCCATTGATCTATGTTTCTTTTTTTTTTTTTTTTTTTGCGGTACGCGGGCCTCTCACTGCTGTGGCCTCTCCCGCTGCGGAGCGCAGGCCCCGGACACGCAGGCTCAGCAGCCGTGGCTCATAGGCCCAGCCACTCCGTGGCATGTGGGATCCCCCCGGGCCAGGGCTCGAACCCGTGTCCCCTGCATCGGCAGGCGGACTCCCAACCACTGCGCCACCAGGGAAGCCCTGATCTATGTTTCTGTTTTTGTGCCAGTACCATATTGTCTTGATTACTGTAGCTTTGTAGTATAGTCTGAAGTCAGGGAGTCTGATTCCTCCAGCTCCGCCTTTTTCCCTCAAGACTGCTTTGGCTATTCGGGGTCTTTTGTGTTTCCATACAAATTAAAAAATTTTTTTGTTCTACTTCTGTAAAAAATACCATTGGTAATTTGATAGAGATTGCATTGAATCTGTAGATTGCTTTGGGTAGTATAGTCATTTTCGCAATATTGATTCTTCCAATCCAAGAGCATGGTACATCTCTCCATCTGTTGGTATCATCTTTAATTTCTTTCATCAGTGTATTATAGTTTTCTGCATACAGGTCTTTTCTCTCCCTAGGTAGGTTTATTCCTAGGTATTTTATTCTTTTTGTTGCAGTGGTAAATGGGAGTGTTTCCTTAATTTCCCTTTCAGGTGTTTCATCATTAGTATATAGGAATGCCAGAGATTTCTGTGCATTAATTTTGTATCCTTCAACTTTACCAAATTCATTGATTAGCTCTAGTAGTTTTCTGCTGGCATCTTTAGGATTCGCTATGTATAGTATCATGTCATCTGCAAACAGTGACAGTTTTACTTCTTCTTTTCCAATTTGTATTCCTTTTATTTCTTTTTCTTTTCTGATTGCTCTGGCTAAAACTTCCAAAACTATGTTGAATAATAGTGGTGAGAGTGGACATCCTTGTCTTGTTCCTGATCTTAGAGGAAATGCTTCCAGTTTTTCACCCTTGAGAATGATGTTTGCTGTGGGTTTGTCATATATGGCTTTTATTATGTTGAGGTAGGTTCCCTCTATGCCCACTTTCTGGACCGTTTTTATCGTAAATGGGTGTTGAATTTTGTCACAAGCTTTTTCTGCATCTATTGAGATGATCATATGGTTTTTATTCTTCAATTTGCTAATATGGTGTATCACATTGATTGATTTGCGTATATTGAAGAATCCTTGCATCCCTGGGATAAATCCCACTTGATCATGGTGTATGATCCTTTTAATGTGTTGTTGGATTCTGTTTGCTAGTATTTTGTTGAGGATTTTAGCATCCATATACGTCGGTGATAGTGGTCTGTAATTTTCTTTTTTTGTAGTATCTCTGTCTGGTTTTGGTATCAGGGTGATGGTGGCCTCATAGAATGAGTTTGGGAGTGTTCCTTCCTCTGCAATTTTTTGGAAGAGTTTGAGAAGGATGGGTGTAAGCTCTTCTCTAAATGTTTGATAGAATTCACCTGTGAAGCCACCTGGTCCTGGACTTTTGTTTGTTAGAAAAAATTTTTTTTTTTTTTGCCGTATGCGGGCCTCTCACTGTTGTGGCCTCTCCCGTTGCGGATCACAGGCTCCGGACGTGCAGGCTCAGAGGCCGTGGCTCACGGGCCTAGCCGCTCCGTGGCATGTGGGATCTTCCCGGACCGGGGCACGAACCTGTGTCCCCTGCATCGGCAGGCGGACTCTCAACCACTGCGCCACCAGGGAAGTCACTGTTAGAAGATTTTTAACCACAGTTTCAACTTCATTACTTGTGATTGATCTGTTCATATTTTCTATTTCTTCTTGGTTCAGTCTTGGAAGGTTATACCTTTCTAAAAATTTGTCCATTTCTTCCAGGTTGTCCATTTTATTGGCATAGAGTTGCTTGTAGTAGTCTCTTAGGATGCTTTGTATCTCTGCAGTGTCTGTTGTAACTTCTCCTTTTTCTTTTTTCTTTTTTTTTTTTTGCGGTATGTGGGCCTCTCACTGTTGTGGCCTCTCCCGTTGCAGAGCACAGGCTCTGGGCATGCAGGCCCAGTGGCCATGGCTCACGGGCCCAGCCGCTCTGCTGCATGTGGGATCTTCCTGGACTGGGGCACAAACCCGTGTCCCCTGCATCGGCAGACGGACTCTCAACCACTGTGCCACCAGGGAAGCCCTCTGTTTTCATTTTTAATTCTATTGATTTGAGTCCTCTCTCTTTTTCTTGATGAGTCTGGCTAATGGTTTCTCACTGTTGTTTATCTTCTCAAACAACCAGCTTTTAGTTTTATTGATCTTTGCTATTGTTTTCTTTGTTTCTATTTCATTTATTTTTGCTCTGATCTCTGTGATTTCTTTCCTTCTGCTAACTTTGGGTTTTGATTGTTCTTCTTTCTCTAGTTCCCTTAGGTGTAAGATTAGATTGTTTATTTGAGATTTTTCTTGTTTCTTGAGGTAGGCTTGTATAGCTATAAAATTCCCTCGTAGAACTGCTTTTGCTGCATCCCATAGGTTTTGGATCACTGTGTTTTCATGGTCATTTGTCCCTAGGTATTTTTTGATTTCCTCTTTGATTTCTTCAGTGATGTCTTGGTTAATTAGTAATGTATTGTTTAGTCTCCATGTGTTTGTGTTTTTTCCTTTTTTTTCCCCTGTAATTCATTTCTGATCTCATAGCGTTGTGGTCAGAAAAGATGCTTGATGTGATTTCAGTTTTCTTAAATTTCCTGAGGCTTGATTTGTGACCCAGGATGTGATCTTTCCTGGAGAACGTTCCGTGCACACTTGAGAAGAAAGTGTAATCTGGTGTTTTTGGATGGAACGTCCTATAAATATCATTGAAACCTATCTGGTCTGTTGTGTCATTTAAAGCTTCTGTTTCCTTCTTTATTTTCATTTAGGATGGTCTGTCCATTGGTGTAAATAAGGTGTTAAAGTCCCCCACTATTATTGTGTTACTGTCGATTTCCTTTTTTATAGCTGTTAGCAGTTACCTTATGTATTGAGGTGCTCCTGTGTTGGGCATATATATTTATAATTGTTATATCTTCTTCTTGGATTGATCCCTTGATCACTATGTAGTGTCCTTCCTTGTGTCTTGAAACATTCTTTATTTTAAAGTCCTTTTTTTTTTTGCAGTACACGGTCCTCTCACTGCCGCGGCCCCTCCCGTTGTGGAGCACAGGCTCCGGACGCGCAGGCTCAGCGGCCATGGCCCACGGGCCCAGCCGCTCCGCGGCATGTGGGATCTTCCCGGACCAGGGCACGAACCTGTGTCCCCTGCATTGGCATGCAGGCCGTCAATCACTGCGCCACCAGGGAAACCCCTAAAATCTATTTTATCTGATACGAGTATTGCTACTCCAGCTTTCGTTTTTTTTTTTTTTTGCGGTACACAGGCCTCTCATTGTTGTGGCCTCTCCCGTTGCGGAGCACAGGCTCCCGATGCGCAGGCTCAGCGGCCATGGCTCATGGGCCCAGCTGCTCCGTGGCACGTGGGATCTTCCCGGACCGGGGCACGAACCCATGTCCCCTGCATCGGCGGGCGAATTCCCAACCGCTGTGCCCTCCAGCTTTCTTTTGATTTCCATTTGCATGGAATATCTTTTTCCATCCCCTCACTTTCAGTCTGTATGTGTCCCTAGGTCTGAAGTCAGTCTCTTGTAGACAGCATATATATGGGTCTTGTTTTTGTATCCATTCAGCAAGCCTGTGACTTTTGGTTGGAGCCTTTAATCCATTTGTGTTTAAGGTAATTATCGATATGCATGTTCCTTTGAACATTTTCTTAATTGTTTTGGGTTTGTTTTTGGAGTTCCTTTTCTTCTCTTGTGTTTCCCACTTAGAGAAGTTCGTTTAGCATTTGTTGTAGAGCTGGTTTGGTGGTGCTGAATTCTCTTAGCTTTTGCTTGTCTCTAACGCTTTTGATTTCTCCATCGAATCTGAATGAGATCATTGCTGGGTAGAGTATTCTTAGTTGTAGGTTCTTTCCTTTCGTCACTTTAAGTATATCATTCCAGTCCCTTCTGGCTTGTAGAGTTTTTGCTGAGAAATTAGCTGTTAAACTTATGCGAGTTCCCTTGTATGTTATTTGTCGTTTTTCCTTTGCTGCTTTCAATAATTTTTGCCAATTTGATTATTATGTGTCTCGGCATGTTTCTCCTTGGGTTTATCCTGTGTGGGACTCTCTGCGCTTCCTGGACTTGGGTGGCTGTTGCCTTTCCCATGTTAGGGAAGTTTTTGACTATAATGTCTTCAAACATTTTCTTGGGTCCTTTCTCTCTCTCTTCTCCTTCTGGGACCCCTGTAATGCGAATGTTGTTGCGTTTAATGTTGTCCCAGAGGTCTCTTAGGCTGTCTTCATTTCTTTTCGTTCTTTTTTCTTTAGTCTGTTCTGCAGCAGTGAACTCCACCATTCGGTCTTCCAGGTCACTTATCCGTTCTTCTGCCTCAGTTACTCTGCTATTGATTCCTTCTAGTGTAGTTTTCATTTCAGTTATTGTATTGTTCATCTCTGTTTGTTTGTTCTTTAATTCTTCTAGGTCTTTGTTAAACATTTCTTGCATCTTCTCGATCTTTGCCTCCATTCTTTTAACGAGGTCCTGGATCATCTTCACTATCGTTATTCTGAATTCTTTTTCTGGAAGGTTTCCTATCTCCACTTCATTTAGTTGTTTTTCTGGGGTTTTATCTTGTTCCTTCATCTGGTACATAGCCGTCTGCCTTTTCATCTTCTCTATCTTTCTGTGAATGTGGTTTTTGTTTCACAGGCTGCAGGACTGTAGTTCTTCTTGCTTCTGCTGTCTGCCCTCTGGTGGATGAGGCTATCTAAGAGGCTTGTGCAAGTTTCCTGATGGGAGGGATTGGTGGTGGGTAGAGCTGGCTGTTGCTCTGGTGGGCAGAGCTCAGTAAAACTTTAATATGCTTGACTGCTGCTGGGTGGGCTGGGTTCCCTCCCTGTTGGTTGTTTGGCCTGAGGCAACCCAACACTGGAGCCTACCAGGCTCTTTGGTGGGGCTAATGGCGGACTCTGGGAGGGCTCATGCCAAGGAGTACTTCCCAGAACTTCTGCTGCCTGTGTCCTTGTCCTCACGGTGAGACACAGCCACACCCTGCCCCTGCAGGAGACCCTCCAACACTAGCAGGTAGCTCTGGTTCAGTCTCCTATGGGGTTACTGCTCCTTCCCCTGGGTCCCGATGCGCACACTACTTTGTGTGTGCCCTTCAAGAGTGGAGTCTCTGTTTCCCCCAGTCCTGTCAAAGTCCTGCAATCAAATCCTGCTAGCCTTCAAAGTCTGATTCTGTAGGAATTTCTCCTCCCGTTGCCGGACCCCCAGGTTGGGAAGCCCGACGTGGGGCTCAGAACCTTCACTCCAGTGGGTGGACTTCTGTGGTCTAAGTGTTCTCCAGTCTGTGAGTCACCCACCCAGCAGTTGTGGGATTTGATTTTACTGTGATTGTGCCCCTCCTTCTGTCTCATTGTGGCTTCTCCTTTGTCTTTGGATGTGGGGTATCTTTTTTGGTGAGTTGCAGTGTCTTCCTGTCAATGATTGTCCAGCAGTTAGTTGTGATTCTGGTGTTCTCGCATGAGGGAGTGAGAGCGTGTCCTTCTGCTCCGCCATCTTGGTTCAGGGCCTACTTCACTCTTATCTCTATCACCCTGGTCACATTGCTTCCTCCTCTTCTTATGTCTCTGTGTCTTCTCTTCTGTGAAGGAACTGAATTTTAAATTTAATTTAATTTTTAAAAAAATTTATTTCATTAGTTTATTTTTGGCTGTGTTGGGTCCTCGCTGCTGTGCACGGGCTTTCTCTAGTTGAGGCGAGCAGGGGCTACTGTTTGTTGCGGTGTTCTGGCTTCTCATTGTGGTGGCTTCTCTAGTTGCAGAGCTCCGGCTCTAGGCACGTGGGCTTCAGCACTTGTGGCACGTGGGCTCAGTAGTTGTGGCTCGTGGTCTCTAGAGCGCAGGCTCAGTAGTTGTGGTGCACAAGCTTAGTGACTCTGTGGCATGTGTGATCTTCCCGGCCCAGGGCTCGAACCCGTGTCCCCTGCATTGGCAGGTGAATTTTTAACCACTCTGCCACCAGGGAAGTCCCTAAATTTTATTTAATTTTAATTGATTTTAATGTCAATAGCCACCTAGTGTAGTGGCCCAGGTATTGCACATCACAGGTAGACCTTGGATACTTAAGAATTCAGGGTCCGGGGTGGTGAGAGGGGGGAAATACTGTGGATTACAGTAAGAAGGGAAGATTGTGACACTCTTGGAGTGTTCATTGAAAGCAGGGGAAGCTTATGCTAGGCTGGAATGTCCAAGATTTTGTCATAAAATAGCGTGGCCAAAGCACATCTCTCCTGTACAGGAGTGGAAGGAAATAAAGGAGATTGGTATGAATTTGTGGAGGTCCTTGAGTGTCAGTGTCAAAATTAATCCTGAAGAATCAGGGAATGAGTAAGATAATACCTGCCAACCTTGACATATTATGTAATTGATAAATACTGTACTCGTTAGTGAAGACTTTTCAGTAGAAATGGGTGCTTTAGGAGGATTCAGCTGCTGTGGCAGACGGAAGGATGAGAGGGGAGAAAAGACTTCAGGCAGTGCACAAATCTGCATCACAGTCTTGCCCTTGTTGACTGTGCTTTTCCTAGTCACCTCCCATAACTGAGTCTACCCACCTTCGACATCCTCTTGTCTGTGGCTGAAGTTGGTATTTAAGGTTAGGGTTTTGGCCATTTTGGTGAGTTACTCAGTTTTCCTGGGTCTCTCCCATGTATACACGTTATTAAACTTTGATTTTCTCTTGTTAATCTGTCTCATGTCAATTTAACTCTTAGACCATCCAGAAGACCTTATAAGGGTAGAGGAAAATGTCTTCCTTCTCAACAACATGATGTTTATTTGTTGTGTTTCCTCTCTTTTTCAATGCCCAGTGCTGCCCCTTTTCTGCACGTTGTCTTCAACGTTGCTCCTACAAATCCCAGTTGAAATACTACTTCTTAGATTAAGCCTTTCCCTCGCCTGATCTCAGAATCACTGACTTAGGATCTCAGAGGTCTGACAATTTGTATCTCTTATGGCATCTTGTATAATACCTTGCCTGTAGTAGGTGCTTTACGTATGTTGGAATTGAAAGAGATAGTGTATATTTACTTTGTGAGAGGCTGATTGAGATCGAAACCATAGGCGAAAATGGGAAGCTAGCATGACCTAAACATTAGAACTCAAGAAATCACATACAACAAAAAATAAAGCTCCAAGCTATAGACTAATGTTGGTTATTAGTAAAGATGTAAAAACCTTAAATAAAATTTTAGAATGTCTAATTTAATAGTGTTAAGGTATAATCAGTCATGAGTGGATGGTGTGTTTATCCCGGGAATTAAATTGATTAACACATCATACTGTTCAAACAAAAGAGTGAACCCCCGTATCACCATAGATACTCAATAGGCAGTGTACAGTATCTACACCCTGGTGCTCACAATCTCATAACAAACTTGACAGGGTGCTTCAAACAAGAGAAAGAATATCTTTTACAAAACAGTACCCAACCATAAACTCATTGGGAGAATAAAGATCTTCCCTGACTTATGATGGGGTTATGTCCTGAATATTGGAAGTCAATGCATTTAATACACCTAACCTACTGAACATCATATTTTAGCCTAGCCTACCTTAAATGTGCTCAGAACACTTACATTAGCCCACAGTTGGGAAGAACCATCTCACACAAAGCCTATTTCATAATAAAATGTTACAAATCTCATGAAATCGTTACTGAACCAAACTTGGGTCCATCTGCCCGATGCACAGCAAAGCCAGTCTGCTGACACCGGGTTGTGGTGAAGGACGGGACAGCTCAAAAGACCCAAACTCCCCAGTGGCTTTTAGGCAAGGGTTGTTAAAGGCAACATTATGGGAGAGGGCTGTAGGGTGCCTGAGCAGCTCATGGACGTGCTTTCTGATTGGTTGGTGGTGAGGTAACAGGGTGGTGTTTCAGGAATCTCAATCATCAGTCTTCTGGTTCCAACCAGTCTGGGGTCTGTGTGCGGACCCTGTGAAGTCAACATCTTCGTTTCTGCAGAACTACTCAAAGATATGTGTCAGATTGTTGTCGATATCCCTTCAGGAGGAACTAGGAGTCCTGTGACTCGATTGTTTAAGCTAGTAGTACTTTTCTTGTTTGATTGCTTTCCTTTGTTTCTACATTTTCCACTTCTCTAATCATTAACTGGGTCTGCTCTTTGGAACCTGGGGAAGGCCTAGGCGACAAAAGCTTTTTCTACAAACAAGCAACAGGAGACAAGGAGGGGCTTGTACCCAGGAGGGCCTCGCAGGGTCCTGCTCTGTTTCATAATTTATTGAATACTGTACTGAAAGTGAAAAACAGAATGGTTGTCTGGGTGCAGAATGGTTGTACGTGTATCAGTTGTTTCCCCTCGTGATTGCACGGCTGACGGGGAGCTGTGGCTGCCACTGCCCAGCATCACGAGAGGATCATATTGCATATCTCAAGCTCAGGAGAAGATCAAAATTCAAAAATTGAAGTACAGTTTCTACTAAATGCACATTGCTTTTGTACCATCTTAAAGCTGAAAAATGGAAAGTTGAAGCATTGTAATTTGGGTACCATCTGTAGTGGGGGATTCCCATAAAAACCAGAAATAATAAAAGATATGTACTGTTGCGATTAATGAAGTAGTTAAAATGAGACTGATGAATGCTGTCTGGGGAGTGAAGTTGGTGACCTCCTGCCTGTTTGTAGCTATATGAATCAATACAGCCTTTTGGAAGGCAACTAGGTGGTCTCTTTCACAAAGCATAAAAATATTCATACCCTCTGACTCAGACATTTACTTCTCCGAAATTCTCCTAAGGAATCTGATATGTTGACAAAGAAGTGAACAGGTATTCACTATAACATTAGTTAGAAGAATCAGAAATGATAGTAATTTAAATGCCCCACAGTGGGGAAATAGTTGAGACCATTAAGCGGTATCCCTACAGTGGAATATAACTAGTCATTAGAAATGTTTAAGGCTTTTGATGCTATGAGAATGCTCTTGTATGAATTAGAATGATACAGATTGTGTTTAAACATTCCCTGATGGTGTATAAAAATCTCCTTTGTTTCTTGATGGAAGGGTTAGAACTCATTTTTCTTTTTTTCTGGTTAAATTTCTGAGTGTTTGAAATAGGTTCCAATATGCACTTCCCAAAATTTAGATGGTTGTATGTTCTGACTATTCCAAATAAGAAAGAGGATGAAAAGAGGCTCATTATGAAAAGCAACAATATGGTATTTTACAAATGTTTTCTTTTTATTTAATATTTTCTTTTATGCTTTTTGATGGGACACACATTTACAGGGTTGAAAACCCAAAAATGTACAATAAAATATGAAGTGAGAAGTGGCTTTCACACCTCTGTCCCTCATCTGCCCAGTCCTTTCCTTGAAACCGAGCAAGGGGTTGAGTGCTCGCTGCTCAGAAAGCCAAACTCTGACAGCGGGTATTTGCAGCAAAGTAAGGGTTTATTGCAGGGTGCCAAGCAAGGGAGTGGGAGGTGAGCCTCAGATCCTCTCCAATTTGGTCTTCGAGTTACGGGGTTTTTAAAGGGGAAGGACAAAGAAGGTGGGGCTAATCATTGTCTTGTGACATTTGTTAATCGCAGTTTCAAGAGTCAGGATGCCTAAGGTTTATGAGTCTTTGGCCAGGTTGTCCATGACCTGGGGAGGGGGCAGTCTGTTAGCTCATCCTGCCCTGGAGAAACAGCCTGGGTATGTTAAGGATGTTATTGACAAGAGCACTTTTAGTCCTCTGACTCTGGTTGATCATTGTTCAGTTAGCACAGGATTGAGGTCAGGGGGGATGAGAAAGAGGAAAAAGGTTTTAATAGAGAGGTTAATCATAAACTCGGCAGGGGAATTCAGTTTTAGGGGGACTCGGTTTCATACTAACATGTGACCACTGATACTAGTTTTGATTTTGATCACAGGCGTCAGTAAGCGGCAGCTTGCAGCAGGCAGCAGCGAGCAGTAGCAGCAGGAATTCAGGTGAGGAGGCAGAAGGTAAAGAGAAAAGTGTGCGGAAAGAAGCACAGGCGAACTCAGTGAGAGTCACGGGAGTCGGGCCTTTGGGAAGTTTAAACCCTTTATGAGGGGGTAGTCTTCCGGGTCTTTGTCTTCTTCTTGGCCAATCGTATTGTTTTGACCCCATGGCTAATTTGTCTCTGGACCTTCCCCTGGGTGTACACGCACCCCTCAGTCAAGATGGCTTTCATCGCAAAGGCCTCTGGGAGGGAGGTAGCAGGACTTACTATGGTCTGGCATCTCCTGCCTTTTTGACCCTGTGAAGGCTTTTGTGCATGCGTGGTGTCTCCCTTGCCCCAAGGATGGGAAATGTATGACCTCTCGATCTTTTAACAGGGTTTAGCCCCTCTCTGTCTCTGCCATAAAAGTGTCCAGTGTCCGGTTATCTACCCTGTTCCTGTTTCTTATATCGAGGTGCAGATCTCGAAATATAGACAGGAGTCCGGTCATAAATATGTAGTCCGGGAGCCCGTTTGTCTTTTGCCCCAGGAAATGTAAACCGGGGGCTGGTAATGATTGTCTGGCCTGGAGCTCATCTTCTTCTTACCCCAGGAAGTGTGAACAGGAGGCCAGTTGTAAATGCCTAGCCTGGAGCCCACCTATCTCCTGCCTCAGTTTCTTCTGTGTCCTTTCAGAGATTTTTTTTTTTAGCTCATGTTCAAGCAAATTTAAATATATGATCTTCCCCGACCTTGCCCTCAAGTCACTATCTACTGCCTAACTCATTTATGCCTGGCCCACTTTGGGTCACCCTGGCTGGCCTTGTTCTAGATTCTTACATCACCAGGACTTGCCTATCTGAGATGCAACTCCTCAGCCTATGGACAGCCCCCTGCCCGCTCTATGGGTTGTTGGGGAGGAAGACATTTTCCTCTACCCTTCTAGGTTCTTCTGGCTGGTCTAAGAATTAAATGGACATGAGACAGATTAACAGGAGAAAATCACACAAAAGTTGAATAACATGAATACGTGGGAGAGAAGGCTTTCACCTTGAATACCATCTTTGGCTAAAGACAAAAGAGGGTATGGACAGTGGGGAGTCAGTTATGGGAGGTGACCAGGAAAAGCATGGTAAACAAGGGTGAGCTTTTCATGCAGATGTAAGCCTTTGCCTTCTCCATTGATTAAGTTTCTAGAGATTTGGTCATCCTCCACTTCTTGGTACAGTCAAGGAGACACCCTTACAAATGGAGATTTTCCTTATGCATGTAAATGTTTCTTACAAAAGGGTAACTTCTACTTGGTTTTCAGCGTTTCTCCCATGTCTGCTGTTTCTTAGAAAATAACCAGCTTAAAAGAATTAATATGCCAAAGAGACATAGGGGGGCAAATTCTGCTCCCCTACAGGGTGAACGAGGTGGGGAGTGGGTGTGTGCCCACCTTGGAGTGCCTTCAAGTGCACAGTTGAAGCCACTGGGAAAATTACAGCAGCCAACTTGACTGACATACCCAGCACACACTTCAAATGTGTTAGGTTAAGAAAACTGACTCAAAGGCAGTACTTTTCAGGCAGTGTTTCTCAGCTTGAGAGTAAGGTCATAGCAGAATCGTCAGGAGGGCTTGTGTAGTTTTAAAACCATTCAGTGTTGTCATTTCCTGCATTTTGAAAGTGGAAATAATCCCATACCTTCCTGATGTCAACTACAGAAAGAAACGCGTGGCAATTTTGGCTCTAGAGCGTGAGTTAAAAATAAAAGCATCGAAGAACATTGTTCAAAGGCATGCGCTATTGCTCCCAATGTTACCCCCCAAACTGGGTTCACCTCTTCGTGGGTGTGAGCCAAAAGATGCAACCAAGCCAAAGAATGGGAGGAGGAAGGATCTATTACTTGCAGCAAGTAAGGAGAACACCAGGGAGCTTTCCCAAAGCAGTGTCTCCCTGAAAACTGGGGAAGTTTTAAGCTAAGGGTACATGCATATTCACGAAGGGGTTTGGGTGGTCCACACAGTCCAAGCTTTAGTTGATTGAAGTCACAAGGGTCAGAAAAGGTCAACATTATCATCCCTTAGGTTCCAGTTGATCTGGTGGTTGAGTGCTTCAGGCTAGTCTTTACTGCTGAAACAGAACTGGGGGTCTTTCCAAGTGATATATTATCTTTGCTCTTGTTACTTCTCTTGCCTGATAACTGTCATTTGTTCCTTCATTGTTTCCTTAAGGTAATTGATTACTGAGACCTGTTCAAGGACAAGCATTATGGCCAGGCTTAGATCACAAAATGGCTTAGGCCAAAAATGGGTTCTCTTATGTCAAAAAAACCAGCCATGCCTGGTTTTCTTCCTCTGGGGACGTGCTACCCTATGTGCTTACACCACAGGGGTTAAAATTGCTTTTGAGGGGGCGGTGGTGGGTCAAAAAACCATCTTACACCATGTCTAAAGCGCAGATACGAATGTGGTACATAAACAGGTATACACACAATGTATATGTGGAATTAAAATTTTGTTGGAGGGGCAGTTGGGAAAAGAATGTCTAACAAGGTTCATTAGGAGGGTGATAATGAACAGAAAGGTTGAGATGCTGGTCAAAGGGAATGGGTGCAGTGCTGATGATTTGTGGGTGTTTCCGAGGAGTGGTCAGGATAAAGACCTGGCTTCCAGGGCACTGCTGTGGTGGGCTGCCGTGGCCAACTTAGACTGATTTGACTTTGCCATTTTAACTGTCTGGTAAGGGGCAGAAGAAAGTTACTCCTCTCCCACGCTCCTCCCTCTTTCCCTCCCCCCAGCTGGATTCAACTAGTAGAACCTGAGGACTAGCTGTTTCTCAGATACCCAGCGTCCCAGCATCGCAGGATGCCAGAGCTGGAGGGCCCTATGCCTTCCTGTCTCTTTTATTTTCCACATCACATACTAGAACCAAGGCCATCCCCTCAGTGATGGAATGGAACTGACTCTCTGGACATACATTCCTTTTGCTCCCCCAAAGGGTCATTGATTCAAGAGGCTCAGCCGGTGCTGGGAGATGACTTTAAAGACAAATGTCTGTTTTATGAAGTCTGTTTCTCCATAGCCATTGACTAGAGTGAAATACGAGTTGATGTTGGGCATGATGTGAGCCCTGCGTGGCTGCGGAGGGACAGCAGGGAGGGGGTTATTCTGGTGGACGAGTGGAGGGAGGGAGGTGGTTTGACTCGTCAGAATTCTTTCTAACTCGCCGCCACCATCTTTGTGGTCTTGGTCAAGATCGTGGAACTATTCTGGGCCTTTTTTTTTCCTTTATAAATCCATAAATTAGATGCATCAAATTAAGGTTACTTTCAAATCTAGTAAGCTACAGGGGTCAGTACTTGACAAGGTGAGACATGTCTAAGGATTTCTTTATTCAGTAATTAGACCTCACTGCTTGATCATTACAATTGCAAAGAATTAAGTGGAGACAATGGTGGTTTCGTACAGAATAGGGCCACATCCCAGGCACTCTTCTTTCGGTTATTAGAATGATCTGTTTTGTTTTCTCCTTCACTGGGATATCTTTTTTACTAACACCTGGAATTCTTCGAAACTAACTTCTCCATCTCCATTCCTGTCCAGTTCTTGAAAGAGGTCATCTAGGGTGCTTGGACCCTGGTTTTAGACAAAAAGGATGGGATAGAAGAGAGGAGAGAAAATGATTCAGTTACTGCTGCACATTCTCCGAATTAGAGACACTGGGTCTGCGTTCCTAGAAGGCAACCGAGTTTTCAGTCATATGTTACTGATAGAGATGAAAAAACCAACTTTAGTTGTAGTATTGCTTCATGTCACAGAACTGCCTACCCTTTTTTTTAAAAAAAAAACTATATCATACATTTATTATTTTAAAATTGCTAATGTGTATTTTAAAATAATTGGTTTCCTATGTAAACTAAATCTAAATCATTCTTTTGAGAAGAAGTCCCAGGGCTTTACTTGACTGCCGAGGGGCCCTGCTCCAAGATTTCCCTGGTAGCTGGTTTGGCATCCAGCCCCAGAGCTGGACCAGCATGTGATCCTAGGCTTGCCATGGGCCAGCCCCGTGCCAGAGCTTTTCCTTATCCTGTGCAATTCTCCCAGCTGCCGTGTTGGGGGGATCCACTTTACAGATGAGGAAACTGAGGCTTTGAGACACCCGCTGACTTGCTCAGCGCCCCCAGCTGGTAAGTAGAGGGCTTGGGGTTCAAACACTGACTCCAGAGCTCAACCCCTTAATTAGCAACCACCCTAGTTTTTTCCCAAACCCCGGGTTGCAGCCCACTGCTATGCTATGCAGGATGACTTTGGCTCAGTGGTTCTCACACTTTGGCATGCGTCAGAATCACCAGGTGGGCTTGCTGACCTTAGTAAACCCAAACTGATGGGTGGTCCTACTCCCAGAGCTTCCGATTCACTAGGCTTGGGGTGGGACCTGAGAATCTGTATTTCCAACAGTTTCCTGGGCGGTGTGGATGCTGCTGGTCCAGGCCTGACTACTCAGAGAACCACTGCTTTTTACATCAGATCATGTTCAGCTCAACTCCCTTTTGACTACTGGTATTCCTGGAGTGAATTAAGCAGAATTAATTTTTGTCTCTGCTGTAGGGGTGGGAAATTTTCCCTTCATCCCTTCTGGGTTCTTTGGCTGGTCTATTAATTAAATTGACATAGACAGATCAACAGGAGAAAAACAAGTTTAATTACATACGTACAGGGTACCCCATAAAAGTATGATACCCAAAGAGCAGCCAGGTAACTGAGGCTTATATAACATCCTGGGCTAAGGCTACAAAAGGAAGGAAGGCCATTCAGATGTAGGCAGAGATGTTTGGAAAACAAAAGTTTGGCCTGTTATACAGATAAATTTCTTAGGACAAAAGGAATCTCTAGCAAGACCTCTCTTCCTGGTAAAAGAAGAGCTCTCTTTTTTGCAGTATAAATTTAGGCAGCTGAGTGGGAGGTAAAGAGCTTTCCCTGAATCTTTGGGTTTTGATTTTTTTTAGTAATCTTCATGCTAAAGTGGCATATTTCAGGGAGACTTGTTCTGAGTCACAACTCTGACTTTCAGGTTAGGAGTCTCTGTGGCAAAATAGTACCCAGGAAACCTATTGAAATAACAGTTTCGTTTATAAGTCAGCTTCAAACGTTTTTTTTAAATTGTGGTAAAAAACGCATAAGATAACATTCCCCATCTGAACTATTTTTAAGTATACGGTTCAGTAATGTTAAGTATATTCACACTGTTGTGCAACGAATCTCTACATCAAGGTATGCTTTAGTCCCTGAGATTCCTGTGAAGACACTTGGCGCTTAGCTATGCTCACAAGACCAGACTGTGTTAGTTATTTAGCATCCGTTTTATAAATACCAAGCACTGTTTTCCCGAAGCGTTTGCTACATTCTAAACCGTACGAGGTGATGTGATGTAAACAGAGTATAGCTTAGAAAACCTTAGAAATCCAAATGGAAATATAATCAGTACATGACTTGATAAGTAGATTTTTCACAACTTACCATTAGTCTTCCTACCTTTATCCAAATTAGAAAAGTCATATGTGCTTTTTTTTTTTTTTTTTTTTTGCCATACGTGGGCCTCTCACCGTTGTGGCCTCTCCCGTTGCGGAGCACAGGCTCCGGACGCGCAGGCTCAGCGGCCATGGCTCACGGACCCAGCCGCTCCGCGGCATGTGGGATCTTCCTGGACCGGGGCACGAACCCGTGTCCCCTGCATCAGCAGGCGGACTCTCAACCACTGCGCCACCAGGTAAGCCCCATATGTGCTTTTTATAGGAAATACATAAAATATAGAAAAATACGGAAAAATTCACCAATCTTACCTTATTTAAAAACAACTTGTTTGAATAGATTGCCTAGGCTTTCCTGTCAGATTATTATTTTTCTTCTTTTTATTATTTTCTATTATTCCTACTATTATTTTTCTTCCTTTTGTTTTTTTTTGAAAAGTTGAATCTTTCTCAGAAACACTGGTTTTTATTTTTAATTAGAAAGTCTCTTTTTCTGTTAGTACCTTTAACTTTTTCAGTTATTTCACATTTTAACTATAAGACAATATCGATTATAAGGTCATCGAATTCAGCTACTTCACTTTTTAGTACTAAAAACAGAAACCTCAGCAACTAAAACTAGAAACCTTCTCATATGTCATATTGACAGAAGGGACATTTCTGGTTAAAAACTGAGAACCAAATTCTGAAGTTAGAGCTAAGTAGGGACCAAGTCAAATGTAATAGGTAGTTGCACAGTTGCTTCCATTTTGAAGGTGGTTTTTAGTTCCAAGGGAAAGAAAGTGTATTGGAGCAAAGAGAATCAACCTTTCCCTATTCTTTATTGCCTCTAGATGCATTTTGATGTTGGTAACTCTGGGATGGTTTTGATCAGAAGCTTTATGGCTGAGGAAATGTAATCCTTTCCTGAAAGTTGTTTAGAAACTTGTGGTTGCTCATTAGCACACATTTAGGTGCTTAACACAAATGTAAATGCTTTTGAAATAGAAATGGGTGTCGCCAGAGGGCAATTTATCAGCATGAGGCCGGTTTTCTTAACAGACTGCCAAGTAAGTGTTGGTCTAGTTGAGAGATCCTACCTATTACAGAGGAGCACATCCAAGTCCAGCTCCTATAACCGTACAGGCCTCGTTGTTTTCCTAAAGCCTGGCACAGGGGCGCTGAATCCAGGCTGAAGGCCTTAGCGTGTTTGCTTGGCACCCTGCGGGTCTTCCAGGCCTAGCTCGGTAAGAGTGCTATCATGGCTTCCGTTTACTATGGCTGGTCCTGGGGAGTTCTGAGTCAAGGCTGTGGGCAATAGGAGGCGTAGTCCGTGCTTTCTAGGAGCTTGCCTTCTGAAATGTGGCCTGCCCTCAGGGGAGGAAAGCACACATTCAAGCGCCCTCCCTCCGGTGATGCCCATGCCTAGGCTGCTGGGCGCTCCGCCTCAGATGGAGCTCCGATCCGTCTCGTCGTGGACCTCAGCCTCTCCCCGCGTCCTTTCCTCTCTTCTCTCCTCCCTTCCCACCATCGCCGCCCCATCAGCGGCCTCTGTGGTGGTATACTCACTTTCAGTAAACTGGGGAATTCAGTCTGAATCAATAGCTTCAGCTCCTCCTTCGACAGCTGGTTTGGATCACCTTCTTTGGCTGCGTATTTTTCAAAAATGCTCTTCAGTTCTTCAGGAAACTTGTTTGTACTCATTTTGGTGTCCTGTAAATTGGGAAAGAAATGAACTTACCAAAAAGGTGACGTATTTTATACTGATGATTTCCAGCAGGAGTTGAGTGCTGTGGGGCTGTTTCCTTGGCATAGGTGAGAGAGAATAAAGAAAAGGGGAGAGGGGAAGATAAAGAGGAGGAGGAGGAGAGAGGGGGCGGGAACTGTGGGAATCACAATGTACCAGTGACTGAAAACATGTTTTAAAAATAATTATCAGGCTTCCCTGGTGGCGCAGTGGTTGAGAGTCCGCCTGCCGATGCAGCGGATGCGGGTTCGTGCCCCGGTCCGGGAAGATCCCACATGCCGCGGAGCGGCTGGGCCCGTGAGCCATGGCCGCTGAGTCTGCGCATCTGGAGCCTGTGCTCCGCAATGGGAGAGGCCACAACAGTGAGAGGCCCGCGTACCGCAAAAAAAAAAATAATAATAAATCATCTTAGATAGGTTGTTAAATGTCTGTTTTTGGAGTACATCTGTTAGAAGATAGTCTTTGGAGCCAAATACTTTTACTAGTAATTATGACATTTTTCACTTTTTAGGTACCTGCTCTGCACTTTGTAGGCTGTGGTCTTGAAGAAACCTGACCACAGTTTCTAGCCTCTTAAGTTACTGGTTATATCTTTAGATGGCACTAACCCACTTCTTCTCTAGACCGTGATCTTTCACACCATTCTGAAAGGAAGCAGAAGCAGCTACAGGTAGTACTAAAATCACACTTACCTGGTCGTCCAGCAGTGAGGCAGCTGGAAGAATCAAATAGGAGTGTGAGAAGCTGAGCAGGATCCTGCGACATTTATAGTCTTTACACCTACACCACCCTGATTATGAAATTTTCCTTTTGTTTGCCATTTAAGGGTAATTATTAATGATTTTTGAAACCCAAGCCTAAGACTGCATGAGCTTCATAATTAAGGGCAAGATCCAATAAAGGGCCACCTCAACAGTTGCTTAATGGTTCAGAGTCCCAAGTATAAGCTTGGATTCTTTACCCCTTAGATTACATTTTCCCTACAATGTGGAACTAGGATATTTGCTCACTGTTCACATTTCAGAAAGCTCAAATATGGAGGGTTGTTGTTTTTCAATTTAGTTGCATATTTAGGCTTGAAAAAAATAATTTTCTGCACATCAAGAAAAAAATGCTGAAATAGATAATCAAATACTACGTAGTTCAAAGAATTGCCTTATAGCCTTTGAAGTCCCTCTGATGTTTTGTACATATAAGGTGGTTAAATTTTTTTTTAATAAACATCCACTTTTCAAAAATAAATAAATAAATAAATAATTTGGCTGTGTTGAGTCTTAGTTGCTTGCGCGCGGGCTTCTCTCTAGCTGTGGTGAGCGGGGGCTACTCTTTGTTGCGGTGCACAGTCTTCTCATTGCGGTGGCTTCTCTTGTTGTGGAACATGGGCTCTAGGTGTACGGGCTTCAGAAGTTGTGGCATGCGGGCTTAGTAGTTGTGGCTCGTGGGGTCTAGAGTGCTGGCTCAGTACTTGTGGCGCATGGGCTTGGTTGCTCTGCGGCATGTGGGATCTTCCCAGACCAGGGCTTGAACCCGTGTCCCCTGCATTGGCAGGTGGATTCTTAACTACTGTGCCACCAGGGAAGTCCCTAGGTGGCTAAATTTTTGAATAACTGAATGAATGAATAAAATATCATTGAGAAGCAGGTTTAAGAAGTCGGGGGAAGATACACAATAATTTGTGGTCTCATTTGGCAAAGCAAGATTGCCAAATAGCATGGTCATTTTTCAACTTTTTCATTATTTGTTGTTCACATATGTGCTTTTTATTTCTTTTCCTTGCCAAATCTATTTTGTTAATCATTCTAAAAACTCGTGAAAACACTTGACTTACTTTTATTCAATTGGAATTACTTCAGACTTTTGGAACTGCCAGGATTTAAAATTGGAGACTAAATTTATTTCTCTTAGAAAGAGTTCTATAAGAGAATTAGGACATTTCCTGGGAACATTGATCCGATATTGATTGTAACTCACAAAAGGGGTTCCAGATCAACTTTAAAAGCACTTATC